>NC_080478.1:12613120-13813120 GCF_030265055.1 Doryrhamphus excisus
AGTGATGGGTCGTTTGGCTCTTTGAAGTGAACAATGCAAATTTTGGGCAAACAAAAACCATACACATATCTACAGATGGAGGCATTACCACCAGGATTTAAACGCTAAAAAGTAGTGACGGGTCGTTTGGCTCGTTGAAGTGAACAATAAATACGGTTCTTTGAGGTGAACCATGCAAATTTTGGGTAAACAAAAACCATACACATACCTACAGATGGATGCATTACCACCAGGATGTAAACGCTAAAAAGTAGTGATGGGTCGTTTGGCTCTTTGAAGTGAACAATAAATTCGGTTCTTTGAGGTGAACCATGCAATTTTTTTATTCCTCATCTGTTTTTGTATTAAAGTCACATGCGATTGGTCAAAATGTGTGGTGCCTTGTGTGTTGACAATCAGCAAAATGGGGTAGGGATACGTTACACACACACACACACACACACACACACACACACACACACACACACACACACACACACACACGCACACACAAAATATCGTTCCTGCTCATACCAACCCCTTAAGCAAGTGTGTGGCTATGGATATTCATCTTGTTACATTTGTAGCTTGCCTATCGCTCCATTGTTTACACTCCGGAGAAACTGTTAGCTTTGAGTAACCCTTCGCTACGCAGACCGATCAGAGATTCCTGCGGAGATACGGAGGAAGAGAGGCTGCATAACAGGAGTGAACAGCGAAAAAGACGGTATAAAAGGTTGCTGTGTAAACCACCTTTACCGAATGTGAGATGGAAGCGCTAACGGCTGCAAAAAGATTACAGTGAGTGTAGCATGATTGAACATTAAAACTTGTTATGTATTTATTTAAAAAAAGAGAATAGACTTTTATTTTAGCTGCCATTTTTCTATACCAGTTGTATTTTTCTTTTAATAAAACTTTACATGCATATTTTGCTTTGAATTTTGAACTCATATTGTGGAAAAAATATTGGGATTTATATATTATATATAGATATTCAACCTAAATATATTGGGATATGAGTTTTGGCCCATATAGGCCAGCCTTATATCAACCGTGCTGCCAATTGCAAAAACCTAACGCTCAACTTTTTAAATTCAAAGTTTGCACTCACACACATTGTGCAGGTGTACCTAATATTGTGACGAGTGAGGGTACATCTCCCAGTGGCTGAGAGCCTTGTCCCTGAGGGTGATGGATGCTGGTGGGAGGCTGTTATGCCACAAGGTGAAAGTGTCCATTTATCAGACCCACTTCCACCACCGTGGCTTTCCCATTACCAGCGCACTTCATGCAGCCTGATTGGATTTTAATTGGCCTGCCCGCCAGGAGATAGATCATGTTTTCCCCGAGGAGAGTCACGGAACTCTGTGTGTGTGTGTGTGTGTGTGTGTGTGTGGAGGTGGACTCCCATGCTATCTCTGGAGGGATACCCACATAAGAATTCACATCTGACCACCGATGTCGGATGCAAAGTGTCTTGTTACTTTTTGGCCTACAACAAACAACGCGGCTATGATCCAAGATGTGCATGCCTGATCTTTCTGGATGTGATTTCATGCTATGAACTAATATAAGAGGAAAGCACAGACCTCCAATGCCAAACAATACACAATAAAACAGAAAAAAAGGTGTACCTTTAGATCTCCTGAAAAAATGCACACATTATTCATTGAGAAATAAAGGATTTTCTATCTTGCAATACTATTAATACTATAAGTGATTTATTACTGGATTTGGGCTTTTGTTCATCAAATATAACTGGTTCTTCACAGCCTATACCACACTTTACGGAGCAGCAGCCATGAAAACACAACTATTTTGGCTCTTTGACATAAGAAGCTACAAAATGTAATGTATTGATGTAATCAATTATAAATATAGCTAGGTTTTCCAGCTCATTTAAAAGGAGAACATTGTAGCTACTGCAGGGCGAGTGCATAACAGTATAAATATTTTAAAAAGCTAAATTAATTGGTGAATGTGGCAAAAAATTAATAGCTGCTATACATCAAGCATTGCGGTGAGATTTGTGTGAAGGACACAAGCGCAGGAACATCTCACACTGAGCAGACATCAGTATTGACATTGTGTCTGCTCAAATGGATCAATCCTCACTCTGCCCTTGCCCGACCACGTCATTGAGAAGATTGGAAGAGCAAGCCGATTCCCCAGGTGTCTTCTCGGAGGTTCACAGGGATGTGTGTTTACGTAGCAACCAGCAACAGACATATACACTCACTGGACACGACTATAGGTACATTTACGCAGTATATTTACATTTGTTATATTTAAATATGAGCAAATGATGCATTCAATAGAGACGGTTTGCAGCCATCCTGCGGCGCTAACTTTTGAATATGCTGCAAACGCCATATTCCGCCCCCTTTCGTCTTTGAGCATGTAAGCCACGCTCCATGTCCCACGCCACACACACGTGGACTAGCCATGCACCACTGCCATACATGTTACTGTGAGTAACAGCCATGAGTGGAAGCCATTCCAATCTGGCAAACGTCAACATTCTTTAAATTCAGCATCAAAAATTGCAGTGAGGTGAACACAACTTAATAAATGATCATCCTTACTGGAATTACATCAGGCAAGCAATGTGGAATACCCAGGCACGGCTTGGAGAAATACCTTCACCACTCACTAGCCGGGACAACCCAGTGGCCTGAGGACATTGGCGCAGCGTACCACCACTACCTGCTTTAGAGGGACATGGAGATGGAACCAGGCTAAAGGCTATTAATATACAGTGATTGTGATTCCATTCGTCCTATTATTTATCTTCCAGGATCATTCATTTGTGGTGAGTCCCTATTTAAAATGCATTAATAGGCCTATGTGGCTTATTTAGGTGCTCAAAAGTGGAATGTGCTTATATGCGTTTAACTTAGTTGCAAGTGAACAATGTCAACTGAAAAGAAATGGGGAGGATTCTGGAGCTGAATCCAGTCTAATAACTACCACAGTAACTTTTACTGATGTCAATTTCCCAGCAGAAGAGTTTCGATGGGGAGGAGCAAACCATGTGACCAAAACAGACTCTTTTAAGAGCGTCTCCATTATACATGTCAACCATTCATTCATTCATTCATTTTCTACCGCTTATCCTCACGAGGGTCGCGGGGGTGCTGGAGCCTATCCCAGCTGTCTTTGGACAAGAGGCGGGGTACACCCTGGACTGGTCGCCAGCCAATCACAGGGCACATATAGACAAACAACCATTCACACTCACATTCATACCTATGGACAATTTAGACTTAGACTTTCTTTATTGTCATTGCACAATAACACAGCAGTGAAATTACCAACAAATGTTGTGGCCTGGCTCCTGTGTAATAATAAATAATGAATAATAATGTGGAGAATAAATAGATGACATCAAATATGAACAATGTACAGCATAAACAGTAATTTGTACAAATAATTAAATAATTTAGAATAAATTCGGAGTCACCAATTAACCTAGCATGTTTTTGGAATGTGGGAAGAAACCGGAGAAAACTCACGCATGCACAGGGAGAACATGCAAACTCCACACAGAGATGGCCGAAGGTGGAATTGAACCTGATAAATAATATTTATGGTTATATTTGTGTGGTTTGTGCAGTAGCGCTATGTTAGCCAATTAGAAGAAGAAGAATGTCCAAAAAAGACACAATAACAATGGTAAATAGAAGAGCTTGTCAACAACAAGCAGCTTACATGGTCATACAGTGGGGGGGGGGGGGGGGGGGATAGTATAAAACCCAACAAGAATGATCGTAATCACACTGAAAAAGTACATATTGGCGACCATCTCGGTAAACACTTGAAAGTTTGGTTCACCTCAAAAGATGAGGACTCAGCCACCTGCAACAAGTGCTTTAAGGTGATATTGCGCAACTAACATTGTGTAACTTCATTGTGCTCAATTAACGAGCCAAATGAAGTAAGTATGGAATGTGTGACTGTAAAATCTTGCCTTTTTTGCTGTATTGATACTGTGAATTTACTATGAATTTACTATACTTATTTGTTTAAATTACTAGTAAATCTAAAAATATAAGGAAGTACCAATTCGGACACTACTTAAGCATTAAAACGTTTTCAAAAGTACTTATTTGGCACCGATATGGGATAATATGTAAATGAGTAATAGTGGTATCTTTATGCAGGAAATGTATCCATCATGTAGGAAAGCTAATACATGCATGTAACATCCAGCAAAGAAGAACCAGCAAAGGCCACCACCTGCTGCCGGTGGCATGCAGGGTATCCCCAAGAGGCTTTTTGCAGCCCATTCATTAGTCTGCAGTGGAAGACGGGAACCACTTTTTCTGCCACACAAGACGGGAGTGAACACCGTCACTCATCCAAATACATTATCCGTTTTCCCAGTTTCTATCCATGTCAAATATTTGTATGAAAATATTAATGCAGAATATCAACGCCTAACGTGGAGAGTCAAGGACAGCATATTGCAGTGCATCAGGACATTTGTTGTTCCCTCCAGCTCTAACCAGACAGCTGTGATAGTGAGTGGCCTGGGAGAGTTGAGGGTACATGGAGAGAAGGAAAGAGATGAGAGATGCTTGGGGTGGGGAGGGGTGGAGGGTTCCCGCTGTAATGTTGCTCTCAGTACAAGGAGGGTAGCGTGATTTCCCTCTCTAATTTAATCACATTGGCCTGTCTTCCTGTCTGCCGTTTGCTCAGCAAAGCATAGCAGGCCCTGTGGAGGCGCTACACAAATACACATCGGCTATCCTCCTTGAGAAGTAAGACATTACCCAGAGGTGCAAAACCCTAAAGAACACATCGAGTCAGCTGTCCCCACATGGTGACTGTGCTGAGTGGAAAGAACCTGGACTAAATCAAACAATACCATTAGTTTTTTTTTAACAACGTTAAAGGTAAAATGAATCAAGTATGCCTACGCTAACTCGTCATAAACTCTACTCAACATTAAAAGAGCACACAAACAATCCTCTATTATTGTAATACATAAGCAATATAGTTTATGTAAAACACAAGCAGCACACTTTGTTTATCTTTGCAGAATATAACATGTTGCAGCGCATCAGCCTTCTGCCGTGTGTGTATACAGTATACACCTCCCTCAGGAGCACAACAGTCACACAACAACATCTGCATTGTCCTTTTCCGTGGAACACAAAGCGCAAAACATGGTAGCATGTGTGGGGAAAGCATTGCATTGCTTTTCTCTTTGTTTACAGACATATTTCTATATTCCTATATACTTTTAATCATTCGCTGGTACTCACAGCTCCTTGCATGCTACTAAACAATGCTCTTTCACACTCTCAGATTTGACCAATAAAAACATACATATTCTGCAGAAAAGAAAAACCTTTGCATGCATTACATCTGCGTCCATTCAACCTCAGTACAAAAGACAAAACTTTGAGAACAAAGTAACTTCTAAATCCATATTATTCATTGTGATTGTCAACGTGCCTCTGAAGAAACTGACTGACAACACTGGAACTAATAACACAACTAACTAACTAGCCATGTGTTACTTTTAGCAATACACAATAAATATCTCTGTTTATTCACCTACATAGTCGTCACATCATTCATCCAGAAGAACAGACAGCATAAAAGAGTAGAAGTTACCTACCAACTGCGGTCTTCTCTTTAAACTTTTCTCCAAAATGCACTTCCTCTCCTTCCTGACAGTCTTCCCTTTACTTCTCCCCCAATTCATTTACTGTGCTCGCTGCAAACTTCTGCTCTCGCGCTGCATGCAAATCATCTTTTTTTACGACTTGAATGTGAGAAGAATGTGAGAAGAAGCCAAAGTGGAAGGAGACAGAATGACAGAGTGGTGGAGGAGTGGAGATAATGGTTGGAAGGCGGGCGACCAATGGGCCTGGAGCCTAATGGAAAAAGGGAATCAGGACACACCAATGAGGCAAAGCCTGGGAGAGAGGGAGCCGGGGAGAGCAAGTGAGAAAGTGAGAGAGTAGAGGAAGCAGGGATGGAGAGAGCGCAGTTGGGAGGAGACGGTGTCAAGCAGACCGAGAAAGAGGCTGAGGAAGCGAGAGAGCGTACTGAGAGATGAGAGCTGCGTGTAGCCAATGGAGAGATGCAAGCATGAAGAAAGGCAGGGAAAAGGAAGGAAGGAAGGAGGGAGTGGACTTACCCGGCTCCTGTTAGTTGCATCCTTCATACACTGCCTGGTAGACTCCACAAACACAAACACCCTCCCCAACGATAGAGGCGCACGCCACGCTGCCGCCGAGACTAACCAATAGCTGAAACAACAAAGGGAAGGACTGCCAAAGCCGACTGGTATACCCTAAAGCAATTCTGGCGTTGTGTGTGTGTATGTGTGTGTGTGTTGGGGGGGTGTATGTATATGTGTGTGTCAGGGAGAGAGAGTCGGAGTGTGTGTGAGCATGTGTTTGCTCTGAGGAGGAGGCGTGATGGGAGAAGAAACCCCAGATGCTCTCTCTCCTTTCTCAAGCTGAACTGCTTTGCTTCCCCTTCCCTCTCGGAGTATCTGCTTCTCTCTGTACACTCTGCAATGTGCATGTATGTCCTCCAACACTCAATATGTTCCCTCCCTCCTTCCTTCCTTCCTTCCTTCCTTCCATTCGCTCTCTTGCTCCTCTGCCTGCTAATGTGCTCTCCCTTCCCCTTCTGCCTCTTATACATATATTTAGGGCTGCAGACTGTCTGCTCCCAGAGTCTCTACTTCCCATGGGCCCTAGGAGGAGATGGAGGGATGAAGGGAGGGATAGAGCGGCACACAAGAACTGATGGGGGGTGGGCTTGGGTATTTAATTCGGATTTGACTCTATAGTTATGGTGTTATTGTCCTGGTATGGCTACATTTGGATTTGAATATGATATATTCCTACTTTAACAGTTGACTGGCTAACAATTCCTTTTGGAAAAGGCTAACCTATAGCTAACACAAAAGTACAGTTAATTCACATTCAAATTTTCAGTACTATGACGTCCTACTTTAAGATGTACAGTAAAATGTACGTAAATGTACCTACTGATTACGCAGCATCAGGACCAACTGGGGGTCCGTATGTTACCCAAGGATGCTTCAACATGGTCACAGGAGGATGGAGGATCGAGCTAGCAACCTTCAGGCTGAGAGACAACCATGCCGCTCAAGACAAATCATCAAAATGTTAATTAAAAATACAGTTTATACACTTTTTTTTTTTTACAATGGTGTCATTTTGAATCTGGAACAGATTGTTTCTATTTCCAGTATCTACCTTGTGAAAATAGTTTTATGGGAATTACTGCTTCTAGAAAAATGTTATGTACCATGATCTTCTTAAAGTGCCGGCTTAAATTGTTGACATAGGTGTACGTATTGTACGATCATTTCACCCTCCGTACGATGTAAAATCTATCATTCCAAAAAACCCCTAAATAATTATTAAATAATGCAATACATTTGTCATTTCAGTGCAGGACTATTAGTAAACAAAAATAGGATACATCCCACACTGCGCCTGATATTGTACATTGTGTCACGTGTCTCTTGACTGCCAGGCGGGGGTGTTTTATAAGCTATACTAAACACGGTCTTGTGTCTATGTTTTACTGTAGCAGATGGTCCATGAGCATTGTCAAATCAAGCATGGATGATAATTTTCCTCAGAATACCATCATTTTAAGATTGCGGTATGATAATTCGTTATTTCCCATCTGGCAACGCTGATGTCGGCATGTGTTGCAGAAGCGTTAAACTTCATCATCACTGCTCAGCATAATTTTTTTGTCATTTTTTAAAAGCATATTCCAGAATCAAATTGCATGATGAGTACTATATATTTGTACATGTTGGCAGGTCTGCATTGAAATGAAGCCCCTCCCCCCCAAGGAGGCCCGGCACATATTGAAATAAAATATAAATACAAATACGCACAAATGGAGAAAAACAATAACGGCAATGGTTAGTTTCTCTTTGGGTTATGTCGACAACCGCATATATATCGAAACCATTACTGTATGTAATGATTTCCACAATGATCCACATACACGTACTGTATATAACTGTAGTACCATCCCCGAGTTATTGTCATAATGAATTAAATCATTCATTTTCCGACGCTGGAAGAGGAGACTTTGCAGCAGCTGCCTGTTTATCGGAAAAAACTCCTATAGTTTCATCCTTTTAAGATAAGATATTCAAATAAATTCATGTTTACACATAAGTATTCAGAATAACATTCAACATTGTGAGTCTATATTTTGCTGTATACATGTATATTAGGCATACTGTTTTGATCTTCCCCCATGACAGAAAACCAATCAAATGGCATGCCACAGTATTTTCGAACAGAACAAAAACAAACACAGCTATTTGCAACAATGCTGCCAGGCTGTTGAGGAAGACGTGATAACTACTCTGGTGGGTTGGGACACAGACGCCTTCTGGGCATCCGATATTAGTCATTTCCACTTCTTATATAGCTATGTTAATGCCAATTCAGCACAATTAATTCATTCCTAAACCAATAAACAAGCTCTTTGAATTAAGCAAAGACAAATAAATAATTGCATTATTATAAACTGTAGTACATTGTGCAGGTTTTGTTGGGTACTATTGACACATACAATCGCATGATATCAAAATATGCATCAAAAGTGCAAAAAATGAAGATGAAAGTGCTCAGTCGCTATAAGATAGGGCTTCATTTAAAATTAACATGTTTATCTTAAACAGGGCGCAGACCTCACAGCTAGGAGACCAGGGTTCAATTCCACCCTCGGCCATCTCTGTGTGGAGTTTGCATGTTCTCCCTGTGCATGCGTGGGTTTTCTCCGGGTACTCCGGTTTCCTCCCACATTCCAAAAACATGCTAGGTTAATTGGCGACTCCAAATTGTCCATAGGTATGAATGTGAGTGTGAATGGTTGTTTGTCTATATGTGCCCTGTGATTGGCTGGTGACCCTTGTGAGGAAAAAGCGGTAGAAAATGAATTAATGAATCTTAAACAGGCCCATAATTTGCCCCTGACACTCGTTTCACAGGTCATCATGAAGTTTGGTGGATGTTCAAAAAAAGTCAGCAGAACACACAGGAAGTGGGTCAGTTGGGTCTCTTCAGGGCATAGACCAGGAGTTGTATTTTGACCAAAAGAGCACTTATCGGCATAGCACTTATGGATACTAAACAGATGGTTGGTGAACAGATTTAGGCCGCATCTTACTATGTGGGAGCTGCCTTTGATCACTCAGGAAGCGGATCTACCAGTAAGCTTATAATGATGGCGTCAATGACACTCTCTGCTGCTTTTTATTGCTCTGATTTCCCAACATAATGACAATGCCACGTGATCTACATTGTATAAATTCATTTTCTACCTTTAACAGTTTGTATCCTCACATTTATACATGGCATGACTCCAATGTAAATAGAATCTAAATTGTAAATCCTTCTTAAATTCTCATGAAGTTCATGACTGGAGTGTCCCGGTTGTTCCGAGTAGTTCATTTGAGTAGTTCATAATTCATTCATTCATTTTCTACCGCTTTTTCCTCATGAGGGAAAAAAGGGTACACCCTGGACTGGTTGCCAGCCAATCACAGGGCACATATAGACAAACAACCATTCACACTCACATTCATACCTATGGACAATTTGGAGTCGCCAATTAACCTAGCATGTTTTTGGAATGTGGGAGGAAACCGGAGTACCCGGAGAAAACCCACGCATGCACGTGGGGAACATGCAAACTTCACAGAGAGATAGCCGAGGGTGGAATTGAACCCTGGTCTCCTAGCTGTGTCTGCGCGCTAACCACTAGACCGCCATGCCGTCCTAGTTCAAATCAAGTGAGTATAAATAGTGCTTATCAGTATGACAATAGTTAGTCATTTGAAACACATGGGACCAGAAAAGAAAGGTTAGTAAGTGCTGATGGACAGCTCCTGCTGCTGAACTTCATCATCATGGTGAAACAGACGGACAAAGACCAATAGAAATCACTAATGAGAAGACTCATTAAGACACTGTGGAATCCAACAAATGAGCGCTTTTGCTCTTCCAGAGGAATGTCTTCCGTGGGTTATTTTCCATAAATTTACAATCACCAAGTCATGATTGATATATTTTGGTTTTAATATATTTTGTTATTGTTTGGAATATATATTTTATACATATGTAAATATCCTAGAAAAGCATTAAATCATGATTTTTTTATGGAAATTTGCTGAACTTGCTTAAAGACTTATACAAACCCAGCAAAACAGTGTATATACAGTAGATAATGCAAGACAAGCTGTGATAGGGAGGGACAGCCTGGAAGACTGATATTGTTGAAGTTAGAGGTGTTGTGGTTGCAGAGTAAAAAACAATTTGCAGGAAAGAGCCAGGGAGGGAAAGGAGGAAGAGAAAGTGCAATGTGGGACTCGAGATGATAGCGTGGGAGAAGGTGAAGGCTTGCTGTTCAGTAGGACTGAGGGAGACGAACGGGTATGAGAAAAGGGAGGAAGGCTGAGGAAGAGTGATACCTTAAGGGAGGAAAGGCTGCATTGCTGGTGCAATGGAAGGAAGAGCAAGGAGGAAGAACAAGCTTTAACCTTACATTATGGTTTGCTTTAATATGTGTGAGTGTTACACAGAGAGGCTTTGAAACAACAGCGCACACACCCACACGCAGACCCTTTGGGAATTCACTCACACGCACACACACACACACACACACACACACACAATCTTCAAGGGATTATCGCACTGACCTGACCCTATTTTTTGAAATACATTTTTAAAGTCCAAAAGCCCCAAAATTAAAAAAAAAATAGTTAAATCATTTTTATTTATAATATTTTATTAGTTTCTTTGATGTATAAAGTAAGAACTGTGTCACATTGGATGTGTTACTCAGATTTCACAAAAAAATTTTACAAAAAAACAAGATGTTGATATTTCACACAATACATAAGACATTCATTCATTCATTCATTTTCTACCGCTTTACCTCACGAGGGTCGCGGGGGTGCTGGAGCCTATCCCAGCTGTCTTCGGGCGAGAGGCGGGGTACACCCTGGACTGGTCTCCAGCCAATCACAGGGCACATAGACAAACAACCATTCACACTACATAAGACATCATCATTTAAATCAATACACGATAATTGGGTCTGCAAAATGAGATTAACATTGCCTGGAAAAAGCTATAATGAAAATTGTATTTTTTTATTTTAATATTTTTTAATATTGTATTTGACAATATATGTCTACGACATTACACTCATCTGCACTCTTATGTATGCTACCAGCGCCACCTCCACCCACCGAGACAAACATGACTGAAAAAAAGGGCTCACTCCGTTCATGCCATTGTTCTACAGAGCAAATGCACCAAGAAAGCAGTAAGTGAAAGCTCCAGCTTCCTGCTTAGAAATGAAAGACGAGGAAATCAGACATGTGTGCACATGGTAACATATTAATAACAGACAGTTATGGCTGTGCCTATACAGCACAGACCACATCATCTCGCTACGTGCTTCACAACTTGACCACAGAGCTGACCAGCCGATACCAAACCCAAAGCCTGCCCCTAAAGTTAATTTCTTTATTTCTTATGTACATGATGTAGCAGTTTGTTGATTTGCTGTAAAGTGTTTGTGATGTTTGTCAGTTGATTGTTTGTCCTTCTCTACTTCAATTTCAACACCGAAATTACTCTTCCTCGCCCTCTTTGCCATGATCATGAGAGAAAAAGTCCATTCATGCATTCTTAAAAGGAATTGCAGCTAAGAGGCAGAAATTAAACGTGATTTTTTTTTTTTTTTTAAATACAACTCACCAATCAACACAAAAACATAATAAGCCAATTAATTGATTATTAACATAATCATTTGTTCCAGCCCTAGATTTTATCAATTGCAATAAAAGCGTTAGACTTAGCTCAGGAAACATGATCATTTTCATACGTGTTATGATGATATTCTAAATTATTTAAATTATTTGTACAAATTACTGTTTACGCTGTACATTGTTGTTCATATTTGATGTAATCTATTTATTCTCCACATTATTATTTATTATTACACGGGAGCCAGGCAACAACATTTCGTTGGCAATTTCACTGCTGTGTTATTGTGCAATGACAACAAAGAAAGTCTATGTCTATAAACAATATTCAAAGTTGTTCTTGGGTTTTATATAAACATGGTTATGGACTGGAAGCTGCAACTAACATTTCAAAAGCTGGAAAAAATAAATGGCCTAAATTACATACTCTGACAAAATTTGAATACAATAAAATAAAAAATTCAGTGCAGTACAAGGATGCGACGGGCTCCAATGACTGGGTTTGCCTTCGGCCTCCAAATGACTAAATACGCCTCTCCGTACAGAAATAGTGCTTAATGGCTGCAGTCATCAGCATGGTTGACCGTGTGACATTACATTACAGTACTATCTATTTTCTATACTGCTTATCCTACAGTAATATTATCGTTTGTTTTTTTTTCTTTTACTATTAGATGTTCTTTGACCATAATAATACATACTCTTGTCAGTAGGTGTTCTAGCTGCGTAATTCATATAGCTGGTAGAAGTTTACGGGGACTAATGACCTCCGTTTCTGTAATATCCTGACCGAGACACAGTAAAAATATGCAATTACAGACTCACTCCACAGTGTCTGCCAACTCCGAAATGTCAAACAAAGTTACCAAGTAGCCTCTGGTAACTTAAAATAGGAGTGACTTACATTGACTGCGTGGGCTAAACAAAGAACGCACAAGTGAAGTAATGTGAATTGGTATTTGTTTTTTCCCCTACAAGTTGTGAAAGGTTATATGTCAGGTGTGACATTTGTAGTGAGGATTTATATCCAATACAGTATATTTCTCTACTGTATTAATATTTTAGTATCTTTCTGACAAAATATCATTTTTGTGTAAATAAATGATCAACACAGAAGTGCACAGTGTTGTGGAAATCTATGCATTCATATTAAAAATTCCTGCGTGCAGTCATAAAAGTGGGTGCCCACACACACACACACACACACACACACACACACACACGCACACACATTATGCAAATTCAGCAGAACAAAGGCATGGCATGGGTATAAACAAGAGGGCATACATAAACATTACATGTCCATGGATTATGCAGGCACATGAACACACCCAAGCTCCAACAGACACACACACCCTATGATCCTATGTACGTTATTTCTATAGGTAAGAGCATGCATCATTTCACACACATACCCCCCTCTCTCTTTAGCCCCCAAATCCATGGCATATGACCTTCTGTGGGACAGATAAAGAATCTGCTTATCAGTCATGCAAATGAGGCTGAATTCATTTTCCACAACAGATGGCCCCATAGATAATGATGATGGAGGAGAGAAAATTAAATGTCTCTCGCTCTGTGACTATGGCAACCGTGCCTCTGCGGCATAATATCAATAATAAGTGTGCCGCATAATAAGGTTGTCAGTCCTGTGAATCAAACCTTCCCGTGATGGGACAGGGCAAGTGGGGTGATGCCACAATGAAAGTTGAGTTGGCTCTGTCAGACTCTTTGGGAGGTAGAGGTTATGCCATTTTGGTGAATGGGGTTGGAAAATGCGGGTTGCCAGATTGAATGATGTGTAAATGTACCTGTGGCACGTGAATGAGTTGTACTCTATTTTACTGTATTTGACAAAGTCCCTATAACGTACTTCACTAATTGCACTCAAAGAGGACAAATACATTGTGCCACTGGGCAAGGCACTTCACCCAACTTGCCTTTAGTGCTGCCCATACTGGTGTATGAATATGAATGAATGTTTGGCGGTGGTCGGAGACGCCATAGGTGCAAATTGGCAGCCATATTCCCATCAGTCCATCACCAGGCAGCTGTGGATGCAGATGCAGATGTGGATAACCACCATGCGATCACCACCACCGGTGTGTGAGTGAGGCGTGAATGAATAATGGGTACCTTGAGAAACGTTATATCAAATCTAATCTAAGGCTGGGTGATTGGTTTTAATATATATATATATATATATACATATACATATATACACATATACCCTGGACTGGTCGCCAGCCAATCACAGGGCACATATAGACAAACAACCATTCACACTCACATTCACACCTATGGACAATTAGGAGTCACCAATTAACCTAGCATGTTTTTGGAATGTGGGAGGAAAACGGAGTACCCGGAGAAAACCCACACATGCACGGGGAGAACATGCAAACTCCACACAGAGATGACCGAGGGTGGAATTGAACCCTGGTCTGCGCGCTAACCACTCGACCGCCGTGCCACCCATCATTATTATTATTAAAACCATATATATTATTAATGGCACTTTGAATGCATATACGTATATGTGATGAGAGCCCAAGGCCCATTGGTGTGCCATTCATCCACGACCATCACCTAATGTTACAACATGACATTACACGGCCCCTTGTATATATTTATAGTTTTGGTTGAAACCTTGATTCATCCATCATGTCCAAATCTCCACCAGACGCCCTCAACCTGCGTGCAGTACTACAAGGCAAGCAGGTAGGTGGTGTATTCCTAAGGCATACAAAAAAAAAAAACTGGGCAAAGTTTCCAATAATTGCAAGGCACTGCCAAGGGTTCTGAAAAGCATCCAACACATCACCAATACCAGACTCTCTGCTGACAAGTCTATCCATTTGTAAGTAGTGCCCGTGGAGAGCATGCAGCATCAGAGTATGCTTCTCACCCTGCCGCAGTGTGTCCTCGTGCCCTCAGGTGGCGCTTTAGAATCTAGTGTCCAGATCCAGCAAGTAACACTTTTTTCCTCTACATCAGTTTCACTGCTGAACTCTAACTACCAATGCCAAATGTATTTACGGTAATATTTTATTCATTCATTCATTCATTCATTTTCAAATTTTTGGGGGGCGAGAGGCGGGGTACACCCTGGACTGGTCGCCAGCCAATCACAGGACACATATAGACAAACAACCATTCACACTCACATTCATACCTATGGACAATTTGGAGTTGCCAATTAACCTAGCATGTTTTTGGAATGTGGGAGGAAACCGGAGTACCTGGAGAAGTAATATTTTATATCTTACTATTTATTCAATGTAATATTATATTATTATCAATATAATTGTCCTGTAATATGCCAAATTTTTTAGATCAATTTCATTCATATCGCTGTTTAATAGGTGTGGTATCATGTCACCTTCTCTCTATCTTTGTCTAGCTTGTCGGTCATTGTTCCTCCATCACTCTTCCTCTCTTCCTCTCTCTCTTGCCTCACTGTGCAGTCTCGCCCCCTCTCCCTCCTCTGTGTCTGCCTGCCAGACGCTCTCAATATAGCACTGCTCATAAACACACAGACGGAGCGGAAGATGCAGCTAGAGAGTGAGAGAAAGGCTCCTGTGACAGTAATAAAAATGAGTGAGGGGCAGGAGAGGGATGGAAATTGGGGATGAGCAAGTGGGAGGACAGAAGGAGGCAGGAGAGGACACGCTCTTCTGTAGCGAAGCCTGAAGTGTGAGTCACTGAGATGGTGAAAAATGATGAGAGGGATGAAGCAAGCGTGGATGAGAGTTAAAACAACAGGATAGGCAGTGGGACAGGGAAAAGAAAGGTATGTGACGGAAAAAAAAAATAGAGTAAAAAAATAAATCCTATAAGTGGTAAAGAGCGGTTGAGAGGAGGGAGTGGGGGTGGGAGAAGAAGAAGAAGATATCAGGGCATCTCAGTGAGGTTGCGGTCCTGTTTTAACCACTTTAACACATGCTGTTAAGCGCCAAAACATGATTTCATACTAAAGAACGATGACTCCTCTGCAATTTTATTATCGTTTTTAAATGTTATGATAACAAAAGTAGCTGCATGGCGGTTCAAGTTCAATCTAACTTTAAATTTTAATGCATGAAACCTGCTGCTATAATGACATATGCACATCTTGCTACATAGTAACACTTGTACTGAAAAATTAGACATAAGAGCGAAACTCAAGTCTTTCCCATCCTGTGCCCAAAGTCAGTTCTCAGCTCGGAGTTAACGTCAATGACTCAGGACTGACTCAGATTTGAGATACTTGAGATTTTGAACGTGTGTATCGAGTAAAAGTATTTAGCTAGTATGTAATTTCCAGTAAGACACCAAATGTTTCCACGGAAACGGCCTCATTGAATGCAGCTAATAATGTCCATTCAGGTTTAAGAAGAAAAAAAAAAAAAACGAGTTGGTGGCTTATACTTCTTGCGAGTGCCAGACTGCCTTAGAACGGCAGTGATTAACATCGGGATATGTCACGGAATAAAATATGCATTTGCAAATCACGAGGTCAAGGTATTTTATTTGGTAAACACTTAAAAGTGCTTATTACTTGTAAAGCCTCAAAAATGTCAACTTGATAGGAGGGATTAAAGACTTGACACTTGCAGAACACTGACTTTCTCTCACCTCTGGTAACTGGTAAACAGTCATCATCGGTATACACACTATATATAGCTGCATAATGCAACCAAATATGTAGTACGTATATACAGGATACACACACACATATATATATACTATATTATATATGGTTGACTCTTTAGTCCTTTCAGTAACAATGTTAAGCCACAAGTGTGAAAAATGTTGACACAAAACATGTTTTTACAATGGATGAAACAATTCTAAATCCATAGAAATGATGCATAAAAGCAAAAAATTAACAATACTAACAGGTTATTAATAGTATTCCTCACCTAGTCAGGAAATCTGGAGGATCTGGGTTCCTTTCTCCGTTTGTACATCTGTGTGGGTTTTCTCCAGGTACTCTTGCTTCCATATTATTCCAAAAAATGCATGTTAAGCTAATTGGAGACTCTAAATTGTCTAAAAAAAGTTATGATTGTGAGTGTGAATGGTTGTTTGTCTATATGTGCCTACATGTGTCATGTCGAGACATTGTGGCGTCGCTGCAGCAGCAGTAACATATGACAATGCCCCCACGACCAGCTGAATTAAATAACCCCAAATTTAAATTGGCAGCAGGTGTGTGAGACCAGCAAAATAAAGCAGACCAAAGACCAGAACAAAGCAACACAGGAAGTGTAAAAGAATAAGAGCAGGAAGCCAGAACTACGGCGTAAAAGGGTCACTCGGGCAATATGATGAGTATGAGGTGTACCCTGCCACTTGCTCCAAGTTAGTTGGGATAGGCTCCAGCATACACTTACGGCCCTAATGAGGACAAGCGGCATAGAAAATGAATGAATGAATGGCATGCAAAGAAAAATAAAACAGAATCTTCAAAAATAATTTTCCGGATTTTAGCTGTTTGTATTTATTTTGGATACCATGTGTCTTCATTACGGTCACAGGTGAGCTAGAGCCTACTCCAGCTGACCTACACCCTAGACTGGTCATTAGTCAATCACAGCCACACACCTATGAATAATTTAGTGTCTCCAATTAACATGCATGTTTGGGGGGTGTGGGAGGAAGGTTTTGAGACTTCTACAAGATTCTAAATTTTATGTCTAATTTCTGATTTTTTTTACTTACCCAATGGCAAAAAAATATGTGCAATATCACATATTTCTCAATTCATCAAAATCTCCTTGTTATTTTGATACCAAGAACATCTATGTAGACCTGTATACGCAGTGAAAAACTGTATTTGGCTTTTCTTTTTCAGAAACATGGTGTAGGGGTCAAGGGGTTTAGTCTAACATGCAAACTCCACACTGACGTCTGAGCTGAGGTTCAAACCCAGAACCAACTGTCTGTGAGACAGACGTGCTCGCCACATGGCAGCCATGCTGTCAACTGCAAAATATATTTTTAAAAAGAATGACTGACCAGTGGAAAATGTGTCATATCTTATGCTGTATGTGTTTTTTCTGTTCTTATTCTTTTTCCCGGTTCTGCAACTTCCTTGGTGTAGCTTTATGTTTTCCATATTAAAGATATTTTGACCATTGCCTCCAGTCTCAGCTTCCAGGGTTCACGTTTCACTCTGCATTACAACGTAATAATGTGCTTACAAGCAATCAACGTCAATAACAAAAATAAGCAAACTTCTTTGCTTACAGAAGGAGGAAATTATGGTTGGTTCTTTGTGTACTAAGTTTATATACATTCCCAAATTCATTCATTCATTCATTTTCTACCGCTTTTTCCTCACGATGGTCGCGGGGGTGCTGGAGCCTATCCCAGCTGTCTTCGGGCGAGAGGCGGGGTACACCCTGGACTGGTCACCAGCCAATCACAGGGCACATATAGACAAACAACCATTCACATTCACATTCATATAGTCACCAATTAACCTAGCATGTTTTTGGAATGTGGGAGGAAACCGGAGTACCCGGAGAAAACCCACGCATGCACGGGGAGAACATGCAAACTCCACATAGAGATGGCCGAGGGAACTGGAATTGAACCCTGGTCTCCTAGCTGTGAGGTCTGTGCGCTAACCACTACTAACCGCCGTGCCGCCCACATTCCCAAATTGTTCCACAATAATGAAGTAGCTAACTTAATGATTATATATGTTTTAATCCCAATCTGTAAGGTTTTTGTTGTGCTGCAGCATTTTTGTATCCTTGTTAAAACATATTGCTGTACCTTTCAACAGAAGATTTATTTATTAAGCTAGCAAGCAAGCTAAGATGACACATGCAGGAGACATGCAAAAAAGGTTGACTGACAACAAATCAGGATGCCCAAAACAATAGGTGGTGCAGACAGACTTTTTTCGCTCATAATGGTTCATACACTGTAATTAAAAAAGAAGGACTAAAAAAATTCCACCAAAGGTGAACCGCAATATAGCAAGGGAACACTGTATATAATAAAAGTACTGAAATTCTTCCAAGAGTCCTTTAAAACTACGGCCAGTCTCAGTGCATTTCAACCAAACAATATGTCCAAACCCATGTAACATACATGTGTTGATTTAGACGATTGCTTCCAACTTCCCATTAACCTTCACAGGGTTGTAAGACAAGGAGGTGCGAATGGCAGAGAGAGTGAGAGAACACAAGATAGTAATTACCGGCTACATGCTGTCTGGCAATCATAGCCTTTTTCCTCCTTCCTCGTTTTTTTCCCCACATGCTCCTCCCGCCTTCTTTATATCCCGCCGTTTCTTCCGCTCTGTCACTGTTGCTCTCACAGGGAGTCCAAGCAGGCATGAGAAGGTGAGGTGTGGATTTGATCACGGCGGCCCACTGTGCTGCTATCAAGGTAGATATACATGTTAGATATGGAGCATCTCACTGCTGAAAATCGCAAAGGCGATAATTACAACAGTCACAGTTTTTGCTAATGTGTGGCTCGGTCCAGTCTTGGCATCAGTAAGATGGAAATATATATTTTAAAAAAAACCTTCCCTGGCAATGCACAGACTGGAAGTTGTAACAGCTTCAGGCAGCATTAGCAAGATGATGAGCTGTAGTGAGGTCGTTTGCAAATGAAACGGCTCTTTGAGACGTTTGTGTGAAGGGAAAAAGCCATCATTAAAAAAAAAAAATCAACTTTAGTTTCTGTAATAGTAATAGTGGATGAGTGGTTAGCGCGCAGACCTCACAGCTAGGAGACCAGGGTTCAATTCCACCCTCGGCCATCTCTGTGTGGAGTTTGCATGTTCTCCCCGTGCATGTGTGGGTTTTCTAGGTTAATTGGCGACTCCAAATTGTCCATAGGTATGAATGTGAGTGTGAATGGTTGTTTGTCTATATGTGCCCTATGATTGGCTGCCGACCAGTCCAATGTGTACCCTGCCTCTCGCCCGAAGTCAGCTGGGATAGGCTCCCACATACCCTAGTGAGGATAAGCGGTGTAGAAAATGAATGGATGAATGCCAAAGTCAGCAATTACCTCTCCCACAATGTCTGTGCTTCTTTTTTTCTAGTTTATTGCCTCCTTGCTCCTCTTTCCACATTCTGTATCTCAATCACATTCTCAAATTTTCTTTTTTGCATGAGCTGCTTCACTGGAGTTCACTTTATTGGTCCCTTGCAAAATAAAGGAATTCATGAAGCTATAGGTACAATCGCTTACTAAGATGTAAACAGTAGTTTACAAGGTAAAAAAAAATGGTCATTTCGGTCATGGTCATTTTGTACCAATGTGCACCATTTTTTGTCACGTATTTCATGCCATGTGTGTCATTCATATGTAAACAGAATGCAAACAGTGTTGAAACTAGTCTTCATGCTTTTCAGGCTTGCCATAAATACATAAATAAATGACACGTATGTATTTCCACGGCAAATTGTGGCAGTCAAAATGCATGTAAGTGTAAACACAGCTTAACACAGCTAATTCTGGGTAAAAGATTGTCTGCACCCTGAAGTGGTAACCAGTCAATCACAGGGCACAGATTAACCACTTCCACAAACCCGGAGAGGACATGAAGTTGGTGCAAACGTTTGCAGTGATTGACTAGCATTTAATTGACAGTGTTTCCCGTCATTTCTGTACTTTTGAGTGAATGCTGATTGTTTTGACAATGTTGGACAACTTCTCAAGTTTTCGCCACATTGTTGTCGTTTAAATGTACTGTACTGCACAAGCACTGTAATAAAACGTTAAAATCTTGCATTATTGCTGAATGTGATGGAGTGGAGTTTTTTGTCGGTAAGAAAGCCTCCTGTTTGTGCTTAGCATCGTGAGCCGAGACAGAAGGTTGTCAGGGGGTGGCCGAGGCGCTGCTGTGTTTTCTGCTGCAGAGTTTTGAGAAAGTGAAGGGCACGTTTGTCTTTGCAGCTGCAGTGGAGGTTAGCTCTCTGTGTGACGTCGGACATATCCACCCGCATGGAGGACGAATCCAGGGATCTACAGCCCAGCATGCGGCTTGCAGCTCTCCAAACAAACTGTGATTCACCGGAGACTGTTAATGAGCTTATTGAATAGAACCATGAGTCTGTCAGCTGTTCCTGCTTTCTGTAGCTTATAGAGTCCTAAATTCTGTATGCGTTTGACCTATTTGAAAACTTCTAAATGCATATACATTTGGTAAAAATGTGCCCTAGTAGGATGTAGAATATTGTCTTAATGCAAGGGTCTCAAACTCAATTTACTTGGGGGCCACTGGAGCTAGGGTCTGGGTGAGACTGGGCCGCATCAGGTTTTCCAAAAAAAAAAAAAAAAGCTCTGATAAAACATTCCACGGTTCTCAAATATCTTACTTTTTATTTTTCTACACAAAATAAGATAAAAAATAAATAAACAAATCAAGAATAAAGAAAATCAATCAATCAGTAATAAATAAATAAATATAATAATAATAATAAAACGGCAAATAATAAAAACTTAAGAAACCACATATAGTTGGTGGGTAGACAAATGATTTTTTTCAGATTAAAATTAACAAAGCATTATTAGAGCCCTGTAGACACGACAAAACACGACTATAGTCATATTTATACTCTTTTTATTTACAATATATTGTGCAACTGCAGGGTCTTGAGACACATGCTAACTCGCAAACTAGAGAGCTAGCGACCTAAGCGGTAGCCTTCAAGTTATTTCCTTTAAACTTAAACAGCCAGAAACTTACCACTTCCACACGGATAGGGAGGATAACTATTAACAGTTATTTAACCTTTAACATGAACATTAATCAAAACGTAATAACATTAAACTTTAGGCGGGGGCCTCAAACTAGTGTCCTGCGGGCCACATTTGGCCCGTGGGCCGCGTGTTTGAGACCCCTGTCATAATGCAAGACTGATCACACCAACTGTTTTTCTTCTTGTCTGAGTTAAAAGATGACTACGAATCACTGATTGAAAATAAAACCATGGAAAAACAAATGCTTGGTATGCTTTACAAATTTCCCCACTGAGGGACGAATAAAGGCATATCTTAATCTTAAGGCATATCTTAGTCATATCACACCCACTCATCACTAATCACAAATCATTTGCCAATCCACTACTTTAATCAACTTCTTGCTTCTCAACTTCTTGGGACTTGCTTTTACTCCACATAAATGTTGTTGTTTTTTTTTTAACTTTCTGAAAGCCTTCAGAAACCCCTGCTGCTACGTTGGGTTAACAAAACACTTTTCAGGCTGACTAACTCTAAAAAGGTACCATAAACAGCATTGAAATTCAGCAGCCCGGTGAAAGTTTGTTGAGAGTCCATGTAAAAAAAACAAGATAAAAAAAATATGCTGGTAGAGCTGTTGTATATTTAGTTGCATATTTAGATGAATTCAGCCTTAACAATTTACAATTAATAGGCTAATGTAGTCGCTATGTAATCATTGTCTAATAATCTATGAAATACAGTAGATAGATAGGGAAGTTAGATATCAGTGTTAGTCGGTTAGTGCTGGAGTCTATCCCAGCTGTCTTCGGGCGAGAGGCGGGGTACACCCTGGACTGGTCGCCAGCCAATCACAGGGCACATATAGACAAACAACCATTCACACTCACATTCATACCTATGGACAATTTGGAGTGGCCAATTAACCTAGCATGTTTTTGGAATGTGGGAGGAAACCCACGGACGAACAGATAGATAGAAAAACTGTCAAAATTGAAGAAAAAAAACAAAGCGTTAATCCGCCTGGCATGAGGTACAAACTCCATTGTCATGCTCTTGTGTTGTGTTTATGGACCATAATTAACATTGTTAAACCGAGGACCACCAGTCAATCAATTTGTCAGTATTTGTTTCTCATATATCAGACATCCAAACAGTGTCTCGGATTGTTGTTGACAGTTGTTGTAACAGAATGAAAGGTTAGCAGATTCATTTGTTTTCTGTTGATGATACAGAGTACGAGGAGGTTTATTTTATATACTGTATATAAAATTCTCCTCTGTTACACCTCTGTATTGTTATGCTGCTGTTGTTATGGCTGGAGATTTCTCAAGAGAATTTATTATTGCTGGACAGGCCTGCTGCTTGGTGCGAATGCATGTGTGGAGTTTGTGTTTAATGACTTCTCCGCCGCTACCTTATTGTCTTTACTTTGCTCTCACACCCATGTGTTCCTACTTCAACATACTGTTAAATTAACACCTCTCTAACGGTGTCATTCATCCAACTGTGGCAGTTAATCTGTTCAGTTAATCATCCATCCATTCTTTCTCAACTTTTCTCCCTTAGCCTGCAAACATTTAGGCTCCTTTGCTCTGTACCCATCTTTATATGGGCTACACACACACACATACATGCACACACACTCACACACACACAAGGGAGCAATTAATGACACCCTTACAGCCACTCCTGCCATTGCTGTTGGAGGAAGTCATATTTCACATATAAAGGCAGAGCGTAGGCTTCTGTTAGGAGAGTCTGAGTCACTGCATTGCGTGTAGATACTAGGTATGCGTGTAAGTGCAGCGTGTAGTACATATTCATCAAATCATGTTATACTATATGGTCCCATAACCTGGACCAATGTCCTTACATGTGTTCTGTGTTTAATCTCTAACATGTATGTTGCACACGTTTGTTTTGGCTCCTGTGCAGACGTCTGTGTGTGTGTGTGTCTGTGTGTGTGTGTGCCTGGGCCACAGACAGACAGGAGAGCTGATTGGCCGTCTCCCTATCCAGACATCTGACGAGGCATTCTGTCAGAGCGCATTCTCACTCGGCGGTGGGTCACCTCGTTTCCTCTGAGGCACATTAACATGTATGTACATGTGCCAAGAACATGTCAAGGAAACCCATCACACGCTATGTGTATGTATGTATACAATAGCCTGTATAGAGCCTCTTACGGTTTATTGTAGGGAGCATGCATGTTTTAAGAAGGAGTCATTGAATAACACAAAAATGAATTTCAAGGAAAAAAGCTATTGCTATTGCTAAAAAGCATTCTACCCATACTGAGTAGCGTAAGTGACTGAAGCTGTCTTGTCAAATGCACCGTGTACATTGCAAAATTGGATGGATGGATGGATGGATGGATAGATGGATGGATGGATGTGGCTGCAGCCTGCAGAGTCTGTCCAGGGAGGGGCAGTCGCTGTATGTGACTGGCCAATCACAGAGCATGAAAAGTGAATACCAAAGGAGGATGTTCTTTCATCACAAATACAGATAATAATGAGAAGTACTCCTGTCCTGTAAAAATGCATTATTTATTATTTTTGGCTTCTTACTTTGTCCCACTCTGTTTGAAACCTTTTCTTTAGTTTAATATAAGTCAATTAGAGGCTAACCAGTTAGCTCGCTAGCATGCTATGCTTAAAAGCTGTGGTCGTCTCCTGTGTCCCTACAGGGCCTACAAGGCTCTAATATTGTTTTAAAAAGTATTTAGAAAGTCATAAATAGGTTTTCTGTGCTCTTAACCATGAAAATATTATAATAATATAATAATATAATATCATATATATAATATAATATATAATATATTAATATATTATTAATATTATATAATATTTATAAATACTGAATTCTACATCTCAGAAATTGACTGTAACGATTGTGTTTGGAACCAATTAACTGTAATAAACAAGGGATGACTGTAGAACACTTCTTTGTTATATACTGAAATTATAAGACACCGTTGAGTATCTAGTCTGCATATAGTCAGATTTTTGGTCATCAAAATATGGTCACCCTCAGCATTGACTGAGTTTTCCTGTGTGTAATACTACTGTACAAATATGTGAATGTGAATATGTGTGAATATACTGTACATGCATGCATACAAACTTGGCTTTGTTTCTTGGCAACAAGCGAGGTCAGGTCATTGGCAGGAGTGCCAGACGGCTGCAGGGACATTCTAGTCTGACAAAAACACAAAAAAAAGTTGGCACATATTCTTGACAGAGGTAAGAATAAGCAGATCAGGAATGTGTGTGTGTGTGTGTGTGTGTGTGTGCATTGGTATAAGACTGTATATATTTGTGAATCCATCCAGTAAAGAGATCGTGAGGACATTTGCATAAGGTAAAGGCCAGTGTTAATTGTATGAGTTTTGTATGAGTTTTGTATGATTAATAATATGATGATTGATAAATAAAAAGAAGATGATTAATAAAAAGAAACTATAAGCTATACGCACAATACCTGGATCCACAATATATCTAATATATCAATGATGTGCACTTCTGTTTTACTGATGAACCAAAACATGAACTTCACTTAAAGCTTGATTGGCGAAACTTAACAATATTTGATTGGATTTATTGCTTGGAGGATAAAAATGGAGGCGAGAAAGTCAACAGTCAGTTACGTTAAATCACGGGTGTCAAACTCGTTTTCATGGAGGGCCACATAGCAGTTACGGCTGCCCTCAGAGGGCCACTTAGCTGTCAGTATAAATGAATAGAAATATAAATATCACATTATTACTCAGTTGCCCATGCATTTGGTTATTATATCTTTAGTAACAAACCGATAGAGAAGTGAAGTGAAAATGTCAAGGTGACAACAGATACCGGTATTCATTTTTGATAACAAAAAAGGCCTGGCATATCGAGTTGCACGATCACATAATAATAAATTTTAGGAGACGCTGTGCAGAAGAATTTTTCTGTTGAAATGCAGAATCAAACATAAAAAAAAAAATCATCTTGTGTCCAGTGCTTATATAAATTGTACCATACTCCAAAAAACTAGAAAAAGTTATTTTATTTTTACGTGATTAACTGGCAATCATCATTGATTTATTTATAACTGTCAATTATCATTCATTTTGTTATTAATCTTTATAAATGATGCATTTAGTGATGGGAATTTTGGCTCTTGTAAGGGAAACAGTTTTGCGTAAAATGAATTTAGAATATAATTTCTTTCAAACTTATTGTTTATGTGGCTTCATTCATATGCTCAAGATTGAAACTGATATATAGTTATATATATATAACTATATATATATATATATATATATATATATATATATATATATATATATATATATATATATATATATATATATATATATATATATATATACGTATATATATCACAAAAACAAAGAACCAAAGGTAACAGTTAACAGAAAAAAGACAAGAAAAAACGGTTTGTTCACTTCAAAGATCCGACTCTTGTAGTTAATGTAAGAAACCTATCCACGGCATTTAGAAAAGTTTTCGTCTGTGAAATTATTAATTGATTTTTTGAAGTTAGCATAGCAGGTTTCAAGACGTTTTTATGCATTTTTCACAAGCGGCTGTAGAAATCACTAGTAAATTGTGAACACTTGAAGGTGTGTACCAGTATGTGTGTGGGTTTGTGCTTGCACATTTTTGTGTTCATTGTCGCAGTAATACAGGTGTAAACATCCACTCCGCTGGTTATTTACAGGAGTTGACCAAATTTTTTGTCCATCTGTTTATAGACAAACACAATACTACAGCGCACATGTTCCAAACACACACACCCGAAAAAAAACACACAGTTCTTGAAGGGCAGCCAAACCACAAGGAAAGGCTGCATGCTAGCAAGTGGATCAAGTGGGTATACTAGTATACACTGTGTGTGTGTCCCTGCCTGTAACCAAACCAGGGCAATGCTATTTATACATTTCAGCACCCATGGCCTCAAGCCCCCTCACTCATTCACACACACACACACACACACACACACACACACACACACACACACACACACACACACACACACACACACACACACAGACACACACAACAAGAACAATATGTTAAACAACAGCAGGTATGGATGGTGTCCAAATGTCCACGTGTGAAAACAACAGCCACAATAAGAGTTCGGTGTTAATTGAGTACAATGCACAGCACTGAGAGCAGTAGCAGCATTTGATTGCAGGTACGCCGTTGAAAGATGTTGATGTGTTTATTTCTCCTTTCCCCTTTCAGCAACACCTGTGGTTGTCAACACAAAGGTGATAATTATTCACTTCTTTTTCTAGCTCACAGAAATTCCTCTACACAAATAAAATCATGAGAATGAGACACATTGTAGATGATCTCTGTTCATACTGCCGCTTGACAGGTTTGTATTCCATTTTTTTAGTGTAGTTATTTTTGATTACATACCTCTAAAACTGTGGAAACTACAACCACACTAATAAACATTCTGTTAAATTCATACTTTTTGCATATACAGTACATCTCAAGTGTGTATAGGTGAACGTGTCGATGTCGTCAGTAAGCACATATGAAGGTTTTGGGTTATTAAAAATGATAGATATTAGCACTAAATATGACACAGAAATGACAAAGGCAAGCTGTGTTGATGCATACTGTACAGCAGGGGTCTCAAACTCAATTTACCTGGGGGCCACCGGAGCTAGGTTCTGGGTGAAGCCGGGCCGCATCAGGTTTTAAAAAAAAAAAAAAAAAAACGCATTTATTAAAAACTGGAAAAAAATCAATTAAAAATCTTCAATGCTATACCCTACACTTTTGGTTCCGGTTTTCCACACCAAAATATCTGATAAAACATTCCACTGTTCTCAAATATCTTAATTTTTATTTTTCTATACACAAAATAAGATTAAAAAAAGAAATAAACTAATTAAGAATAAAGACAATAAATCAATCAATCAGTAATAAATAAGTAAAATAATAATAAAACAGCAAATAAGAAAAACATAAGAAACCACATACAGTTGGTAGAGAAATTATTTTTTTCAGATTCAAATGTACAGTATTAACATTTATTTAACCTTTAACATGAACATTAATGAAACTTAATAATTTGACCCAATTAGCAAGTTAGCATCGTACTCAGTTCCATCTGGGAGCAGCGTCGTAACTTTAACAACATGTTTGATGAGATGCTTTATCCTGACGTGTATTTTCCCTTTTATTCCAAATCATTTCCTTCATTTATTTGTACCCAGCGTCATAAGCCTTTAGCTTCATTGCTAATCCAAAGCAAAACAGGGCGGGGTAACAGGGTAGGGTAACAGTATGGGCGGGGCAAAATCATGTTGTGTCCGGTGTGCACACAGCTTTAAGCTGTCATTTCAACATTAAACTTTGGTATCAAGGTGGGAGCCTCAAACCACCGTCTCACGGGCCGCATTTGGCCCGTGAGTTTGAGACCCCTGCTGTACAGTATTTCTATTAAAACTTTGTAAGAAAAAACCCTTATTAAGGACTTTTATAACTTTGCAAACAAGAACTTGGGTTTTTGAGGACTCCACATCAAGGTTTGAGAGTTGGTTAATTATTTACGTTTTGGGGATTTGAGAATGGTCCTTGCGACCAAAAATGTCGACAACATTTTAATAAATCAACACAGGGGTTAGAAGTGTGTGACCTTTTTCTCTGTGACTTGTTTTAAGTCCCCAGAAAGGACACCCCCCCTTCCCTCAAGTGTGACACTGTAAGCAGATTTATGGCACACATAAGACAAGATCAGAAAGTAATGATTTTTTTTATTAATCTCATTCCAGGTGATTCCTCAGGTTACGTTCCTAGAAGTCGGAATTTATCTCCTTGTAACAGTGCACTGAATCCATGACCCCTCTAGCATTTATTCGCATTCAATAATGTTTATATTTAATTGCGACAGAAGAGTAGCTAATATTGGTGGTCCTTTCTCCGGTCTCTAAGCTTTTCACGATGTTCATTTTCACTTTCCTGTTGATGGCTTACCTCTGGTACACTACTGCAATAATGAAGTATAAAAGGCTAACTAATAAGCAGTGTTATTCTTCCTCAGTGTGGCTGTATTTTTCCGGCCAGCATGAGGCACGCCTGTATTCTTGTGCTGCGTGTGGAATATATTCAGCCAGCGCACGCTTTATCTAGTTCTTGACTGAGCCTTATGTTTACAGAACAAAATTATGTTTATAATTCATTCATGGGAGCGTGTTTGTAATCACGAAATGTTGTACAGTTGTCCCTCACCACATAGCGGTTTGAATTTTTGGCTCACATATCATAAATTCATGTAAAAAGTGTTTTTCCCCATCTTCTTTTTTTTCCACACTTAAATGTTTCAGATGATCAAACAAATTTAAATATTAGTCAATGAAAATTACTCAATTTTAAATGAAACTTTTCAATATTAAGTGAATATTGTGTGAATCTCTCGTGGAGATGAATAAAGTATCTATCTATTAAGTGAGAAAGAAATCCAGACCTACTGTACATGGCCATGTGTGAAAACGTGATTTGCCCCCAGTTAAAAAATAACTAAGATTAATCTTGATCTTTCAGTCTGGAAAGTGGTATAAATCCATTTCTAAAGCTTCGGGACTCCAGCAAACCACAGCGAGAGCCATTTTCCACAAATGGCAAAAACATGGAACAGCAGGGAACCTTCCCAGGAGTGGTCGACCAAACAAAATGACCCCAAGAGTGCAGTGACGACTCATCCAAGAGGTCACAAAAGACCCCACAACAATATCCAAAGAACTGCAGGTCTCACTTGCCTTAGTTAAGGTCAGTGTTTAGGACTCCACCATAAGAAGGACAATGGGCGAAAACGGCGTGCATGCCACAAAAAACCACTGTTTAAGAAAAATACCATTAAGGCTTGTCTCAATTTTGCCTGCACAATCCCGAAGATCTTTGGGAAAATACTTTGTGGTCTAACGACACATAAGTTGAAGGTTTTTACATCTGGTGTAAAAGTAACACTGCATTTCAGGAAAATAACATCATACCAACAGAAAAATATGTTGTTGCTAAGGGTGACCCAACCACTTATTAGGTTTAGCAGCCGTGCCGTTTTTGATTTTTTTGATCCCTTAATCATAAAATTTTTTTTTTTAAATAGTACCGTTGTACTACATATTCTACACATAAGCCAATAGGAAGTTTGGTCCAATTTGTTGTAATTTGGTCCTGATTTGAAAAGGTTCAGATCCAAACCCAACTCTTGTATCAAAATTAGATCTTGATACCCACTTTGTGAAGTAAAGACTACTAAATATGGGAGGAAATCCACAGTATTATTTGAGCTTACTAAAACGGTGTGGTCACATCAAAATTAGCAAATTGGCAAGTTGGCACCGTGACGTCACATATTCACATGACATCTTTTGTACTGAACATTTATCATCATCATTCATCTCATCTCATCTTCGCCTTTAAAATACTTAAAAAATTGGCATATTCCAAGCATAATCAAAAATGGTGATTAATCATGATTAATTAATTTGAAAATGGATTAATTGTCTTGAATAAGACACAACCAACATCTCTTAAAAGCATAATAACAAATGGTGATTAATCATGATTAATTAATTTGGAAATTGATTAATTGTCTTGAATAAGACACAACCAAAATCTCTTACAAGCATAATAACAAATGGTGATTAATCACGGTTAATTAATTTGGAAATTGATTAATTGTCTTGAATAAGACACAACCAAAATCTCTGTGTTGTCTTGGCATTTATGCATGTTATATAGCATAAATGTTATATAGCAAATGTAAAATACATACAGTATGTCAATTGCTTTTACACAGCTCAAGATTACACTGAATGATTTTGTTCCTCTTAGCAATAATAATTCTTAAAAGGACCATTTATGATGTTATAATCATTAAGTTAACACAGTGCATTAGAGAAGCGCTACATTGTCCCTAAAGATTTTCCTTTGGTGGTGGCAACAACCTTGAATCATCTGCTCTCCTGCTCAGATGAAAGCAACGTTAAGGTGACTTGCAGCAACTTTTGTCAGATGGCCCTCTTTTTTTTTTTTCTTCAGAAAAGCGTGAAAGTGAAACGACCCACTGAGGTACCACTGAGAGACATGAAGAATGTTACAATGCACACAACCCGGACTGGAAATGAAATTCCCCTTTTGGTCTGATTAGAGTCCATACAACAGATGCTTCATTAGCTGCATCATCATTCAGTACAAGACACAGTCATGCAAGAACAGCCCATGGAGTTTACATGAGTGGCATGGTGATAGGTAACTCTTTGTCTCCTGAATCGCTACACACAAACATAGAACACTTAGGCTGTTATTAAAGTCCAAAGTTTGACCCCATAAGATTACATTTCTCATACAACTCAATGCACTTTAGAAAACAGACAAAAGCCACGTAGACGTGGACCCAAATATTCCGCTTGCATTCGGTTTATTTGCTCAAACGGAAAGAATTTAACCTTTATATACACCTCATTCCGAAAAAGAAAAGTGCCAATCCGAATGGACAATTAATTGGTTTCACAGGTATGGAATATTCCTTTCCCCAAACCTATTGAGGTGTCATGTATCCACTCCAATGGAAAGTTGTCAGGGTGCGTTCTTTCAGCACATGCTCAGATGGTACGCAATACGTAGCTAGAGGCGTTCCTCAGTTTTAAAAATGGCGACGAGCAATCAGCAATGAACTGCTACGGAAAGTTGCTGCTTTAAAAAAAGCGTACCAACTGTTTAACTATTAACTGCGATACACAAACTCTCGTCCTCCATCTTTAACGTTTACGTTATACTGCGCATGCCCCATTGACTATTCTGCTTGATTATAGTGGTGCATGTAGACTTCGTAAAGACGTAAAAACCCCTCATGGAACTGTAGCAACTGTAACTCAAAGGAGACATATTATGCTTTTCCGACTTTCCTGACTATGAATGTTGTCATGTCATGTCAAAGCGTCAGAAAATTCATTCATTCATTCATTTTCTACCACTTATCCTCACGAAGGTCGCTTGGGTACACCTTGGACTGGTCGCCAGCCAATCACAGAGCACATATAGACAAACAACCATTCACACTCACATTCATACCTATGGACAAACTGGAGTCACCAATTAACCTAGCATGTTTTTGGAATGTGGGAGGAAACCGGAGTACCCGGGGAAAACCTACACATGCACAGGGAGAACATGCAAACTCCACATAGAGATGCCCCAGGGTGGAATCGAACTCAGGTTTCCTAGCTGTGAGGCCTGTGCACTAACTACTCGTTTGCCATGCAGCCCGCATCAGAAAGTAGCCCCGAAATAAGTTTTGGATGGCTCGCCACACTTGTTTTACAGAATATGTGTTAAAACCGAGTTCTACTGACATGAGTTCAACCAGGACATCCAGACCTAAGTATCCTGAAGCCCTCTGTCGCCCTTGGGAAAAGAGGGCCAGGGGTGGAGTAAATTAAAGAGACAATTTGGGTCGGAAGCATGAAGTCCATGAAAACACAGCAGAAATAGGTGCAGAATCTGGAAGATGAAGAAAGCTTTCTGTGCTGGTTATTGTATGTAGCTGCTCTATAGGAGTCCACAACTCAATACAAACGGCTGCAAATGATCATAATATGCTTTAAGGCTGTTTAGATGAATCACCACAACCTTTAGTAGACACCTTTAGGTGACTAAAAATCACACGTCACAAGAACACAGGATCGTGATTGGTTGAAAAGCGCGGCTGACATTAACAAAAGTGAGACTTGTCATGAATCAGTTGTCTAATGATGTGTCACATGTGAGGTGTGTGTCGTAAATATTATGTCTAGGTTGGTAGTCAGTTTGACTTCCAATAGTATTCTTAGCTATTAAAAAATATCCATAATCAATAACTGTTTCATAATAATAGTGTCCATTAAAACGGAAAAATTATGATTCTTTTATTGGAACTCATAGGATCATGCATGGGTACCTATTATTTTGACTATTATTTTGATTGTGTGTTTTATGGTGAGTGTGAGTCACATTTTGGGTGCCGGAATGATTACTTTCACACAGAAAATTCCCAAATCGGTCAGGAATATTCCATAAATCAGAGAGTATACAGTCAATAACCACCAAACTGTCAAATGTGGCCTTATTAGTTTGCATGTTTACAGGACGTCCTGCCACTTTTGCTTCGTAGCGTGCTACATGCGCCAAGTGAACATCCGAGTTTGTTTTCATTGTCATTTGTTTGCTTGTTTGTTTGTGTATTCACTTTGTTCTGCAGCTGAGCTAACAAGGCCCTAGTTCTGCCCAGGTCAGTGGTAGAGTCCAATTAAAGCGTGTGATCAGCCAGAACACTTTAATGATGGTTGTGCTGGTGTCGAAGTTGAGCAGCTTTCACATAGAGGGAGAGAAGGGTAGCATGCTGTGAGATGGTGTCTGCAGCATGCCAGTGTTGTGCCTCAGTAGCTCTGCTGCAGACGGTAGCCAGAAGAAATTAGCCCTCCTTGGTGTCTGTCAGGAAGAGGAGAATACCAGTCGGCCGCTGTAGCTGTCTACAGTAATGTTAACTCATGGTACTATTTGACACAACTCTGTTTTTGAGAGTTTTTTTTTTCCTTCAATCTAATGTTTATTATTCTCAATTTCACTGAGTCTTGAAACCTTTCCGGTATTATTACACATATGTCATCTCTTTACTTTGTCCTATGAAAACAGAGTGTCACAGTTCGGCAGGTAGGTAGGGAAGGTGCAAGTAAAAGCTTGGCTTTATTTCCGAAACAGCAAATGCAACACGTAAAAATGATCAATGCACCAACAAAGGGAAGACGCACCAGGCTGAACTAAATGCAATCCACAAATTACTACCAGGTGTGTGAGGGAGAGAAAGTAAGTGACGGAACACAGGAAATAATACAAAATAAGAGCATGAGAGTTGGAACTAAGGCTGACAAAGTGAAAAAAAAACTGTCACATAAGCAACGGTGCAGATTGTGACACAGAGTATGACATATTTTACGAGCCGCAATAAAGAAACGGTTTTACATACACAGTCGGGATGCGTCCATCGATTGGCCACCAATTATTATTGTCCGATTTCTGTAAAATAACATTCATTCATTCATTTTCTACTGCTTTTTCCTCACGAGGGTCACGGGGGGTGCTGGAGCCTATCCTAGCTGTCTTCAGACGAGAGGCGGGGTACACCCTGGACTGGTCGCCAGCCAATCACAGGGCACATATAGACAAACAACCATTCACACTCACATTCATACCTATGGACAATTTGGAGTCACCAATTAATTTTTTTTGGAATGTGGGAGGAAACCGGAGTACCCGGAGGAAACCCACGTATGCACGGGGAGAACATTCAAACTCCACACAGAGATGGCCAAGGGTGGAATTGAATCCTGGTCTCCTAGCTGTGAGGTCTGTGCACTAACCACTCGTCCGCCGTGCCGCCTGTAAAATAACAATCTTTGTTTTTTTTATGAATTAATCAAATACACCTCACAGCTAGGAGACCAGGGTTCAATTCCACCCTCGGCCATCTCTGTGTGGAGTTTGCATGTTCTCCCCGTGCATGTGTGGGTTTTCTCCGGGTACTCCGGTTTCCTCCCATATTCCAAAAACATGCTAGGTTAATTGGCAACTCCAAATTGTCCATAGGTATGAATGTGAGTGTGAATGGTTGTTTGTCTATATGTGCTCTGTGATTGGCTGGCGACCAGTCCTGGATGTACCCCGTGTGGTTCCAGTATTGCATTGCTTTGTCTCACCGATGTGTGTGCATTTTAGTGGCGGTGGGCCTGTGTGTGTGTGTGTCTCTGAGTGTGCGCATGTATAGATTCAGACCCGTATCTCTCCGCAGTGGGCGGTGTCTGTTGTGGAGCTCCCTAATGGTAGCCCAGCTGGAGTCAGGCACTTGCAAGGGCAGCCAAGGTCACAGTCACTGCATCCTAAGACCCATCATTTGGCAAAGCATTCCAGCCTGCAGTGTGCTGTGCTCATGTGTGCACGGCTCTGTCGGGGGTCAGCTTGCTTATAGGTGGCACTGATCCAAAAAAATAAGAAAAAGTTGAATAAAGATATTTAAACGTGACATTCTAGGAGTGGAATGTGTTGTAGATATTGTTGTAGACAGCAAAGAGTTGCAGCAAAAAAGCCTTGCTAAAAAATTAAGATGTTGTTTTCTAATAAATTTGCTTATTATATCACTTTTTCCACTTCAGTGTATGAGAAATAACATACATTCAGTATCATATTTTAATGATTTCAATAAATGTTTGTACTTTATATGAGTAAATAAATTCATTTTAATTCAAAGGTTTTGAAAATATTTTTTCTACCTTTTTTATGTACTTCAGTGTAGTTAACAGTTGTTTAGTTATTGTACTATATACTATGTTCGGTTAATTTGTACACATAAACAATGATGAATAAATTATATTGTACACAATACTCTATTTATTGCAATTTAAGGTCTGTTAAGTTATTTTTTTCCACAGTTTACTACTTTTCAGAGCACTGTGCAACACTGTGTTCTGCAACGCATTGTTAGTTTGCACACGTGTAATAATACACGGCACCTCCTGCTGATGATGATAATGATGATGATGAAAAACAGTACTTGGTTTAGGTAATTAGGTAAATGCCTCAGTAGTATATTATACAGTATTTTATGCTTACTAGATGTGCCAGAAAGAAGCCCGCCATGACTTGACACCTGTGAAAGCGGTTTGTCTTTGTTGTCTTTGTCTTTGATGATATCTTCTGCAAGGATAGCTATGTTTATTTCAATCAGACGGTCCTAAACCAGACGTGAACATAGCCCTGCTGCCATTGGTTTGATGTGTGAAAGTTCTAAGTAAGCGCTTCCAGTTCTCTCCAACTGTGTGAACATGTGGTGCTTGCACACCAGTCGTGCGTGCATGGTCCTCTCTTGTGATCTTACCGTACAGCCTGCAGGACGTTGCACACAGAGCATTTCAAATGGAATGCTAAAGATGACCCAGGTACTTCCTCCAAAATCAAACCACAGACATGTAACAGTTTGTAAAAAAAAAGATGGTAACATTCATTCATTCATTTTGTACTGGTTATCCTCGCGAGGGTTGCGGGGATGCTGGAGCCTATTCCAGCTGTATTCGGGCGAGAGGCAGTGTACACCCTGGACTGGTCGCCAGCCAATCACAGGGCACATATAGACAAACAACCATTCACACTCACATTCATACCTATGGACAATGTTTTTGGAATGTGGGAGGAAACCGGAGTACCCGGAGTAAACCCACGCATGCACGAGGAGAACATGCAAACTCCACACAGAAATGGCTGAGGGTGAAATTGAACTCAGGTCTCCTAGCTGTGAGGCCTGCATGCTAACCACTTGACCACCATGCAGCAAGATGGTAACTCTTCTGCTTAAATAAGTTATTTTTAAAACAACATTATCAGTCTTATACAGTGCCTAAAATGTAGTATTCAGTTATGTGCCATCAAATAAGTCACTGCTGGCCTTAAATGACTGATCAGCCATCAATTAATCAATCAATGTATCTATTGTTTTTGTCATGTTATTAGATAAATATTGATTCTGGTGTTTTTCCAGATTATATCATAGTGATAATATTTGTATTTGTATAATGGTGATGTGACATCAGTGGTATTGAGAGTGGATTGGGTCACTCAATTCCCTTTGTATGCCCGCCGCTGTTAGTAGTAATGACATTTTCAGGGCCACACAATGGCATGTTCTTCCTGGGTGGTTTCCTCCGGGTAAATTCGAGACTCAAAATTGTCCATGGTATGACTCTGAGTGTGAACGGTTGGTCTCTCTGTGCCCTGTGATTAAAAACCAAAGGTGTATTCCGCCTTCTCTCCAAAGTCAGCTGGGTTTAGTTTCCTGCTGACATGTGACCCTAATAAGGATAATCAGTATAGAATATTTTTCGACATTATATCCCGCAATGTTGGCTCAAGTTCACAGCACACAAGCCCGTTAAAGATCAACGGACAGGAACGACCGCTCTGTTATGGTCCAAATCCTTCTGCATAATGACGTGCAAGTGCACGGGTATGTGTCGGCATGTAAACAGGAGTCTTAGATTGTGTAAATGTCTTGGCTTATGTTCATCCATGCAGAAACAAGTATGCATACATTGCATTTATTTTATAGAGGGGGGGAGCGCTTGAGGCTTCCTGTGGGCTGATAACATTTCAGGTGTTCATCAGTCCCCAGGGATAATACCCATGAAATCATCAAAGAAGAAAACAACTTTAAAATATAATCTATGTGTGAGCTGGCTGCCGTTAATTGAGACTAATTATGTAAACTAAATGAGATTAAGCTGAATTAAATGTTTGATTGGCAGCAAAAAACAAAAAAAAACACATCTGCAATTCAGTTTATATTTGACAAATCTGGGGGTCCACGTCTGTGTCACCCCAACATTGAATTATAAATTGAGTTTGTAGTACTCTTTTTTTTAATTGTTAATAGGTTCATAGCTTGATAAGAACACACTGATACCAACACACATATGCACACACACACACTGGAGAGCCACTAATTATACATTACGGTGGCATCAGCCCCGCTCCAGATCTGGTTCATGTATGCGATCCCAAGGTAGACTGAAGCAACCATCGGCGTGTGTTTATCTCACCGTCAGCACGCCTGTGGGCTTTGAAACATTTCCGTGTTCGTCTTTCTGCTTTCCATCGGAACACATTTATGCAAGGTGAGCACTTTCTATTGCCAGCAAGCATGGAATCTGCACTGATCAAACAACTGTTGGCATGCAGGCATAAGAATCGTGTATGACTCCACTTTTTTTTTTTCTTCATTGGTTTTGCTCATTTCTCGAAACAGAAATTACATTCTCAAAACTCTAAGATCATTTGGCAAAACAGGCTCATAGTTCAACATCATAGCCCAAAACTCATGTGTCAAAACTAAATTATTTTCTCATATAAGACAGTCAGTGCCAAAATGCATCATCCCTTATCATCCCTTTGGCATCGACTAAGCACTGCAAGTCTAAATGTTTAGATGTTTCCACTGAAATATCCTTCATGTCAACCTCTTAGTCTTAGCCCAGTCCTGACAAACATTACTGTACTAGTTTTTTTTGTCTAGCTAACATAATACAATTGAGTATAAAACCTACAAAAACTCATGCCACGGAAATTGCAACCATTTTTATTCACACATATATAACTTCCATCATCTCTGTGGAGTTTGCATGTTCTCCCCGTGCATGCGTGGGTTTTCTCCGGGTACTCCGGTTTCCTCCCACATTCCAAAAGCATGCTGGGTTAATTGGCGACTCCAAATTGTACATAGGTATGAATGTGAGTGTGAATGGTTGTTTGTCTATATGTGCCCTGTGATTGGCTGGTGACCAGTCCAGGGTGTACCCCGCCTCTCGCCCAAAAACTGCTGGGATAGGCTCCAGCACCTCCGCGACCCTCGTGAGGAAAAGCGGTAGAAAATGAATGAATGAACTTCAGTTTGAACCGCCGCCATGCAGTGTATGGCTTTTTCGACATATTTTTCAAAAGACAAGTATAGGGTGTTAACAACATATAGTAATCCTTTGTTCATTGTGGTTAATTGGTTCCAGATCCCACAGTGATGAGTGAATTTCTGCACAGTAGGATTCCTTATTTATAAATGTAATATTTTTGCAGCAAGAACATCTAAATCCTGTTCACAACCTTCGAAATGTGGTTTCTAAACATTATTATAGCCCTCTAGGTATAAAATAGCATCCCTATAGTCATCTCTACACTCATATTATGTCTACTATATTGTGTAATAAGATAAAATACGCCATTTAAGGCATAAAAATAAATGCTTTTGTGTAACTTCCATACATTCCATTGAAAAGAAAATATATACAGCGTAATTTATTCATCCATCCATTTTCCATACCACTTATCCTCACAAGGGCCGCGGGCATGCTGGAGCCTATTCCAGCTGTCTTCAGGCGAGAGGCGCGGTACACCCTGGACTGGTCACCAGCCAATCACAGGGCACATATAGACAAACAACCATTCACACTCACATTCATACCTATGGATAATAATTTGGTTGTGGGAGGAAACACGCACACATGGGGAGAACATGCAAACTCCACACAGAGATGCCTGAGCAGGGAATCTTACTTTAATCTAAATACAAAAAGCCTACTTAAAACTGGAGTTTCACAACAAAGATTTATTCACAGGTGGATGTCCTCACCCTCCTGGCCATTCTCGTCCATGTCATAGCATATATTATCCCTTGTCGCTTGTCAAAACCATCCCCTAGACTGATCTCCTGTAATATCCTCACAAGCAGCGTCCATTGCATGGAGCAGGGACCTCTGATCTTGAGCCCCGTGCTCATACACTCTCCACCTCCAAGCGGAGAAAAACCCCTCAATAGGATTAAGTAAAGGAGAGTAAGGTGGGAGGAAACCATGACCATCCTTGTTTTATTTCATACTACAGTATATGGTATTCATGGTATTATGTTCCTGACTTATTTTGCCATTTGAATAGACTATTTTGCATAGGAATCAATTTATCAGTTTAGATCAACAAGATATAATCACTTGGAAATTGTGCTAACTAAAGGCTACCTGCGTTGCAAAGATTTACAAGATATTTGTAATTTGATTAAATGAATAAGAAACTCAATTCGGTAGTGAACAATTTTGGAGGTTTGGAGGTTTCTCCATGTTTTTTTTCTGTTTCGAGAAATGGTGAAAAAGAGTGAATCACATAATGGGCAACAGTATTAGATGGTCTGACACATATAGGAAGCTAAAAGGGAATAAATGTGTCAAAAAAAATTGTGAAAATGTCTACCGTATTCTTTTCAAATACTTTATGAATACACTAATTTGTCACGTTACAAACAACAATGATCAAAACAAGATGGAGGAGGGGTGCCATGTGAAACCTTGCCTCGGGCGCCACATTGACTCGGTCTGGCTCTGATCAAATGTCTGAGAGTCCAATCAAGCCAACAGGAGCAAAATAGAAAGTAGATATCTACCGATATAGTCATTTTCAGCAATGATAGCGCTGAAAAACTGGGTACTTAAAAGTACTTTGACAGTATCTGGTCTATTTGATTTTATTGTGATTCTGCTTACTTCACCCTCATTTCCTGTGGATGTTCGTTTTTTCTCAAGTGTGTCATTTTCCCTTACCAATGTAAAAAATAACAAAGAAAAATACTTATTCACCATGGATGATGTTAATTCTTGCCATTCTCTCAGTGAGTCTCCTTCTGTGGCCTTGGGAAAATTAATCCTTCTTTAAGTTTGACAGTGTGCCGAAAATGTCAAAGCAAGTATTGCCTTGACGCATCCAATGATGCACTCTCCTCCATTGTCCATTAATGGCTGCGCTTAATGCGTAATTCTTCTCCCCCTTGTACAGTTTTGCTTTCTCTCTTGCGTTGGTCCTGTTGTTTCCTCACCGGTGCTATACAGTTTACATCTGTGACTGCAACGCCCACTGATATCATTATTTTTTATCATATAAATGTTCTCACAAGCTGCCCCCTGAGTCACAGCCCGAACCGCTCTATGTCAACAATGTGCCGCCTCCACGTTTATGCACGTCACCTCAGTCAGACTGCTCGTGTTGCTCTTCTGTCAGGGATTTTGCACTAATGTGCTTGACAAAAATGGTACCCTATCAGTTACAGTTAATGTGTGACATTACCAAATATGTCTAGGTTCACATGTATATTGAGGCATACTGTTGGCAAATAATGCAACACGAACCATCTCTGCAGTTGTAGGAAAAGGGGGTCCCTTTGTTTATTCAACACAGCGCTTATATAGACCTCATGAACACCAGCAATGACGTGGATTTCCAGAATTCAGTCCTTATCTGGTCATGTGTCGTGACTGGACCTAAGTGTTTTGGCAAAACATCCTGGACTCCCCTCCCATCCGAACACATCTTGTATAACAATCAGGTCACGTTGGCCTCCCCAAGTCACGTAGCCGTCTTAAGTTCAACTAGAGTTTAACAAAAAGAAAAGTCATATGCAATGTGCAAGAAAGTAGTCATTTTACAATATATTCCCCCCTTTTGGGGGTACTAAACCCCCAAAACAACAAACAATGTCGCTTGGTCCAGTCTTGGCCCCTTGGCACAGTACCCTTTTCCGAAAAGAATTCACATATGGCGTTCAAAGGAATCTCGCCGCCTTCTTGTCCTAGACCATGGGGAAAGGGAAGTGTTGTGGGAGGGGATTTGGGGCCCAGGGCGAGGGCAGAATTGGTTCAGAGCAATGTTTCTGCTCCCGTTATCGTCGTCCAGAGGATTATTGTGCCTCGGTGTTGGCCATCTTCAGTCCCTTTCTTTGACCACCCGCCGATGGTCAGCACGATGTCATCTGGAGGGACCCTTTGGCTTCTTTTGTCGAGATGAGGTGGTGACTTGGCACGTCACATGTAGGAGGAGGGCGCTCATCTCACCCCTTCCTCACTGCCAGCCTCCTGGATGGATGTCCTTCTGCTCGGTCTGGCTTTTTCCTCGACTGTGGCCCTCAGGAATGGCTTGTCCCGGTTGATGCGGTCCTCCGGAATGGCTCGTCTCAGTTGGCGGGTTCCCTTGGTTGGCGCCACCTCCACTGGAACATTCCCTTCCTAACTCTAACCCTATGCTTATTATTTGAGTGTCTGATGACTATTTCAATTTATGAGTTACCTAACTAACATATCCACTACACCCTTCAATATATAAATGTAATCTAACCGCTGTAATGTAGTGAGTATTGACATCGTTGACTACCTGTAGTCTATGGTAACTGTGTAAAATCCTTAATGCTCTAAAGTACTGTGTAGATACCTTGTTGAGCAACTGCGTGCGTGTACATTCACTCACACTATAACGCTATAAGGCAACTAGAATAGTGAGCGACTGATATACTCCTAATATAGTACGTGTACCTAGTACATGTGTTACTACTGACTGACTGGTATTATCAACACTGATTTAACTGTAAGTGAGTGCATTGTTGTTCAGTTCCGTCAAGTCCCTTGCCCTTCTATATCAGTCCTGTCCATGGGATGGCGGTTTCCCAAGCAATATTTGCACAGTTCGTGGAGAGGACTTGGTGCATAGTGACATACAGATGGTGGTGTTCAGCTCACGATCCGGCTCCCTTCCCAATTGTGGCAACAATCATACCTCATGGCTCATTGAGTCCTCTGAGTCAGTGCCATCATCCTCACGATCGTCCGGATTGGGAAATAGGTGAGGCTGCTCAACCACCTTATAGGATTCCTCTCGTCTTGGCTCGTGCCACTTTCACCTGTCCACTTTGATGTACACCTGGTCGCCTGGCACACCAAACCGTCTGTCACCTTTGTCGACTCAGGAATCCTGTTTTTCTCCTGCACATAGATAGCTCCATGTATGGCAGTTAACATATTTTATATACTCTTTCAATTCACTTTGCAACTGCTCAAGTGGGGGCCCTTTATAAGGCCCTCTCAAATGCGGTGCTGGCATGGGTCGACCCGTAAGCATCTCATGCGGTATTAGATGTGTAATTCTGTTAGTTTGCATGCAATAGCTCATTAATGCAAGTGGTAGTGCATCCACCCAATTTAACTTTGTACTAGCACAGATTTTATTGAGCTTGGCTTTAAATGTCCCATTTACTCGTTCTCCCATTCCCTGGGACTGGGGATGATAGACACACCCTAACCTTTGTTTTATTCGCAGTTGTTGTAGAATTCCTTTGGCTACCCTTTTCACGAACGTCAGACCATTGTCTGACCTTATTTCTGATGGTATTCCAAACCTTGGATTACTTCACTTAACAAGAATTTAACAACAGTTTCCGAACTTTGATATTTTGACGGCGTCGCTTCACCCCAACGACTAAATTGGTCAATCACTACTAACCTGTACCGCTTTCCATACACCGATCTAATCATATCTACATAATCTCGCACAGGATGTTTGAATGGTCCCTCTGGAACTGGTATGTGTCCAATGGGTGTGGTTATACCTTTTCTGACATTGTTCTGCTTCACATTGTCCCAAGACTTCATCAACCATTGACTGTAAATATGGTGACCAATATCCTTGTTGTTTTATCCCCCTTACAACTTCCCCCTTTGCACAGTAATCTGGACTGTGCACATCTGATATAAGCAATGTAAGTAACAAGACTGGTGGAACAAGCAAACCTTTTTCATCTTTCTCACAAGCCCTTCAATTGTTTGATTTATACCTTTCTCTGCCTCTAATTTCAGAGGGTTCTGAGCTCGTCTCTGAAGTTTCAGGTTGGGTTTGAGCTCTACTCTAACCGGGTTCGCAGATTTCACTAACCCTATGTCTGTTTCGTGTTTTGACCACAAATTTTCTGGGACATGTTTCAGCATGTCCTGTTTTAAGTCACTCTCACCTTCACTGATTTGTGACGTCTGTGGAACATCAAATGGAGTAATGATCACTTCTTTTGGTGTTGCTACATGCTGGATCATAGTAGACTGTGCAGTGGTACTCAGACTGTGGTTTTGTTGCTTTTGGAATTTGTGCAAGGATGTACTTTTCCCACTTTTGGAAAGCCAGGAGCACTGGTTTTGATATATCTCCTAACCAGTACACTTTTGCTCGTGCTGTCTGAGCAGTCATTTGGAAATTTTCCTAAGCTCTATCTAATTTCACTTCCTCAGACATACATGAAATATTTACATTCAGTTTACATAAGGCATCTCTTCCTAGCAAATATAGGTTAGCCGAACTGGAGCTGTCATTGGTATTGTTTGACGCCTTCTGAAAATCCTACTGTTTTGACAAATTTGTACTACTGGTTCTTTTTTGGTATTAGTGTTACTATTGGCAGCTGACCTTTCCTTGCAAGATTCTCTGGGCCCCCTAATAACCATAATTTGGACCTCGCCATAGGTCAACTGGACCTGAAAATTGCCGTTGTGAATTTGGTCCTTGGCCTTGAGGTTGTCGATCTCCATAGCCTCCTTCGACCCAATTGGGTGCCGGCCATGGGTTGGTCCTTTGTGGCGTTCGATTTGCTCTTGGTTAAGCATATACATTGATGACAGGTGACGCTTGGACTGATGGTACTGGAGGTGGGGCTGCAGCTGGTATTACGGGTGCCTCCACACTTGGCCTTGCATCCTCAGCTGAGGCTTGAGCTTTCTTTTTGTTTGACAGTTCCCCAAGTTGCAATTGGGCAACCTTTCTTTGAACTTGTCTGTCTTGCTCTTGCACCCTTTGTTTATCTCGTCGGTGCTTCTCGATGGCATGTACCACATGCTCACAGAATTCTCTGTGTGACTTTGATGCCAGTCCCACAACATCTTCCAGTCTACTTCTTACTGGAATTGGCATGGCTTCAACTACTGCCGTTCTGAATAGCGTGGTCATCAGAGGACTGTTGTCAACTTCCTCCTCAGTCTCTTGCTTCCACCTCTTCAGCTGGCGGCTGATATATTCAGCAGGGTTCTCTATTTCAGTGAGTGGCTGTCCCTTCAGGGCCTTGGGATCAATCTTGATTGGATACTCCCTTCGCAGTGTCCCCCATAAGTCTCTGCGATAGGGATTGAACTCAATTCCATCCGCTTCTGGAGTTCGCATCCACTGATGGCCACTTAGATATAGCATGTTTTCCATTGTTGGTATCCCCAACACTCGTGCCCACACAGCCTTGATATCTCCAAGTGCCAGTATTTTGCCCACCGTTTCTTCTTCAAACGCCCTTATCCATTTGCTGGCCCCCTCATGGATACCAGGCAGCCTAGCGATCAACCCCTCAAGATCAAGTGTCTGCCAAGGAATGTACTGTCCCTGTGTTCCTTTTATTAATATTGGTAATTGATTAGCTGGGTCAGTATACCTCTCTGGAGGGTGTATGCCAGGCCTGTATCTGAGATCATACTTTCCATTGTCTTTACCATTTGCAGCAAAGGTAAGACTTCCCCCTAACATTTCTCTTTCTTCTGCCGCGCGTATTTTCACTGGATAACTTACCCTTCTTTTTCCTGCTAGAGCACTACGTACTCCTCCTCCTGCTCCTCTATTGCTCCCTTCTTGTTTTTCTTTTGCAACATTACTCTGAACATATTTTTCATTAACCTCATCTATCTCATCCTCAAGTTCTTGAATCATAGTTCTTTCCTTTTCTTTATCCGAGTCCAAGTGCTCCAGGTTTAACCAATATGAGTGTCCATCCTTTCTTGTCATCTCTTTAAGAGCATGATCTTTGTCAGCATAACAATCCAAAACTTTTGGCTTCTTTAGTTTTGCACCCTTTCTTTCCATGCTGCAGTATTGGGGTGGATTTTCCAACCTTTCAACTGGTGAGATAACTTCTTGCTTGTTGTCGTCAATGTCAATCTCTCCTGCAAGTTGGACATTTCCTGAGATAAAAGGATAAATGCCAGATGAAGCCACTGCAGAGAACTGAGTATTAGCCTCCATGTTTTTGTTTTTTGGTTTAAATCCATCATCGCCTTTAGCTTTCAGCATTTCGCGATTCTTTTTAATTGTTTTCCTGAACAATTCACCTTCCTTTTTAAACAATTGTATGATTTCCAACTCCTTTTCCCTTTTCTGCTGCCTCTTCTTACTTTTGTCTTTAGGTTTATAGTCTTTAATTCTGACTTCCATGTCATTACACAAACTCACATCGAATGTTCCACCTGTGGGCCAACTTGGATTTAAGCTTTTAGTACGTTTTGTCCATTTTTTGGAGATCTTCTCTATGTCATCCTTCCTTTTTGGGTATTTTAGCCCTAAAATCATTGTTGACAGAATAGCCATTTTTAGTGTTTTTCGTTCCGAAAAAATAAAACTGTTACTATTTGTTTATAACAAAATGAAATATTTTAACAAAAATACCTCGAACTTGGACTGTAACTATACTTTAATTTAATGACAATTGTGTTTATCCAGGTCCAAAATTAAGTATTTTCCACATGATGTACACTAACGTGACGCATTAGAATATTCTAGACACACTAACTCTGAACACAAAAACCACTGTAAAATAAAACTCTTGCACTGGTGCACTTCCACTTCAACACTCTGAGGGAGGGTTGTAGCCACTCCCCTTGTATCACCTCGCTCAACACCTCCTCCAATGAATCAGTTCACATCCGGTCAATGGCACAACCACACAGCTTGACTAAATTTAAAACACTTTTAAAATAATGTGCAACAGAGTTTAGTCACTATGCGGAAGAGACACGTTCTATTGTCCATTCAACTGTAACAATCATGTCCTTTCAACAAGCCTACCACCTTTACCACAGAGCAAGCAAAGTTATGACGCAGTTCAAATTTCTCCTTCACAACACACAACACATGAGGCTGACTAACACAGTTAAACACAGTGTCCTAACTTAGCAACTCCTGCAACAAACACAGAGATAACACACAAACTGCTTGCACTTAAGCTATGTTTCGAGTTGACCTTTTTTTTGTTGTTCCAGAAGAGATCATTCAAACACAGTTTAATATAGGAACTATGGTGACAATACACTTTTAACCACACTTCTCACTTGGTTGTTTGGCACTATTTAGCTATTTATACTGGCTTATGTTGCTGTACTGTGATTAGCGTGAATACGTTTACAGCTATTCTCTTGGCCGGTCACAATGCCAAGACACACTTTTACCCTCAGCTGACCCTCATTCATATAAACACACACACACACTCAAGACACTGAATAGAAAACAGCTGGAAGATTTACAGATAAGACGAGACAGTCAGCCAAACACACACTAGAAGTCTTGAATAAGCCAATCGAACTCCGGAGTTTTATTTACATGCACGAAAACAATCACACAATTTGAGCAATTCGATTGATTGCTTCACGCCTTACTTTCCTCCAGTTTTCTAGATTAGGTATACATTAATATACTCATAAATTATTTGGTCCACCTCATAGGACTGCAAAACTGTATTCGAGTTACATCACAAAGTACACAAGAAGACTTGCTTTATTGCAAATCTACCATGTGTAGTTTGAGTATGCTTCTCTTCTCACTAGACGTGAAATGATTCACGTGTATTTTATTAGGCGCAACCTTTTTGCTCTATAGTTCGTCACCTCCTTTGCGCGTTTGGAGGTCGTAACTACCCAGACTTGGCGCGCAACTCACGAACTCTGCGTTAATGAAGGTATCCCTCTGTACCATTTGCAGTCGGCTTCATCTTTAGCCTGACAGTTCCTCTTGAACACACTCCGGGACTCAGAGCTGCTGCAGCATAAGTCTTAAAACACACACAGCCGGCAAGAGCCTCTTGCTCTTTTTCTTACACTTTTCTTACACCTAACACTACAACAAGCCAATCATGCTGTAATACAGCCGGACTCGAGTCATTTTTAGTTAAAACACACAAAGGTTTTTCCCACTCTCAAGTGAGGGCTACACTTTGTGTGAGTGTCCCCCACCAACAATCTGCATTTGTATTACTCATGCAATAATAACAGGCTCTTTTATTTGGAGAAATTTAAACATTAATGCTCATTGAGTACCTCCACAACTGCACCACACTGTCAAGCCAAATGGTAAGAAATCTTACCTATTTTTACGGCCGTTGGCTTGCAGTGCTGTGCAGTTCTGGAGCCACAGGCATCAACGTCTTTCGTTCCAATCCTGTTCGTGACGCCAAATGTTGGCAAATAATGCAACACGAACCATCTCTGCAGTTGTAGGAAAAGGGGGTCCCTTTGTTTATTCAACACAGCGCTTATATAGACCTCATGAACACCAGCAATGACGTGGATTTCCAGAATTCAGTCCTTATCTGGTCATGTGTCGTGACTGGACCTAAGTGTTTTGGCAAAACATCCTGGACTCCCCTCCCATCCGAACACATCTTGTATAACAATCAGGTCACGTTGGCCTCCCCAAGTCACGTAGCCGTCTTAAGTTCAACTAGAGTTTAACAAAAAGAAAAGTCATATGCAATGTGCAAGAAAGTAGTCATTTTACAATAATACAATATAACAATCTATTGCCCGTTCGTAGATCAAATTTTGCAGCTTCACTCTATCACACTTGTTCAGAAATACAGTATATTCATTCATAAATCATGAAGAATTTGTGGTTGAATGGCTATTATTGGACAAAACATCAGCATGTTTAAGCACATTTTTGCTTAAATTAAGCATCAAAAAGGCTAAATGAACTTACATACAATTAGAAGGCATTGAAAAGACATATTGGGCAGCACGGCGGTCGAGTGGTTAGCGTGCAGACCTCACAGCTAGGAGACGATGGTTCAATTCCACCCTCGGCCATCTCTGTGTGGAGTTTGCATGTTCTCCCCGTGCATGCGTGGGTTTTCCCCGGTTTCCTCCCACATTCCAAAAACATGCTAGGTTAATTTGCGACTCCAAATTATCCATAGGTATGAATGTGAGTGTGATTGGTTGTTTGTCTATATGTGCCCTGTGATTGGCTGCCGACCAGTCCAGGGTGTACCTCGCCTCTCGCCCGAAGACAGCTGGGATAGGCTCCAGCACCCACGCGACCCTCGTGAGGATCAGCGGTCAAAAATAAATGCAAACAAAGATGGCTGAGGGTGGAATTGAACTCGGGTCTCCTCGCTGTGTGGCCTGCGCGCTAACCACTCGACCGCCATGCAGCCCTGGAATGAAAATAACCTCGATAATTTTGCCGGCTTCAGTACATTACCATGTGTTTCCCTTTTAATTGTCTTTTTTTGTACTTTTTTCTAACCAAATCAAATTTAATCACAAGAAATTATGTAAATCCAACTAGGCCACAAATATTAACACAAAACATGTTTTCCTAGTTTAACATAGAAAAATAATTTGAACTGCATCTAAATACATATAAATAAATGACAGGGATAAATGAACATTTGAGGATAGTTTTATCCTCACTGAAGACGTCGTTCTTGATGTGACTGAAAACAGGAAGTAGGTGGTGGTGGCTGATCTCGCGGCCACATTGATGAGATGTGAGCCACAATGAAAGTAAAAGGAAACTTCACTGTTAATTTATGTATTTGCATGTAAAACTATCATGATAAAACTACAAAGGCGTGTATTTTATTAATATTTTTGAGAGTCAACCACTGATGACATATCGTATTGGACGGATAACCTCACTAATGGCATTATGCAATAACAGCAGCTCTTCAACACTAAACCCAAGTGCTTCTTATTTGAAGTTCAAATTTCTCTGCAGCTTCAGCGATATGAAAAACATTTTATTTTAACACAATTCAGAAGTTCAGTGGTAACGTCTTGGCTTAAAGGGCAGTGGGTTGAGTCCCAACGGAAATATAGGAGGGATGCTATGCTGCTTCTCCTAATGAACCCCCAGACTTTCCAGGGGCATGTGGGGTAGTGTGCGTACACTTTCCGTGTGAAGTGGGTTCGTGGGGGAACACCATTACTCTCTTCACACAAGACTAAACACAGGTCACTTTTGCGATGGACGTTACTGTCTTTTTAGTTGAATAATAATGTCGACTCACTGAGTACTGAGCAGCCAGGACAGCAATGTTTGTAGCACCTTTATATACGCAACACTATAACTGTGGGCCAGTGTTTCCTATTGGCCTGTGGCACATTGTTGAATTACAATTGTATCCAAATAACAACAAACATTGGGAAAATAGAGCAAAATGTAAAGAGAATCTGAAATATTCACACTAATAACTAATAATATTTAATAATTTGCCTTGGAAATATCTATCAAAGTGGTTTCCCACGTCCTTTGATTTTCAGTGTGTGGCCCACGGTGGAAAATGTTTGGAAATCCCTACTTTGGAGGCAAACTGTTAAGAGTGTGTGAACAGAAGAACCTTTCAGTCATAATAAAATAAGTCTTCAATAACAGTAATAAAGCAGGAATGAAAATATAATCCCAAAAGTGTAGCGCATGAGCAATACAGTTGAGCAAAGTGTTGTAAACAAAGAATAATAGGACTGTAAAAGTGACAATAGGGGTGTTATTTCATGTCCGTGGGACTCTAAAAATTGTAAAAATCATATTTTGAAAGGTTTTCTATGCTCTTTATCACACTACCACCACCATATTTTACTGTTGCTATGAAACCTTAGGAATAGGAGGTTCCACTGTGCATCGGACTAAAGCTCTAAGATTAAAATAGAATATATATTATAATATTACATGAGGGTTTTGGAGACATTACATCTCAATATCTGTATCACATAAAAGAAAAAAAGGACGAGCTAGATGGAAGACGGAAGAAAGGAGAAATCTCTTTATGCGTTGGCCAGGCAGACAAGCATGGAAGAAGGGATTTGGACTGAGCACTGGTCCACATCCCCGCCTGTTAGACTGACACAGCAACAACCCTGCCACTGGCCTAATCCCCCAAATCATCCCCCTACCACAGGAGCTGGGATTGAAGGGGAGGATTGTGCATGCTGAGTGCAGGAGGAGGATAGCTTAATAGATGAGAAAGTGAAAGGGCATATTGTATATTGCTCATATAAAATAAAGCTGAGGTGAATGTTTTACATTAGCTGTCAACGTTAGCCTTAAGAGAGAGTGTAAAGACGGACAAAGAAGAGGAATGGAAAGATGCGTTTCAGGAGAGAATGAAACAAAGAGATTGGGAGGGGGGGGGCTTTTAGCTGGTGTTTCAGCTCCGTCCAACGGCGGCGGGTCTTTGGCGCTAATGAGTGTGGCTGCTCTCAGGAGTGTGTTTGTGCAAGAGACACAGAGCGTGTGGATGCTGTGCTAGTGGGGGGTGGGTGAGGGTTTCTGGAAGCTGGGTGTTTGCCCGCCGATGCCAAACCGGCCATGATGCATCCTCTTTTATCCCTTCAGTCCCCCCCCCCCCCCACCACCTCCCCTTGCTCATTAGTATGATTGAATACCCTCCTCCCGCTTTCATCTGCTATTTGCCAGGGCCATTGACCATACATTTCCTTTCTTTTTTTTTTTTGACCATACATTTCCAATCGCACTGCAGCATGCACATACTGCCAAGATCCCCCCCGCCCCAACAAAAAAGAAAAAGCCTGCGTCTGGCTTCCTCTCCACTTTGGTTTGGCCTTGTTCCCGACATCCAAAGAGCTGCAGGTTGTGGCCTTAAGTCTTTTTACTATCTCTCCCTGAAAAAAAAGACTTTAAGGACCCGGTGTTGTTTTCCTCAATAGCCCTCTTGACTTGCTCCATTCATTCAAACCCCTCCCCTTCACGCTTTCACAGGCTCTACTGAAATCAAGTTCACCATTGATTGTTAAAGGGCAATCAATATAGCTTTCCTTGTGTGCATGGAAGTTATAGAGTCTGCATGGTCAGAGGCGTATAAACGTATCAATATGTTATTTGGCTTGAGAAGGCTGTGGGCACTAATACACCCTGGTACAATCAGTATGCTCCTTGAGTTTCGGTTTTGTGGTTTATTTCACAATAGCTGGTCAGTAAACATCTGCTTGATGGGAACCATACCTGTTTAGACAGGCTTATACAATATCTTCTGAATCTGAGTACACGCCTCACATTTCAGCAACCATTTTTATTGCACTACCTTCTCAAGGGACGATACTGTAGATTTGGAATAATATAGTGACCTGCGATTGGCTTTCAACCAGTCCAGGGTGAGCCCCGCTGGGATAGGCTCCAGCACCCCCGTAACCCTTGTGAGGATAAGCGGTAGAAAATGAATGAATGAATAATAATAATAATAATAATAATAATAATAATAATAATAATAATAATAATAATAATACATTTTATTTGTATAGCGCTTTTCAAAATACTCAAAGACACTTTACAGAAGAATGGAGTTGAATAAAGCAAGTAAACAGAGTAGAAGACACACCAAAATACAACATTCATTGGTTAATACACAGTTAAAACATGAGTAAAAGCGGGGCAGGGCACAGCAGTCAGATATAAAACGTTAGACATTAAAAGCAGATTTAAAGAGGTGGGTTTCTAGTTGTTTTTTGAAGCTGGGAAGGTCAGGGCAAGCACGGAGTGAATGAATGAATTAATTAATTAATTAAACTAATATACGCTGGGATAGGCTCCAGCACCCCCATAACCCTTGTGAGGATAAGAGGTAGAAAATGAATGAATGAATGAATGAATGAATGAATGAATGAATGAAACAAATATACGTACTTTTCGAAGTAGTCAGAGTACAGCTTTCAGTTCCACTGAAAATGAACCGACACACTACATTATTGTCTAAATAGTCGCTTTAATTAATACATTACTTATATGTATTTAAACTGTACATTTTTTTCTATATTTAATGATTTTTATTTTTTATGTATAATGTTATATATATGTTTTGTTTTGTTTTGTTTTACATTTTTTACCTTGTTACATTTTAAACTTCATTTTTATCCTTATTTTTTAATGTTAAGTAACCCATATTTCTTCCTTTTCTTTAACATTGTACAAATACCTTGCTACTTTTCATACAGGAACTAACAAGTGTCTGCATTTTGCACAAGGGGGCGCATTCACAGGAAATGCTCAAAGGGTGCACATCACTGAAGAGCATCAAGTCAGCTTGAGACAGGAGAGACTAAAAAGAGCCACCTAGCAGGTTACCACAATAATTAAAGCAGCAGAATTAGATGATAAAATGGTACAATAGCATGTAGGCCACACAGTCAGGAGTCGGGAAGACCTGGATTTGATTCTCCGCTTGGGCATCTCTGTGTGGAGTTTGCATGTAAATGAGAAGCTGTTCCCAATTGATCTTACCAGGTAAAATAATGCTGAAATAAATATAATAAAAAATATCGTTCTCCAGAGGAAATCTCATCAGAAAACCTGTTTTCTGTGATCCAATTATGGTGACCTTTTTTTTAGGCTTCTGCCGGGCAAAGCAGACTGCGAGTGTTGACTTAAATGCACTTAACAACAGAGTGCGGACAAGAAAAGAAGTGCATAGAATTTGGTATGACTTTGCACGCATACACAGTCACACACGGAGTCGCTCCCCTCCACCCTCAGACGAGGGCCCTCTTTAAAAATTCATTCAGTCAATAATGACCCTTCACCCTCCCAGCCTCTCTTAGGAGCTTGCATAGCCGCCACCCACACAGCCTCTCTATCTCTCTCCATCTCAGAGAACTCGCTCACTAACCCGTGCATGCACACTTTTTCTTCGTCCTCCCGGCCCCAAAACCCTGAGAATCCACACATGACTTTTCTTGGCAATGTAACATCATTATTTAGGTGAGCATTTTCAGGCTCAAATGTTCCAATCCACCCGTTTGTCACTCTATTAGGTACAACTTGCTATTGTACAGATTCATTGGTGGAGATTTGAATTTGAACTTTATTGTCACGATAGCATCACACGCGCATTCTCGGCCACCACATTGCAAAGTTGATACGGTGACTCTGAAGTGACTTTGAGTCTTTTAAATCACAAATGTATACAGGTCAACTAATTCTTAACATCAAATAATGGCACATTATCAGAAGTTGACCTTACAAGATGACAATACTGAAGTGTGATGTTATGTTTAGAAGTTGCTCGGTTAATTCTGAGGTGCCCAAAATGTTCATACAAGGCAGGCTGGATTGTTTATGTCATCATGGAATGGAATGGCCTTTATTGTCATTATACAAGATGTATAACAAGATTAGAGAGCTTCTCCTTTTGGTGCAGTAGTCAAGTTTTAAAAAAAAGTATATAAAAGTAGAGTAAAAAAGACAATTTAAAAAGATATATACAAGATATATACAAGATATCCAAATATACACATAGTATTGCACAGGAGCATATGCAGGAGCAGGCATATTGCAGATATATTCATTTTAGTGCAAAGATAAATGGGTCATAGTGCAAATAATGACTGGTGTATACTGGTGAGTAAAGTCACATATGAGTGTATTGTATTGGGTTGTTAAATAAATAAATATGATTGAGGTAATAACAGAGGCAGTGATGGAAATATTGCACATTTGCATTATGCTAATGACCGGGTACGTTGTATGTCTGAGGTCAACTTTTCTTTTAATTGCAGTTATTTAGCTCTCATATCAATCTGTCCTTTCTCCTAAGACCTGATCCATCAACTGTCACACACTTGTAAACCCGAGAGATGTGAAAATTGTGTGTGAAAATCCAAGCCGATCTGAAGGAAAACCTGCCTGTCACTAATACCCTCCCACCTTTTTCCCCATTCCAGTGCTTGGCTTGAACTTGTAGTGTTGGCTGCCTGCTATCGCTTCACACCCTCTTCTCATTCGTATGACGGTCATGCAACTAGCCAACAAGTTCTCTGACTGAGGTAATGAACCGTCAATTGTGTGTATGACTACAATGGCAGCGTGGACTATAGGTTGGAGACTATGTTCCCAAAGTGGATTACGCGTACCCCAGGGGTAAGCAAATTGTACATAAATAAAATAAAAACCGGCATGACTCCATCGGTGTCTGAAAGCCTTACGCTCAGAGTTACAAAGTGCACTTGGTTACCTCGCCGTGTGAATAGTTAGGTGGCACAATGCAACGACACAAAGTTGTTCATTGTGTGCATTATGTGAACACATTAGTAGGTTTGATGATTACGTTGTGCATTTACAGTATTTTAGACTTTTATATTGTGAGCTAAATGACAGCTTAGGTCTTTATATGTGTTGTTGTGACTAATTTGTGCATTTTGTGAGCCATGAGCCTATCATTTGTTCTTGACTGCATGCACTAATATACGTATGTGTAGTTGAAAATGAGCCACAGGAATTTTTTAGTCATGATTAAGGCCAAAAAAACTATATAGTCTATTGGCTCTAATTTTGTAGACCAGGCGTAGGTGTGGCCCAACTGCCCTGCACCGCACCTACGCCTAAGTCGGTATCTCTTCATTCTCCCTGAGGAAAAATTAACAGTGAATTAAAAGATGCTAAAGCCAGATTTTAACAACCAACGTTATATTAAAATTTGATTTAGTTGTTGTTAATTATTAGTTGTCTAATCGGTCACTTTCTCAGTTTCCAGAAAGTCTGCGCTGAGTGTTGGCTCATTTGCATACTAACAGTGATTGGTTTCTGATTATTTAGGTCATCCAGTGGCGTCCTTCTGTTACTTGAGCATTGAATGTGTTAGTTTTGGCCTTAGTATTGAGTTGTGGACTCTTATAGAGCAGCTAAACACAATAACCTGCACATAAGCCTTTGTAGATCTTCCCGAATCTGCACCTATTCCAGCTGTACTTCCTTGGCTTTCCAAAATGAACTGTTTATTCCACCCACGACCCGCCTCCGGAGATGCCGACTTCGCTGTGATTGGTCTCACTCCCAAGTGCTCGTGAGAACTTCCAGACTATTGCCGAACCCCAATTTAGAATTTTGTTGATATAGGAGTTGATAATAAATGAATGAACCCTTTGGAGAGCTACTTGAATAGTGGTTAGAAGCTACTGGTAGCTCATGAGCTACTGGCTGGAGACCCCAGATTTACTGTATCGTGTATGATCTCAAAGAGTGGTAATGTAGGTCTGCGTTTCTTTGCAAGACTACTCTACTACAAAACTCGGGTAGATCCATCGATTGTAGTGGAAAAGCCTATTAGCAAATCCAGACATTGTGAGCTTGTAATTTGTATATATGCAGGTAAGATGCTCCCTGCATACACACTCGATAATGCTACAAAGACAATTGCTTTCGTACCCAAAATAAACACAGTTAGGACACTGATAAATTATTACTTACAGCTTGCGCCTCTGACCCTTCAAAGTGACCAAGTAATGTTGGAAAGGCATCGGGCTTTTTGGCACATAGTCCAGCTTCGCCCAGTCTCATATTTTTGTCTTGTTGGTCGGAATCTGCCATCCCAACCAAGTCTGCCTGATGTTTGCCTTTTTAGGCAAGTTAGCATCCCCTCAACACTCAACAAATATTTCCTGGAAGCCATTGCCCTGTGCTAATCTTCAACAAACAGCAGAGCGGGGAGAGGGCAAGCCTACAGCTAGTACCCGGACATGCCCATATAATAAAATGTTGGAAAAAAAAACAAAGCCATCCAAACTTCTTTCAGGGCTCAGTTCCAAATGCAGTGATGTCATTATCTGAAACTTTGGCATATTTTAACATGATTATACAATATACTAACACCATTCATAGGTCAGAAAAATGGAAAAAGCAAAATAGGTCTGCTCTAATGTGCACAAAAAATGTGAATACAATGGCTAACTGATAAGCAATAAAACAAAAAGTAGACATGACTAAACTAAGAGAAGAAATTACAAAACAAATGAGTCAGAAAGACACTGAAGGTAAAACTGTAACAAAAAACCACCAGGCATAGAAAAGGCACTGAAGAATAAAGATTAGCAAAAGCAGCTACTTGCACAAGTCAAACCAGAATGAAGGTCATGGGTCGGCAACCTTTACTATCAAAGGAGGTTTTTTCCCCCTTGCCCGTGACTATTGGCTGGAGCTGCAAACATAAGTACAGTATGCATAAGAAAAGGATGCCAACTATTAAGGTTGTAACAGTAGCTTTGCAAAGGGAGCCACGATGACAAGAAATTAGCGTGGTGTTTTCCTGCCACGATAAGGTGCATCCAAAGGGATCCTCCCTTAGGAAAGGCTGGTACTGGTGTGGTAAAACAGTCTCATGGCAGAATTTTCCAAACCATATACTGTATATTTAATTAAAACCCTCCCTCATTCGGGTTGACACCGTACCTTCATAAATCCACATGAAGCCAGAAAGCATAGGGGAATTCTGACTTAAAACACATTCTTCACCTTTGACTCCACCTGTGTCTATTCCCATTATCACCCATTACTAGCATTCCCATTTCCAATGGAGGTCCCCCAGTGGTAGCTGTGCTCCCTGTATGCACAGCAGGACACCACCTCTCCTCGCCATCCCTACCTCCCTCTATTCATCCATCATGAGTGTGCTGCTAAATGAAGCAGAGCGCGTCGCCTTTGACCCCTTTCAATGAGCCATTAGGTCTTCCAGGGGTGCAACACTCCTGCGGTCCAGAGGGGAGCGATTTGGAGCAACCCTTTCGCATCAGTAATGTCCCAGAGCATTCAGGGTGCATTAAGCCTGTGGACATCCCCTCCATCTAGACTGTTCTCTCTTCCCCTTTGCCTTGAGGCATCATCTCTCTCTCTGCATTCATTTATTCTCTTCTGTCTGCAATGGTGACGGTGAACTGAGAATAAGAGAGAAAAAAACACATGAATTAAAAGCGGTTGTCACTATCTAACCCATTTATTGTTGTTGCGGCAGCCAGGAGAAAACGCTCGGCGGATGTAATAGCTGTCTTAAATCAATTTAACATAACCCCCAAATGCAAATGCATCAAATAAATGAAAGCAGAGAAACATAACGGTTACATAGGGGTTACTTTAAATCAATTCCAATTCAATTTATGGGTGCTAGACTTAAATTGGAGGCAGAAAAAAACCAATAAGGTATGTTTCCTGTTGGGGAAGACAACATGAATATTGTACATTGTATAATATTCCCATGATGGGTTTAGTTGATGGTGAAGTCATGGCTACTGGTTGGAGACTTAAAAACTGACTTAAAAAGGGGAATAACAATGGATTTTTTTTGACTGATTTCCAAATTACACTGGACATTTATGTCAGTTTTTTTCAGAAACTCACATACAGCTAACATATTCTGACTGGAAGCATATTCTTGTTCATATTAACTCACTAGCAAGATCTCGTTTCATATTATCTACATACTGTATTGTATATAACTCTGGGAAAAACTGTTGATTTTGTTAATCCTTGGGTTGTTTATATTGTTTATTTTTCTATATTGTGTATTTTGTACTGCTTAACTGATTCTGTACTCTTGCTGCTGTGCAATGCAAATTTCCCCACTGAGGGACAAATAAAGGCATATCTTATCTTATCTTATATAAACGTGGAGACAACCACACTTCCGTGTAGGTAACAATAATAATAATAATAACATCAAAACAATATTCTTTCTCTGATCTGGGCGTGTAGGAACGGAGTTTCCTTATAGCAATGTCTGTGACAGGATAATGATGGAATATATATACGCCGTTAGATATTTTCTTTGATGACAATACCACTCTAGCTCTCACTTTAACTATCTTGCTTATTTTGCAATTGTGTTATTCTTTTGAACGTTATTGTTTTAGGAAAGAAAACGTTTTAGTTAAGTGACCCAACAAGCTAGACGTAACTACTTTCTTTAACACCAAAAACCGTCCAGAACTTGGCTTACGGGACAAAGTCGGGGAACGTCGCAGTCATACAACTTCTACTAATCAGTAACTCCTCTGTGTGTATTCACTACATAAATGTGCATAATGAAGAGTAAACAGGTCAAAATAACACCATGGGACCTGGAAGTGTCCTCAAGGGAATATTTGAATAATGATGTGCTGCATGTTGTTTTGGTCTCACTCAGTTGACCACCAGTCCATCCCACCCTCAATATCCTCCTCCTGCTGTCCATCCATCCACTCGTCTTGTTCCATCAATCAGTGCATTTATTCCTCCATCCATGCTCTAAGCCCTTAACAGTTCCTCCATTATTCCCTCCCTTCCTCGGGTCGATTCACCTTCTCCATCTATCTACGCTTCCTCTAGCCATTCCTCATCCTGCTTATCCATCCATTCTTCTTGTCGACTTCTCTCTGGCTCATTTGGGATGTGACAAGTTGGAGATAAAGCTTGACCAATGCAGGTGAAAGTGATTTTAAACAGTAGAGTCGGTCGAGTACATTAAATACATTAGAAGATATTTGATGTTCTCTGCAGTATATGACAATTTTTTGTGAAATTATTTTACAAGAAATGTATCCTGAGGGAATACTGCATATTAGTGTAGTGAATACTGCATTTCTGGATTAGTTGTGTTGATTATAACTTTTTGCTTACAGTATTATTTAACGTAAATATGGTTAAACACTCCATTGGGTTTATTACATTCATTGATTCATTTTCAACCGCTTTTCCTCACGAGGGTCGCGGGGGTGCTGGAGCCTATCCCAGCTGGACTGGTCGCCAGCCAATCACAGGGCGGGTTTATTACATAAATTGGGAATTTATTTAGGTTTTTTTAATGTGTGTTTTAACAGTTCCCCGTTAAAGTCACCAAAGAATATTAATTATTATATGATATTATTGTATGAAAAGTAAAAAAAAAAAAAAGCTGGCTTTTCCTCTCTGTGGAAAAATGGCAGCACCTTCCAACTCACACACGGCATCACCCCTTCAGGAAGAGGACAATAGTGCAGCGCCTTTATGTATGACATTTCTTAGTATTATATTATCCGATTAGCAAGAATATTGATGTTACACTTACATGAAATACATTTTACAGGCGGTAGAAAGTCATGATGTATAATAAATGTTTCTGCAACATTATATCATTTGCGACATGCTGATGAATACAAACTGGCAGGCACCGTCATCCAACTCAGTGCACTCAGACGGTAGCTTGGGCTCGCACACTGATAGGAGACGATAAGCTGATAGGAGACAATCGCAGCAGCCTCTTTTTATTTAAGAAAATGTTTTTTGAGGTCTAACTATTGGAATCATAGAGAAAAAAAACATGTAGAACTTATTTCAATGGACAGTATCTTCATTCCTGAAGACGTATCTTCGTGCATGTATACATTCTAACCAGATCTAACCTTTTTTAACTGAATGGAATGTGAAGTTCAAACCACACAAAAAATATATATTGCCGCCATATGAGTGAGAATGGACTATTTGGTAGTGTAATAGTTCACACAGACGACTTCGGTTCGATTCTAACTTAATGAGCTTCACCATGCGGCATGTACGACTGACACTTGAAAGTCCAATGAACAATTAATTGAATTAAAATATCACACATACATGCTGAACAAAAGAGAATAGATGCCTTTTGATTTGGCTGTAGGTTTTTCAAATCTAAATAAGATTCCTTCTGAGGAATAATCATTCCCACCCAAATACAATTATCTGACAAGCACACAATCAGGCGGCTTCCTCTACTCTATATCTCTTGGTCCATAGCACAGTAAGAGTAACAAACAAAGTGTCTATGTCTCCAGCATGCAATTGAATCATCTTTTGTAATTTGCTAGGTTTTAATCAAGGCACATAATTGCTGCTTATAATGCCACATTAGCACTCATACCCTAAATTATGATTGCAGAGGCAAATTATGATTATTTCCGTTGCCTTGATCTTACCTCTCGCTGCAGGGTTCATCACATCTACTTATAGCTGCAAGCAATGGCATGACAACAGCTCTCACAACGAGCCATTTTCTATCCCGTTCCACAGGTTTCTACATTCTTAACAAATGCGCCACGGCAGCACCACACAGAGTGAGGATAGCGGTGGATGAATGTGGCAATCAGTGCTTGGTGGCTACGAAAGAGTCATAGAGGCTGATTGCACGGTGGGGAGCTGCAGAGCAGAGCTCTTCAGATTCTCTCCATGCTCCGAATAACAAGCTCCATCGCCCAGAGTGTGAAACAACAGACTGCTAATTGGAATCAGCACGGCTCTCCCTAAGCTTATTCGAACATCTTCTGGGCTGCCTGGCTCATGATAACGTAGGTAAAGTATGGGGGTGTACAGCTGTTTTTGGTGTATGATGCTGATTTCCACAGTGGCACGTGTATTAATGATGCATGGTACCTGAACACACCTCGCTGACAAAGAATTCCATCTACAGTATTTTATGATCTATTGTCAAACACTACATTCATTGTAGATTCTCTGCTTTGAGGCTGTTCTCACGCTTTAATGCAAAAAAAAAAAACAATAACATGCCATAACCCTCCATTACTGTGATATTTTGCCCTTTTTTCATGCCGCCCAAGACAATTCAGAATGTTTGTACATCAAGCATTAAAAGCACTGGCAGAATGTAAGCACTTTATAATAAGACACAAAAAATCAAAGCAAGATTAAATCAAATCAAATAAAACAGATAAAATAAATACAATACAGAAAATGGTTTCTAAAAAAATAAAACCCTCTTCGGTACTGCAGATTACAGCAATAATATTCACACTTGAGGCACAGCAATGCCATATTTAGGGTGTATTGCTGCAGGGGTTTTCTTAACTTGCACAGGCTCTGTGATGCACAGGCACAGTGACACTCATGTTGAAGAAAAATTGTGCAATTTGTATATTTTACCAAATTATCGTGGCACCATGTTATTGTATTCGTTTTGTTTATACCTCTATATATTGATCTGCATTATAACTAACAATGACGGAACATAAATAAAAAAACAATTTATTTCTTTGCCCGACCTGAATAAAAGTCAATGTATGTCTTATGATGTAATAATGCAAATGGTAACACCAATTTAGGAATAGGTCATGTTAGTAAAGTAAAGACCATGATTTAAAATGATTACTTTGTAAAGGTTGGGGAAGCATGGATTGCTAAAATATTGTTGGTTACATTCATTTGGTAAGACAAACTGGTTGTAACTGGGAAAAGAACATCCACAGTAACAATTCAAGTGGGTGTGTCTAAACAGCTGAGTAGCTGTAATAAATCCATTTATCAGTCAGGGTAAATGCAACTGGCTTCCTAACATAACAGGATATAGTTTAGAAAAAGGTCACATCGTCTGATGAGTCCTGGTTGACCCTGTTCTAAAGTGATGGTCACCATCAATAATTAGACCCTGGAATATAATTAGATCATGTTTTTTCCCCTCTTGGACATTTGCACGATACTGTATATGTATGTGAATGCCTGGGCCTTAACCTTATTGAACATTTGGAGCGTGTTTTTTTTTTACCTGTTCAATATTCACAATATAAAATAGCTGTTGAGACCGATTGTGTACATAGAAAACGTTTTAGATTTTCAGTTGAGCTCATGAAAAATGGTAGTAAAGGTGTTGTGTTTATATCGTAAGTATAATTTTTACTCTATGGAAATGAGAGAAAATGCCGACTGCAACTGTCGCCACCTGACATCGATACTGACTCAGACAATGATGGCAGGGAACCCGTCATGTCTGAAGGCAAAATTGCCCAGCTGTTAAATTCAGATACAGAAGATGAGGACTTTGAAGGATTTGTCGGAAAAGATTCATTAAAAAAGTGTAGTGAGTGTATTGTTAAACAGTGGAATACATAGTAGAATAAAAATTCATTTTAGGTGGCACGGCGGTCGAGTGGTTAGCGCGCAGACCTCACAGCTAGGAGACCAGGGTTCAATTCCACCCTGGGCCATCTCTGTGTGGAGTTTGCATGTTCTCCCCGTGCATGCGTGGGTTTTCTCCGGGTACTCCGGTTTCCTCCCTCATTCCAAAAAAACATGCTAGGTTAATTGGCGACTCCAAATTGTCCATAGGTATGAATGTGAGTGTGAATGGTTGTTTGTCTATATGTGCCCTGTGATTGGCTGGTGACCAGTCCAGGGTGTACCCCGCCTCTCGCCCAAAGACAGCTGGGATAGGCTCCAGCACCCTTGCTCATTTGAATGTAAACTTTGCATATTAAAAAGCATTTTAGATTTTTTTGTGCAACATGAGTGTAGTAACACACACCCAAAAAAAATCAAGGGTTGCATGCCCTCCAAACATAACCTCCTCTCATCCTCTTCCCTCTTTGCAAAACTAGGTAAAGGTGATGTTAAATGTTAATTTCTCCATATGTTGTGTTTGTGGCATCGTTTTTTTAATGTAAAACTGTGCATGTTAAAAAGGCTTTTACTGCCCCATGAGTGCAATAACAGTCAAAAAAAGAGATTGCCTTCCAAGCATAATCTCCTCTCCTCCCCCTCCCTTTTTGCAAAATCTGGTAAAAGTGATGTTAAATGTTCAGTTGTCCATTAATTTGTTATTTGTAAACTATAATTATTGTCTATAAAATATGTTTTATGTAAAAAAAAACAAAAAAAACATTGGGTGCCTGGAATGGATTCATTGTATTGGTTTTCATCGGCCCTTCTGGAACAGATTAACCAAAGCACTACTCTTAGTATTTCCTGTCATACTGAAATGAGAATGAACCTTGCTGCCAGTGAATCTAATGTTGGATCTTCATAACACACTTCCCCACATAGCACACTTCTCTATCTTCATGGGTAAAGGATCCGATTACATATTCTTCCTCTTCCATGAGCAACAGCTAACATTTCTTTTGTTCAGCATGCGCTTGTGCATCAGCAGCTTGGAGAACATGTTGTTCCTGCGCTGCAAACAAAGACCGATCCTCCCAGCCTGATGAACACTGACCCTCACATCCAATGGTAACATACACAGTTGTGCATGTATGGTATATATTATATTATAGTATATAATATAATACAATATACATATTGTAAAAGAAAAACTGTTGTATAGAGTGGCTCAGTGCTCAACCTTGTGATTGTTTTGTTGCCACATGTAGTGGAGACGATGATATATTACCCGATTTGATGGTGTCTCAGTTAACCATATGATCATTTCTCAAAATCTTACCATGTGTGCATGGGTTGTTGTGCTGCAAACGAATAAGAAGGGAGGGGTGGTGCGGCATGATGGCCTTTGTGGTTCCATATCCAAATACATGGTCATGTGAACGTGATTTCTTTTTGCACATGGCATGGAATGAGTGTTATAGGGTGTATTTTCATGGATATGTGTGAATCACACTCCAGCTGCCAATGGAGAAGCTAGCTAAGGATGCCAATGTGTGTGCGCTCGTGTGTCTGAGTGAGACTGCCCCTAACAAGCTATTATGATCTTATTGATTCCTCATTAAAGCCCCCGGCTAAAAATACAGCCTTGTGTTGCCGTTGAGGGACGCTGTGCGTGTGTCATCCACCTGAAGAGCGGAGATGTGAACTCTGCACGTGTTGCCATGCACGCCCCCACACGGTTTCAAATACAAAGCATACACCTGGCACACAACTCTGTGCACATACCTGTAGGCACTCATAGCGTCTTCCCAACCGTTGCACTTTGCCACTAAGTCCTCCCTTCTGTATGATGTGTGCATGTACCCCTCCTTGTTTTTCTCATGCCCCCCTCCCGTCCCCTGCCTCACCCCTTTTTAATTAAAGCATGCAGCGGGTGTGAAATTAACTCTCTCCTACACCAGGCATGACAGCTCTGAGTGGGAGGAGGGAAAATGAGACGCCTTTGTCTCTGCACATAATTAGAGAGATGGAGGGAAACTGAAGGAGGCAGAAAGAGAGAAGAGCAGCCCGATGGCATTAAAGAAAGACGAAAGACATGATGGGCAGATAGGTGGAAGACTGGAAAATGATGGCGGGAAAGAGAATTTGGTAAAAGAGTAGTGGGTATATAGAGGGCTACTGTATTTGTATTCTCTGGTGCCAACAGATCATTTCCAAAATCCACTACTTCTCTGCCCTATAGCGAGCTAAGACAAACCACAGAACAAGGGAGAAACAGAGCTGCAGAGAGAGGAAGGAAGGAAAGAAGGGAGGAGGTAGCGGGAGTACTAGTGACTTGCTTGATAGATGGTACAATTTGGGAAAGGAGAGAGGCAGGCAGTCTTATGAGTTTAAGAATTGATGAAGACAAAATGGGCCTGGGTAGCGGGGGTAATAACTTGCGGGGCTTTACACTGCTCCTTATGGGTCGTGTCCCGACTCGGCCTGCCTCTGATGGACACTTTCCCTCTCTTCCGCCGTCTGGCTGCACCTCCTCTCTGCCGCTGAAAGGGGAAAGGGGAGGAGCCATTGTTATTTTGAAGAGGAAAAAGGGCTGGGCACAGTGGAAAGTGAATGAAATGCACCATCATAGATATTAACTGGTACTTCCTGGCTCCAGATTTTTATTTTAATTCTTTGTTCATTCTTTCTCTTAGAAGTAGCACGTTTGCCTAATTTTGTCTCACTGTCACGTTACGCAAGCGTGGCCACTTGGCCATGTGACCAAAAATATATGAATTAACAAATCATTGTTGTTTTCGATGAGAGATTGTTGTTTACATCCATTTATTAATCAGCATGTGCATTCATAAGTAACTTATATAATTCATTCATTCATTCATTTTCTACCGCTTTTTCCTCACGAAGGTTGCGGGGGGTGCTGGAGCCTATCCCAGCTTTCTTTGGGCGAGAGGCGGGGTACACCCTGGACTGGTCGCCAGCCAATCACAGGTCACATATAGACAAACAACCATTCACACTCACATTCGTACCTATGGACAATTTGGAGTCGCCAATTAACCTAGCATGAATGTGGGAGGAAACCGGAATTTTTATATAATGTTTTTGCCTAAATTAAGTATTTTCAAGCATAAAAATGGCTATATCAACTAAAATACAAAAACAAGGCATTCAAAAGACGCATTCACGGATGTTGCGATCATATCTTGTATTCTACACTAGTCACAATATGTCAGTATTGTTACTGTAATGTTCCCTGAAACATACAAGCACCAGACTTGATTGCCAAAACAACCGCCTTTTATTGCAGGTATGATAATACGGCTGTAACCCACACCAAGCAAAAACTATGAACCCCCGACACCACTTCTTGTCCTCCGAGCTCATTTTTGCATTTTTTTTCAAGCATTTTTTTTCATGTTGTTAGTGAATGATAACTTGATCTCCGGTGATACAATGGTACACACATCTCAAATTAAACCCAAACATTCATGCCATTGACTCTCTTTGTCGACCCCTGACAGGCAAAACCTGAAATTGACAATGAGTCTTTCTAGAGTGGGCAAGGCAAGGCAAGAACTATTTTGACTAAAAAGCCCTCTAAAAAAAACTCTAAGTAAAAGTGCCCTATCCCGCCAAGTCAGAAAAAAATATTGCTATGTGCTAACGCAGATCAGGCTACAGTGAAACATACACACACACACAACAGTGATTTACAATGTGCAATTGTACATTGGGATGCCGACTGGTTGAATAGCATCAATAGTATCTTTCAGCACAAGATGTGTGTTCCCTGTTGAGCTGGTAAATTCAAAATAATCCTCAGGTTTAAAAAAATCGTTCAGAACAAACGAGCATTTTGCTGAGTTTTCGTAGCGATGTTGTTGGGTGTATGTTGAGCGCTGTTTTCCTTCAGTCTGTCCTGTTGTTTTGTTGGTATTTGGCTTATTGTCACAACCTTCAACAATACATGTGCGAGACATGATTTATAACCTAGTGTTAACTTTTCAAAACTTACAACACAGTACCAGCATCATTAGGGAGCTACTAAGTGTTGCGTTATTCTGCCAGAAATACAGTATAACAATAACAATATCGCTGTAGCTTGGTTAATATACAGGTCAGTTGGACAATTAAGTCGTTTCTGTAGAATTAAAAACATCTATATGATTTTCAACAAAACATATCGAGGCATTTTATAGCAAATTCAGTTTGGCAACGTTGATTTAATCAGGCACTTAAACTGTCCAAAGTGTAAAAGGAGACCTGTCAGAGTGTCAGAGCTGGGCTACAACCGTCTGCCATTGATCACAGTGTCTGTCCAGGTCCGCACTGTGCCCTTTTTGTCATGTTTACAGCATTTCACCAGCTGTCAACATCCTCCAATCCTTGCCAATAGCCTCCTGTCTAAGGTGTCCATCAAAAAAACAAACAAATCCTAGCTCCACCCACTTCCCTCCATTACTTGCACACCAAAACCCAAGCGGTCTCAGCAGGGCCAGACAGCCCGCCTCAACCCGTGGCTCCGGCTATCGATTGGTTCTTACGGTAATGGGCATCTGTCTCTCTATTGTCTAATTGGCTAAGTGATGGGATTGATCCTCAGATTGTTGGCTAAGTTCATTTGCTGTGGCTGCCATCGAGGCCAGCGAGTGGACAGCGTTGCATGTTTAGAGCTGCTGGGAGCTGTGGAAGTCATTCCACGTAATGGCTCCGTAAATGATCAAGTGGAAGCCACGGTGGGTGGGGCTGGATGCATAAGTGCCAGTGGACGCGATGAGAATGTTGATTACTGTTCATCATGGCCATCGCTGCGAGATAGTCAGTCATAGTCGGGGTGTTTTTTTATAGCCAGATGTATGCTTTAAAAATAACATTCTATCTGCTATGTACTGTAGACGGCCATTTGAATGACAGGTCATAAGATATTAAAGTATTTTTTATTTCCACTAAGAAAAGAACATGAGTAGGAAACAGTATGTATCAATCTGTGTGTTGTTTGGCAGCTGATTATTTGTCAGGATTATGCAAATATAATGTATTCAATCTCTACTGCAACCTTGCGTAGAGTTGGCATATGATGACAAAAAAAACCTCATAAATCTTGGTGCCCATCCTGAAAAACGCACCAACCAAGGAATTTACTATTATCCTTATGAGGCAAATGGAACAGCACTTCCAAGACTAGACTAGACTTTGTAAACAAGGAAGTAGCCTCATTATTAATAAATATCCATCCATTTGCTGCCGCTTACCACGTTCAGGGTCGCAGGTTGCTGAGGCCTATCCCAGCTGAAATCTGGACTGGTTGTGATCAGAATCAGAATCCGAATGCCCTTTATTGTCATTTTACATATAGTAGAATGAAATTTCAGCAGCTACATTTTCAGTGCAAGACAGTATGACAGTCCAAAATATAGAAATTAGAAAAATACATAATAAATAAAGAAGGATTTACATTGTCGAGGACTATAGGAAAGAAACTGTTTTTTAGTCTGTTTGTCCGTGCCCTGATACATCTCCCAGAAGGTTGTCGCTGAAACAACTGTGAGGCGGGGTGAGAAGAGTCCTGGATGATGCTGAGAGCTCTGCTGACGCACCAGGAGTTGTAGAGGTCTGCCAGGGAAGAGAGAGGGCAGCCGATGATCTTCTGTGCTGATTTGACTGTCCTGTGCAGCCTCTCTTTGATGATGGCTGAGGTATTTTGAGTCCAGGTCAAATCACCGGAGATCTGGACTCCCAGGAATCTCGCATTGCGTCGATGTAGAGGGGGAGGTGATCACTTTTTGTCCTCCTGAAGTCCACAATGATCTATTTTGTCTTCCTGGTATTCAGAGTCAGGTTATTTTTAGAGCACCAGGTTGTGAGTCTCTGAACCTCCTCTCCGTTTGAGATCAGCCCGACCACTGTGGTGTCGTCCGTGAATTTGACGATCGTATTGTTCCTGTGGGCCGGACTGCAGTTGCAGGTGTAGAGACAGTCCGGCAGGGGGCTCAAGACCCAGCCCTGTGGTGAGCCAATGCTTAGAGTGCGTGTGGAGGAGAGGTTCGAGTTTCATTTTCTGGGGCCTGTTGGTCAAAAAGTCCATAATCCAGCTGCATGTGAGAGGAAGGAGGCCGAGTTTGTCCAGTTTTGTGTTTATAGGGCACATACAGACGAACAACCATTCACACAGACACTCGGACAGTGCGGACAGTGCGGATACAGCAGTAATTCACAAGGTGACTCGACCATTCTCTATTTTTTGTGCCTTTAATCCACCTCCCTCTTCATGTGGCATGTATACAGTTTACAAGTTGTCTGATAGTTGCATGTCTTCTGATCAGTCTGACGATAATTTGCTCATAACATCCCTTGTCACTCTGCTGCTTAGTTATTACTGTCACTTTTATAGAAGCAGATCCTTTCTTTTTCCATTCTCAAGCGTAGTTATATCCTTAAATATGGTCACAACATTCAAACAATTAAGTCCTGGGTGTTTCTTCTCCGCTGGGAGCTTTTTATGATGTATATGATTTTCCCTTCCATGGTGAGGGCTTTTCTTTTTATCTATGAATTTCCACCAGAAAAGCCAGCCTTCCACTTGAGAGACATAATGAAGTGCAAAAGGTTCATTAATAAGCAATGCTATCCACTCTGTGTAGCTGACCCCGTATTCGTACGGGCATACACCGCCTCCTAGCAGCATGCAAAGCATCTTCGTCCACTGCGCATGTGGTAACAAGTTCTTGAGCGAGTCAAGTTTTTATGGACTAAGATTGTGTTTTCAATTAATTTACGAGTGAAATGCAGTATTTCTGATATCCTTCAAGAAATCTTCTTCTTTATTCAGTTACACATTTTAGGAATTAGAAACCGCTGTGTATTGGTTTGGAGCAGGTGCCTCGGGTTCGAATCTCCACTAGTAAGCATCATCGGTATTCATCAGGAAGGGTATCCGGAATATATACGGCTCAAGCCAAATGGCAGTATGCGGATCAAAAAGTGTGTTGGCGACTCCGTAAGGAAGAAGGCGTAAGAAAAAACAAAACAGTTCAGGAATTTGCTGTTTGTGACATGTTCTCCCAGGCTATCCGTACTGTCTAACCTTCCCTGAAAGGTTAGATTGTTGCATTTCTTTTGGACTAATAGTGAGCAACACTGACTGACTGTCGTGACGAAGGCTCCACGTTTTCCACTTTGTTTTAGGTGTGCATGCAACTTGGTCATATCCCCTTCTTCCTCGTCACTGCTTTCAAACAAATGCAGCATATTGGTTTGTTGGTTCCTGTGCTCTTGTTCATTCTTGTTCATTCTTGTTCATTCTTGTTCATTCTTGTTCATTCTCTTTAAAAACAAAATATTCCCACACTGTTCTGGTTCTACCATATCTTACTTAAAAAGGTCAGTAAGGATAATTCATAATGCCGCCTACAGAGAACACACTAACTCCTTATTTCTAAAATCACAAATACTTAAACTTGCTGATATAGTTAATCTTCAAACAGCTAAAATAATGCATAAGGCTAAAAACAACCAATTACCTAAAAATGTCATCCAATACTTCTCTACAAGAGAGGAGAAATATGATCTCAGGGAAGAACTAAATTTGAAACACTTATATGCTAGGACTATGTTAAAAAGCCATAGCATTTCAGTATGTGGAATCAAACTATGGAATGGATTGAGTAAGGAAGTCAAACAATGCACAAAAATGAGCGAAATCAAGAAACAATACAAGCAGTTGATGTTTGCTAAATACAAGGATGAAGAGTCTGGAACCAGTCATACTCCTTTTGGACATGTGGAACTGTGAACTGATTATGTGATGCACTCAATTGTAACCTGACGCATGTTCAAATGAAATAAAACCATTACCAAGCATTACCATTACCATTAGTCTTTTAGTCATTAGTCTTAGAATCAAACGCGCTTGTGCCTTCTTGCTGTAGGCAAGGTAGCCCCGCTTCTAAATAGTGGTGATTGAAGGTTTTTTTTTTTTAATCAATTTATTGATTATCATGCCAGGCCTATTGCAGGTGTCTCTAGAATTCTTATTTTGCTGAATGAATGGGGTAAACCAGACAACATGGACTTTAATCCTAAATTCATAACATTAAAATTGCTTCCATTTCATTATGGAGTACTTTCAAGAAAATGAGTGGTTATGCTGTTGCTGACAATGTTTGTGTCCTGATGGTCCTTCTCTTCATCTGTTCAATATACACTCTAGGAGTGTCCGTTTGTCAGCTGGGTTGGAGAAACCCAACTGATTACATATAAAGAATGCGCCAATGGTGTGCATTTTCTATAAATATTACTGAGCTATGGGTGTTTCTTGTCCTGTCTTCATGCCAAAAGACTTTAAAATCAAGCTTTCTCCCAGTAGTAATAACATAAACTTAATCCTATACTGCATTTCTCTTTGTGGTGTGTGTGGGCAGCTAAGGACAGATGCACAGATGCACACTCATAGTATCTACACTTATACTGTATGCTGAGTATACACTATTGATGAACACACCTACACACACACACACATTGACAAGAATAGCCATTATCATACATGTACACAAGCTGGAAAGCACGAACGACGCTGCTCTGCCACCTCAATGTGTTATCTTCCTCCCATATGTGTACCTCAGGGCCGTCTCCAGTCCCTGTAATAGACTCTTTTAGTTCCACAGTCTCTGTCATTGCTGGAGGGACTCAGGGGAGGCACATGTGCGTGTGTGTATGTGTGTGTGTGTGTGTGTCAAGGCCACATTTTTCCATCCCTGCCTGTCTGTCACTTTCCCATAAAACAATTAAATCCCAAAGCCTACTCCACCCAGCCGCAGTTTCCTGCAGTGACTGCGACAGACATGCATTGCGGCGTATTCATGTGTGCGTGCCTGTGAATATGCATAACGCCGTCTCCTACTGGTATCAGCTATTTCCACCGTATAGCGTCTTCACCGTTAGCTTTCCTCTCCGTCGTGACTCATCGACGCGACTTGAAGCTCACCATGAATAACTTGCACTAATTTATATTCAGGTAAACGCTGCGCGTCAATCGTATGATCCCTTGCACAGATGGCATTAGCATCCAAAAGGGTTCACCGTTCCTGTTTGTGTTAACCCTACAGTTTCCTGCACAGACAGCAGCTGGCAGCCAACAGAGCCGTACCTTCCTATCTGCACCATATGGAATGATAAGCCTGGGAAATGAACATTTCCACTAGGGAGATATAAGAGAGCCTGTCTTGTGGTGTACAGCAGGGTGGGACAAAGAGAAGAAACTATCAGAGTGGTGCGTCACCATAGTATTATAAAGGTTAATCCATTTAAGGTGTGTCATATGAGCCCCAAAGCTGCCGAGTACACATCAACTCCAAAGTCCTGCTTATATACATACATTTGCCAATGTATGTACACAATTATCCTCTTAGACCACTGCTGAGGTTAGCACATACACACAGTGCCACAACGGCGATTGTTTAGGCTGATAAAAAGTCCCATATCACGGTATAAAAGGACCGATCGATGAAATGCATGACAATGAGGAATGATGCGTGTTAACAGTGACCTTTAGGCTGCCCTAATGTATGTGAGTGTGTGTATGTGTATGTAAGAGGAGTTCATGACCATTAATGCGTCTGTGTTTGCTTGTCTGGACCCCAATTACAGACATGAACAAGAGCAGCAGCAGTGTCTGTCGGTCATTACTATGATATAGACTATAGCTGCTTCCTATGTACACCATTTAATGGACACCAGGGTGTTAGGGCCATTAGGCTTACTGCTCTACAACCATGTGGTCATCATTGCGAGGGACGACTCCTGTACCATATGAACTTATCACACCATTATAGACTTGTCTGGTTAAAGCATGTGTGTGAACGCTTTGAAAAACAGAGGTTAGTACCTGGTCGATGATACAATCTGAAAAAATGGACACCACCTATAGCTGCATGGGGACAGCTTGTTTTAGCAGACAAAGGGAATTTCATGCAGTATAGAAGATTTCATCTTATGCAGTAAAAGAACAACTGTACTGTGGTTGATTCTGAACAGAATTCTTGTTAAGGAGGGCACAGATGAGATTGCAAATACAGTCATTTATTGCTGTTAGTTGGTGAGTGAGGCATGATTGAATATTAATAAATGGAATATTTTCATAGTTATGGCACAGAAAACGATTGTTTACGATTGTAATATATCTTAAAATATGACTTTTAATATTATTAGAGCCCTCTAGACATGAAATGACACCCCTATAGTCACCTTAATATTTGTACTACCCAATATAGTAGATGACATACATTCAGATGGTAGTGGTTTCTTGTTTTTTTCTGAACATCGTACTTCATGCAGTGGCTTTTCTTCTCAATGTATTGGAATGGCAGCTTTCAATGGCTTCACATTTGTACATCGTTCATTTATAGCGACCCAATCGCAATAAATCAATTTCTGTGATACAGAATGTAATAAAAAAAACCTGTTTATGACTTTTTAAATACGGTTTTTAACATTATTAGAACCCTGTAGACATGAAATAACATGGCTATAGTCACCTTCACGCTCCTATTATTCATTGTTAGTCCATTGTGGATGCTAGCTAGCTAGCTAGCTCGCTCGCTAGCTAGCCTCAGATTTATAATCTACCACTGGTGGGTGTTCTAAAGTGTCTTACTTATTGTGTATTATGTAAAACTCAGACAGTAACTACATAAAATCAAAAGGAAAAAATGAATACAGACTCACCACCCACCAGTACTACATTTGATGTGTGTCGTAAAAGACATCATGCTAGCATGACAAATATTAGCATTCAGTAAGTCATAAAAACTGACCTTTATGCATTCCCACATAGTATCAGTTTTGGGACCAAAAAGGAATGATGCATTCAAGGACGTTGAACAAAGTAGAACAGGTTGCCGCTCGCAACAAATAACATATACATGCAAAAACTATGTGTATATTATTTTTTAAATAAAATTATGGCTGTTTTTTTTTAACCTCCACTACAAACCGCTAGAGATTTAGCAGAGAGAGTGGGGCTTACTTGCGACGGATGGAGCGTTAAATGGCAATCACAATACACTTTATCAACAACGACTGGAAAATAAAGTCGTATGACTTGCCGCTTCGGAGCTCGTGGTGTTGAGGACGCAGTGGTGGAGCAGTGGATGCAGTGATGATGGCTGTCAAGTTCATTCTTTCTTTTCATTCATAGGTGTCAGATTAAACATAGTCATTACATCAAATGATTTCTGTGTCTAGCAATATTAATTAGCTGTATTAGTGTGTTTTCCAGACATCAATATCTCCCTAATTCCGTACCTGAAGGATCTTGGGAAATGAATTCTTTTGAGCTCATAACAGTTCTCCAGAACAGCAATCTACACTCTTGTACGTCTGTAAATAATCAGCATGAACTGACATGTGATTTAATCAAATAAACATATGATTGATCATTAGTGAAGTTTTATATTTGATCTACTTGAGAGACATAAGATGCCGTGTTTTTGGAATTATTTTGGTAATGGTAATGGTTTTATTTCATTTGAACATGCATCAGATTACAATTGAGTGCATCACATGATCAGTTCACAGTTCCACATGTCCAAAAGGAGTAGGAAGAAGCAAAGCTTATTAAATCCTACCCCTCCATCTCGTACTTTTACAATCAGTAACTGTTACATTTGTTCACTTCCTGCTTTCCATAATACAGTTTAAGTTTTTTTTTTAAATAACTTACACATTCCTTTCATACAAAGGGATAGCTGATGCACAACCCTAGGGAGGACAAGCGGTATAGAAAATGGATAGATTGGGAATATGTCTGTCTAATCTATTTAAATCTGAAATATTTATTAGAATCAATAATAAAATAACAAATGTGCAAAATCACCACTATCTCATTGGCATATAGATTTACATGCTTGGTATGCACCTCAGTATGGATGGATGACTAATTTATGGTTGCCTTTGCGTCCAAGTCGCCTTTCAATAAGCAAAACACAGAGTCATAAACAACGGCAAAATCCACTAAATCATTAGATGTTTACATCTTTAGGTGTGTTTTTAAAAGTTTATTGTCCCTATAAAAGGCTTCTGAGAGTGCCATGGAGATCATGGAGTGCCTTTTCTGTATACAAGTTCAGCAAGTTCTCACAGCACACCTTTGGATAATGGAATTAGCAACAAACCTTATGACCACAGTGAAAACCCACGAGCCACGTTTACATGGACCCAAATATTCCAATTCCATTTAGGTTATTTGCGGAAACGGAAATAATCTAACCTTTGTATGCACCTCATTCCGAAAGAAAAGTGACAATCCGAATTAATATATAATCGGATTCATAGGGGTGGAATATTCCTTTCCCCAATCCGATTGAGGTATCTTGTACCCGCTCAATTGGAAAGTTGTCAGACTGCGTTTTTCTTCGTGGTGTTTTTCTTCTTCTGTTGTTTATTGGCGGTTGGCAATCAGCTTTCGTGTGCATTACCGCATATCTGTGGAACAGAAACTAAACCCTTCTATACGCCATTCACAAGTCCAGTTTTATTATATAAAAGAAAATACATATCTATATAAAACATGTGCCGAGCTTAATTATAAAATATTAGCAAGATTTAACTTCATCTTTTCCTGTTCCTGGGTGTGTTCTTTCAGCGAATGCTGAGATATGACATAACGCAGCTCGAAACGTTCTTCAATTAAAAAAAATGGAGGTGAGCAATCGGCACTGGACTGCTGCGGAAAGTTTGTTTTTGATTCAAACTAAATTTCAAGACTGGACGGACGAAAAACTGGCAATACAAGTGAAAGAAAAACTCGAGGAAGTCGGTATTACATGAAGTTGGTGTTTACGCTTTACTGCGCATGCTCCATTGACTATTCTGGTTGATTATAGCGGCGCATGTAGACACACGATTGGAATATTCCTTTCCATGTATACCATTGCTTTTGCAAAGGTCTTTCGGAAAGATTCCATTTGGAAAGAGATAAACTCCTCATGTAAACGTGGCTATTGTATTCTTGATGAGAGTAATGTTGAGACCGACATTAGGCAATATGTGTGTTCTTATCATAGTTTCACACTTTAACACCAATCGATGAATACAGGTGACCACTGGTGTATTAATTTTTTACGTAAACCGTGAAACACACAATCCGTGGTGCCACTGGAATTTAAATTGTCAGCCCTTCTGTTCGCCCTTTCATCCCCCCCAAAAATCCTACTGCAGGTGACAATGGTGATGTAATCCCTACTTGAGTCCGTGAGGACAATGTTATCTTTCTTTTAATAAAATAAAGTACAAATATGGGGTCTTTTCAACTACATTTTTCTTGCTTTGGGAAAGGAAGGGACTTATTTATAACCTTATTTTCTCAAATTTCCACCCCATTTTCAAATGCAAATATTGACAGGTGTAGTAGAAGTCAATATGCAGGACACAATGTCCACTGTCCATTCTTTAAGACGTCTTGGGCATTTGGTGCTCTGGAAGAACTTGCAAAAGTCAAAACTACCTGGAAAGAACTGTTTCAATTTCCCCCGCTACTCGCCATCTTCTTTCCTTCAATGCAGCCATAGCAGAAAGTAGATATGAAATCGTCTTCAATCTCAAACTCATTTCCACCCAAAATAGTATGTCTCACAACCTCTGACCTGATGTATTGTGTATCTTAGTCCACAGACGGCGTCGCACTGGATGGTGTGTTTTACGCAGTCACAGATGACCCTGGTGACACCAAACCGGCAGCAGTTGTAAAGGCTGTGGCTGCCCGACGGTGGCCCGGTCCAAACAGTTGTGACACCAGTGGTGGGTAGACTAGCTTCGCAATGATGGATGACTTCGGCCAAGTTGCACACCAACCCAGCCAGCTTACACAACTTTGGTTTCTTTTAGTGCTGTTAAAGCAGTGCTTCTCAAATAGTGGAGTGGAACCCCCCCCGGGGTTCGGCCGGGACGACTTTCAATATTAGTCCTGAACTGCCAACATTTATGCCAACCATCTTCCTGTTGCCATGAGTTATTGTATTGAACACTATTGAATTTAAAAATAACTCAGGGCAAAACAGGAAGGTGGTGACTTGTTAATGGTAATATAGTTTCTTATAATATAGTATAGAGTGATTTATAGTAAAGGACAAATTTATCTTAATTAAATATTGAGGTATTTCTCTCCACTTTGTTGTATATCTTTAAAGTGAGATTTCCAGCTCATATTTTCAACAATAATGACCCCCACAAATTGTTTCTTATTCACCTGTTTAAGGTCCACATCGTCAATTTGTCTTTGTGCATATGAAGGTAAAAGTAACCTTAAGTGTCAATTTATCTCGTTCATTCATCATTTATTTATATTTATATGCATTTGAAATTGTGTTGTGCATGCAATTGTAAAATATTGTGTTTTTGTGCTAACATTTTTGACTGTTTGGAACGGATTATTGGGATTTACATTATCTCTGATTTGGCTAGTGTCCGTTTCAGTTCTAGTCAAACCTTCTGGAATGGATTAATAAATGAATTAACTATGTTAATTATGAGTACCAAATGACCAACGGAACTTGAAACAAAGTATAATAAGCACGAGAAACTAGTACAACTAACAGACCTGGAAGAAAAACAGGCAAAAAAGACAAAAACAGACCAGCATCATTCTGCTTCTGCAGCTAATGAAAGCCTGATTGCCTGGCTGCAATCAGGTGCATGCAGGTGGCTCCTGCCCCCCCCCGCACCCCCTCCCTCCCTGAGGAATACCAAACATGGGCAATGAAACACAAAGAAAGAGGTGCAAAAAGGCAGGCGTGGCAGAATAAATTAATGACATATGTTTCCTGTTTCTGGTCATGTTTTGGGGAGAAAATTATCGATGGAGGTAGTTTGCTGCACGTCCACAAACATCCAAATGGGAGGTGAGATGTACAGGTCTTTTCCAGATGCATCCGCACAACAAAACAAATTGGCATCGTTCTCATATAAGTTTGTCACTGCTGTTTAGCTTATTGCATCTGCTCTAACTGTGGCCTCATGGGAAAGCGAGTGATGAAGAGATCAGAGGTAAGGGAAAGCTATTTCCCCTTCTCAGTCAGTCTGTGGATGGATATTTGGTTTGCATAGCCTCTCAAAAGCCTGTTACCCGTCTCCAGAAGCCAGTTTAAAGCAGCTTGCTTCTAAGGAGATAAGGCCTGATGCTTCAGGGTCTGGGATCAGCACTTGGCTACTCTAAATGGTCTTGTAGTTTGCAAAACGTCATGAATGGCACTTGTACAGCCAAAGTGGGTGTTTCAGCAACTACATCAGCAAACCTGTGTGGATTGTATGCACTGAATGCAGAACCAAGGTGCTGAGAGCACGTAGAGTATGTCTGAACCAAATCATCACCACCGAGTTTGCCGACTCAAATGTGTCATATCAGCAGCAAATGTTCCAATTAATGTGGACTGAAAACCATAAACAAGCGACACAGGAGTGTAAAACAGAGTTAACTCAGTTAACTCTCATAACAAATAATGTTTGCGGTAATAAACTTACCATTCAATAATCTCTGTTGCCACCGGCGGTCAATTAAAGGCTCAAGGTCACCAAAGCACTCCCAAAAAGCCAAAGACACAAAACACAAGTGCAGAGTTAATTAGTTGATGCTCACTGAATTGAGGTGAATAAGGTGCACTGAGGTAAGTTTTTGTATGACTGTATAGACAGTTATTTCCAGGATACTTTAGTCAAAATCAACATTGTTTACTTTGAGGGAAAATTTAGACCAGGGATCGCTAACCTTTTTTCATCTGAGAGCTCCCTTTTACTAAATGAAAATGAGGGCCAACTCACATTTTCTATTAAAACTAAAATTAACTGTCAAATTAACAATTTAAGTCAGATTAAACGCTGTTTTCAAATTAATTAATCGTGATTAACCACCATTTGCAACAACGCCCATTTTTACTTTTCTTATGACCAGAAAGATAAATGACAGGATTATATATGGTTGTATGTATGAACTGAAAAATGAAATCAAGCTAAAATATGTCAGCACATGTCTGAAAGTCTATGAACTGGGGCTGTCAATGATTAAAATATTAATCGCGACTAATTCCATTTTGTCCATAGTTAATCACAAATTACCAAGATATGATAGTGACTATGACAGTTAATCACAGATTCACTATGATATGATTGTGACTATGATAGTTAATCACAGATTAACTATGATCACAGATTAACAGATAGTATTATAAGTGTACGTTTTTAAAAGACCATTTTAAAGTTTTTAATACACTTGAGACAACATGAGACTGGATCATATGTTTGCTTCTTTCAAATTTCTGTGTTTTAAACATTCAGTTTTTTTAAACAGTCTGACACAAATTGACAAACATAATGTACATTGGTAATGGTTTATTTTGAGAATGCATACAGTTTATTTTGAATGCTTTATTTTATCATTCACAATTCCAAATGTATTCGTAAAGGAAGAGCAGAGTTTATTTAATCCTATCCTTTCTCTGTATCACATTAATTGCTAATGCATATTTTCACTTCCTGTACTTAACATGCAGTAATTCACTGTTTACATTATTCTTCCATAAACTCAAAGCAGCCAATCACAAAGCGCATCACAGAGGTTATCATTTTGCTTTTGCACATTTTGCACCTTTTTGTCTGCGTTCAAACTAACTTGAAAAGAATGGATTTTGATGACATTTTCAGGAATTGTCAGGAATGGGATATGGAAGAACTGTTTTCATTTTGGGGGTGATTCCAATCGCCGGCTGGGTGGCATCATGTCTGAACTGAACCGTTAAAAAAATACTAAGAGTTGAAGTAAATATTCTTTCACGCCTTGGTGAGATACTCAACATCAGCTGACAGGTTGACCCCTGATAAAGGTTTTGACAGCCCTTGTGTTAAATCTCATTAGCTCATGCAGGTGTACCATTTGTTATCGACAAGTGGGTGCAAGAGTGGCTTTGTCATGATAAAAGCTAATGGGTTAACGGTGATATAAATGCCTTTAGGTGAAGTTACTCGATGATACACCACAGACATCAGTTACGTATGTTTTTTCTACACTGTTAACCCCAATTAATAATACTTTAATGATGGGGGGTTAATGATGTCATTGGAATGCAGGAACATTCCCAGAAAGAAAACAGGTTCAAAGTTAATTTAAGAATTGCATATGAAGCAAGGGCAGCAAGGTGGAATAGTCAGGTGCCCAATCAATCAAGGGATCAAGGGTTCAAATCTCCATTACAGTGAATGTGTCACTCTCCACATCGTCATGGCTTCACTCGATCAACAACCATCCATCCATTTTCTACCGCTTAGCCTCACAAGTGTCACAGGCGAGCTGAAGCCTATCGCAGCTGTCTTCGGGCGAGAGGCGGGGTACACCCTGGACTGGTCGCCAGCCAATCACAGGGCATATATAGACAAACAACCATTCACACGCACATTCATACCTATGGACAATTTGGAGTCATCAATTAACCTAGCATGTTTTTGGAATGTGGGAGGAAACCGGAGTACCTGGAAAAAACTCATGCAAACTCCACACAGAGATGCCTGAGGGGGGAATTGAACCCAGGTCTCCTGACTGTGTGGCCTGTGCGCTAACCACTCAATCACCATGCAACCGCAACATATATTTTTTTTAAACATATTAATAAATTATCACAATTATTAGTTGTTTTAACACGCATGTTTAGGCACATTTTACTTATGTTTGGCCTAAATTAAATAATACGAATAACGAAATGCATTTTCAAAATGTGTGAGTATCCTAATGCAGAGGAGCACAAAATGTAACAAATATGTTTAATGATACAAAAAAAAAGAGAAGCAAAACGCACAATAACAAAAAACACCAGTAACGGTCCAAAAATACTAAACACAAAACGCTGCCAATAAAAGGGCTGACCATGAACAGCAAACTGCAATCACTGCTGGAAAAGCCCAGCAGGACTAAGGTAACCTTAGCACGAGATGAACCAAAAACACAGCTGAAGAGCCAAGCGGGAACTACCCACAATCAACATATCAAACTAAAAGCCAGAAAGCAGGGGAGCAGGTCTGAAGGTACAACCTGGCAAGGAGAGGCTGCTGCCGCCATGCTTAAAAAGCCAGGTGACTAATTGGTTGCAGGTGTGCGCCGATGACTCCGCCTTGGTTGCAGTGCCTGCAATGCAACACAGGGACAAAAGGGGGCAGCAGAGCAGCAAATACATGACAGTAAAATACTAATATAAGACATTATATTGGAGGATGGGCGGCACGGCGGGGGATTGGTTAGCGCGCAGATCTCACAGCTAGGAGACCAGGGTTCAATTCCACCCTCGGCCATCTCTGTGTGGAGTTTGAATGTTGAATGCGTGGGTTTTCTCCGGGTACTCCGGTTTCCTCCCACATTCCAAAAACATGCTAGGTTAATTGGTGACTCCAAACCTACCATAGGTATGAATGTGAGTGTGAATGGTTGTTTGTCTATATGTGCCCTGTGATTGGCTGGCGACCAGTCCAGGGTGTATCCCGCCTCTCACCTGAAGACAGCTGGGATAGGCTCCAGCACCCCCGTGACCCTCGTGAGGATAAGCGGTAGAAAATGAATGAAGTTGATATGTAGTATTAGAACTGGTCGCTAGGTGTTACTAATGTTACATTAATTCCTGAAGTTAAAAAAAGAGCACTAAGGAACTCTCCCAATGCTAACATGTGATTCTAAATTATGTGTTATATTCTATTATTTAGTATAAGAAATTGTATATGAGTGTAAGGGCGGCTATAGGGGTGTTATTTCATGCCCAGAGGGCTCTAATTAACAACCGTATTTAGACGGTTATAAATAGGTTTTCTGTGCTATAACTACAAAATATTCCATTTATAAATAAGTACTAATCACAGTCTGGTCTAGAACACTTCAACGTGAGAGGTGAGGGACTCACCTGAAGTCAGCTAAGGTAAGCTCCAGCTTAGAGAGTAGTCGAAATGTTCCATTTCTGTGTATTGTAAAATGTCACATGATCATTTACAGTAAACACAAAAAAAGACGTGTACTGACAGAATGGTAAAGCTGTCAGTGTGGTAGAACAAAAAGGGATAAAATATTGCAAAAACTGGAAAAAAAACAGGAGGAAGGAAGTCATTTTGGAGTTCAAGCCCAGAAACAAGCTGATGGGAGGGAAGGATGCGGCTGCTGCCTCCTTGCTCCACCCCTGCTAGCTCCCCCCCCCCTCCACCCCTGCTGTGAAGTCAGCTTTCATGTTCTTTTCAAAGTCTCAGGTAATATTACCCGGGGCAACCTTGACAGAGCCTGGGGCAAAGGCAACGGCTCAGGCTCGGCACCTGTGCAAACACACACCCATGTGGCGTGTACACGCTTACTGCAAGGCTTTTTTGCGCTCAGACGCATTAGCATTCACACAATCATTTCCCTGTGCCAACACACACACACACACATACCCCCTTTGATTGTCTCCACGCCGTCACTGTCATTAAGACTCATTAAGGGGGGTGGTTTTATTGAAGGCGGTCGTGTTGAGGCATCCTCTGAATTATTCATATCCACTCTCCCTCTCTCCCACACACACACACACCACATTCGCACATATGCATAGACACACGTTGAAATGCAGGGAGAGAGATACAGAGCCTATATAGGTCACTTCCTTCTCCACCCACATCACACTGAAAGTGGAACTGGAAGGCAGGAAGGAGGGAGCAATGGAGACCGAGAGCTCGGCTTATTATAGCAGACACACACACACACACACACATATATTTAGAGGCTCCAGCAGATAAAGGTGTGTACACCTCAGAGACAGCGCTGTCATAACTATGAATGAAGCTTGAGTAGGCTTTGCACAAAGGTACTAGGAATTAATTGCTGAAACTGTGTACCCAGTATGAGTTGCACCAAGGGTGGCTTAACATTTTGGAATCTACAAAAACACAATTTAGTTGTGCCGTAATTCCATTTCCCTTCGATTCCCTTTGAATGCTGTGGAAGACTTCAAGTCAAAACCTAACCACTGAGCCCGCCCCATTGAAATGAAAATAGACATTTATAGATTCATAGATTTCATCAAATATTCATCACATGTAATACGGGTTAAATGTGCACAATTACAGAGAAACAATAGAAAAGAAAGTTCCTTGGGGTAATCCCAAAACATTTAGACAGCCATGCTAGTAAGTAGTAACATTTCATTCTTATGATTAGTGGAGTATAATTAGTAACTGGCGGGGTTGGTGGTGTGCTTCAGCAATGTCCTGGGGTTTTGTTGGGGTGTCCGATGTTCCCACTCTTCTTTTGTTGTTTTGTCTTATGTAAGATTCTGTGATTATATGTGTGGAAAAAAAAATACTAGAAATTTTAAAAAATCACATATTGAATTGGTAACTGCTATGGCGTGGAGAAGGGGTAGGATTTAATAAGCTTTGCTTCTTCCTGCTCCTTTTCAGACATGTGTAGTAATGAGGTGTTGTGTGTGTGCATGCATGTGTGTATGTATGTGTGTATATATATATGTAGATATGTGTGTATGTATATGTATGTATATACGTATGTGTGTATGTATGTGTATATGTATATATACATATATATACATATTGTATTGTATTGGAAGTGTATATGTGAGAAAGAATAATGTAACATAGTATGCATGTCTGAAATAAATTAAGAAAAGAAAGAAAGAAAGAAAGTATATAATTTCACTCAAATGTGAGTGTGAATGGTTGTTTGTCTATATGTGCCCTGTGATTGGCTGGAGACCAGTCTAGGGTGTACCCCGCCTCTCGCCCGAAGACAGCTGGGATAGGCTCCAGCACCCCCCGCAACCCTTGTGAGGAAAAGTGGCAGAAAATGAATGAATGAATGTTCCCATAATGAGCAATGTTGAATCCTCAAGGTGTGAGGACAGGAGGAGGACCTCATGCCCAAAAAAAGAAATACTGGATAAGTTTATAATGCTGGTTGACACATGACATCATATCACAGCAACTAGGGATGTGTTTTGGATGAGTATGTTACGTATGTTTTTGCAGAGTATGAAAGGAGTACAACTTGTCATTATCCGTACTCGTGCTGAAGGAAAATCCCCATTGGGTAACTGCTTATGTATTCACTCTTCACGATCTTGACAATCTGTCATACACTGCCACCGCCCCTCCCAAGACACAGGAGCAATGCCTCACTCACATACACGGTGAAATTGGCTTGTGTCGAGTCGGACACTGCCTCCACTCTGATTGGGATTTATTAGGTTGTATTAATCCATGAAGTCATCATAAAACAGGCCTGCTTTCTAAAATATAATAATTTTGTTAATTTTCAGTTGGCAGTACACAAACAGTGGTAACCTGCATTGCCTGGCCACAACATTAGGTACACCTGCAAAGTACAATTCATTCATTCATTCATTCATTCATTCATTTTCTACCGCTTTTCCTCACGAGGGTGGTGGGGGTGCTGGAGCCTATCCCAGCTGTCTTCGGGCGAGAGGCGGGGTACACCCTGGACTGGTCGCCAGCCAATCTTATGATTAGTGGAGTTTAATTAGTCAGCCAATCACAGGGCACATATAGACAAACAACCATTCACACTCACATTCATACCTATGGACAATTTGGAGTTTTTGGAATGTGGGAGGAAACCGGAGTACCCAGAGAAAACCCACGCATGCACGGGGAGAACATGCAAACTCCACACAGAGATGACCGAGGGTGGAATTGAACCCTGGTCTCCTAGCTGTGAGGTCTGCGCGCTAACCAGTCAACCACCGTGCCGCCCCAGTACAATTCAATACAGTACAATAAAGATATTACAGTCAAGAATAAAAAAAATGAGTACAAATACCGTATTTTCCGGACTATAAGTCGCACTTTTTTTCATAGGTTGGCTGTTCCTGCGACTTATACTCCAGAGCGCCTTATAAATGAAAAAAATGTTTATTTACATAAACACTGGACACCTTTTCTGTTTATGTTTATTTTTCGTGTAGCTGAATAACCATTGCTTAGCATATGTTACACTATTCAGCCTGTTCTCTATTATTTTATTAATGTTAGAACTTGCCTTCCAAAAGTACGTAATGTCTGTTTTGGTCAAGGAGAAAATAAATTACCCGTGAAAAATGCGACTTATAATCTAGTGCGACTTATGTATGTTTTTTTCTACCTAATTATGCATTTTTGGCCTTGTGCGACTTATACTCCGGAGCGACTTATGTATGTTTTTTTCTACCTAATTATGCATTTTTGGCCTTGTGCGACTTATACTCCGGAGCGACTTATAGTCCAGAAAATACGGTACATATTTATATGTTTTTATGAAGTTGTATTTGTCTGTCTTTTTTTTTGTCCATGGTAATGACACAACTGCACACTAATGATGTAACTTTTATGGCAGTTTTAAGACATAAAAAAGTCAGTTTTCAAAATTAAATTAAATACGCGCTTGGAAAGGCTGTGCATTGTATTGAAATTTTAATGCATGCACACGAACACATACAGTTTATTGTGAAAAATGTAAATAGTTTATAGTGTTATATTTGTAAACAAGTTGGTATTTTGATGTAAAACATCATTTTTTTGGTATAAAATAAACATTATTGATAATAATGATGTAACAACAATACCATGCCACTGTTTTACACACAGTTATTTCACAGTAGAAAGTCCTTTAACATGTTCAAGGATACGAGCAGTATTTGATGTGCTTGGAATGGCCAATGTTGATTTCCCCACTGATGTCTAATTCCACTGCATTTTCGCTGTCCTTTTCTTTAATGTGCTGCCCCCAGAAGAGTAGAACAAGTAAATTAATATGTGATATTATGCTCGCTCCATGAAGCTGTGAATGAGGCGCACACACTGAGTACCAGTTCTCAAATCTAGGTTTACAGGAGCGTATTTATTACTACGAAACAATGTAACCCAATGACCACCTTTAATCTTCCTGCAAATTCCTTGGAATTACGTTCACTCCTCATTCGATTTGACCGATGTATCCATGTTAGGCTTTCTGACAATTCACTAAACTGGTTTCAGTCTGACCTGACAGAGAATGAGGTGAAAAGTGTAGCCACCTAATATCACTTTTGGGGTTCAACAGGGCTCAGTCCCCAGATCTTTATTTGGCTTATTACACTCAACACCATAGAGTAGTACATGTGGAAGTTCTTCATACAGCCTGCTTGATATGAAATTTTAACCTTGCCTGCTCTGCACTCTGCCATTTGTATTATCAATGTAACAAAAATGCATTCAAATTAGACTGACTCATTTTCTTGCCATGTTTCTTTCAGGTCAAAGTACACCCCAATGCTGCATTAAGGTGTTGAAATGTCAAATAAAAAAATGTAGAAACCATTTTCCTGCTTTGATACTACTGCAAAATAGCTCAGAATGGGTTGATAGACGCTTGCAGCTGAAACTGACTCAGCCCTTGTTAAACGATGGAAGCTTGACTTTTATTAGTCACTTGTGTTGACACGATCACAGCGGCTATAAAATAAATAGCTACCCAACTGATTGGCTGCAGAACATATAGTATTGACCGGCCCGGCAAGTAATCATCCAAGGTCAAATTGGTGCTCCTCGGATTCAGTGTACCATTCTTTTGACTGTCACTGTGACACAAGTTAAAAAGTAGTAAAATGTTAAATATATATTCAAATTTTTGTTACATTTGATTGTTGGAGTTCATGGTATGTTATGGACAACAGACATATGCAGTTTATTGATATTTGATTGCACAAATACCATGGTGAAATCCTGAAGCCAATTATTATGCCATTCATCCACAAACATGATGTTGCGGTATTATAATGCACAGCCCCATGTTGCAAGATCTCTACACAATTTTCATAATCAGTCATTGTGCATGATTGGAATGCTCTGGATTGGCACATAAAGTATTCAAATGGTGGTCACACCAGATACCGACTGATTTTTTGATACAAAACTGCACATTCTGGAGTTATTGTGGCCAACCTAAGGATCTGCAATAATCATGCTTTCTAATCCGCATATAGATTTTAGATCCTGAGTTGTTCATGTCATCCATATTTTCAGCTTTCCATCATACTGATACAAGTTTCCAAGGTTACGGTGACACAAATCTTTTGTCTATGAAGTACAGTCACCCCTCGTTGATCGTGGTTCATTGATTCCAGACCTGACCGTGATAAGTGAATTTCCGCCAAATAGAATTCAGTATTAATAAATGGAATATCTTTTTGACCTTTTACAGTTTTACCATTATTAGAGGCCTCAGGACACAAAATAACACCCCTAGTGCAGGGAAGCTGCTGTTAGTCACAATTTCTATGCTTGAAAATGCTTAATGTATGCAGAAAAGACATACCATTTGCTTAAATGTGCTTTTTAAAAGACTGCACGATGTTGTGTTAGCATGCCCACACAGTCAGGAGATTGGGAAGGTCTGGGTTCGAATCTCCGCTTGGGCATTTCTGTGTGGAGTTTGCATGTTCTTTCTGTGCGTGGGTTTTCTCTGATTTCCTCCCACATTCCAAGTCTCCAACATTAAGCATACCTGTGTGACATGATTGTGGTATAGAAAATGGATGGACGGATGCAATGCGACAAGGGATGACGGTATAGTCATAAATACAAAGACATCCAGTATGTATTATAAAATAAGACTTTCCTTTCAGGCCATGAGTTGATTTGGGAAGAACAGGAACATTTTCTTTTTTATCTTCTTTTTTTCTTCTTCTTTTACTTCTTTCTTCTTTTCTTTTCTTTTTTTCCTTTTTTTTCTTTTTTTCTATTCCTTTTTCCTCTTCTTTTCTTTCTTTCCAATTCATCATTTGAAAGAACAGGAACATTTCCAATACACAGCTGCTAAACTCTTTAGTACTTTTTTACTCAACACCTTTTTTCTTTAGATTTTATGACATTACTACATTTGAGCTAGCCATCGCCAAACAAATCATTGCTCTCTGAGCACAAAATGGGAAAAAAGAAACGACTGTATGAGTCCCACTGTTGGCTCTCCAAGGTTATTTAATTTATTTCATAATCAAAAGCAATCAAACAACCGGTATTGTATTGTTACAGAGCCATTGATTGCTATTGGCTGCTGGAGTTCTATGAGATTTTGTGAGGATACAACAAATGCACCGGATTTTCCGCAGCAAAAAAACTATCACACCTTTTGAATGGAGCACTGAAGAGTTCTGAAAAGCAAGGCCTTCACAAATTTTCAGTGCAGAGAAGCGAGCGAGAGAAGATCACGCCTTGACAGGTAAACACTGCAGCGTGTGTGTGTGTGTGTGTGTGTGTGTGTGTGTGTGTGTGCGTGTGTGTGTGTATTCTTTGGCTCACAGGGCCAATATCAAAGTAAAGGTTCACTGGTTCTCCTTGTCACCTGGGTTCCTCTGTCCTCACCTGATGTCTTGTCAGTGACCCAAATGTCAAGTGCATCTGTGTTCAACTTTGTGTGTGTGTGTGTGTGTGTGTGTGGTCAACTGAGCAAAGGAGAAGACAGATCTGGGTCAGGCAGATCCCATGAGTGTGTCGCAGCGCTGCGCGGCGGATGACATGTCTGATGTGAGCGAGTAAGCAAGGAGCAGAGGGAGAGAGAGCGTGAGCATGCAGCCAGACAGTAGAACAGGGAAGGGGTCACAGGAGGACGACATCATCGCATGATCTCACACACACACGCACACACACACACACAGTCCTGTATAGTGTTTGCTAGTGCACATGAATCAGTGCACAAAGGCGGCAACACTCACGAAAAGGGGTCTGCATAAGAGTTATAAACAGGCTATGACATCACATCGTGGATATAAACATGTCAATTCAACGGTGGTAAGGTTTGTGTAGACATATACTGTGGATTAAATAAAAGATCATACAGAATTTATATTTTTTCATCATCATGGTACTCATAACGATAGAAGAATGACGTACATTTTTTGTTTTACAGAGACATAGTATGTATTGTTGGGGGCGGCACGGCGGTCGTGTGGTTAGCGCACAGACCTCACAGCTAGGAGACCAGGGTTCAATTCCACCCTCGGCCATCTCTGTGTAGAGTTTGCATGTTCTCCCTGTGCATGCGTGGGTTTTCTCCAGGTGCTCTAGTTTCCTCCGGTCTCCTAGTTGAGACACCTGCGCGCTAATCACGTCCACCCGTCCACCGTGCAGCCCACAATTCAAAATTTTGATTAAAATACCATAGTAGTTGACTTTTTATTGTTTGTGTCATATTTCATGATTTTTCCTAATTTGATGGCTACTATTGATTGAGCATAAAATTATTTTATTATTTAATTATTTTTTAAATTCACATTAAACAACCGAATTGGTGACTCCAAATTGTCCATAGGTATGAATGTGAGTGTGAATGGTTGTTTGTCTATATGTGCCCTGTGATTGGCTGGCGACCAGTCCAGGGTGTACCCCGACACTCTCGCCCGAAGACAGCTGGGATAGGCTCCATCACCGTGAGGATAAGCGGTAGAAAATGAATGAATGAATGAATGAATGAATGAATGGATGGATGAATGAATGAATGTATTGTTGGCATCCTGTGGCAGAACAGATTTTTACAACAATTAAAAACAAGACCATCAATGGTCAAATGATCACCACCAGATTGATTTCTGGAGATTTTTGTCAAAATAAATAGCATCCAATGCTCACTGAGATGCCCTGTCCAGACTTCCTTTTCCCTTTCCATGATTTTGACACAGATTGACTTTGATTTCATCCTCGAACTTGCCTGCAAACAACAACTATTACATTCTTTGAGGACATTCTTTGTAGATGGGAGCTATAGGCCTGCTTTGGATGTCAAAGAGAAGGAAGTGACTTTTTCAAGATGATAATAACCATAGATTTGATCATCATAGCAGTTTTTACAGAACCCATATTCATTAAATAAATAGAAAAGACAATATAGAGTGACATGCATAGAGGTTAATGTGTTTTATTTAATACAGCTAATTAAGCTGTTAAAGAAAAAAGATCATAATACCATATTTTCCGGATGATAAGTATTCCAACTGTATTTATTTTGATTTGGAAACGGTCTGTATTAATTTAGTTTTAATTTAGTCCACCCACGGCCCGCCAGACATGCCCGATCCGCTGTGATTGGTCACACGCCCAAAGTGCTTCCTAACTATGAACCATATAAGGAAGTCGGACCCGCTATGACATCACAAAGGGGCAGTTTTACCACGCCTTTTGAAACCGAGCGTTTTGAGCCATCCCAAACTTCTTTCAGGGCTCACTTCCAATGCGCAAACCTCATTATCTGAAACTTTGACATAATTTAACACAAGAATTCAACATTCTAACTACATTTATAGGTCAGAAAAGTGAAAAGAGCATAGTACTTCCCCTTTAAGGTCCTGATTCATCAATTTGGTGTATCATGCATTAGTCAAAAATTACTTTTTTTTCCTCTTTTAAAGTGGTGTTGTTTTTGGTAATGCATTTTCATACATAATAGGTCACCTTCAAGTTTGTAAATGGTGCCACCACTGCAGCACTGTGAAATGAAAAAAAGTTTACCCTTAATTTTCGATGGCGTCGTCGACCTGTGAGATATGCGATTTTGGCTAAATTGGTTTTAATGGATTTCATGGGATGCCGTTCCTGTGCCGTTTGATTGACAAAGACATTTGTGGGTTGCCACAACCCCTCTACTCACCCCTTTGTCCCCAGGCTACGCACCATTGATCAAACACATCCAAACTGTCACTGTGTCCCATGGACGTCATTGACTGACTTGCCCGTCGCTTTCATCATTAGTGAGTCAGGCTCACATACTGAACTCATACGAACTCAGACATTAATTGCAACCATTACACTCAATTTTCATTCATTCATTTTCTACCACTTATCCTCACGAGGGTCGCATGGGGTGCTGGAGCCTATCCCAGCTGACTTCGGGCGAGACTGACTGGTCGCCAGCCAATCACAGGGCACGTATAGACAAATAACCATTCACACTCACATTCATACCTATGGACAATTTGGAGTCACCAATTAACCTAGCATGTTTTTGGAATGTGGGAGGAAACTGGAGTACCCGGAGAAAACCCACGCATGCACCGGGAGAACATGCAAACTCCACACAGAGATGGCCGAGGGTGGGATTGGACCCTGGTCTCCTAGCTGTGAGTTCTGCACGCTAACCACTCGTCCGCCGTGCACCCCACACTCAATTTTATAGAAATATGAACGAAGTCAACAGTAAGAGTGCCATTATTACATCAGTATCCATTGTCCAGCTTACAATTGTGCTCAATGACAAAGATTCATTCGTTGATGACAGTAAGTGTACCTCCATGAAGCAGCCACTAGCGCATTAGAGTGGATGTCAACACCGGACATGAGAAATGAACGCAATTACAGCTTTTGAAAGGTACTTATGTGTGCGTTAGTGGCCAGGGATCATAAATAATGCTGGGTCCACACAATGGCCTTGTTCATTAATTAACAGACAATGACTCTGGATCTGGGAACTAAGTGTATGCTGCATTGTAATATCGCCTCCATTGTGGTCTCTTTGACCCTGGAAGAAAGGGAGGTCGGTCAGACAGACCAAACTAAAGGCTATCAGCTACCAGGTCAATGCCAATGATTGTTTCTAGTGTAAAGGCAAAGAGCTTGTCAGATCCTTGTGTTGCTTTAGAGAAGGTATTTGATTAATGGAATAAGCCATGGAGACCTCAGAGCACTGGGATGACTCAAGTGGGGCTGACCATGGTGAATATCAAAACAAAATAAAATGTATACTTCATGTGGCATTGTTTAATTTTGTTTTTTTGTAAAGTGACTTGTGGTCAGGTTCATGGCTGGTGAGGCACAACTCAGTTGTTTAATTCATTTTCTACCGCTTATCCTCACGAGGGTCGTGGGGGGGTGCTGGAGCCTATCCCAGCTGTCTTCGGGTGAGAGGCGGGGTACACCCTGGACTGGTCGCCAGCCAATCACAGGGCACATATAGACAAACAACCATTCACACTCACATTCATACCTATGGACAATTTGGAGTCGCCAATTCAGTTGTTTAATGTGAATTAAAAAAAAATAATAATAATTTTATGCTCAATCAATAGTAGCCATCAAATTAGGAAAAGTCATGAAATATGACATAAACAATAAAACCACTATAGTTTTTTATCGAAACTTTGAATTGAGAGCTGCACGGCGGACAAGTGATTAGTGCGCAGGTCTCACAGCTAGGAGACCCGAGTTCGTTTCCATTCTCTTATTATTATTTAGTATTTATTTAGTAGGGATGATTGGTTAGGACATGGACGAGTGGTTAGCACGCAGGTCTCACAGCTAGGAGACCCGAGTTCGATTCCACCCTCGGGCATCTCTGTGTGGAGTTGGCATGTTCTCCCTGTGCATGCGTGGGTTTTCTCCGGGTACTCCGGTTTCCTCCCACATTCCAAAAACATGCTAGGTTAATTGGCGACTCCAAATTGTCCATAGGTATGAATGTGAGTGTGAATGGTTGTTTGTCTATATGTGCCCTGTGATTGGCTGGCGATCAGTCAAGGGTGTACCCCGCCTCTCGCCCAAAGACAGCTAATATAGGCTCCAGCTTGCCCTCATGGGGATAAGTGGTAGAAAATGGATGGATGGAACTTTGAATTGGGTGAAATTGACCCCAAGGATGGCAGGACAATACCGATACCCAGGCTCTAGTAAAGAAAGAGCAGAAACAAAAAAAAAACATGGTGTAAAGTGAGGGTTTCCCAAGAAAAAGTCACTGATTGCCCCTTCCATAGTTAAGCATAATGAGCATAAATAAGTAGCTTACAGCACACAGGACCCCCCCACCCCCCCACCCCCTTCGACTATAGGGTGCTTGTCAGTCTTAAGCAGCTCTGCTCGCACACTCCCAGCTAACATGAAAAGTGATGACACCGTTTTTCATACAGATGCACTGCCACGAAGCTAAGAGTCAGAGAAATGCCCTGACAAAGTGAACACTGCAGTTTGGGTGCAAATAGGTTAACATTTCACTCTTTTTTTCCCGCCAGGAATATTTCGTTCCACAGTAAATCCTGGCACTGTTGTTTTTTTTCAGTCCTACACAGCATCCATGCAGTGGGTGGAAGAAAGTCTTCAGGCTCATATTAGGAACTTTCTGCACAAGCAAAGTGTTCTCGAGCAAGTCCAAACCAACTCAGGAGTCACAGAGTTTAATAAATAAATAAATAAAAATCACAAAGAAGACGATATAAGGAATGGATCTACATGGTTGTGGAATTCATTAAGCCCACTATTATCCCCTGAGAGAACAACACTCAGTAGACCAGGCTTCCCTCCTCCACTTCATGCAAACATAGCTCTACATCTTCATGCTGCTCTCATCACCTCCCATGGGTGTTAGCTGCAGACCTCTTAACTCCCCTTCTCTGGCTGTCAGATACTCTCTTCTCCTTGTCTGTGCCTATCCACCCACTGTGCAGAGAAGCATGTTAATGCATAATCTTCATTTCAAGCAGGTCAGAATTTCCTCCATGCAACTCAATCACATGCAAGGAATAATCACCTGAAACCCGAACCTCACAGGTTCAATCACATACACACACTTCCTGAGTTAGCTCAGTGTTGCATCTATGAATAGATAATTGACTGAAATCTCATTATTTTAATTTTTTCCATTGCAACTTCCACCTCCACCTTAGAGGGTAGCATTCATTCATTCATTCATTCATTTTTTACTGCTTATCCTCATGAGGTTCGCGGTGGGGTGCTGGAGCCTATCCCAGCAATCACAGGGCACATATAGACAAACAACCATTCACACTCACATTCATACCGATGGACAATTTGGAGTCACCAATTAACCTAGCATGTTTTTGGAATGTGGGAGGAAACCGGAGTACCCGGAGAAAACCCACGCATGAACGGGGAGAACATGTAAACTCCACACAGAGATGCCCGAGGGTGGAATTGAACTCGGGTCTCCTAGCTGTGAGACCTGCGCGCTAATCACTTTTCACAATTCAAAGTTTTGATAAAAAACTATAGTAGTTGACTTTTTATTGTTTATGTCATATTTCATTACTTTTCCTAATTTGATGGCTACCATTGATTGAGCATAAAATTATTTTATTATTTATTATTAATTTTTTTTTTTTTTAATTCACATTAAACAACTGGGAGGAAGACGGAGTCCCTGGAGAGAACCCACGCATGTACGAAGAGAACATGCAAACTCCACACAGAGATGCCCGAGGGTGGAATTGAACTTGAGGGTAACATCTGCGTGACAATTACTGTCATTGACAATTTCCTGTCACATAAACACATGAGATCAGGAAAAGAGAGTGTAGTATTCTACGTCATATATACACATTCCTAGACTACGTTAACAATCTTTTAAACATGTGAGTGTAGAGGCTTATTTATTAAAAAGTAAGGCAAAAGGTACTACAGAAGGTAATTATACCAGGCTTGGGCCCTCTTCACACCTGAAGTCTCGCATACTTGGCATGATTGGAATAGGTGCATGTGCACACACTTGAATGAAAGACTGTAATTTGATCGCCCCTTGTAAGTTCTTAATGATGCTATTAAAATAATATAACCCTAACCCAGCGGTTAGAACATTTTGACTTGAGGTCCATATTGAGTCAGAAAATATGACAGAAGGGCCGCCTATATATAGCACCAATATACCAATATATATGGCACCAATCAGAACCACATACTTGCTCAAGATGCAACCAAAATTTCACAAACAGGGTAGGGATTGCAGCCAAGTCCAGTACTACGGCCTATGGGATCAAATACTTATTCCCCTCAATGAAATAATTACATGAAAGTAATAGTTGTTTTTATGTAATGTTGGAATACACTTGGAAACAAATTCTTCAATAAGTTATTCATTCATTCATTTTCTACCGCTTTTCCTCACAAGGGTCGTGGGGGTGCTGGAGCCTAACCCAGTTGTCTTTGGGCGAGAGGCGGGGTACACCCTGGACTGGTCGCCAGCCAATCACAGGGCACATATAGACAAACAACCATTCACACTCACATTCATACCTATGGACAATTTGGAGTCGCTAATTAACCTAGCATGTTTTTGGAATGTGGGAGGAAACCGGAGTACCCGGAGAAAACCCACGCATGCACGGGGAGAACATGCAAACTCCACACAGACATGGCCGAGGGTGGAATTGAACCTTGGTCTCCTAGCTGTGAGGTCTGCACGCTAACCACTCCTTCGCTGTGCAGCCCTCAATAAGTTATTTTTAGTGTAAAATAACAACTGAACAAAATTTGATCAGACTGTTTGTAAGTTGGTATGAAACCGCCGTCCTCTGCCCAAAAGTATTTTACAATAATGGTGATTTTTTCATGTTATAAACATAAACATAATTTCTTTTGATACTGCTATAACTGCATATTTGTGTGCAGGTCTACCTAATGATTAATAATAAAATACCCACAGCCTTCCCTGGCGTCATTGTGAGTGAGACTGTGATTATGTTAATGCCATCTGTCATACCGTTAAGGTCTGCACCGTCTCTGTACTACCGTCTCCAGCACACGCCGAATGAGGTGACGGTAGGTGAGGTGTGGAGTGTAGCTGGTGTGAAACACAAATAAAACATTGCTTTGGCTTTTACCTATCCTAATTCCGACAACAAAGCATGAAAATAATGTGAACTGAGACTGATGAAGTTTTGCTCCGTCGGTTCTGTGTATCTAAGCATGCAATTGCTTGTTAACCGTATTAGGCTGACAAATGTGCTTGCAGTTTGTCTCCCAAACAAAAAAGAAATTATTCCTCAGTTGATACTGAAGAATGCACATCATAAATAAAATATAAAAAATAGGGAAATAGGGAAAAACAACAAGGTGTTCATTGTGAGCTATGCCATTTATACGTTCAGTATAAGTTCAAGGACTGGTGTCATAAATGATCCACAGTGCTACATCAGATAACATTCATGACTTTTTGCAAAAATTTTGCCTTAGTTTGTGTTCGCATGCTTGGCGCGTGTAACAAACTGTTGTATTTGTGCTTGGTTTGTTCTTCTTGGATCATGCCCCAAGACAAAATCTCCTGATACTTAGTTCATCCTTAACTTCAGCAGCATGTAAGGCATCCGGACAAACAATGGACCCTTGGTGTTGATGACTCCAGGCGTGCATTTCATTGAGTGCAATGAACTCTAAATAAGTCCAAAAAAGGTTGTGAGTGACTGCAACATTCCAAAAAGGGTGAAGATTACTATTCAGTATCTGAATCGGCAGCATAAAAACCCGATCCAGCATCCTTATAATACACATGCTTGTGTGTGTTACTATAAATGTCTTCCTAACAGGACCTGAAACACGGATGGACAGAAAGTGACAGCCGTGGTTCAGAGCCTGTGTTTTTATTTTTATTATTATTTATTAGGGATGATTGGTTCAGACATGGACAAGTGGTTAGCGCTCAGGCCACACAGCGAGGAGACCCGAGTTCGATTCCACCCTCGGCCATCTCTGTGTGGAGTTTGCATGTTCACCCCGTGCATGCGTGGGTTTTCTTAGAGGACTCCGGTTTCCTCCCACATTCCAAAAACATGCTAGGTTAATTGGTGACTCCAAATTGTCCATAGGTATGAATGTGAGTGTGAATGGTTGTTTGTCTATATGTGCCCTGTGATTGGCTGGTGACCAGCACCCCCGCGGCCCTTTTGAGGACAAGCAGTAGAAAATTAATGAATGAATGGTTGGGACATGTCAAGACAAGACAGGGTTGGATGGAGGAGATTGATTTGCTGTGGTGACCTCTGAAGGGAAAAGTCCAAAGATAAAGGAGAAGAATTTATTAGGGATGATTATGCCTGTTGTGCGATAATTCAAATCTGCAATAAAAACCTGTTTTTCCGGTGTAATGACAAGACCCTCATCCATGTGTGCCACCTACTGCCACCGCGCATGCGTATGCAAACACAGTTGTTGTTGTGTTGTAACATTTGAAATACAATATATGTGTCCCTTTTGAAGGAAAGTTGAGTATTTAGACAAAATAACCCAATGCTAATGTATGCTGTCATTTAATATACATTTTTAACTACATCCTTTTAAACAATATTTACGATTATGATGCTAATCACAATCTTTGATGACATGATCTTGGCCTCCGTTCACAATCATAATGAGTGGCTTGTCATGTTAATAACATTAAAACATTTAAGGGGGACCTATTATGCTTTTTCTGACCTATAAATGTAGTTATAATGTTGTATTCTCGTGTTAAACGATGCCAAAGTTTCAGATAATGAGGTTTGTGCATTTGGAAGTGAGCCCTAAAAGAAGTTTGGGATGGCGCAGAAAGCTCAGTTTCAAAAGGCGTGGTAAAACTGCCTCTTTGTGATGTCACAGACTTCCTTATATGGTTAATAGTACTTTGGGCGTGTGGAGTGGGCATGCCCGGAGGCGGGCTGTGGGTGGAATAAATTAAAACAGACAGTCTTTGTCAGGAAGCATAAATGAAAGGAAATACAACTGGAATAGGCGCAGATTCTGGAAAATCTAAACAGTTTTCTGTGCGGGTTATTGTGTGTAGCTGCTCTATATGAGACACCAACTCAATACAAAGGGTCGAAAAATTAGCATAATAGGTCCCCTTTAATGTAATTAATTGTAATTTTTAATTCTTGATGCTACAGCTGAAGGACGAATATGATGAGAATACACGTTATTGACATTTTGACAAGATGACACTGAATAAGTTAACCAGGAATGCTTAGTTTGCTGTATTATGGACATCTACTGTATTTACATTACTTACAGTTTTTGCAACAATATCTTGGCTTTTACAGCAGTTTTCAAATCTCTTTGCCTTGCATACAGGTTCCCTCACAATAGTATCCGGTATTTAAGGGCACGTGGGACTCTGTTGATAACGAGGCGTCCGTCGTAGCTGAGCGAGGCAAAGAGCCACGGATCGGCAGATGACCATTCAGCTGCATATACGCTGTCTTCATGCTCCTCGTAGGTGGAAACCACACTGTCCTTCAGAGGCTCCTTGCCCCTGCAAACAAAAAACACACGGGAAAAATAAGCAAGCTGAACAAACGACACAAAGTCATAAACATGAAGTGTGAAGTCCTGGTGATACTGTAATTATCATCATTTAATGCTAGAAATCCTTGAGGGCCTTGCATGTCATGACAACCAGTAAATAAATGAGCTAAGCTCATGTTTGACATATTAGTAGCTTAGCAGCATCTTAAAAGCTTATTTTCAGTGCTAAGGTGCACAAACAGTAATGTGTGTTGTTAATTGGTGTTATATTTGTAAATAAATTGCTATTTTGATATAAAACAACTATTTTTTTATGTTTGTATGTAGATATTTGAGAACAAATATTTGTTTCCAAGTGAAAGTTATGCTTTTCACAAAAGAGTGTTCTCCCTTCCCTAGTTGGGAACTGATATTTTCCTGAAACTTACCTATGTTCTACTGCTGATTACTAAAGTATGGAAAAAGGCAGTGTTATGAGTTTTGCTTTTTTTTTTCCCATAAGAATCACCTTGTTCATTAGGAGAAAGTGGAAGCACCTGTGGTGTCCACTTTTTTTCCTTTGGATAAATGAACCTGTTTTAGAAATGGAACATAAAAATGTCTGAAATTATATTTAGGAAGAAAATAAAAATATGGATTCTTGTGTTTAGAATATTGGCTATTTAAATTGATGATTTGGACTTGATATGGTTTTGTGCCCGTTCAATCATCTTGAGCCATGTGGATGCTCCTCCAACATTATTTTTGAGATATTGGAGTGGAAGTTTGTTTTTGTATTTGTCAACAAAGAGGAGAAACACTTATATGCTAGGACTACGTTAATAAGCCGTAGCACTTCAGTATGTGGAATCAAACTATAGAATGGATTGAGTAAGGACCTCAAACTATGCACAACGATAAGCGAATTTAAGGAACAATACAAGCAGTTGATGTTTGCTAAATACAAGGATGAAGAGTCTTGAACCAGTCATGATGTGCTATATATATATATCACTATATTGACACTTACTATGGTACCCATTATGTCATTGTATGGTCATATCACCTTGTACTTCGGCATGTGAGAAAAAAAATAATTATAAAAGAAAAAAAAACTTAAATTATATTAGAAAGGCAGGAAGTGAACAAATGGCGGTGTTTTGTTTTTTGTTCCCACAAGAATCAATTGTTCGTTAGGAGCAAGTGGAAGCACCTGTGGTACGACTCCCAGCTGAAGGTCTGAGTAATCAGCAGGGCTGGGCGAGCATATAAGGAGCATTTGCTGCTCAGTTCCTTTTTATTTTTTATTTTTTATTTTTTGTGAGTGTGTGAGAGTCAACACCCTCAGTTGACTCTCTTGGTATTTAGTGAGACTAAACTGTGCTGTGTGGGATTTTGTGTTTTGGCCTTCCACTGATTTCCACTCTTTTCTTTAACCGTTTTTTTTCTATCATTTGGATAGACTAGTGGGTGGCAGGAAGAATTAATATTCCCCGCCACCTTTTAGAACCCAAGACCCAGTTTTGATTTACATGCAGTTTGCAGTTAGCTTCCCCCTTAGCAACCTTTATTTCACTAGTTTGTGTTCTACTTGGGAGGGGAAACATAATAGGCAGAAACAAACTTTTTTTTCTGCTGAAAGACAGGGGTATTATCTTTCTTTTGGTACATCCCATGATTATATAGTCATAGAACACAATATCGTGTCTTTTGGAAAATGGCTGGGATTCAATGAATTACAAAAAAAACAAAGTGCATTCTAATGTATAGAAGTGGATATATCGCTACAGAGTAGGACTGCAACTTGATCCATTAATTCTTGATGTTACGATTTATGGTGCTCGGCCCCATGGACGGACAAAATGAATATGAACCAAAAACAGTTCATGGTTTGGCACACAAAAATGTTGATCAGTTTTCCAAAGTCAAACCTGATGTGTGTGAATATTTTGCTTTGCACAAAGATAATAGGTCTGCTTTGATGGATGACTAAGGAAGTGAACAAAATATTCACATTTCAGAGACAGAACTCCAAGGATATTTACATTATTAAATCAAAAAGCAATTAATCACATTCCAAAATAGTTGTGGATTAATTGGATGATTGTTGCAGCGCTTTAATACAGATCTGTATAATGCATTTGTATCTTAAAAGCATTAATTCAAAAAGTAGCTGATTGATTTATTTTATTTCCTAATCATGTTCAGATGCTAGAAAAATGTTGCTTACAGAAAAGATCACCACATCATGTATTCACGGTATAATTACAATACATTTTAAATACACAACCAATAACAGTAATGTTGGGGGGTTTTGTGCTGCAGAAACAGAATCAGAAAATGTATTCAACATGGCCAAAAAGTATTACATGAGACAGTGTGTGGGTGAGATATTTAATGTGAACTATCAATTACTAACCAAAGTCTAGCTCTCCAGGCATAAAGTAATATTTACATTTTTGGAAAAGCCTGGGCTGACTCATCATCAGAGTAGAGAAGTTCTGCAGTTGCTGTGGACTGGACTGTCCATAGAGGGTTAACAACTCACTGCTCCAGCAAATATGTGATTATGAAGGGTTGACAATTGTACGTGAGGGTCTGTCATTGAGTTAAGTGCTGCTATTACAGAAATACTGTAGAGGGAAGTGGAAGCATTGTGGATTGGGTACATAGTGGGTAATTACATCACATGAGGTCAAAAGCGTTTTTTTTTCTTTTTACCTTTGCCTTTTCTTAGAATTTTCTTGCATTCAAGTCACGATTTTGAGAATGACAGTGAATGACATGACGGCCATGTATAATTTTTGTTCAAGTCTGAAAACTATGTTGTACAAAACTTGTCATGCACAAGTTTCCTGTGGTGGCGCAGAACCGAGGGTTTAATACAACAAAACTCATCGCGCATTTGAAGCAACGTCACACAGGAAGCTCACATGGGACGACAAGAAGTCATGTGTTTACAACAGACAATATGACCAGTCCGTGTCGGTAGTGACTAAAGTCGGCTATACCCTAGATTCCTCAATGAGGTCAAAAGCGTTTTTTTTTGTTTTTTTTACCTCTGCCTTTTCTTAGAATTTTCTTGCATTCAAGTCACGATTTTGAGAATGACATTGAATGACATGACGGCCGTGTATAATCTTTGTTCAAGTCTGAAAACGATGTTGTGCAAAACTTGCCATGCACAAGTTTCCTGTGGTGGCGTAGAACCGAGAGTTTAATACAACAAAACTCATCGCACATTTGAAGCAACGTCACACAGGAAGCTCACATGGGACGACAAGAAGTCATGTGTTACAACAGACAAGATGACCAGTCCGTGTCGGTGGTGACTAAAGTCGGCTATACCCCAGATTCCTCAAGCAGTAAATGGATCTGTTGTTCTTATACCAACTGATGCTGATTTATTGTTCTTCGAGTAATATTCACTTCAAGAAGCCTTTTCTAAGATTCCACACAACAAAATAATAAAAGTATGTATAATACATGTTGGTATCAAATTAAAATTTGTACAGGATCGGAAGTGGTATTTTGCCTTTCAGGCCAACAACAACCTGTCGCCACAATTCAAGCAAAAAATATGACAAAAACAGAAACATCTTCAAACTTTTCATCTCTTACTTTTCATCCTGGTGGTTATCCTCTCCTTCGCTGAGCTCCTCATCGTCCACCAAGTGGCCAAACGGCTCAGAAGAGATGGACACCATATTGGACAGGATGAGGCGACTGTCACTACTGGCTGTCAACACCAGCTGGTCATGGCTGTGATTGTAGCGGACGCTCCACACCCTAGGATCAAACATAACAATTTAGCATTTCTCAAATAACAAAGGCTAGCTGGAAACAAGGCTGTGTACACTACAATAAGATGGTTATTAATAGGGATGGGCATTGTAATATTAATGGAGCCTGTTTGACTTCCCAGGTATGTTCTTGATTGATTTAATTTAGGGGGAAATTTGTTTTCATCGACTCTACATTAAAGGTACAACTTTACAAAGACAAAAAAGCACATCCCATACCACAATAGTAACGGCATGCAATCAACGTGACAATTAACAACAGCTACAGTACAGTAACTGGTTGACAAAGAGATCAGCGGGGCCTACTATTCAGGGCGGCTATGGCTGCAGGGATCAGGCTTTTCCCAAGACGGGCCTTCCTGAACTTAATTGTTCTGTATCTTTGCCCTGAAGGTAGTGGAGTGGTGTATTGATTCAGTGGGTGGTTGATATCCTGTGCTATGTTACTGGCGATGCGAAAGATGGACCGTTTAATTCTGTGAGGTTGTGTGTGGGGAGACCGATGATCTTAGCAGATGTATTTGTGACACATGCGAGTTTGGCCCATGTTGGTGACAGAAAACATGATGTGGTAAGAAGTGGAACAGTACAGAAGGATGTGTTCAATGATGCTTTGGTAAGGTTTATGCTGCTGTGGAGCTGAATAACTGCTAAGCGAACATATTGCACACCGATTTAGCCTGTTGTTCTGTGTAAATAACTTGCCTTTCCAGAGTAAATGTCTGTTCTTGGTCTTGAATTTTGTACAATAAATTATTTTTTTCTAATTTTTTTCTCGCTTTTTCTTTTTTAAATTCTTTTTTTTGTGTGTTAAAGATGCCAAAGTTTCAGATAATGAGGTTTGCGCATTTGGAAGTGAGCCCTGAAAGAAGTTTGGGATGGCTCAAAATGCTCAGTTTCAAAAAGGTGTGGTAAAACTGCCCCTTTGTGATGTCACAGAGGGGCAGACTTCCTTATATGGGCATGTCTGTAGGATTCCCTACCAGCAAAAGAAATGTATTTTAATCCATCAACGGCATTTCACACTGGACTGTTTTGTAAACATGGGCCAGTATGCAGCTGGAGTAGCCAACAAACCTGCTGAAGTTCGACGCCTTTCCAACATTACTAGCAAGCAGTAAGTAACAATTTGTCAGTGTTTTAAAAGCCGACATTTAAAAAAGATAAATCGTTGTTTATCACCGCCTATGAAGTTGGCTGCATAAATCGGAAAGGTTTCTACTAGGAAGTGTGACCAACCACATCGGAGTGGGTGTGCCGTGGGTGGGCCGTGGGTGGAATACATTAAAACAGACGGTTTTCACAGGAACCACGAAATCCACAGAAACACAGCTGATTAGGTGCAGATTTTGGAAGCACTATAAAGCGTTGTGTGCCGGTTATTGTGTGTAGCTGCTCTAAAGGAGTCCACAACTCAATACAAAGGGATGAAAAACTATCATTATAGTTCCCCTTTAAGTCTATAGGTGCAAGGGAGAGGGAGTGAAATTTTTCTATCTCCGTTTTACGCATTCATGCCCAAACAAATCATCCAAAAAACACAACAATCTCACAGTAGGATTCAGAACAAAACATGCATGTTTTCAGTTGCTTAAAAAAAACATTTGCTCCATTGCAGTTGAACCGCTAGAGTATGTGTTATCATTATCATACATTCTCTTTTCCTGTGCTTTCCCTTCAAGTCTCTTCTAATCCAATTCTTTTCTACACTGACACTGGCTCAACCCATTTCTGTTTATCCTTGGATCACTCAGGTTGTGAGTGCCTTTTCCGCCTCTTTCTTCTTTTCTCTGTGCATGTGTGTCACACTTGCTCTATCTGTGAGCTAGGGCACAACTCGGAGTGCAGTTCCATGAGTAACATTGCAGGGAGGGATTGAAGGATATCCAGACTGTTGACACAAAATCAGCCGCAGCCATTCTGTTCCTTCCGATCCACTAATCTGCTTCCTTGGTATATAAAAAAAATCTGTAATACCCTTAGAAACCCAGATGTCATGCCCTGTTTGTGGTTCCAACAATGAAAATGTGCAAGCAATGCACAAAAATACATGCATTTGAGGGATACCTAGAGCATACATACAGATGGAAATGGATGCAGAAATATGGACGTTGAGTATGAGAAAATACATATCAGTCGGTAGAGCATGCATAGAGATGCACACCAATCTTCTCCATCAGAATAGATATCATCTAGGGCCATCTACAGCTATGAGTATGTGAGTCAAGCTTATCTTTCTGCTGGAGATGCAACCTCTTTGAGTGTCTGAGTTTTGCATATGCCTTAATCAGGTAAGGAGTGGTGTCCTGCAGGAGTAGCCCAGTTTGGTTCCCAGACACACATCTATTCGGCTCACACAGGAGAGGGCGTCGCTCTCTTTCTCTCTCACACACACACACATACACGCGCACACACTGCTGCAGTACACAGTGTTCAGCTCCTGGCATTGCCTGTAGCTTCGCTGAGCAGAAGAGAGGCTCAAGCAGAACTGGTGCATTAGGAGGACCAGTGTGGTTAAACCTTCCCTGTCAAAAGGAGTAACGGCCTATTTAAAATGTAATTAGCGTATAACTACATTTTATTGCACCAGAAGTACTTAGGGCATTCAATTATTTAGGAGATAAAGCCATTAATAAAATCAGACACCAATCAACAATGGCGTAGAGGAGTTTTCATTGTTTTCAGCAGTGAAGTTGATGCATTTATACATTCTATACACAAAAAAACACAAATAATGAAATAACTCACAATGTTTTATAGCTTAAGTCTTGAATACTTACCAGAACATTACTTTTTACTCATTTCTCCTTGTATTAAGTTAGTAATTAACAATTAACCTAGTATTTGTAAGCTAGGGCATACCTGCCACTTTTGACTGGCCACAGACTTAAGAAAAAGCTGGCCTTCGGTTGATTGTACTGCAAAACAAAAGTTTAGTATTTTTACTGCAAATCTTTAATCAACCATCCACATCTACTCCATCAATTTTCTATGCCGCTTAATCTCACTGGGGTCTTGGGTATACTGGAGCCTATCCAAGCTGACTTCGGGCGAGAGGCGGGGTAGTTACTGACATGACTTGGACTCAAGTCCTCTTGGTCAAGGACATCACCATCTCACACACATAACATACACACATGAGTGTACCCACCAATGTGAGTGATCCTCCAGGGTTTTGATGGGCTCCTGAATGTTACGCACATCCCAGAACTTGACCTTGCAGTCGTCTCCACAGCTGGCCAGATAGTACTGTCGATTTGGGTTGAAATCAAGGTCGCGAACCAGCTGGCCATGAGCGTTCTCGATGCAGTAAATCTGACTGAAAGACAGACAGAGTTAAGGGAGAAAGATGAGATCTGGGACGAGAAATCTGGCTGGGAAGACAGGTGAGTAAGAATGCGTAGGGGGGGAGATTCAGCATGAAAGGATGAGAGGGAATACCTAGGAAGATAAATTCTAAGTGAAAAACAGCCAAATAGTGGGTTTGAATGAAATATAACGAGAGAAAGAGAACGATTCACAAGGTCCAGACATACAAGCAAGAACATTCCTGAGCTAAATCAAAGCATCCTATGTGTCTGTCAGCCAAGGCCAGTTTCAATAAGAAGCTGCCACCAGCAATGGTTTATTATAAAGGCAACTACACGGCTTTGAGTTCCTGCTAACCGAACGTTAATACAATGAAACAACAATGAAAGAGAGATGCTCCGCATTCTTTTTTTGGTCTGATTCACCACTTCCTCCCACTGCCACACATTTTCCTGTGTCCATTATGTGTAACTGTAAATGCCCACCAGGTACTGCATTGTACTTTTAATCATCTATTAAACAATAAAATATTTTTGATGAAATCCACTTTGTTCCCTTGCAGCCATTTTAGGCTGGAAATAGCTCGAATGACACAATTGAAATTGTCATTGGTCGCACAGTTTGGATATGGGTTATGGCAATGTAAAGAGGCTCGAAAGAAGTTTAGGATGGCTAAAAACACTTGGTCTCAAAAGACGCGGTAAAACGTGATGTCACAGAAGGGCGGACTTCCTTATATGGGCGAGGCTGTAAGCCAGCTAAGCTGAATGTTAAAAGCAGACTTATTATCAACTACTATACCGTCCACTGCTAGTGGTGAGTGTGACCGACTACAGCGGAGTGGGTGTGCCAGCAGCGAGCCGTTTTTGCGTCAACCACGAAATCCAAAGAAATACAGCTGAACAGGTGCAGATTCTGGAAAAACTATAAAGCTTTGTGTGCTGGTTATTGTGTGTAGCTGCTCTATAGGAGTCCGCGACTCAATACAAAGGGCCGAAAAATGAGCATAATAGGTCCCCCTTTAACTGTGGGTCATAATATCAAAAAAATATTTCCGTAAACTGATGATATTCACTCTCTATATATTCAGCACAAGAAAAAAAAACCCAAACAACAAAACAAACTTTATAACTGGAAAACCATTTACTCTCCAGGCCCGCCTATAAAGCTCATCTTGGCTGAGTTTTGTTCACCAGAGTGGAAAGCCTCAAGTGTTATGGCCCAGCTGGATGCCAACAGCAGCTAGCCAGCTAGCTAGTCACCCCTCTGATCACATTAGGCAATTAACATGCTAATTAAAAATCTCATTAAAATAAGGAAGGTATAGCGAATGACCCGGGGCAAACTGCTGGGCTTCAATTAGGTCAAGACAGCTAGAAGCCTTTGTGTGACTGTGTGCAGTCCCTGTCATCGGATGAGGCATGCACATGGAACATGACGTGAAAATAACAAGTCAAGGGTACACTGAAGATACAATACTATAACTATATATATATATATATATATATATATATATATATATATATATATATATACAGTTCAATATAGTGGTCTCCATTTGATATTACTATGAATCAAACCTTTTCTACCAATGGTAACATGCTATAAAGAATTAAGGGGGCATCACGGCTCAGGTGGTAGAGAGGTCGTCTCCCAACCTAGAGCAGAAGGTGGTGTTAATGTCAAAGATACTGAGCCGCCAGTTGGTCCTGATGCTGCGTTATCAATGAGTAAATGTGCTAACGGAGTGCCTTGGAGGTGGGAATGCCCGATACAAGTGAAAGATCATTTAAAGCAGGGGTCTCAAACTCAATTTACCTGGGGGCCACTGGAGCTAGGGTCTGGGCAAGGCTGGGCCACATCAGGTTTTCCCCCAAAAAAAACACATTTATGAAAAACAGAAAAATATACAAACTTTTTCAGTGCTTTTGTTCCGATTTTCCAATAAAAGCTCATATAGTTGGTGGGTAGACAAATTATTTTTTTCAGATTAAAATTAACAAAGCATTATTAGAGCCCTGTAGACATGACAAAACATATTTACAACATATTGCACAACTGCAGGGTCTTGAGACACATGCTAACTCGCAAACTAGAGAGCTAGCGACATAAACGGTAGCCTTCAAGTTATTTCCTTTAAACTTAAATAGCCAAAAACTTACCACTTCCACACGGATAGGGAAGATAACTATTAACAGTTATTTAACCTTTAACATGAACATTAATCAAACGTAATATTTTTTTCTGGGTACATGATACCATACAGCATCCATATCAAACTTGCGCGGGCCGCACTAACATTAAACTTTCATATCAAGGCGGGGGCCTCAAACTAGTGTCCTGTGGGCCAAATTTTGGCCCGCGAGCCGCGTGTTTGAGACCCCTGATTTAAAGAATGTTGATATTTCTCATTTTGTAGACATCAATCCTATATGCTAGAAAGTTGATGAAAAAACAGCTTACGTGTCAGCTTTGTCATCATAACCTAAACATATACCTTTTATCCATACATTACGCTTTTTGTGCTCTTTTACTGTTGTTGGTGGTTTTTTTTTTTTTTAGTAATTATAGTTTATAAGGTGTTGCGGGGGAATTTTAAAAAAATGACACAGGCTGTGCTTTGGACACCCCTATGGACACCTTTTGGACACCCCTATGGAACCAAACCCACATGTGACTTTTGTGAATTGTTGCATCCCTGTTATACTGTATATAATAATACGGTATATCCTCTCTCACACTTATGCATGTTTAATTTTGAAGCTAAGACACATGATTTATTCACACGGCTTCTACTCTCTCCTGTGTAAAAGCCGTGACCCAGGGCTCAAGGGTGGCTTGTGTTTAACCCGTTCCAGCGTGGAATGGGACGGGCCTGCCATGTGAAAAGGAAATGGAGCGGGAAATTGGGTTAGGTTCGCCCTTTCCCTCTCCGGTGTCACTAAGCAATCCTCACGACACACACATGAACACAAAGCAGCGTGCTCACACATCCACTCCCATGGCTCCAGCTAATAGTGAAGAGACCTGGGACTTTTTGTATGTGTGCGAGTGTGTGTTTGTATGAGTGTGGGGGGATTATAGTTGTGTCCTGCCTAAGCCACCAAACACACTCAATCTAATGTCATTCAGCCAGCAAGGCTGAGTGTGTGTGATGGGGGTTGATGGGGGAACCAGGGACCTATTACACACACTGATAGGCACAAGCAGATAAAAACTTGAAGCTGGGGACACACGCGCACACACATACTGTTGTGTGGAAATATGGTTACTGAAGCAAACACTTAGTTGTGTTTCAATAAACTCAGATTACAACGACGAGCATTACTTTACTGTATTTGGAGACCCTAACTTTAAGTAACACACATTCAAACTTTCACAAGTCAAATGTGACTTCTTTTGACCGTCCCGTGTGAAAGAAAAGTCCCCATTGTTCCCACAATCTGACTGTGTAAACAAATTCAGAAGGAATACCCGGTGCACACACACACACACACACACACACCCTCCTCTTGGCTTAGTCTAGCCGTTAAATCTCTCTGCTGACGGGATCGACTAGAACGCAGTCACGTGCACACACACACACACAGTCTCTGTTTCTATGACAACTGCTGTGTGAAAGGATGGAGAGAAGGGAAAAGAAAAATCGAAAGAGGAGAGAATCATTTCATTGCGGTTCAAAATTAAAGCTCAGCTTTGAGATTGGGCCGGCAGACAAGAATGAAAGATTTGGAGGGAGTGAAGGCGACAACGTGAGGCGGTGAGAGAGAATTTTGAAGACGGATATGCTAACACGGAGAGATGGAGAACAATCTGTTGGATGTATGAAAAGTCATTAACAGCCCACAACACATCCGGAAGGATTGTTAATGCCACAAGGTTTTTGAATGTTTGACTGGTTATTAAACTTCCTGACAAGATATAGACAGTGACCTTCTCTCTGTTGTAGATGTATGTTATTATAAAGAAGAGTCCATGTTCCGAACTCAGACATCTGCCACTAAGGGGGAGTGACTCATGCACTGCTGCTGTTTCTCCAGTGGGTGATTCTCTGCATTAGTTTCTGAAGTCACTTCCTTTTTAAAAAATCACATTAAGATCCAGTGATATTGATTTGGAATTTATAATAAAATATATGTTTATGTATCCACCCTCGGCCATCTCTGTGTGGAGTTTGCATGTTCTCCCCCTGCATGCGTGGGTTTTCTCCGGGTACTCCGGTTTCCTCACACATTCCAAAAACATGCTAGGTTAATTGGCGACTCCAAATTGTCCATAGGTATGAATGTGAGTGTGAATGGTTGTTTGTCTATATGTGCCCTGTGATTGGCTGGCGACCAGTCCAGCTGGGATAGGCTGTTTAAATTTCCACACCAGCCTTCTTTCCCAAATACATGGGTTGGATATTACATAATTAACACAATGTTGCATATTACATCAGTACAAATCCATGTATGTTTTATTGGCTGGCGACCAGTCCAGGGTGTACCCCGCCTCTCACCTGAAGACAGCTGGGATAGGCTCCCGCACCCCCGCGACTCTCGTGAGGAAAAGCGGTAGAAAATGAATGAATATGTTTATGTAATAATCCATCCATCCAAATAACTGTAATAGCATATTGAGTAGGAATTGAAACACACAAAACGTGAACCACTACACTACCAACGTCTTTGACGTTAAACATACTTTCCATTTGTATTCAGTGTACTGCGTGAGGTCATAAATACGTTTATTTTAAGTAAAAGCATAATATCCACTGTAGTTGAGAGGACTGGAGGCATATGAAGCATATGAAAAGGTTACATATAATTGATTTGACTGCAGCAAGGTTCAAAAGGTCATTCTCAAATCAGCTATAACTTATGGAATGCCATTTCAAAAACGGCGATGAGGTTTTGCATAATGGTCTCTCTTTTGAGTAGGAAATGTGATAGTCCTGATAGGAAACCTTTTTTGCATAATGCTACTATATTTGAATATGCAAATCATATATTATGAAGAAAAGATTTTGCACAATGGTTTATCGTGAATGGGTATGCCATCATGCAGGCATGTGGAAGTACTGTCAGATGCAAACAACAGGAGGCGTGAAAAGTATGGTATGTTTGGTGATGCACATTATGGACTAGACAATGTTTTGTCCGTGTAGAAGAGTTTTAATGCAGTCTTCTACTTCCAGGGGAGGTGCAGCGAGCTCCTGCTTCACTGCAACACTGCACCGCTTTTCAATATGCACCCCGCAGTGTATAGTATGGCTGCAAGCCAGGCATCTCCTATATGCTTCTCTGTTTGTAAAAAAATATTTCAGAGACACCTTCAGAAGACAGCTGAGATTTATAAGTATGTTCAGGTTGAGGTCTGTGTAGCACTACATTCCATAGTAGAGTAGGAGCGTCTACATTAATGTGGTCTATTATCAATATCTATTTACATGCCCACCCTACTCTTGCATTTTGCAAAAATATACTGTGTACTACATTGTACAATGACATTAAACACAGAATAAAACTTCCAAAAACATGCTAGGTTAATTGGTGAGTCCAAATTGTACATAGGAATGAATGTGAGTGTGAATGGTTGTTTGTCTATATGTGCTCTGTGATTGGCTGGCGACCAGTCCAGGGTGTACCCTGCCTCCCGGAGACAGCTGGGATAGGCTGTTTAAATTTCCACACCACCTTCTTTCTCAAATACATGGGTTGGATATTACATAATTAACACAATGTTGCATATTACATCAGTACAAATCTATGTATGTTTTATTGGAAGAATTAGGGTGCAGACCATATCGAGCTCTTTTTTTAGGATGTTAGATAACTAACAAAAGTTAACGGCAGCAACCGTGTTTGAGCATTTTTAGGCCTGAGGAATAGAGTTTGTACTTTCTTACTAGGAAACTAATGGGAATATATACTCAGCATGGCCTTGCTCACTTGGCTGCTTGTCTCTTTCGCTCAAAGCTTGGTGGAATACCTGATGACAAACGTCCATTTCCAATGATAGAATTAAAAAAAAACTTTGTCAGAATATTGATGACATTCAACACCATGCGTGCAGCGCTCTTATGGACTGCGGTTTTGCAATGCATTTTGCACTGTGTGTGTGTATGCCTGTCCAGACTGGCAAAAAGCCCTCCCGATGATGTAATGTCCTATTTCCACACTGTACATATTTCAAGTGAGGGACAGTCTACTTAAAATCTGAATAGGCGAGGCATTCGGCGTGGAAGCAGAGAGTATCTGCGACAGCAGCACCAATAAAAAGGCTTGTAGCGACGTTCTGAGGAGGCCTCACTCCTCAATGTCTTCCTTCTCCTTCTTAATTTGCACTCTGAAAAAATAGTGGCACACATCATAATATGTGGTTTTCATTCAGCAGGCCTTTGCTGTTAGAAATCCATGCCACATCCCTCTGTGCTCACGGCCAAATCGGCACTGTTGCATCTTTCAAAAAAACACAGTAGGAGGAGGACAGCCCAAATTAAGTGTGCATGAAGTCTTTAATTTATTATAAAGTGGAGTAATAGCAATTTTTCATCCATCTGATTAGGTGCTGTGATACACATCTTGTAAATATATTCTCTCCTCGTCTATCTCTCCTTCACCGCCACCTCTTTCAATCTCATCTGCACTTTGCTGTTAGCATGGTGATCGATAGCAAGATGATTATTATTCCTCTACCGGAGACCCCACACATACGCATATGCTGACCTAACACATCATCACGTGTCTCGCCAACATATACACACACAAACACACACAAAAACACACACTAAGCCAGAGGTTGCAAGATGTGTTACTGATAACCTACAGTTACAAGGTTAATGTGTGGCAGTACATGTGCTCCATGTCAAACAGGAGCATTAGTGCTCGAAAGCCGAGTACTTCATCATGCACTGCAGAGAGCAAATAATAAGGCAAAGAAAACAGGAATTAATTGATCCTTCATTGGGTCAGTATAAAAAAAGTAATTAGGTCTGATTGCTTATTCTAAAATGATGTTTATTAAAGATACAAATATAGATCAAACACCTCCGGCATAGTGTATCCGACATTAATGCGCCTTGTGTGGCCAGGGTGGGCAGCTTATCCTGTTATAAACTCTGGTTCTCCTGGTGCCATAGAATCCCAGTACACACACCGACACATGTATATGTTCCGAATGAGGGAAACATACGAAAGCGTTACACCTAGCACGCACGGAATGTAACCTCCGCTTAAATCTGGTTTTATGCTCCTGCAACGTACACCAGTACCACAGACTGTAAATGCTGTGATTGGTCGTCTTTTAGTACATTCATACAACTCATGCATTGTGTAAGCTTTCTCCTTGGATCAACATTTGCAATAAAAGTGACTGTTGTAACACACCTGTGTCCAAATTTGTCCTTGTTCACTCGTGACAAAGGAAGCTAACAAGCTAAATGGTCGACAAGAGATGTGGTAGTGGTGGAGTTGACATCCAAATATTTTGACCCAGAATGTTTTCATCCTTTCATCACACACTCAACCCTGATGAAAGGTTACTGTATAGAAAAGGATAAAGACAGTATCAGCGTCAGGACTATGCAGAAGCATAATTCAAGCTTTTCCAAGCAGTTATTTGAAAGATTACTGACTGCATATAACTATCGTGAAAAGATTGTTGTTGCAAAAAAAAATTAAGCAGCCATACAAGCTGCCGTCACAAAAGACATAAGAGGTCATATTTTGTTTGGTAGAACGTGAGTTGTGTCCCTTTAAAGAAAACTTACCTCATGGTGCGCAGGTCCCAGCCTCTTATGGCTGTGTCACTGGCCGTGGCAAGCTGGCTGCAGTTATGGTGAGGGCTCCACTTGCCAGAAGTGAACTTCAGCTGACCTTTACCCCCCAGCGTAGCAGTGCTGGAGATCTGCAGAGATCCAATCCACCTCATTATCATTTCTAAGCAGGCATGTGATATTAATCTAAACATACGCTGTACGATAAGCTTTGGCGGTGCATTAGGTTTTCTACAACATTAGCCTTTGTTTCAGAATGTGAAGGAACTACAGTGTCATTTAAATTGTTTAAATCAACATTGTAATTAACATTTTCCGTGTAAAATGCACTGTAACTCCAGTTACAACAGTAAAGTTAATATTTCATCAATGAATCATATCCTGCTTGCTGCTTGTATTTTATAATTACTGTAATTTCCAGTGAATAAGCCTCTACTGTTTTTAATCAACCTATAGTAACGTGGCTAAATTAAGACTACATTTACGATGATGCTTCGAGTGCAGCTTCAGAAAGTAGTGTTGTGGACAAAGGAAATGGAAGCGAAGTCTTAAGTTTAAGTCTTAAGTTTAATCAAGTGTAGAATTATTACGGCTTCTGTTTGGACGACTCGGACTGCAAACCACTATCACTGAAAGGTTTCAATGGCTGGACTGAATGAAGAGGACAGCTCAAACTAAATGCCTAATTTGCCACAAGACAATGAAGAGCTACAATCAGAGAGTGTGAGAGAGAGACCGACAACGTGTGTGATGAAGGAATTATGACACTTTTCAATTGTGATGCTTGTCAGACAAATGAAGTGGTTTTAGTTCCCAGGGAGAGGACATGGAAATTAATGACTTTTCTGGTATGCTACTGATTAACTAGTCATCTTACACTCACTGTTCGGCACTGTTTGGAAAAAGGTATTTATAAAATCAAAAATTTCAAAAAATCATCACATGTAACATCTTTCTGTATACAAAATATCACATTTTATGATGTGGAAACCTGTGGCTTATACAGAGATGTGGCCTATATATGTACAAATATTTTTTTGTCTGGAAAGTGTGGTAAAGCTGACCCTTGCTTCTTCCTGGTCCTGTGACAAAAAAACACTAGATAACTGTGTCTTAGTAATGCTAATTCATTTATTTAGGCTCGACTGAAACAATTAAATTAATTAAATTATCATTTGATACCCTGTTTTTTTTTTTTGTTTGTTTCTTTCAGCTTTCGCCTGATTACGGAGTCACTTTATATTCCGCATGCACTTCCTGACGAATATCAATGATGCTTACTAGTGGAGATTCGAACCTGGGGCATTTGCTTCAAAGTCCAGAATGCTAACCACTACACCACGGCGGCTCTATTTGGTACCCTAGTGAAGATAGAAAACCCCTTTTTTATGGTAGCTTTTATTTTGCCAAAAAAGATACTGAATATCCACCAAAGATCCATAAAAAATAAATAATAATAAATACATTTGCATTTGAGTGAAATAAGTATTTGATCTTCAAGCAAAGCATAACTTTGTATTTGGTGGAGAAACCCCTTGTAGGAAAGCACAGCACATATTTATTATGGATTAAAGTTAAAAAAACAGTCTTATCTTAATGCGGTTCTTTTTCAAAAACAATCCTTTGTTACTTTGGACATACTGTATGTTGATCCCATCTTCAGGTTTCTGGCTGAGGCGAGAACATTCTCATTCAAGATTTTAAAAGGTGCATGGCCCTGTCATTAGCTCCACGATGCAGTGCAGTCCCCTTGTATGCTTAGCGGAGAACCAGTCCCCGAGTAGAATATTTCTACCTCCACGTTTGACTGTAGTGAAGGCGTTCTTCAGGTCATAGTCAGCATTTGTCTGCCTCCAAACATAGTGACTTGAATTGATGCCAGGCCTTCAATGACTCATTCAAGTGTTCATTGGCAAACTTCACACAGGCCTGTGCACGTGCCTTCTGGAGCTGAAATATCTTATTGGCACGGAAGGATCTCAAGCCATTACGGCATGTTTCCTACAGTTCTTGGTCCTAACTCCCTTGAAAGCATTAACAACCTCCTCCTGTGTAATTCTGCCCTACAGAGAGAGAATGATCGACTGTTGCGTGGACTGTTCATGTTTTATTAAAGGGGTAACGTCACAAAATCGTCAGGGGAGCAAATAATTATTTCCTCCATGCCATGTGTAGGATGTACGCAATTGCTATAAAAATCACTATTATAATTTGCAATTGATCTTTTTTTTTTCTGACTGTACGCTTCCCCACCGTTCTCTTTTCTGTATTTTTCTCTTCACGTCACCCTCCCCTGCACTGTGGCTGTTGAAGCAGGGATCATTGATCAAGATGTCACCACACAGCTCATGGGAGCACCGTCATTATTTCTCCTACAGCAGACAGACAGTGTCGATGAGTGAGTGAGTGAATATGTGTGAGCGAGTGAGTGAGAAACAGAACTGGTACAAAGAAGAGGAGAGGGACTTTTGCTTTTTCCTCACAGGATTTGACTGCCAAAAAAATATGTTGCAATCTTATCACTATGTAGGATGCATCCATTTTCCATAGCACGCTCCCTATTCAGGGTCATGGAGGTCTGTCACATTGAAAGGAAAATGTGATGGTAGTATGGCATCTGTCAGATGAAACAGGATGTCAATTTAATAGGGGCTTGGTGACACTCTTGATCATTGTGCATACAGGTCGAGCGTAGATTTGTTCTGAAAATCTGAATAATGTGTCTTATGCACATTTTAAAGAAATGATGTATTCAGAGTTCAGTGTAAGCAGCTATGAAAATCACCTACACAGAACACTGTGGTTTATAGCAGTGATTCCCAACCACTGGGGAGTGGCACATTACTAGAGATCATCACATGTGCCATGGGGAAGTATTCAATCTCACTTACTTGGTCTGAAAATTGATATATTTACTACAAATGTATCTTTGCTTATCTATCTATGCCGGTGATTTATAGTGACAGGCAATTAAATGCTCTTCCAGTGGGTGGAAGAAGGTACATTATTCACTTAATTGTTATTTGGGTATATATACTTTTTGTGACATTTTCATTTGGCCGTGTGCTGCAAGTTTTTTATATATTTATTTATTTTTTTAGGTAAAATATGTGCCCTGGTAATCCAACTCCAAACACAGTTAGTAATGTATTCGTACTGACTGTTGCATGGTTACAAATTGTAAAACTACTAGCATTTATCACTATTATTTACTTTTTATCATGTTTTCTTGGCCAAGACCGTTTTTAAATACTGTGTTATCGCATATAAATATTAATAATGGGATTTTATCTTCTGCTTCCACTTCACTGTTCCGCTTCCACTGTTCTCCTGATATGCACTAGAAGAGTGAATTTAGTCCCATCACAAACTTTGGGTCATACAGAATTTCAGTAATCCTTCATCACAAACCATTTTCAAGTTACAACCATTTGAAAAATTAATATCAAAAGTGAATATTTTCTTGAAAAGAAAATAATTCAGAAGTAATTCAGAAATAATTTCAGAAGATATCTAGCAACTTTCATGGTTTTCTTAATTTTTTCCAACATTGTACTTTCCAGAAATGTAACTCTAATGAGCTATTTTTGTTGTCATTGTTATATTTGTCGAAACTAATGTACCTTTAGTTGTACAAGGCATTAAAATGAACAATAATTTTTTTCCATGACACCCCGTGCTGTAATTTCTTTCTTTTCATTAAATACAGTAAATATTTACATATACCAGACATAGTTGTTAATGGTGATTAATCCGTTCATTAATCTGTGATTAATCTGAATAAAATAAAATCATATGGCGCATCCCTAATTTTAACCAAAAAAATCTAAATTGGCTATCATACTCTGCAACATGAACCTTGATTAATCATGATTAATTAGTTGAGCATTTCTGATTAATTTGATAATTTTTTAATAATTTCACAGCACTAATTTTAACAAAAATAAATTCCAACATGGGTATCACACCCTGAAATGTGAACCGAGTCCAAGTCAAAACAAGCCAATTCCACTTCCAATGGATTGATGCAGAGCAATGAAATTATCTTTATTTTTATGACGATGGGCACAGTCAAACGACTGAAACAATTGCAGCCAATACCAGAAACATGGTGTATTCTTTTGCGGTGCACCGCTCCGTAAATAGTTCTCGAGCGAGTCTCGAGAGTGTGGACCAAATTAACGTGTTTAATTAATGCATGGAAGCACGTACGTAACCCCGAAACATCGTTACACTAAACGCTGTAAACTTGATATTACAGTATTTGCCAGATACTATATTTCCATGAGTGAGTTGGCTTGCTAATGGTTGCAAGTACTTCAACAGGTATAGGACATGGTGTGTGTGGGAGTGTGGTGACAAAGGAAAGATGTTTGTGCTCATTTCCATCACCAATTCTAATTGATGAGCTATGCACATGCAGAGTCACAAACACATAAATCTTCCTTGGGATAATGCACATTTGTAGTACATGTATGCAGATGATCCTCTTCTTTATATGCATACACACACTTGCCCAAGCGCCCACATTGAAGACATGATAATCTAAGCAAAGGCCTCGTGAGAAAGCAGGAGACACAGTTTGAAATGAAAACATCTCCCAGTGACAGAGAGCGAAGAAAGTGGGATGAGAGGAGGAGCAGGGAGGAAAGAAGAGATACTAGTATTCTCATCAGCGAAAGAGGAATGTGTTTTGACTGCCAAGTTTTTTCTTCTCTTTTCCCATTCCCTTTCTCCTAATCAAGCCCACTCTCTCCTTACATCCATACATCCCGCTCTGCCTTCTAGCCTACATCTTTCCAATCAAGCTTGGCCATCCTTTGCTCCTTCCATCTTCCTTTTCTCATTATACAGCCTCCCCACTATTACTTTCCAGCTCTCCTTTTCTCCCTCGATATAGGATTTAATACCTCTGCTGTCCAGTGTTGGTGTCAGAAGATAGGATTAAGACCTCGCATGCCCCTGTGGTCACACTTGACCTCACATTGGGGTCACTGTACTTGCTACACGCACACACCCACAGTTAATCTCAAAGCAGTAATCCAAGTATAACCTTCATAGGCACTGGAAAATATAGGATTAGAAATTATAAGCACATCAGTTCTCTTTTTGGTTGAACCACTTAACCTCACGGCAATACTCGACTAACACGGTATGGACAAAAAATATTGACACACACCACTAATTTTATTTTTGAGCTGGACTCCTTATGTGTAAATTAATTATAATTCTTAACTTCACCATTTTTTTTGGTTTCCATCTTTAAGAGACTTGTTTGGGGAAGGCCTTTTTCTTTTCCATAAAGTTATGGTTGGATAAGTTTGGTACTGTCCCACACAGAGCCATGACTTTATACAGGGTCCGCTATGTCAACACGATAGCTTACTACACAAATGTAATAACAATTTCTTGTTATATATCTCAATGATTAACTAATTGATTAAGAGATATGTCTAAGATTTGTGATTACATCAGAATGATTGCAGCTTAGGAGGGTTGAGTATGAGAGCAAGAGACAGAATGATTAGTGGACACTCTGCTGTTGTCACAAGCAGAGAGGACGTGCGCGTCTGATAACACCAAGACGATATGGTGGTTATCAAATAATGAGTTCACTATTGCAAGATACGGTGTGTGTGTGTGTGTGTGTGTGTGTGTGTGTGTGTCTTACTGTGGCCTGTGTAGAGCTCTCACTCAGGTCCCAGAGTAGTACATGGCTATCAGCCAATGAAATCACGCGCTTGCCATCCCCCATTGGCTCCCACAGCACACTGTGAATTCACAAGGACACACATACAAATAAACACAAAGTCGCAAACAACTACAGTCGTAACGCTGATTTGAACATAAGATACAGAATTACAAATTTAAACAAAATTTAAAACATTCTTTAACATGAATACAATTGTGAAAGGACAATGTGTTGGTAGTCAGGGGGCATCAATAACTGTAATTTATCATTTATACTCAACAGAAATGCACATCCATTTCAAAATGTATGCCTTTTTAAAAATGAGATAACCGATAGCTGTTTTGGAGGACGACAATGTATCCAACCAGACATCATATACATTTTCTCTGCGTTCCAATACACAGCTGGATTCAAGCACAATTATGAGTCAACTTACTCCATCTAGTGGGTGAGTTGGTAAAACAACTATTTGATAAAACTGTGCTAAAATTGTTAACGCTGTAGATTGAGATACTGTTCCTGGCCCTTACTGAGATCTCAAGCAGTCTCCGGAACACCGGAACCAAATACTATGTCTAGTCTTCCAACTCTACTACTGCTGCATGCACGCACACACACACCAACATCAGAATCAGAATCAGAATCAGAAAAGGGTTTATTGCCAGGTAGGATCAAACACATTCTAGGAATTTGTTTTGGTATAGTAGGTGCAGACACATTATTAAAAAAGAATGAAAAATACAAAATATACAGAATAAACAGTATAAATATATGTACACAGTCTGTTTTTTGTTTGTTATTCCGGAAGTGCAGTCTGATTGTTTTTCCTAAAAGTCCAAACTGGGCATTAATGTAACGCATATAAGATTAAGATATTAAGATATCCCTTGATTCGTCCCTCAGTGGGGAAATATGTATATGATAAATAATAATAAATTATAAATTATATTTAGTGAAATTGTCAAAGTGACAGGATGAGGCAGAGGTGGGGTGTGAAGAGTGTCAGGTGGGGTTCCGAGCCTTGTTGATGAGGCTTGACAGCAGACGGGAAGAAACTGTTCTTGTGGCGTGAGGTTTTGGTCCTGATGGACCGCAGCCCCCTGCCAGAGGGGGGCGTCTCGAAGAGATGCCATATTATTTACATAAACTACAACAAAGGAGTCAAAAGGGAGTCAAAATAGCTGAAGGTGTGCACCATTATTGCCTATTACTTTGGCATTTAAACAGGACAGTGGCTTTGAGCATTGGCTCTCGCTCATATGGCCCTGAGCAAATAAGGTAGCACATGCATAAATTAATGAATGCTAGTGGACATAACAATTCTCTTTACAACAACTCTAAACAATAGCTAAAAAACAATTAACACATAACAGTAAAACCAACAACCTAATTCTGTCAATGATCAAGGGGGTAGAGTTGCCGACTTGATTCCTCTCTATATACTTCAGGCAGCATACCATCTGATCCACAGTATCTACACCTCCTTAGAGCTGGTTGTAGAAGAAGATCACGTCTGGGTTTTTTTTCTTTTGGCTGTTTTCATCCACCATCTTGCTGTCCTTTTTTCTGACGTTGCTGATCATGTTCATGCTGCCATTGAAACCAAAGTCAGTCCTGCGGACTGGACGCTTTCATCACTGGAAGGATGTTTGGCTTGTTCTGTCATAAAGTTCCCACAATACACCCTAAAAAGTGTTACATGCAGTTGTTCATTTAAACTAATAACTGCCATTTAAAATGTGATAAAGTTATCAATTTGATTGTGAAAACCATTAAATTTGCATTTAACTAAATAACTAAATATACGTACATCAAAGGACCGAACACTAACTTTTAGATTTCCTTCAATTTCTTTTTCTTCATGTCCTCCAGGTCATATATTTGGTTTGAGTCTAATGTGACTTCCATGCTCTACATTTTAAAGGTGCAATAATTCCAGACTGCAAACATACCAAGCTTGTTTCTCTGTGGAGTACGTCATCGGTTATGTCATTTTTATTCCAATATCGGCCAATAATATTGGTCTGCTGATATTATCAGACATCACTAGTCAGAATCTGTTGAATCTATCTGGTTGAGGTGAAAGTCATGGGAGTTTTTAACCAGGTAGGAGTGGTATAGCCTATAGTATAGCCTGGTATATTTCAACTTGTATGTATAATTATGAGTAGATATTTGAACATCCATCTTGGTAAAAATAGTTAATTGAAATTGATTTGATTATTATAATTATTGAAATTTATTGGCTTTTATTATTAAGCTTTATTAAGCTTAGTCCACAAAAGGGCTGAGGTCGGACTTCGGAATGGCCATTCCTCAAGTTTAATTTTATTTTAATTTTATCCATTCCAAAACCAATATGATGTGTTTAGCATCATTACGAAGGTGGACAACAGAGCAAAGCCATCCATCCAGGGAAGCAAATAGTACCCGGAACATCTTCCCCAATACATTCACACACAGGCAATGCCCTTGTGCAAGCCACGGCTATAAAGGTGTTAAGATGGTTGAGCACCCAACCATCAATCTTTATCCAGCTGCATTGTTTGGCCTGACATCTGACACGCACCTCAAACTCGCACCCACCCACACACAAGCACACTATTTCCACGACTTCTGTCAGAGCTTCTCTTTTTCCTCTATCTTTATCTCTGCCTCACAGACACGTTACAGTACACATCACTATAACTGATTGGTATCTCCAAAAATGATAGCAATCACCGGGAAGCTGATGAACAGTAGACTAAAATGTGAAATGAGCATTGATTTCCTTTCCCGTAGGTAGAGTGAGTTATGGGGGGGGGCAGCATTGTTCACAGTAGTTCAGATGATAACAAAACAGTCTCAACCTGGCACTACAATTGAACATGGGGCCAATCAATGGTCTGACTCCTACAAACTAAACAATATTTTAATAGTAGAAAGTCTGTGGCAAGAGAAACACACCAAAAAACTCAAAGACTTGTCTCTTACTGATTTATGAATTTGCGTATTTGAGTATACCGTTGACAGCTACACTAAATCAGACATACAGTGTTATTATAATTATATATATATAATAGATATAATTATATTTAAAATTATAATTATTGTTATTTATTCTAAATTATTTAAATTATTTGTACAAATTACTGTTTACGCTGTACATTGTTGTTCACATTTATGTAATCTATTTATTCTCCGCATTATTATTTATTATTTATTATTACACGAGAGCCAGGCAACGACATTTCGTTGGCTGTGTTATTGTGCAATGACAATAAAGAAAGTATATGTCTATGTGTAAAAAAAGGATAACCTTTCATCAAAAATGTTACAATGTTCACTTTTCTGTTATAGGTAATAAGAGGCAGTAATTAATAACAGTGTAATTATGATAAAGTTTAACCCACTAAGTATGCTTTATACGTACTAGTTGTAAAACAAAGTGGGTTCATATGGACTGTTTCAGTCTTGTTAATAATCATTTTCTGTAAGATTTAAGAATTACTCAATGAAGTTCATTTCTGTGAAACGGGTCTGAAGTATTTAGAGTAGGTTGAAATGTTTGAAATATAAACATTCAAATGTTCATCTCCACAGCATTTTTTAAATATTGGTTTGCATTTTCGGGAAAAAAATCAGATACTGATGTCTGTAATTTCTGGTGGAAGTAAATTCTGCAGAAGTTCACGGGAAGAATCCCAAAAGATTGATAGAAAGATCAGCTGATAAATTGATGGATAGCTCGACAGACAGCTCCATAGATATACGTTACATAATGTGTTCAAATATTACCGTTCCCCCCCAAAATACGTACCATGCTGCGTTGCCATGGGCACTGTTGTCTAGGTGACAGAGCAGCTCCAGGGTTTGGGGGTTGTGGGCCGAATCGTCAGGTGATTCATGATTTCCTGTCTCCCAATTGGAGGGCATCCGCCATACTGCTGCACAGGACACCACCCTGCTGTCATTGGCTGGGGATGATACATTGAGTTATTCACAGATTGTTAAAATGCAGGCTGTTTTGTGGCGTCGGGGCTGGTGCACTGATGCAAATACTACTCTAATCCACTTCACAAATTAGTTGTCTTGGCACAACTACCGCAATGACAGAGACCTGCTAATTGGATCTGGTGAAGTGTAGAACTGATCAAATAACTGCTCTCAAAGTTGGAGAGGAAAAAGAAGATAGAAAATGTTGCAGATATTGAGTGGGTGGGCAGGGATTGGCCAATGAAACACTAGCACTAGTTCTATTTGTTAAATTAAAAAGCAATGTGATGAGAGTCAACAAGCGCTGAGTGCTTTCAGACAACCTTGCAGTTGGAGTAAGCAGGCAAGCAATCATTTTAAATAAAAGGATTTTCTTGCACTTCAACCCATATTGGAGTACTATTGTGAGGGTGCACTAATAAGTATCTTTTTGTGTTTACTTTCAGTCCTGAAACTTTCTTACAGTACCCCTTGCTTCCTTGTTTCCATGTCAGGACTCATTTTGCATTATTTTGCACTATAATATATTATTATAATTTTGCATTATATTGCAATGCAAGCAGTTCTACCATGGAACCTCTGTTTTCTTATGCAGCAATTTTCACAGAATTCATAGTCTTGGTTATCGTAAGGCCATATAGTGCCCAAACAAGGCATCCATGTCTTGATGACAGTCTCTGTAAAGACTAGATAGTGGTTCTTTTAGAGATGGGACACTATGGACAGACTACTGCCAGGGAATCCAATGATCATCTTCATTGACTGTAACAAAAAGGTTCCTAGTTAACACAGGTTGCAAAGGGAATGGTTAAGGAGACATTACAGATCTGGAGAGCTGGGCCGGTGTGTGTAATGATAAAGTTTACAATAAAGTTTAAGTGAGCAATCGTCCACTTTAAAAATTAAGTCCGTATATAATGGACTAGCGCGAAAGAGAGATGTTTGCGTGTCCCTTCCATCATGTCCCCTTCACTCATCACCATGTTCACAAACAAGTCTTCATCAAAGTTATATATGATTCTAAATATTAACTGATCAATTTTAATCATCAATTGTAAGCATTTTGTTTTGTTTCTGTAATGACTGTGACATCTGTTTTTGGCCTGGCTGCCAGTCTTCTCCAATGATGGAGTTCCAGGGTCAGCATAAGGCCTTTATTAGACTGTGTCTTCTGGTTTAGAAAATGACTTATACCTATATAAATGATACACGTAAGGAAACTGATTTGATGATGCATAGGATGAATAAAATGCTGTCATTGTGAGGAGAATGAACTTTTTTGCATGGAAATATAGTAAATACGAGCAGACCCCTCGTATTTCTGAGTGACAAAATGTGAAAATCACGTGTATTTTTTAACATAGCTCGTCTTAGCCGTAAATACACATTTTCCCTCAAGAAAACAAGTGGGTCATGGAAAATATCTCACATATGCAGTTGGAAATGCACGGGTGACATATTCCTTTAATCACAAGCACAGACAGTTTGTTGAAGATTTTGTAGCAATGTGTGCAGAGGCTGACATCCCATTAGCCAGTTTGTTACCAATACATACATGTTCATTATATGGCTTAAGGTTTGTAGCTGTACACTGTTTGTATACAGCGGGACTCACTTTTGTTGTAGCAGGTGGTAAGCACTTCTTTATCTGTAGGACTTGCGCTGATGTGCCATATTTCCCCAGCTTGGTGTAGAAGGACATTCTTATTAATGATGTTATTCTCATCATCAAAGTCAATGATGTGGATCTGGAATGGAGGGAAAACAAGAGACAAAGAGAAGTGAAGAATTAGAACACATTGAGGCCTGTTTAAGTCATCTAAAAGCACATTACAGGTGAATATTGGAGATGGGAATTACAGCCATAACACAGGGGAACAGCAGCAAAAAAAAAAAGGTGCCTCAGATTTCAGACCTGATTCTAGGTCTCTTCAAACCACTGAATAAAAATATTACAGTATCTTCATTTCTAGCAGCTCTAGTTTTTGAGATGATGCACTTATTAATAAATTTACCTCTCATGAGGTTTCCATGCTGGGCCATCAGCTATGGCGTGTACAAGATAAGATAAGATATGATAAGATATGCCTTTATTAGTTTCACAAGGGGAAATTGCAGTGTACAATATTCTATGATGCAAGAATAAGAATAATTAAGCAAAAAATGTGATTTAAACATTATAAGAAAGTTTGAAGAGAGAATTAAAGGGGACCTATTATGCTCATTTTTTGGCCCCTTGTATAGTTGTGGACTCCTATAGAGCAGCTACACACAATAACCCGCACAAAACGCTTTCAAGATCTTCCAGAATCTTCAACTACTCCAGCTGTATTTCCAAGCACGTAATTTGCACAGGGATTGGGGGGGTCATGACCCCTGCAAAAATCAGATCCAGCCTATATAACATCCCCAATTTAATCACATTATTCCAATTTAATAGTAATATGCATTATCTTGCATTAATATCTCGTTGATTTTCTTTATTTATATAATTTACCAGCAAAACAGGAGGAAGTTTAATCATCCAGTAATTTATTTCAGCCAACGGCCCCCCACTGGGTTAGAAACCGGTGTTGGAAAAAAAAAGTCTCTGAAAGCAAGCATTGAGAGCCATCCAAAATCCAATGTCAGTTTTGCTGACTTTGCTCCAACGCAGTGTTGGGTGTTACTAGCAGAATGACATTTCTCGTTTGAGTGATCCTAACTCAGCCATTTTCCACATTAAATATCTTGTCTGTAGTGAAGGTATTGTATACATAAGCTACATTTATCCAGGCATTTCTACATTTGAAATGTAGCAGAGTTTCTGCTGCTGTTGGAGCAGTAACCATGGTGATGACAGACGCTCCTTCAAGTTATATTACGTACCAGTCCTTATTCAATAAATAAATGAATAAACCTCCAAAAGTTCCGCTTTTGCTCCACACAACAGCTACTGTTTACAGTTCCATTCACTCGCTCCCAGTAAGAAAAAAAAGTTCCTCTTTGTAATCATGTTGATGCAGTTGTTGCTTTCGTTCTTTGTCTTTCTTCTTTTCTCTGTCAACTTCATACTGCTAGACATTTTTTAATCATTATTTTGCCTTTGAAAATGAAAACTGAATCACCTGATTCTAATTCTAATTTTGATTCTGAGTCGGTGACAATGAAAATGACTGTTAATATCTTACTTAATCTGTTTTAATGACAAAATAAAAAGGACCTCATACTGTTGAATAGCAGCATTTCAGTAACCAGACTTCTATTTTGCAGTTAAGTATTTTTTTTTTTATTGTAAGCACATCTTTGCAGATGGTTACTGAAGAATGTTGTAAACCTTAAGTATTTTTTTGATCATCTGATCAAAGGCTATACAGTACAAAGCATACAGTATATGTAAAGTCACAAGCTGACTGAACAATTTTGGTGATCTTCAAAATTGTGTATAAAATATTCAGAACAATAAAATTGTCTGTGGGGCAAATATGTTATTTTTACAATGTGCATTATTTTTTTAACCAGCTGGTATTGGATTGGAAGCAAAAAAGTTGCAATTGGACACCCCTGACCGCCATATCATAAATGTAAAATAAACATGTAAAAAGTGTAAAATGAGGATAAGCAGCATTGGTGGATGGATGGATGGATAAATAGTTAACTTGATGTTTATTTGCATGGATCTGCATTCCAATAGAATAGAATATCCTTATAAAGGGCTCTGCAGGTTTGAAGAATGTGTCATAGTTGATCCGTGTGGCATTCACATTTGAGTTTAAATGAACCAAACCGTTCCAGAGTGTACTTGTAGTCGGATCAAGACCCATCTCTCAAGTGGTGTTAGTCTGGTCATTTGGTGCACACCACACATGTGTGTATACCCTCCATGGATGAATAGTGGTTCTCAACTGTAATGTTGAATCCATTACACTGCAAACTTGTACTGGTAGTTCACACCGCAGGATATCTGATTTAGTTTTGCCTGCTCGCTGAAGTGCTAATTAATAACATGACAACCAGTGAAATTATCTTTGTCAATTTGCGACTGTGCCGGCAACTGTTTTATGAAAGACCTGTCAGATGCTGTTCAAAATGTTTGAACAGGCTGCTCATAATAGAACCCGACTCCTATCACGTTCATGATTGTGAAAAATAGAAGCTATCGCATTTTAGCACTAGTGAGATAGCATTTTAGAAGACATTGGAGATCACTGAGCAATACAGTATGTGTTTCTCAAACAACAACAAAAAAATACCACTCTATAGCTGTCTATAGCTACCGCATTTTGAGCACTATAAAGCGCACCTGATTATGGAGCGCATGCTAAAACATACGGTTGAAGCATGCAAGGAGTGTTGAATGCAGCGAAAGGAGAGCCCAAAAAAACACAACAAAATGGTTCTTTCTACCAGAACCGTTCAGGTGGAAACACCCTCAACAGTGAGTTTATTCATTCATTTCTACCGCTTTTTCCTCACGAGGGTCGCGGGGGTGCTTGAGCCTATCCCAGCTGTCTTCGGGCGAGGAGCGGGGTACACCCTGGACTGGTCGCCAGCCAATCACAGGGCACATATAGACAAACAACCATTCAATTAATACTGTAGTATGTGATAAACTGGATTATAAGGCGCCTTGTCCATTTTTAAGAAAATTAAAGGCTTTTCAGTGCGCCTTATAGTGCGGAAAATACATTATGTAGAAATCTTTGTCCAGGACTATACTTGTAAACTACAGCAGTTAAATACTTAGTGAACTAGGCCCGTAAAGATTTACAAGGGATGCCACTCTTAAACTGTCCATATTGGTGCATGTTAGATGTCACATCCTTGAACTGTTGTATTGCTTAGGCCTTTCCCAACTGTTATAAACATTCACACACTTTCCAAGTTTTTTAAAGACAAGTTCAGTTAACAAGGTAAACTTTTATTTCAGCCTAGCTTTAGGTCTTGTGTCTTTTTACTGGAGCATTTTCATTATATGGAAAAACTATTCAACGGGAGCCCTCTGTTGAATTCAGTTCAGGGTCCACAATGCAGTAAAACAGCAAGGGTCTCAAGGTTTGATCAAACAACTGAAAGCAGTATCCCCAGACACTTTTAGCATCTCAGAGGACTGTTAATGGGGTTGCCCTGGACAGTAACTCCTTCTTCTCTCACTCCTCTTGACTGTTTGCAATGTGCAGGCTGAACAAGAGGATTAAAGAAACTGGCAAGAGGAAGGAGGAGGAGGAGGAGGGGAAAAAAGCATTGGAGCGGCAGCGTCCCTCGGCCACCTCAAAGTCAGCTAGGCAGCTATTAACCTTGGGTTGGACTGCACCATGCAAAAAAAAATTATTAAGCAAAGTTATAATTTAATGGTGGTGGGGGAGTGGTACAAATAAATTCAGGCTGACGGGACAGGGTAATTGGAGGGCCTGGTAATAGGGTCCCCCTGAATAAACCCAGGTGTGAGGGGAAAGAAGCTCCAACCTTCCTCCCCCCTCAGGTGATTTATGCCTCACTTTTGCAGGCCTGGGGAGTGACTCATAACTTTGAACCACTTGGGCACCCGGCCCAGTGCTTTTAATTATGTGTTGAAATGGAGGCAGGGAGATGTAGAGGAGGGAGAAGGGAAGAGGAGGTAGGAGAGGGATAAAACCAAGCTGGCTTGGACCCCACTTCAGGGGCCTGTGTGCTAAAGCTCTTTAGCCGCACAGATGACAGTAAGCGGTACTGAGGAGTAGCATGCGGGTGAGAGGTGCCAAGCTTGGGCACTTTATCTCGTTAGCAGCCTTAAATGCCATGCCGACACACACACCGATCTGTCATTCCAGCTATTGGTCTCCGAGGGATTTGAGAGGTGCTCTGCGAGTTAAGAGAGACATTTCCATCCTGCATTATGCTTAATGGGAGGTGGAGAGGCCAGAAGGCTTATGGATACAGAAGGAGCTCTCGCAGCTAAAATGCCAATCGAAAAAACATTTTTCTTACTGTTCGTTAAAACTCGGCTGAACCGAGACTGCAAACTTACAAAAAAGAATTAGTCCAATGAATAAAACATCCTGATAAAAAAATGCCATTCATAAGAATCAAAGTGTTTTTGTGGCTTTACATTAATCTGAGAGACCGATTCTGCATTTGCATGGTACACTGCAGCTAATGCAGTAATGCAGTCGAATTTTTAAACTCAATCTCCATCTAGGCCCGTTACCTGTTTCAAGGTATGTCACGGCATGAAAAAGTCAATGTTGCAAAATGATATGATATGATATTCTGTCATACTGTCCTACGTTATGAGAGAAAATGAAGGTCCAGTCCAACCACTTAGTCATGTACTGTGTTATTTCTCACAGTTGGAACTGGACATCAATGTGTCCAAACAACCAGCATGTGGTTGCCAACTTAAAGGGATAGTTCAGATTTTTTTTTTTTACATAAAGTTGTGTGACACCCCCGTAAGCAGTGAATTCTGTCAAGTGCAACTCACTCCCCACTTTGTGTCCTGAGACGATTTCTGGTCGGATTTCCGTGCTCAGAAAAGTAGTTCCAGCTAGTTGCTGAAAAAAAGAGTTTGGCTTCTCTAAACAATATGCATTCAAAAGCATAATACATTTTACATTATAAAAATCATTGAAAATTGAAAAAAATTGAAAAAAATCAGACTTCACAAATTGTTCTGCGTTATTAACCCTCAACTATAAATGTATACAATAATATTTAATTGTGTTATTTTGACACTACAAATATACTATATTGTTGAGCAATTAATTTCTCATGTATTCTAACAGAGGCAGAGGCATGACACAGTGGCGGCAGCTCGATCTCCCATACAGCCCACCACCACAGCTTCATAAAAATCCCAAGGGAAACCCAGAACTTCTTGTGGAATAGTATATCAGATTTCACCTATCAGATATTTATGCTCATAATCAGACGATCCAATCAATGCCAATCAGATGGGTGTAATATCTAAAAATGACACAGATCAAGTGGGCATTGTCACCACTTCCAACAAGCGTCATTATTATTGACTTGCTACACAAGACTTGGAATGAAGTAGATTTGCATTTGGTGCCAGACCATTTTCACATTCAAGTCTGCCAGAAAACAGGCTCATTTTTCTCGAGGCGGACATTTCTCTCTCTCTCTCAATCATTCCTCTCAGAGAGCTAATTATTTCTCCCCATGTTTAGTGCCAACTGTTTCGCTCATCTGTCTCTGTAATGACCTCTACAAGATGACACACACAAATATACATACAATAGAATACACATATTTACTGGAAACCATTGAATCAACACAAAATGGGTTGGCATGCAAGAGTTCTGTGTAACATAAGAACAACTGAGGTCCGGTTACTGGTCCTGTTACTGGAATATGAATGCTAAATTGACGGAGCTACACCTGTGGTCCCAAATGGTGTGAAAAAGTTGAGACAAGTATAGAGGTGAAATCACACCAATTACTGTAATCCCCCATGTATCGCGGTTAGTTGGTTACATAACCGACTGTGATATGTTAAAGTAGGATTCCTTATTGGTAATAAGGAATAGATATTTTGTAGTTTGAGCATAGAAATCCTGTTGACGGACTTGTATATACGTTTGTTAACATTATTAGCGCCGTCCAACATCCATATGGTCACCGTTGCACTCGTATTAATCAGTATAGTAAAAACAGAATAAATAAAATGTGTTCCCTAGGGGGACCTGAAAGGCAGGTGGACATGTTAGTGATTATTGTGCTTTTTAAAAAGCCTGTTGTCCTGGCATTTAAGTGTGGAGTGTGAGTATGTCTCTCACCGGACATTACAGTACTGACACCGAGTGACCACCTTAGAAAACTTCTGCTTTTAGACATTTTATACTTGAAAATTCTTAATTTAGGCAAAAAAATTGTAAAAACAGCGTCAATATGCAAATAGATAATAGACAATATTCCACCACAAAACAGCATGATTTATTAAGTACTATATTGTATACTATACTATAATATACAAATATACATATTAAAATAAACACTTCCTTCCCATAACATCAGGATAATCGAAAGAACCCAATGTATCTGCTTGTACTGTGAATATATTTTGAGATGTAGCATGAATAATACTTCATAAGTGATTAATACATGAGCACTCATCTTATACCTGGTTGTCGAACCTCAGAGACTGTGTGCCCACAAGGAAACGAATGGCATCAGTTTCAGCTGTCTGGGCAGTTAATGCTCGGGCCTGCAATAATGGCACAAAAGTTGCAAATGACTGTTTATCAAAACAATACACAAATACAATATGCAACAGGCTGTTAATAACATGACAGCAAACAGAATACAAATAAATGTAACATGAAAGGAAATGATGGCCGAGTGGTTAGCGTCCACGCCACACAGCTCGGAGACCGGAGTTCGATTCCACCCTCCTCCACCCTCGACCATCTCTGTGTGGAGTTTGCATGTGCATGCGTGGGTACTTTGGCTTCCTCCCACATTCCAAAAAACATGTATGCTAGGTTAATTGGTGACTCCAAATAGTCCATAGGTATGAATCTGAGTGTGAATGGTTGTTTGTCTATATGTGCTTTGTGATTGGCTGGCGACCAGTCCAGGATGTACCCCGCCTCTCGCTCAAAGACAGCTGGGATAGGCTCCAGCACCACCCACAACCCTCTTGAGGATAAGTGAATGAATGAAAAGGAAATGACAATAACAGGGCATAATAGACTGTATGTACGTGTAGTCCATGTGTTCAGCAGGAAATTACTTTGCTACTGTAACCACACTGAATAAAATAAGAAAACATGTTCAGTAACAAGAAAAACTTAACTGCTTAACTAAATGCTTAACTAAAATAAAGACAATACAAATAGAGCAAGGTTGAAATGTGCAATTGTTAAAAAGATATAGTACTGTATACCTAAACAGACATATCTATCTAGTCAATATAGAACACATGCTCACATAGACGTTACTGCACAATAATATACACGAGACTTTCATAACATTAGTACGAAACACCGTCCTTGCACGCAGGTATACACATATTTATTTGTGTACATATATTGTGTACATACTCCACTTGTCTAGCTTATGTGCATACTATGTATGTATGAAACAGTCTGATACCTGTTTGTAAGAAGGAGCTTCTTTGCCGTTCAGAGGAAATACATACCTGAAATTCAAGACCATATATTACAGGCGCGTCGTCTTCCATTTTAACCGACCAGCTGTCTTTTTTTTTAATTAATAATATCCTACTACAACAACAACAACGCTGACTATTCTGCAGCTCGGATACATGCAGCAACTTCCGCGATTGCAAATTTGTACCACTCAGGTCTGCAAATAAAATACGTAACTGTACTTATTCAACGTGATATACTCCTTAAATCGTACGTAAATTCAACCAGGAATACCACACCAGTCGGTAGTGTTAGATTTGGTAGCTCCGACACGCCGTACTATTCTTTTCCGGGACTAGGGGGGCGGGTTCGCGCGTGCGCATCAGTGTTGTATCTGTCAAGCTGCTATACAGAGGTAAGGGTTTGCATTTGTATTTCAGCAGTTACATTATTTTATTGCAAAGCTGGATAAATAACTTTGATGAACAGATTCAATGTAGTCTAACTCCGTGATGCTATTTTTAACAGTGTAATTGCCGCTTGCGAGCAGTCGTGTTTGGAGTAGCTTAAAGCCAGCGTTAGCATCGCTAAAAACAAGAAGACAACCATGCATTTCCCAAACAGTTTTCTCCCGAAAATACTCATTGTTTACTGCAACAATACTTACATAAACAGTACAGCAAAGAGACCCGAGTTCAATTCCACCCTCGGGCATCTCTGTGTGGAGCTTGCATGTTCTCCCCGTGCGTGTGTGGGTTTTCTCCGGGTACGAGGGCTTCCTCCCACATTCCAAAAACATGCTAGGTTAAGTTACGACTCCAAATAGTCCATAGGTATGAATGTGAGTGTGAATGGTTGTTTGTCTATATGTGCCCTGTGATTGGCTGACGACCGAAGACAGCTAGGATAGGCTCCAGCATGCCCGCGACCCTCGTGGGGACAAGTGGTGGAAAATGAATGAATGAATATGAATGAATGCATTTCTTAATACATTTATGTACAGTAAAGTGGGTTATTTTATTGCCTATACTATATATGCACGTATGCTTTTCATAACAATTTACAGGGGGATATTTTATTTAATAGTGTGCAAGGAACAGTATAAATGGATAGTGAGGAGGCTCCAGCCCAGCGGCCAGTCACCTTGGACATCACAGTGGAGGATGTCACCCGAGAGGCTCCAGCTCAAGACTTTACAGAGCCAACCATGCAGGCACCTGCCAAAGATTACGTCCTGCCACAGGTAGAAAGTGTTGACCTGGGTGGAGAGTTTGCAACACCCCATGAGGACAGCAGTGCTTCACCCTCAGAAAGCCCAATGGACAAGCTCACTGACCAAATGATGGAGAGTGTCATGATCTCAGATTCACCTAATAACAGTGAGGAGGAAGATGTCGCTCCCATGGATTCATTTCTGGATGGTGGCCTAAATGAAGAAAATGATGGAAATACACGCTGTGATGCTGACGAACAAGTCCACTGCTTACAGATTAATACAGATATTGAAGTTTTAACTGTGCAGCAGAATGAAGAGTTTGAGCTTAAAGTGAAGGAGGAGAAAAGCATCCAAGAGCCACCCACATCGTGTATTTTATCTCAACCTGACAGCCAGAGTCCATCAAGTTCTCAATCAGAGGAACCAGCTTTACAAAAAGGGGCAAGTCTCAAAGAGGAACCCGTGCCAGTGTGTACCATATTCAGCCAAGGCAAGCAGCCAAATTCATTGATACCTGATGGCTTCCAGCCCACCCTTATCAAGTCCCCCAGCTTCAGTATGGGGAGCGGTGGGGGCAATGATGAGGCTGTGACCCCCAGCAAGTTGACCACTCCGCTTGTATGCCAACCCAGCCCCAGCCTCAGCAAGTTCTTTACTGACAATGGACAGACTAATCCAGCCTCTGACTTTTTTGATTCCTTCATGGCCCCCTCCTCCTTCATTTCGGTATCTAACCCCAATGCAGAGATTCCTACAGGCCCGCCTAAATCACCCATAGCCACTACCCCTGAGCACCAGGTCTCTTCCACCTGCACCCCAAGTCTCCCCACTGCTAATTCAGTACAAGGGTCTGTCCCTACTGAGTTCATAGTCAAGTCTCAACTTCCTTCAACCCAAACAGCCCCAGCTCCAAGCCAACCCCTGCCCCCAGCTCCGGCCACTCAGCCGCAGCCCTTCAACCAACTCCAGGCTGTGTTCTCAGGAAGTGACGATGCATTCGCAACAGCGCTGAGCCTGAGTGAGGTGGACAGACGTCATGATGCATGGCTGCCATCTGATGAGACCAGGAAGGCACTAATTGCTGCGGCCACCCAGCAGTATAGCCCAGCATATGTAGAGAGCAGCAGACTCACCATGCCTGGTCTGAAGTTTGACAACCTCCAGGTAGGATACACAATTTACAGGGAACTTGGTTTTGTTTAAAAAAAAAAAAAAGTTAAGCCAACGCACAACAAGCTTGTCAATAACTTAACTGTATGTGGAAGCAACTACCACTGTAGAAAATAACCTATTCAGCTATATAGCAGGCTTTCTATTGCCTGAGTGGAACAGATTGACGCTGCCTGGTCTGACAGTATACTTTGTTTAAACATGCACTAAAGCTCTTTTGGAACTATTTTATTTTTGAAAATGCGAATTAACAAACAAAAATGTAACAATATACTCTTCACTTTTTCTGTTTTCTCACAGGGCGATGCTGTGAAAGAGTTAATGCTTCGGTTTTTGGGGGAGCAGGCGGCCATGAAGCGTCAAGTTCTCACAGCCGCTTCTGTGGAACAGTCCTTTGTTGGTCTACAACAGCTTATTGTAAGTTATTCAACATTGTACTTTGTGGTCATGACTCGTGTTCACATAGAGCATGGCAATGTGTTATACCAGTGACAAAAATTGTTATCATATTGTTGAAATAGTCAGCAAATCTTAATAATGATAGAACAATATTTCCCAATGTAGCACAAGTACAGTGACTTTAAGATACAATATCTTATTTTTTTTATATATGCCAAGAAAATCTGGACCATTGCATCAGTGGCATAACTACATATATACTACATATTAATTAATATTTTTTTTTCAAATCGATATAGTTGATATAGTTAGGGAGCGATATTTGAACCGCACTATAGCAAGGGACAACATGTACAAAAAATGTTCCTCTTTAAATTTGGTGGGTGTGCTATAGTCTGGAATTTACGGCATGCCTTTCCTTTGACTTTGTGTTCAACTCCTTAGCTATCATGCATTTTCTCTGTCATATTGTCTGACCTGCTAATGACACTGGAGACAGTTGTTATTTAAAACATATGCGAGCAGAAAGAAAGCCGTCAGCGCAGCAGCAAAAAGAAGGGGGTGAAGGAGGAAGACAGAGAGGTTGAAATGCACTTGGCTCGCAAGTTCTTTTCTCCTGCTGTGTTCATGTATTATGCATGGGACTGCTGTGCATATTTCACAGGCCTTCTGGACTGGGATATACAGCCTCTCTCTTACAGACACACACACACACACACGTCTCGTACACACAACACTACCCTATATTACAATGTGTAGGTAAATGTGTGTGCAGGCATGTATGTGTGTCAGTCACTGTCTGCCAACATGGTGTGGGTGGATGCTGGAAGCTAGGGGCAAAATAATGGAGCAAGACAATGAGCCAGAAAGGTAGCATAGGCCTGCAGCAGAGATGTCAAGAAATGACAAGCAATGTAAGTGTGTGTGTGTGTGTGTGTGTATTTGTGTCTGAACAATCAACTGACCCATTGTGCTGCTATTAGTAAGGTGTAAAAGCAGTTGTAACAATTAGCTGGCATCTCTACACATGAAATATCTCCCAGCTTTAGAATACCACTGAGTTATTCTCTCATCAGAGGCTGAAACAATAAGATTAATGTCCCTAGAGCCATCAGGAAACAAGGTTTATTGGCTTTATGGCTTTTGTTGTTGTTGTTGTTATTGGCTTATCTGGCGGCACTAACAACCATAACTGGACTGATCCTACTGTATGTCATTTTGAGAAGACATCAAATTTGTCCAATCTCATAAGAGCATAAGAGGATGTAATTGAAATGTCAAATCCACACGCTTGTTGGAACTGTTGTGGTGTAAAGGTTAAATCAGGTTAGGTTGTTTTTCAGTCCCATTCAGAACATTTATTGTTAATGCAAAGGTGTTTACCTCAAAATATATATAAAAAAAACAACTATATGTTTTTTTTTGATTAATAAAAAAACACAATTTGGAGATACTTTTTTTTTACTGGTCAGTAATAATATGAAAATCGTGATACCCGAGTAGCAAAAATAGATGTACGTTGTATGTAGAATTTGTCTGACCTTCCCCTTGTCGGCCCTTGTCTTCCTCGTGACCTCTATCTGTGTTGTGGTCAGCAGATTGAGTGTATGTTTGCATACTCTCCTGGGCTGACTTCATCTGTCTCATTAGCAGTCACCCTTAATCTCCTCCCATTCTACTCTTTTCCTATGTAATCTTCCTTTTTTATGTCCTGATGCAACTGCTCCTGTCCCAGTGCAAGAGACCACCTTGGGGCAGAGAGACACCCCACACCCTTATCATAATTGCTGTAAGAACCCAGCTGCTAGATCTGAATTTGGTATCATTGCTTTAACCTTTACTTACCATGATGGTAACCTTTTTGCACAGCTGTCATCTCCACTCTCAGTAACACATGCAAGGTAGAGATGGGTCATGTATAAACTGTAATTATAGTAGTTGTCACCTCATTTTTTTGCTAGCTGGAGCCATTTATTTGTTTCAATAAGCATCTATGCAGCGTGGACATTGTCATTACCTTTTTGCACTTTAGAAAAACAACTGTTTTTCCCCCCAAAAAAGATCAGACGGGCACACTTTTCAATTGTTTTGTGATAAAATAAAATTGTCCGGAAGGTGTCACAAACTACAGCATGCCTGACCACTGTTCTCAAAGTAGGAAGCAGGAAGTCCTGAAGTAGGAAATGCCTATACCAGGTTATACCACAGTTGAGTCCCGTCCACGCAGGGGCATTACCGGTACTCGGTGAATCAGCATGTCAGACTTTGTGTTATTTAACTGGCTCAAGCTTGTGTCAATCAAGGGTGTATGTCTGCGTGCACTGTAGTGTGTAAGCATGGCAGCTGGCTTGATAGGGTTGCCAGGCAACAGTGCAACCATTGCGGAAGTCTACGGTAATTATGGTATAATTCTAGTCAATTCAGACAGTGTTGACACTGAAAAACGTCTCATTGAAAACACACATTAAAACAATACAATAACATACATTTTTTAAAAATAAGGATGTATTTATTTTGATGTGTTTTTAAATGTCATTACACCCATGCCCACCTTTTTTCAGTGTCATTTCAGGTTGAACTCCATTTATTTTTCATTTTTCACTTTGAATTATTGTTTTGTTGTGGAGCAAGGGGCTCGGACCACAAGCATGTACTTCTAGGTGTTAACGAAGTAGAAGAGCAGGCTGTGGAACAGGGGTGTACATTAAACACAGGCAAGTTACCTGGGGGTTCGAAATGTCTCATGAAACCTGATTATTGATTTTCATAACGTTTAGCCAATCAAAATTAACATGCTGACTTTGCAGACCTTTCTGCAGCCTTCCACGCAGACTCTCACAAGGTGCCTATAATTAAAACATTGGTCAAAGAAACAATAATCGGGGTGGACAGCAGAGGGCACTTTAGACTCAAACCCTTGAAGCGGTCCATGTGTTGTTGGCCCCTGCTCTTAAACTTCCCACCCCACACCAAAACACTCCACAAACACAGAAAGCTTTCTAGCGTTCTCACATTATTAACTGAAAATCTGAATGCGATGTTGGTGACCCCTGATATTGTTTTGCTAATGTTTTTGTTCTACGGTCAATACTTAATTCCAATCCAATGAGTTTTGTGCTTTAAGACTGTTTTAGAAATGTAAACTGGAGGCAAGCAACATCTGGAGAGAAAAATATAGTTGTAAAAAAAAATACACAGCTTGTGAAATATTATTTAATATGTCCGACAACATAAACTAGTGAAAATTGACAAGAGTCAGACTGGCCAAAATGTCAAAGTAGCAGGGTGGAGTTTATTTAGTTGATTTTGTTACAGGAGGTTTAGCACAGAGTCTGAGACACTGCTGCCTTCTTGTCTCTTTCACCTTGACTGTTGTTTGAACACGAAAAATGAGCATAATAAGTCCCCTTTAATGGTAGCACACCCAATGAATACAAAACCTAAATTAAAAAACAATAAAGATCTGTTTACCACAACCTGACTACAATTACCCAAATTGACTTTGATGACCTTTAATGCTAAAAATATTTGCTAATTAAGGCCATCAGTCATCTTTTTGTGTTGATTTTCGACTATAATGCTAAAAAGTCTGGAATCTGACATAAGTCAGATTATTTTTTTCCTTTTACAGGAGAAAAAAAAACGGAGCACGAGATTAATTGGTTTGGATTAATTTGTAGTTCCATTCAAGTGTTTTCTGCACTAGTGAGAGAAGACAGGTGTCATTTTGGTGTAAAAATATTTTGTTTAACAAAAAAAAACATTAGAAGTCTTTTGCTGTAATTTTTACAGCAATGGAAAACTGTGTGTGTTCTCTGTTTTGGAAGGCAGAGGATGCGAATGAGTACTGGTAACCCCCAACGTGGTCTTCTATAGCGCTCTCAGAGGCAAAAAGAAATGGGCCAGGCCGTTATTGTTGACAACCACAACATTAAAACTATCTAACAGCCCACTAGTCAATCAGTGGTTCATATTACCCAGCGGAGTGTCACTTACAACTTTGAATCTCTGCTGAACTGTCTCAGGGAGTGTTATGCGGAGTTCTCTTAAAAGCCACGAGCTACTCCTCACAGTATATTACGCCGGTTTTGTGCCTTAGCGTCTCTCAGTGGTACTGTTGGCAAAGTCCAGCCATGGCCTGTGGGAGGAAACATGGCTAATGTGTGAAGTTCATATCAGTAAAATTGCAACCATTCCGAAGCTTGAGGGCAGTGTTCTGTCCCCCTTAGTTGAAATGTCTGCACACCATCTATACATGCTTCAAAGTGATCACTGCCCTGCCAGTATGGTATAGACTAATGTTCTTTTTCTCCTCTTTGTGTATTGTTGGAGCTTTATTGAAGTTGCAGGGGAGATCTGTATTAACCAAAGCTGGGTGGAGAAAGTCTTTTTAAGTTTGGTTTGCCTGGAGGCTTTTTGTCTGGTGGGAGGATATGTGGGCGTTCGTTTGTTCATCAAGCATTGTTATGCGCAGCTTTTTTTTTTCAACTCATCAAAGCAAAGGCACACTGAACTTGTGACTTTCAACACAATTAAAAAGCCTCACTCCTTTTAAACCTGTGACAAGAATTAGTAATTGTGTGTGTGTGTGTGTGATGATAAAATTTTGTGCCCATTTGTTTAGTTCAATGCGTGTGAGAATATACTCACGCTCACTGTAATCTAGCCCATGAATTGAGCTCATGCATTGTTCATTTATGGTGCATCTCACCACTGGCAGTTTGTGAGGGCTTGTGAAAAGAATGATTTCACTTCCACCTGCATTTGAGGTTCAGGTCACAGTAGTGTACATTACAGGTGATTTTTGATTTACGATTGCATTTTTAAATTTCCCACCATTATATACGTATATTTTCCGACCATTGATCAAGGATGAACTATTTTAATGTAAACATACATTTGTTTGCTTTTCAAGACCTATTATTATTATTATAGGTTTTATTAAGTAGGTAATTATTCAGTGTATAATTATGCAATATATAAAATGGTCAGATAGATTCACTGTAAATTAGCGAGGGCTCTCTATATATATACACACATACTGTATTGTAAATTACATAAATATAATAAATCCCTGTCCATGCAGCAATGTAGATGGTCAGTATTTTTCCTTTTTTTCACCCCACCAGGAAATACACACAAATGCCTTGCAGCAAAGCGATGATATACTTCAGCATACTGTCGGGTGTGTATATTTTGTATTTCAGAGTGGCTGCAGCTGCTTTGGTCATCCTCTCTGCCTCCTTGTTTTCAGCTTCATTTCCCACCCTAATGATGATTCAGAGGCAGCCTAGCAGCTGACACTGGGCGGCAGAAGAGGGAGGGTGAGGGTGTAGGAACTACAGTAATGACAGCAGTGAAATAAAAGATGGGAAGGTAAGGAAGGGGTCACAGCGAGGAGGAATATAAAGGCCAACATGGGATAGGGTGAAAGTTGGACTTGGGACTGGAATACTCCAGAAAAGGCAGTAGTTATATATAAAGAGTCAAAGGTTCAGTATTGTAAACTACTGGTTCATGCTTTCATGAAAAAATGAACTGCCGCAATTTCCTTTCTATGTGGCCTTAACTGAACTGTAGAAATCAAATACATTTTACTCGATATTCTAATTCATTGAGATGCACTAGTACCGTATAGAGATTTTGAGAGCACATAGATATACGTATCATTCATTAAAGGAAATCTCTCATGGGCACGAGGCCTGGGATGATAGTAGATTAATTAATCACAAACTAATCGTATGAACGCAATCATTTTGTCGGCCTCAATATACTGCCATGTACATACATATGTCTGTTTTCATATCCTGCTTACAAACAGGCAAGAAAAGGGTTCACTTTGTGCATTGGTTTCAGCATTTGTGTGGTTGTTCCATAACCCGTTTGCAGTATATTGTCATGTATGTTTTATATTTCTCCATTTTACTTTCCAAAACAATATTAAAATCTTCCGATCTCATGTATTGTCTCGTCTTGTGAACTGTGTCTTGTGACACCCCTGTTATACAGTATAATTCTGTCTTTTTCTAATGTGCAATATGTGTGTATTATAGTGTTACTATTTATTATTGGCCTACTCTTACGGTATTACTCTCATGTACAATTAATTAATTCAATTGTTTCATTTTTGTCATGTCTACACTCTCTCCTGTGTATATGTCCTGTGTATATGTCAAGTGTTGTATTTTATACTGGAACTTATTCATACTGGAATCAGGATAAGGAACATGATGAAGCTTCGGTCATCTCCATCTAATTGACTTTCAGCCAAGATGTGTGGTCAACAACTAGGAAATTGGTGTGAAGTGACTCCATTGTTCAGGGCACAGTGCAGGCTTGTGAAGCTATTCCAGAAGCTATTCTCTGTTGACCATGTTCTTATGGAAATGATGTATGTTGCATGTGATTGCAGCCACACTGAAGCTTGTTTTCCTCCTCCATGCAGAGCAGCAAGAACTGGCGAGCGGCAGTGGATCTGACAGGCCGTCTTCTGACTGCTCATGGGCAGGGATATGGAAAAGCTGGACAGCCCTCTTCCCATACCACAAACTCACTGCAGGTAGGATGCAGACATCTGACTTTGTTGAAGGGGTGGCTTGGCTTCACCGTATACTGTATTTTCCACACTATAAGACGCACTTAAAGGCCTTCAGAGAACACAACATAATATGTACGGCAGCGCCGAGCAAGTTCGATGCTTGGGCTAAGGTATCTGCTTTAAGTGTTTGGCGAAACCCGGCATCATTGCTGATGAGAGGGAAGCAGTCGTGTTTGATGGCAAAATTGTCCAGCTGTTCAATTAAGATACAGAAGATGAGGTACGCCTATGTATGTATTATGTATGTATTAAGTACACTTAGACTGAACATTATACGTAATGCGGTGCAGAAAATCAATTGTATTATTGAACTGTGGTAAGAGCATTTTGCATTCAGATATAGTCGTCCTTCACCACGTCATGGTTTGAACATGGCTTAAGTTTTTGGGTTCTTACTTTGCCCTTCTTACCCAGTCTCTTCTTAAATTTAGAATAAATAAATTGGAGGCTAACTATAGTTAGTTGGGTAGTGATGCATTTTGGGTTTAGATCCCAAGGTTTGGAATCCCTGCCCTAGTTAATTAATTCAAATAAATCTCTGGAACAGTCACCAATGTAATAAAGAATTTAAGAAGACCATTTGGACTGGTCTGGACCATCAGTCATGTGATGCTAGGCACTGAAATACCCACACTAATGTTCCAAGAATTACAGGTATGTTTACGAGTATATCCCACTAGGAGGATAGTGGGTCATATTGTTTTATTTTTGACTGATAATTGTTTGAATTTGCTGTGTAATTAACATGTATATATGTAGAGTTTGCGGCTAATGACATCTGAGTTTCTGAAATAGATTCTCTTAACAAAAGTGCACCAAAAATACAAAATAATCCATTAAGTACAAAACACGTGTTGGCCATCATGCTAACATTGTGTAAAATGGCAGCGTGTGTGATGCATCTTGTGTTTTTTTCATTGTTGATATTTACAAAAAAACTGTTGCATCTTAGCGCATGTACTACTGGATAATGTGGTGAGTGTGTTTTTCAGATTCCTTACATTCATAATCAGATGAGTATCTTCCATGTGTTCCATCCCGTTGTGAACATAGTGTTCACTGTGTTTTTTAATGCCATTATGGCATATATACTATCGCACAGCAGTACAACAACATGTTTTAATATAAGCTCATATAAGATAAGTCAGTATTCCTGCACATTCATGCCACATACTGTCAAATGTGATCTTATTGAAACATTTGCTGTGTGAATCAAAGGCTCTCCATCCATTTCTGATTGAAATTGTGTATTGGATGTAATTAAAAGATGGCATTCTTAGTAAATTTAAAAAAAAGTCAACAGACGGGACAAAATTTGTTGAGATCTTAATAGTTTGCATACAAACGTTATGTAATCACTTTTGTATCGCCTGACAACTCGTTTTCCAACGTCCCAGTTCGCTTGAACGCATCTAAGTGACGTCATCATTCAGTTCGCCCTGGTGGCTGATGGGATGGATATTGCATGTTTGCAAACATTAGCAAGAAGAAACTTAACACGTGGTGTTTATACATATTAGGCCATGGATAGACATACTTGCTGCGTTCGTAGTTGTAGTGACCGAGTCCGCCATCAACACGGACGACTCGAGAAAACATCCTACTATAGTTTCCCTGCTTGGAATCAGAATCAAGGGACTGAATACTCCGAAGTAACTAAGAAAAGACGGATGGCCTGGTTAGAAGCCGTACAACGGACAGACATAACATACGGCACAAATATAAATTTGAAAGTGTGTTCCAGACATTTTCACTCAGGTGAGTGACAAAGCATTACGACATTATGTGTTATTTGTGCTATGCTGCATTTCAGAGAACTGAGTAGTCAGAAACGTGAAACATATGTCAGTGTTAACTAAACTATCTTCTAGAAACATCTCGCGGCACACCACCATTACAAAAATGTATATATACATACAGTCGTGGGGAAAAAGAACACTAGACCACCCTTGTTTCTTCAGTTCATTGATCCATTTTAATGACTGGTACAACTAAAGCTACATTTGTTTGGACAAATATAATGATGCTAACAAACAATATCTCGTTAGAGTTTAATGTAAGGCAGACATAAATAAGATACCAGACATGTAAAATATGATATATCACAGCTTTAAACGCATCTTCTGAATGCCTTGCATTTGTATTTTTGTTAATTTAGCTGTTAGTATTTTTGAAAATGCTTGATTTAGGCCAAGAATATGTAAAATTAGCTAAAATGTGCATATTTCAGGCTACTAAGCAGTTTTCAACTACAAAACACAGATAATTTATTCATGTATTCAGAAAAAACGTGATAGAGTGATGCTAACTGTACTGCTAACTCTTTTCACAAAGAAAATACTTGCTTACTTTTGTACTTTTGACTAACATACAAGTTCGTACCGGTTAAGGTCCAAGGGTTTTTTTTTTCCACACTTTCCAGTCTCTAATGCAGCATATAAGGTCTTTTAGTGTAGATTTGAAATTGTTTCAAAGTGCTACTTTCATTTTAGGCATGTTTGTATGATGCTAAGTAATCACTATATTCTTTGGAAGGCAAACCAGCACATTCAATGGATGTCTTAAACCCTGACTGGGTTCCGAGCCTTCACCTACAGCATGAAGATACACCCGCCATAAAGTCACCGGATCACTACTATCACAGATTTGTAAAATGGCAAAAGAAAAGGTCAGCATCAAGACAACACACAGAATTCCAAACGCTGGGAGATGTCAAGAAACTTGTTAACAAGACACAGGCACCACAAAAAAAGGAAGTGGAAGACCCAACAGAGGCTATGGCGGTTGACAGCGTACAAGCGGTAAATCCCATAGAAGTGGCTGGCGATGTGAAAAAGGATGAGGAATTGGTTAAGGGTGTGGAAGTACCACAAGAATCGGCATCCCAGATACATCGATTTTTGGGGCAGAGCAGCTCTGAAGAACTTGCATTTTTGTTGCCAATGAGGGAGCTTTGCTGTGAGCTACACAAAAATAACATGGATGAAAACTTCTTCAAAGCCAATGCACATACCATCGAATATTACACAGGAATACCAAGCCTTGCTACTTTTATGGTGGTATTAGATGAGGTTAAGCCTTCGTTGCCAGTGTCCAAGCTGTCCCCCTTTCATATGGTGTTATTGACACTTGCTCGTCTAAGGCTTGGAATTTCAATTGAACACCTAGCACAACTCCTCGAGGTTTCATGTGAAACTATTTACACTGCATTTACCAACACTGTAGATGTGTTGTATTCATGCCTTAACTCCTTGGTACTGTGGCCCAAAAGGCATTGTTTGCAAGCCATGATGCCATGTTGGTTTTTGGAAACCTTTGGCAAACGTGTAGCCATTATTGTTGACTGCTTCCAAATGCATATAGAGAGGCAATCAAGGGTCACCCAAACACAAAGGCAGTCATGGTCTTCCAACAGAAACACACACACTGTAAAATACCTGCTTGGTATCACGCCACAAGGTGCAATAGTGTTTATTTCTAAGGAATGGGGGAGTTGTGCATCTGACATACAGGTCACCGAGAATTGCGGCCTCCTTGATGAACTGCTACCAGGTGATATTGTTTTGTCTGATCGAGGATTTGATATCGAAGACAACAAGGGCCTGTGGTGTGCCACGGTCAAAAACCATTGGCCCTCAAACAAACATCTACTCGAACCCAAGAATGTGGTAAACACACCAGCAATAGTAAAGCTGAGGAATCTTGTGAAAGGAGTGATTGATAATGTGCGCATAAAGTCTGCGATGCTACATAACAGAATACCTGCTAATTTGTATCTGCAATGTAAGGACGAGGAGGTCACCTTTCTTCACAAGATTGTGAGCATTTGCTGTACTGTGTCCAACCTGTGTCCAAGTGTTAATGTCACACTGGATGGGTCCAAAAATGTGCACATGTAATATGACAATTAGTGTATTGATATGACTTCTTTCTGCAAACGTTGTCTCTTTTTGTTCAATAAAATGTTTTAAGTGGGACACTGTTGTTTTTGAGCAATATTTGTCCACAAGCTCTACATGGATACATTATACATAGTGCCTTACTTAATTTTGCTCTCATTAATACGTGTAGCACGAATTTCTGCATTTGCCAAAAGCATCACATATTATTTTCTTATTGTAGCATCACAGTGCATTAGTCACAACTGATCAACTCTTATGCGATTTGCAGTTCTAACTTATTTTTGTGCAAATGTCGCAAAATAAAGGTGATGCTAAGATATTAGCATACATATCAAAGTAAACTTTTAGATCACTGGTACTGGTACTGGTATATTTCAACTGCATCAGGCTTAGCACCTGTCTGACTGACGTCCTTGTATATTCGGTAGAAATTGTCATCGGTTATCACAAGTCCATCGTTTCCAGCAGGTTTTTAAAGCCGTTTTTCCCCACTGTTTGTGGCACAAGGTGGTGAAAATTATTGTTTTTATGATCTGGATTTTAACTACCTCTATATTATTGACTTATTGCTTCCTTGATGACTTCTTCCACCGCAGACGCAGTAGCCTGTTTGCTAGCCTCCGGGCTTCTGCTACACCGCTACTCCCTCCTGCATGCAGGAATGAGGGTGATACAGCGCAAATCCAGTCTGTATTGATATCGACGATATGTTTGGTTTTGATATAGTGCTTAAAGTAAATATAGATATTTTGTAAAAATTGATATCAGCCAGCAAAACCACGTTTTGTGGTATAAAGTGGAAATTCACTAATTATGGTCACATTTGAAAGCAATTAATGGTGATAAACTAGGGATTACTGTGATATGATATGACCTGTTCTATGCTACACAGTTTAACATTGATAAAAACATTATGAAGCAAGCTTTACATTTTTTATTGTTTTTCAACTTTTTTTTAACAATTATAAATAATTATTTGATCCTATGCTGATTTTATAAGTTGACCCCATGAAATGAACAGTTTTGATTTTATGGTAGGTTTATATTAGCAAAGACAGAATATCTAAACTCTAAAAAGGTTTTGAGGTAAATGAGTGAAATGAGTATTTGAATCCCCAAGTACAACATACTAATAATACTTGGCTGAGAACACATCGTTGGCAAGAGAGATTTGTACTCCTCCTTAGTGATCCTTTCAAACCATGGAGATTTCAGGGCTGTCGCTTGGCAACTCAAAGTTTCAGCTAGGCCAGTCCTGGATCTTAATGCACTGCATATTGACTTGTTGCTTTGGGTGTATGGACCGTTGTCGTGCCGGAAGACAAATCCAAGACCGATTTTCAGAGAGGGGTTTGCTGGAGCCTATCCCAGCTAACTTTGCCCAACAGGTTGCTGGCCACTAGGCCAAATCTCAATCTGGTATGAGCAAATGTGGTACCGATGTTTGTCCTGAAGACTATGGTTGTAGCTCCGTTGAGATCATTTACAAGCTTGTAATTCTTGGCTGAACCCTCACCTTCTAAGAATCTTCCTTGCCCCACAAGTTGAGATCTTGAGGCTTTTGTCTTGTATTTATTCATTTTTTAAATTATAATTAAATTCAAATGCCAACAATTTGTGAATCCCTTTTATGGTCACATAACCAGTGGGATTCAGAACTATTGCTGGTTGATAGGGCATCAAATAATGATTTTATGCAATGAAATTTAAGTTAATTTATAAGGGTTTCTTATTTGCTTTGTGTTTTTGTGTCCAAATAAACCCATTATAAAATCACACACGGTTCATTTCTTTGTGAAATAATTATGTGTTTTGTGTGTGCCTGTCTTTTAGCTTTGGTTTGCACGTTTGGCCCTTCTCACCAAGCTGAACCTCTTCCAAAACGCTGAACTGGAATTTGAGCCTTTTGGCAATTTGGATCAACCTGACCTCTTCTATGAATACTACCCCACTCTTTACCCTGGAAGAAGAGGTATACACACACACACACACAATCATTGCACACTTCCATTTTGATAGTGTGTCAATATATAAATCATAGAGAGGCATGTCCATATGTTGACAATCTCACTATTTCAACTTCCTTATTTCATTTATCCTGTGTATACCAATGATCTTTTTTTATATATTGGCTGATACAGTATGTTGGTTATCTTTTTTTTTTCCCCAGCTCTTGGTATTAGCATCAGCCCCAAACTTCCATATTGGTCGGGCTCTACTTCTGATTATGGAAAAATCACTCAATCGTTCAGATCGTCCAGGATTTTGTGATGTTACAATTGCACCAATTGGACTAAATTCAACCAATCCCTGCAAATTATGCACGACCCGGCAATTTTGTCTAATCCCTTCAATTTCCCAACACATTTTCGCCAATGATATTTGTCGCTGATCAGCGACGGGTCAACTGCCTGACCAACCAAATGTGTCCCAGCATCGCCCATCCACGTCCTCACTTTCAGTTTGCCTGTTATGATTGCATAGAGGGAAATTGACATTAGGGAGTACACAGTGCAAACCTCTGTACTACCTCTGTGCACGAGAACTTTGTTAAAGAGAAGGTAATGGAGGAGATGAGAAAGGAGAGAGGTTTACTTACTTTCTCAGGCAGACAGTCTGGCAATGCAGATGGCTGCCATTCATTGCCAGAAGGCTGAGAGGAGGACCAGAGTCTTGGAGACGTTCAGAGCAGTACAGAGGCAACTTTAGTTCAACATACATGTAAAAAAAACAAAAAAAAGACACTGCGACTTCTGTCGCAATTTTTCGCAAAAACAGGCATCTGGCCTGTCTGTGTGGGCAGCTGCAAATTTCGGTGGAGCTCCAGCAGTTTTTGAATCTTGGCAGGCTTAAGCCTTGGTGGTTACTAGACATCCTACAATCTGTGGTTGTTAACAAATGCCCCGATAAGACATTCCCAACTTGTGTCTACACCAGTAGACACAAGTCTTAGATCTTCACTGAGTTAGTTGGACTTTCTCATCGTTTTCATTGAGTGTTGTCAAACTAACTACTATTGTATTTTATTAAATAAAGGCGTGCGTTATAATTCCATCCTGGATGATTACACTAAATGCCCCAATTAAGAAGACATTCAAGCCCATGATGAGAACACAGTTATCCCTTGTATATGGAGCTAATTGGTTCCAGATTGTGAAGTAGGAATATTTTTAAAAAGTAGTATAAATGTAGTATATATTCATTTTTTGAGCATAGAAAACATATTAATAACTTTCAAAAATTTTGCCATTATCAGAGTCAGTAGACACTAAATAACACCCATATAGTCACCTTTACACTTCTATTATTCTTTATTCACATTGCTCATGCACAAGCGTGCAGACCTCACAGCTAGGAGACCAGGGTTCAATTCCACCCTTGGCCATCTTGGTCTATTGGCGACTCCAAATTGTCCATAGGTATGAATGTGAGTGTGTCTATATGTGCCCTGTGATTGGCTGGTGACCAGTCCAGGGTGTACCCGCCTCTCGCCCAAAGACAGCTGGGATAGGCTCCAGCACCCCCGCGACTCTCGTGAGGAAAAAGCGGTAGAAAATGAATGAATGAATGAATGAATGCTCATGCACAGGCAACGGGATCACTGCAGAGGACACGAGGCAGCCATGGCATTCAGCATAGTATGCTAGAAAGCTAACTCGTTAGCCACCAATTTATTTATTCTAAACTTAAGAAAGGGTTTCAATTGGAGTGCGGAAAAAGAACAAAGTAAAAAGCCAAACACTTACCACTTCCACACAGAATCGGAGGATATATTTTTTTTTCCACTCTATCATGTCAGACAGGCCATGGCTGACTAAGATAATAAAATAATCTAGTGTAATGTCAGGTCTCATCGATGTTTTGAGGGAGTGATGTTCGGGACGACTGAATGTAAATATATCTATAGTCAATAAGAAGAATGCTTGTGTACGCCTATTCATAGGGATAGTCAGAAGCCCTCTAAAGACCTTAATTTGTTGTTTCCTTTTTGTTTTTTTTACAATATAAATCATATACATTGAAAATATGTTTTAATGTTTAAATCAGAATTTAGTTTTTTTTTTTTTTTATTGTCGAGAAGCTTGAGCAACTCCACTTGTCTGCAGCAGCTCTTTGCTTTAGTTTGTCCTCTTTTTACACTGCATGAATAACTCTCTAATGTATTCCCATTACTTAGTATCTGCTTCGCCCCTCGGGCTACCACAGTGAAGGCAGTTGCAGAGACACAGCTGCACACGCACACAAACACAAAACCACAACCTTTAAAAAGACTGCACTGATTGACTCGATTCTGCTCAATATTAAATGCTTTGTGCCCTGCAAGTTGCTTGCAGACAAACTGACAGGAGTTTTAATTTCTGACATCAGAAGTACTATAGAGCATTCTTCGGCCCGATGCTTGTCTCTTATCATGACGGAATTCTTTAAATGCCTTAGGTGATGACTGCCATTGTGCTACAGCTAAAGAATGTGTTTTTGTCAGTTATTAATTTTTGTGACTAACCTGTATACATTGTCGTTCAATAATTATTTGTTTGCATCCCTTTAAAATTAATATTAACAATATAAATCAATCAAATATAGATACATTATAGTTTCACATAAAATATTGTTATATTAAAGTACAGTTGTGGTTGCCCCATAAACAATTAAGCTGGTAGTTAGCTTGCTATATTATACAGATCTCAATTATTCTTGCATATTGCCATATCTCCTGGCATATACTGTATATATGAAATACTAACGGCAGTGTCATGATTTGTTTAGTTCCAAATTTGCACCGAGACATCAAAGGCTTTAAGAGTCTTAATTTTAAGCTGATGAAACTTGCTGACACCCCAAGAGCATCAGACTTAAGAATTGAGCCACAAATGGAGGAGCTGCATCCGGTCAGCAGAAAGTCAAAATTGGAGGGCAGTTGCACTTGTTAAGGTCAAACATGTGCTGTATTGTAGAGGTGGAGGTAGTAATAGAAAGTAAAACGAGGTGGTTGAGCAAGATGGAATTTGAGATACAACCAAACCTTGTTTAGCATATACTCTGCTTTGTGTGTTTTTTCGGTTAATGATGAAAAAGTACACCAACATTTTGCCTCTGTTTGGATGTTTTCCAATTAGCACACAATATGGCATGCATCTTGTCATGTTATTAATACACTGGGTGTGTGCAACTGTCCTTGTTAGCATTCTATTTGCTCGATTAGACATGGAAATAGGAACCGGAAATCAACGGTGTTTATCACATTCTCTATCAAATGCTGGCAACTGCATCTTTCTTTGGCTTCGTTTTGGTTTATTTTGCTACAGTGATCAAAAGAAAAGCACTGACTTAAAATGAGAAACACTACTGAATTCAGAAATAACTCATGACAAAACACGAAAAACGGTTTCCGTGTTGGACCTTCTGGAAAGGATTAATGATGCTAACCAAGGTTCCACTGTAGGACTCACCTTTATTTCGCTTTTTCACACGATGTCTCATGAATGATGTTGAGGCAAGAGACAGAAGGATGAGGCATGGAGATGAGTGATGGAGCTGTGCAGCACACAGAGGGAAAGATGAGAGGGTTTAATAAGCAGCCATAGATAGCTCAATGCCATCTGTACGCTCTTGCCTCCAGGGCTGTGTGCAGTGTGTGTGTGTGTGTGTGTATGTGTGGGTGGGTGGATGGGTTTGTATTCTCATCATGCACCCTTGTTTCCTCTCCCCTCTCTCCTGCAATGTCCTCATCCCACCCCTTTTCTCATCTCCCTCCTATCCCCAAACATGTTCCCCTGTCTTCCGTTTTCTCTGTATTCTCCTCTCCCTAACAGGCTCCATGGTGCCGTTCTCCATGCGGTTACTGCATGCTGAGCTTCCCCAGCACCTGGCAAAGCCTCAGGAGGCTCTGGACCGCCTGCACAACCTCAAAACTGTCTGCCTCACAGTTAGTACATGCAGTGACAAATACAGCCTTTAGATGAACACAACCATTTGCATAATAAATAGCACTTGCAAAAATGCAGTTCAGCCAAATAAATACTTAAGCCAAACTATACAAACAAGCACATATGGTCACATTTTGGAATATGCTGATTCCAGTATACGCATACAGAAATCCTGAAACGCTGTTCTGGCAGTGAATCCTTTTCTTCAACAGATCTTGGAGAACTTGGGGAAATGCTTGGCAGAAGATGGCAGCATGCTCACCCTAACAGAGGAGAATAGACAAGGTAAGTCACACGCACTTCAGGCTGCAGACCTGGCCTCGGTCCCAGACCGCATTACGCTGGGGAATTATACACACAAACCAACACTGAGGCACACCCGGTGTAGGACTGCAGCATACCTCGACCACACAAACATTTTCAACCACACAAACACATCGATGTCGAGCTCTCAAAGTGTTTAGCACCTCACTGCTTTTGCACTCGTGGTGAATATCAAAACGGTCTCTCCAGCCTTGCACGCAGAACAGATCAATACACATCAGTCTTAGCCAAGCCACTTGCATCTGCACATGTGGTGGGGAACTAGACAGACGTTATAGACTGTAATCACCACTTTTTCACAATCATCACCCCCACGCAGACCTCTCGCCCTTCAAAATTGCTCAACATAGCAATAAATCTCAATGCGGGCTGCTGTCAGTCTTTTCGGATCACTTTCTTTGTTTTTTTTTGTTTTTTTTCCGAGCACAAGAAGCGATAGAGTAAGGTTAATTTAAAGCAATGAAAAATAACAACAAGCCGATTGGAAAAAGCTGAGCTAAATGTACCAAGACATTCGTTTATAATTGGGAAAACACTGGTGGGATGATGTTTGTGTGAATACAGTGTGTGTGTGATGGCGCACTAGTGCTGCCAGTTGCTCCTCCTCTAAAAGCAGTGTAATAGCTCTACCCCCTTTCTCTCCTCCGCCTGCCCACACAGACAGCCGACAGTCAAGTCAATAACACAAGGCCATGCCTTCGCACATCAGACCCCTACTGAGTGATTAGCTCCCCTCCCCAACACATGCACAGACAGGCACACACTCACAGGTGTGCTGCAATGAATAATAATGGGCCTGCACAGAAGCTCTTCCACGGGGGGTACTGTCGGAGGGAAAGAAGAAAAGTGCCGCAGTGTCTTCCTTCCCCATCACCTCACCTTAAAATGTACCCTGTCGTGGAGAAGTTAATTAAAAAGAAAGGAGGTTTTTTCAGGGAGTTAAAGTGTGTTCAGAGCAGCGGACAAACAGATGTAATGAAAACAGGAATTCAACCTCAAACAATAAAACCTCTGCCCTGTATGCCTTCATGATTTTAGAATCTCTAAAGCTGTGGAAATCTCGTCTCAGCCGTGTCCTCTACTCCATGGCCAACTGTCTGCTCATGATGAAGGTACGTCGGTGTTTAGTGTCCTCATATGAGTGTCTAGAGTCTACGTGGGAGGGGAGTGATGCTGCCGTGTGCGTGTTTGTGTGTGTGAGCCTGGGAGATCTCTGATGCCATGCTGCTGGAGGATTCACAGTGAAATCCCCCCAGACTGACCACTAATTGGATTCTTGGTCAGTGAGAGAGCCAGCAAGTGGGAAGGGAGGAAAGGGAAGGGTGGGGATGCAGTTAAAGACTGTAGGGAGAGACACAGCGCCATCTAGTGGCAGTACGACACATCAGCGTACAAACCTTATTTCTAGGGTAGGGTATTTAATAACCTGTTTCCATTATCAAATCAAATAACCAACTATTGTCACTTATGACACTTATGCACTTTTTAACACCCTTCTGTTAAGTTATTATACAGTCATTTTTGTGTATTACTTTCTACCTCGCTAACTTTGTTGCTTCATTTTTAATTCATGTCATGCCCCCCAAAAAATATTTAATAAAATATTTCAATGTACAACTGACTTATATATAATTCTGAGACAGCAAAGTAATTTCAATTTAAGCCAATCCCAAAATGGATGACTACAACTGCACACCAAATACTTAGTGGGTGGAGCTTGGACTGTACATTCTGCTAAATGCTCAAGAGAGCATTTTCACTCTCTTGCAACAACAGAATGGTAATGTTCACAGTTAATTACTTCCAGACCAAACTGTGATGAGTAAATTTCCATAAATCAATAAATACATTAAATATATTCACTAAATCAATAAATGTCCTTTATAATTTTTTTTATAAATTATATTATATTATATATATAATATACATATATATTATATATTATAATTTTATAATATATATTATATTTATTATATTTTATATATTTTATTATATTTATTATAAATTTATAAATCAAATAATTCCACAGTTACAGCATAGAAAATGTCTTTATGACGTTCTAAAACATTATTAGAACCCTCTCAACATGAAATAGCACCCCTATAGTCATCTTTACGCTCGTATTACGTTATCATATACACAATAAGAGAAAATAAGCCATTGAAGGCATTTGAAAGACTCATGCTCCTGTCTTGCTGTAAGTATATTCCAGTGTGAGGGAAGCTGAGTGGGGGGGAGACAGGAAGTGACATCAGGGTCCCAACATTAGCTTGTCTTAGAGGTTATTATGCCTGGTGTTAGATCATTCAAACCTGCAATAAAACTCTGGTGTTCTGGCGATCAAGTCTGGTGCTTGTGTGTCGTGATTATTAACATTAACTTAGTTGGCCCGGTTCTGTTGTTCTGTTGGCATGCAGGTAGAAGGATCCACAGTGTTTTGGATACTAATGTTGATTTAGGATTTCTGTATTTTTCATTTTCCCAATTTGTGGATGTATTCCAAACACACAGGAACACAAACCCGAGTGATGAGTCTCAGCCACACACACACTAACATTTTCTCACACACACCTGTCTGACCTCGCTCCCTGGCCCCACTCAGCAGTCTAGTGAGCAACGTGGAGGTGGGAGGAGGATCACCTTGCCCTGCTATTTCTCCATATGTTTGATTAATGCTCTGTCCATAGTCCGCCTCCACTTACTTGGCTTGTCCTCCACCCGTCTCTGCCTCCTGCTATTTCACCTTTACCTTATCAGTCTCTTCATTTCAATGTGGCCCTGCCTTCTATTTCTCTGGGAAGCTCTTTCTTTTTTTTATTCAGTCTTCTCACTTTCTAACTCTCACCTGTCACACAATGTCCATGTCCCACCGCAGGATTATGTTCTAGCTGTGGAGGTCTACCAATCCATTATCCAGTATGAACCCCAGCAGAGAGTGCAGCTGCTCAGCGGCATAGGACGCATCTTCTTGCAGGTTAACACACACACATAAAACGGGCAGGAAGTAGGGAAGTAGAAAAAAATATTGACATTCCTATTTAAATCATTCAGATTGGAGATATTAAGACAGCTGAGATGTACTTCGAGGATGTGGAGCAAGCCTGTCAGACCACAGACATCAAGCCCAGCCTCACAACATGTGTTCTGATGAACAGGTATGTTCGTGTTCAGCACCTTATGTACACTGTTTGTGTGTAGTAGCCGTAAAAGAGGTTGTTCTGTCACATTTGTTGTCGGATGTTAGCTGCATCTTGCATGTAAGAATTGTGTTCTTTTCATATTTAAATGCATTCCAGAAAAGGCTGTGAATCCATCACAGTGGATACAACAAGCACTCAAATGTGTATTGCTATCCAGTACAAAATACAGTCAACACAGAAAATGAGTTTACTTCCAACTTTATGAGAGCAATTTGTGGAAGGCTCCCCCATGCACAAAGCAATGTCCACAACTGTATACTTGAAAGAACTGTATACTATGAAAGAACTTGAGAACCATGACCTCATTCCCTTTTGGCCTGCCAAGTGTTCATCTGAATGAACAAAGATTACTGTTAAAAATGCAAACATCAGACCTGTTTGTCAAGATGCTTGACACTTTAATAAGAATTATTGATTTTAGTTGTTTGGTTAAGTCTTACTTTATATAAAAAGATACAAAAATATTTACTTTTGTACATGATGCTTATATAATGTTTAAAAAAATATTGATTCATAATAAGCACTATTTGTTCATGTTGATTTCCAGGGCATTTGTCTATCTCAGTCAGAACAACTATGCTGAAGCTCATGCATCCTTTATTGAAGTTCTAAAGATGGACCCGAAAAACCCTGTGGTAAGTCGTTTTACAGCCACTGTGGAAAAATAATGCACCTCCATTTTGACAAGCTAGAACTGACTATAGGTACTGGTCGCACCAATACAGGATTTTATTGATAAATATGGATCACATTCAAACCCTCGGGCATCTTTGTGTGGAGTTTGCATGCTCTCCCCGTGCATGCGTGGGTTTTCTCCGGGTACTCCGGTTTCCTCCCACATTCCAAAAACATGCTAGGTTAATTGGCCACTCCAAATTGTCCATATATGAGTATGAATGTGAGTGTGAATGGTTGTTTGTCTAGCATATGTGCCCTGTGATGGGCTGGCCACCAGTCCAGGGTGTACCCCGCCTCTCGCCTGAAGACAGCTGGGATAGGCTCCAGCATGCCTGCGACCCTCGTGAGGTTAAGTGGTACAGAAAATAAATGAATTTATCATATTAAAATGTTAAAATTTGTGCCTACTGTTGGCAGGCAGTGAGGTCAGAAAGAGACGGTGTTAGAAAAAAAACTCTCTGAAACCGAGTGTTCAAAGTCATACCAAACTTCTTTCACAACTGACTTACAAATGTGCAAACCTCATTATTTGAAACTTTGGCATCGTTTATCATGAGAATATAACAATCTAAGAAAAGTGGAAAAAGCTAAATAGGTCCCCTTTAAAGTATTTGTCCTAATAAGCATACCAGAGGTTATTCAACATTTGTGTCCATCTTCAAATAATTATAAAATAATTTCAATTATTAAATCAGATTATGTAATAGTATTCGGGTTGTCAAAGCTACCAGAAATCAAGACATTAAATGACACGCTCCTGGACACTGCAACTTGACTCAAATATTTATTAATGTAACATTAAGAACATTTTCCTAAATTCAATAGTTGACAGTGGACATTGACAGTGAACCTGATTTGTATTTTTAAATGCAAGAATTTAATTCCCATCTCATTTCATGACAAGGCCAACAACAATGCAGCTGTGTGCCTGCTCTACCTGGGCCGGCTCAAGGAGTCCCTTGGCAAGCTGGAAGGCCTGGTTCAGCAGGACCCGGCACTCTACCTCCATGAGAGCGTGCTCTTCAACCTGACCACTATGTATGAGCTGGAATCATCACGCAGCACCCAGAAAAAGCAGGCACTTTTGGAGGCTGTGGCGTGCCGGGAAGGGGACAGCTTCAACACTCAGTGCCTGAAACTGGCCTGACGAGTATGATAAGGTGAAACATATCACATCTTCTAGCAGTACCAACCAACACCCAAAACGTTCTGGCTCCTTTGAGAAGAAAGTGAATGTTCATTGCAAAGGCATATGGTTTACTCTTAACGGAACACGTCTTCTTTAACAAACGCTGGCTTAACGCTGTCTATAGACATTGGAATTATTAACTTTTTGTCAAATACACAAATGTAGACTTTTGTTAACTTTGTCCACAAAACACAAGAGGGTCTGGTGACACATGCTGGGGTCACCCAAGCCAGGGCTACTTCTATGTTGACAGTTATTTACAATACTGTACTTCTTAAACATCCCACTTGTTTTCAATGAAACTGGACCGGACACCAAAATAAGGAAAATAGGTCACGTTTTGTTTGATCATTTCACATTTTAATTGTTGATCATTTTAAACTGTTGCAGCTTTAACTATCTCATAATATGCTCCTAGCACACAACAAGCAAGCAAGACTGCAGTAACGCATCCACGGTGGGTTTTTCCGGTTAATTTATTATTATTATAATACTTTAGATGTGTTTCAAGGCATACAGAAGAACTGCTATTTCCCATCCTGGTCTGATTGCTAAGATAATTGCCTGTGTTTGGTAAATATTCATTTACAGTCATATTATTCTGTCAAATCTCATATACATGTCGTACCACACCACTAGTGGTAGTGGTTTTAAAGAGGTACACAATGTGGGACTTGACATGGGCATTATGCTAAGACGCATTCTTCAAGACTAATACACATACACAGGACCATACAAAGCTTCTCCACATAAGCAGACACCTGTAATACTGGATTAACTCTAATGCCACTTTAATTCAGCTTTCTCTTGCTGGGGTTTAAGTCAAGCCATATTCATAAACCACTACATGTTTTTCCTTTAAGCAACAAGCTGTCCAAAAAACTTTTTGTTGTTGCATTTGTATTTTTTTTTAAATCACATGAATATATTACTGTCTAGTTCAAAGGAGTCGCTGTGTTTAAGATCTTAAAATTCACTGTTTGCATATTGTTTTGCTCATCATACATTCATGTATATTAAGAGATTTGTCTTAAATTTAATTAAATAAATATTTGAAAACATAATTTGATAGGAACAGCATTCAATATGATGTTTGTTATTTCAGTTACACATTTGCAAACTCGCAAACTAGAGAGCTAGCGAACTAAACGGTAGCCTTCAAGTTATTTCCTTTAAACTTAAATAGCCAAAAACTTACCACTTCCACACGGATAGGGAGGATAACTATTAAGAGTTATTTAACCTTTAACATGAACATTAATCAAACGTAATAATTTTTTCTGGGTACATGATACCATACAGCATCCATATCAAACTTGCGCGGGCCGCACTAACATTAAACTTTCATATCAAGGCGGGGGCCTCAAACTAGTGTCCTGCGGGCCACATTTGGCCCGCGGGCCGTGTGTTTGAGACCCCTGCCCTAGATGGACCACATCAATATGAGCCAAACACAAAACAGTTAGTTTGGCCCGCAGCGTATCAGAAAGGAAGACGCAGGAGAAAATGATTAATCTAATACAAACATATAGCTGCTAATTGGATAATCGATTAATTGTTGCAGTTCTACTTCAGTGAAATGTTATCCATAGAAATTATATAAGATCTTGCTAGATTCAAATGTATATCAGCATCTATACATTGTCATGTGCACGTATCTGTTTTCCTTGTGTCCCACCGTCAAACAGGCAGGAAGTGACTTTATTCTGTACATTGGTTTCAGTACCTTGACATGTTTGTTCCACAGAACGGCATGAATGGAGTAAGCCCTTTTGTCAGTCATACAGTCTCTTTGTCTCACTGGGTGGAGGCAGGGCGATAGCATACACGGAGTACAGATGAGTGAACGATTCAATTGGGAGATCTACTTTTTAATAATAATTTTCTTAAAACAGGTTAAAAACTTGTCGCATTCTTGTAGACACAATTTTGTGTATTGTCTTGTGACACCCCTATTATGTAGTATATAAAAGTATCAGTAGAAAGGCTACTTGTTACATTCATTTCTTTATTAACAAGCTGATGAAAGACAGAAAATAGAGAACTTGCAATGTTGTATGTAGCTACAATATTATAACAACTTTTTGTTACTTGACAGCAAAAGTTATTTTTTATATTTTGAATCTGAATCTAGTGCAACTGGTGGTCATGGCATCTTCCTCTTACGGTTCTTCCTGCAGAGAAGCCACATACTTCTTTCGAATCTCGAGGTCATCCGCTGGCCGGTTGTAGGATTTCCATATCGGCTTCCCCACAAAGAGCCTCATGGCCTTAGTGTAATTCTGTGGAGACAAGAAGCTGCAAGTTCATCTAGCTCCATCCTTTGTCTATAAACCTGCTATTTGGTACCCCAACTGAAGAATGGAGGTGGCATAGTAGAGTTGGGACAGTGAATACAAAAACAGTATCCCTAAATGAAAAGGTACCCACAGTGCCGTAGAAACAAAAACAAGTCACCATGGTTATTAGCCCCACAGTAAATAATGTGTTCTTATTGCACCAAATAACCTTACTTATTTACAGGTCTTATGTTTTCTCCTATACATATTGTATTCATCATTGATTTGTTTTCAATTGTATTTTTTTCCCTGCAGAAACATGCAATGAATGCATGTCCCCAAGCTGTATAAACAATTCACTTTCCACAATCAATCAAAAATGCAAAAACCGTACACATTCAAAACCAAAAGTTCGATTTCACTAAATGCACTGATCGATTAAAACTCAAAATAAATGTTTTATTTTTCCTCTTCAGGGGAAAAGGCGGCGACTTTACCTTTTTAATATGATCTCTATGCAAACATGTTCAGGTAAACATTACCAACTTAACACAGTAGTGTTGAATACGTGTGGGGGAAGAATCGTGAGTTTTGTAGTTTTATTTTGGTAATGGTTTAATTTAATTTGAACATGCATCAGATTACAATTGAGTGCATCCCATAATCAGTTCACAGTTCCACATGTCCAAAAGGAGTAGGAAGAAGCTAAGCTTATTAAATCCTACCCCTCAATCTGATACTTTTACAATCAGTAACTGTTACTTTTGTTCACTTCCTGCTTTCCTAATATAGTTTAAGGTTTTTTTGTCACGTACCAAAGTACAAGGTTATTTGACACTGACATCAGCAAAAAAAAAAAACACAGAAAAGCAAGCACAGAGATCATTTGTGTTATTATGAGGTTTGCCCAAGTTGCAAGGCTTTGAGGCTGTCACTTGGGATCTTAAAGTTTCACTTTTGCCACTGATTTTCTACGACTGCCTAGGCCATACCAACACATGCCCTGGCAATAAGTTTAGGGTCCATGTCATGCTGGAAGACCCATGCACCAACCATCTTCAGTGTTCAGAAGGTTCTGCTTTGTGGTGAGAGGGTAAACTAGCAAAATCAGGAGATCAAATTCTTACTGTCTCGTCCAGAGTAAAGCGGTGGTATATGCCGGCTGGCAGGGTAATCAGGTCACCCTTGCGCATGGCGATTCTTATCCAGCGGTCCTCTTTGTCCCTGACGTCGAAATACGCCTGGCCATCAAGGATGTAGCGGATCTCATCATCCAAATGGATGTGTTCCTGATAGAACACTTTTAACTGATAAGATGGATACGAGACAGGAAGGTTTTCTTTAGTTAATCGCTTTTCAAAAATAAGTAGATGAATTCATGACTTTTTGATTTATACACATATGTAGGTCTACCATCTCTTCATAATTTGGCAGTGTGTTCTTCTCAACGGTGATGATGTCCATATAAGAGTAGCCTTGCTCCTTCCTGATCAGCTGCAGCTCTGGGTCATCATCATAGATGTCTGCATTCAGCTGAAACGGCAAAACAATGTCTACTAAATAATAGCAACACACCACAAGTACCAATGCCACGCAGTTAGACTGCAGCGAAGTACTTACTATGGACCCGAAATGTAGTTCGCTAACATGTGATTTACCTTCCAGTGAATAACACCGAGATTTTTCAACGTCTCCAATGAAACGGGTTGATTCGGTTTGAGTTTGTGGGGTTGTCTCTGGTCTTCATCGGAGGTGTCCATGTACCAGGCTTCTATCCCCATGCTCAACAGTATCCACCACAACAAGCAAAGCAAAAAGTTGAGCTCCTTCTACCACAATGGCGACCGGTGTTGCGTTCAAGTACACTCGGTTGTAATTTAAATTCTAACATGACGTTCATACATTACATTAACAAAGTCGACTGCGGGTAGAATTACCACAGTTAAACAGGCTATTAGTCGCATAACTTTAGTTTTGACTCATTTCAACACAAATTGTGTTTTTCATTTAAAACCACGTAAATTAGCACTGTGGTTTCCAGGCAGGTTATGGACGGTGAGCGTTATTATTTTTCGAAACATGCACGAGAGTTTTAAGTATAATCGTTATTGGTTGATGACAACGTTTAAAAATAAATACATGACGAGTTAGACAAAATTAACTCCGACGAGGATGGGATTCGAACCCACGCGTGCAGAGCACAATGGATTAGCAGTCCATCGCCTTAACCACTCGGCCACCTCGTCGCATATCGTCAATGGGCGACCTAATTTGTTTAAATACATGCGATGATGTTATGAGTAACTGAACTGGTTTTGAAGTAGAATATTGCATTGTACGTTGTGTTCTGGTGGGACCCATGTGATTAAACAATTTATTTTCAAATAAGTAAACAATGTAGTAAGTTTCGACTATTATATATCTGTCCACGCGAGGGCGCCAAGACCCAACATATGCTTAATTGGTTGGCTAAAATGACAATGATTTGACCTCTTCGTGCTCCTTCATTGCATAAGAAAAACTAAATACACCCTTGATGTGTATTCGACAATTATCAAGTCTCTCATTTTATTCAATCACAACTGACTAGAAACGTTCAAAACAAGGGAATACATTTCATGTTGTGTTTCCTTTTATAGAGTTTGCATATACCACATTAATATCTTGTAAAGTATGATTTGAAGGTAGCCACAACAAAATACTTACATCTTTAATAAGTTCGGACTGCATTTATCTGAGATTTCTGAATAGCCACAGAGAGGAAAAGTACTTCTAATTGATTGGCCTATTACATGTCAATCAAAGGTTGTGTGGTCTAAGCTCTGCCTTCAGGGACATATCAGCCAATCAGGTTTATGTATCACCGCCTCCATATTGATAGAATGTATTAGGTATTTCCGGGATTGTGTGCCTCAGACGCTGAGCTGATTAGAATGTCTTTTATTTCACATATTTTTGGAACCGTATCCTTAATCAATATGCATATATCTGGACTGCCTCGGTGTGATAATAGAAAACTGGCAAAAATTACTTTATTGAAGTAATTTCTGATTTTAATTGATCGTATTGATAGGTATTTAATGATTAGAAATATGCAGATGATTAATAACGTTAATCATCCTCCATCCATTTTCTATTAGGGTCATGGGTGTAGGCTGGAACCTATCCCAGCAGACTTTGGGTTGAGAGGCTGGGTCGCCAGCCAATCGCAGGGCACATAAAGACAATCATTCACTCTCACATTCATACCTAATATCAATATTTTTAGTACACATCACAAGGAATAACACAGTCCAAGGGGATCAAACATTTATTTACCCTTATTAAAAGTTACAATAAAACCATGAACATCTTCAAACGATAGCAAAATAAAAAGAACCAAAAACATTGGCCAAAACATATTTACAGAGAAAGTTTGCAGATAAAAAGCTCACATTTTGTACACAATCCCAACCCCCCTGCATCATAAATTCTGAAATGTGAACGCTGCAATACTCAAGCTTGAATTGGGGTTTTTGCCTGGAAAGAACCAAAATTCACAAAAAAAGACATGGATCTTCTCCCACCTCCCCTCATCGTTTTTTTTCCTATACATGACAAAATACTTCAAATTTGGGGGTAAAACATAGGAATGTAGATTTCTAAAAATTAAGCTCATTTGAAAGGTTTCATGTGTCCATGTAACAGTCATTTCGAGTGAAGGAGATGGTATGCCCCCGCTCTGCAACGGCGGCAATCGTTAGATCCCAAAAAAAAATAAGATGAGAGAAAAAACATGTTATAGGTCTGCCACGCTGTCAAAAGGATGCTTCTCCATACATTGGTGGGGGGGGAAGTCAGTATTCCTGATTCGCTCCTCATCCAGTTCATTACCTTATCCATATGATGGTCCCTGTGTGTACCATGAGGGGGCGACACAAGCCTTACATCAATTTGAGGGCCCGGTGAGATTCCGTCTGTCAAAGAACTACTAAAAAAAGGCAAGTGAAGTGGTGGTTGAATCAGCAAAACGTGATATATCCTTTATCTTCTTTTGTAGTTTTGTTGTATAACTTTAAGAACGTGGCATGAGTCTCTCTTATATATATTTATATACTTTAATCTTGGAAAATTAGTTCAGTCGCTGGGGTGCAGTCACTCCGCACTGGCGTCACCCTCGGGGGCTGCGGGTGTCGTGTCCTCAGCTGGGGCGGCAGCAGCAGCAGCGGCGGCGGCGGGGGCAGCGGCCTCCTCAGCCGGGGCAGCCTCTGTGACCGGGGCCTCCTCGGCTGCTTTGGCCTCTTCTTCTGGGGCTGCGGCTGCCTCGCCTTCTTTGGCCTCTGCAGCTGGCGTCTCCTCTTTGGATTCCTTGGCAGTATGGCCGTTCTCCTCGGGCTTCTCCTCGCCCGCGGGGGATGTGGCCTCATCCTTGGCCTCCTCGCTGCCCTTTTTGTTTTTCTTCAGAGAAATGCCCTTGAACTTGAAGGAGTTCTTCAGAGAGAACTTCTTTTTCTTCTTGCCTTCCTTGGGGGCCTCCCCCTCGGTTTTAGCAGCCTCCCCCTCTGTCGCAGGAGCAGGCTCAATGGCGTCTCCGGCGCCTGCCTCTCCTTCCTTGGCCGGTTCGGCTGTTCCGTTGCCATCTGCAGCAGCCACTTCCCCATCAGGTTTGGCTGACACGTCACCATTGGTTTTGACATGGCCGTTCTCCTAAAAAAAACAAAAAATTTAGTGCTAAATATCTCATTACAAAACTATTGACTTTGATTGACAGCGTCTCAGAAGGGAGGGGGATGACAGCTGTGTGCACCACCCCTACTACACGCAAGGGGGCAGTAACGCTGCGCGTATAGTTACACGTTAAAGAACAAAGGAATTCCCCTCTAACTGCTCCCAACTGTTCTACCCATCAGTGTGGCCTGGATCTAAGCATCTGAATTCAATCATAAAGCATCATGTCTACGGTGACCAAATGGGACTTTAATGCATCATAGAAATGCCTAAAACATAAAAAAAAAGAGCGCACACCCGCTCTTTTGTCTGCAACTTGGCAAAATGCGCCTCCAGCAGAGCGCATTTGCATCATTTGCACTGCGCATCTTTTGTCTGCCCGAAAGGCGAACATTCCCAACGATTATTGGAGGCAAATTATGAGAGAAAATACACTTAAAATCGACGTCTGTTGGCGAATTTGGCTAGTAAAAAACAAAATTCGTTTAAATTTGAGTTTGAATGAAATTTCATCCCCCGGGGGACACGAATGAACAAAGGCAGGGTTTGGGGGTGATCTTCTCCATTCGACGTCAGATCCGCTAGCAAGATCACTTCTCGGATTATTTCATTAGAAATGCTCGTTTCCGGCGATTAGAAAGTAATTTAGAGAAATAGTTTGCTTCTGCTGCTGAAGCCCACTGGTTAGTGGGCGTTGGGTGCCATGTGGCTCCCCGCTGTGCGCACGCCGTGGGTTCGATCCCATCCACTCACCTGGCCGTTGGCTTTGGCTGCGGCAGGGTCTGCAGCGGCGGCTTTCCCCTCGACAGCTAAATCTCCCTTGGACATGGTGGCTCCCATTTTCCCTTTTAGGTGCTTTTAAATGAAACCGAAAAATCAAAAACCTCAAAGTTGTCTTTTAGGTTTCAAAATCCAGCTCAAGGATGTTGAGAGAGATCTCGCAAAAAAATTGGGTGAAAAATCCTTACTTCACCCTGAAGACACGGAGAACGTCCCCCCCAACGACTATAACTGTTGAACCCAAGGCGGCTGGTCTCAAATTAAAGGATGTTGGAGATACAACTGTGTGTATTTCAACCGCGCCTCAAAATCGACCATAGTCTCCTCCCATGGGCGTGTCCAGCCGGCCCCGTAGCCAATGGGATGCCGGGGGATGGGCCTCATCCACCCCTGGCGCTGCAACAGCATGTCACGCATGCCTGATGGCTTCAGAACACCGGATTTTCCAACTTTTGTACATATCACTTGTTGATTACATTGCTCACATAAATTATCAATATAAAGAGATATCTCGTAGTTATGTATATATATCTATATATATATATGTATATATGTGTGTGTGAATCTTATTTCTGTTACACACCCCCTACATTACATTTTATAATGGAAATAAAACACCGAAATTCAAAATTCCTACACTCCCGCAACTGCATTCATGGTTATAATAGACTTATTGAACCCCATCCCTCCTCTCACAAGCAGTGATTGACAGCTGTGACCTTACTTAGGCTGTAAAGAATCCACATTGTCAATGAATTACATTAATACAGCAGTATAGAAGGGAGCGCCTTAATTAATCATAGGACTTTCCGGTAATTAATCATACCTTTTTGTGAATTGAAAAGTTGCAGCTCTGGTCCAGAGCTTTCAAAAATCAATATCAAGGTACAAAGGAAGAATCTTTGATGGTACCACTACCACCCAACACTAACTGGTGTACTATACCTACAATATATATGTACAGTCCTATAAAGTACCAATGTATTCTCAGGGCATTCAATCGATCGTTTCGATCGAAACGTTTCGCCTCTCTTCTGAGCAGGCTTCATCAGTTCATGCTCAAAAGACTTGGTAGGACACACACCAGTCAGACTAGAAAGGACAGCTCTCATGTAAGACACTGGTTCAAGATTTAAAGTATTTATCCTGGAAAGGAGGAGGCAGGTCCAGATGGCAATGGTTGGCTCTGACGTGGAGTCAAATGACGATCATTATAGGATACAATGGCGTGGGGGCCTATGCCAACCAATGATGGTTGTTTGGTTGGTATTACCTTGCTGTTTCCTATAACTACTGAGGTAGTACTACCTTGTAGAGAAAAAACGACTGCCACACACCACATGCTAAGACGGTACAGTGAAATGGAAAATGGAAATCTAAATACCCTTTTATCTGACATCATAAACAATGTCAAGTAGATCGTTTGTAGTACATTAAAGGGATAGTTCCGATATGACCTCTGCCATTATTATTCATTCATTTTCTACCACTTATACTCACAATGGTTGCGAGGTGTGCTGGAGCCTATCCCAGCTGTCTTCAGGCAAGAGGCGGGGTACACCCTGGACTGGTCGCCAGCCAATCACAGGGCACATATAGACAAACAACCATTCACACTCACATTCATACCTATGGACAATTTGGAGTCGCCAATTAACCTAGCATGTTTTTGGAATGCATGGAACCCACGCATGCACGGGGAGAACATCCCTCAATGCCAAATAAGCCCCTCTACCTGCCCACACGCACAACCAAAACTTTAAATTATTGTTATTTATTCTAAATTATTAATTAAGTATTTGTACAAATTACTGTTTACGCGGTACATTGTTCATATTTGATGTCATCTATTTATTCTCCACATTATTTTTTATTGTATTTTTTGAATTCAGAATTTTTTAATTTTTTATTTTTTATTTTTTATTTTTAATTTTTTATTTTTTATTTTTTATTTTTTATTTTTTATTTTTTATTTTTTATTTTTTATTTTTTATTTTTTATTTTTTATTTTTTATTTTTTATTTTTTATTTTTTATTTTTTATTTTTTATTTTTTATTTTTTATTTTTTATTTATTTATTTATTTGTATTATTACACGGGAGCCAGGCACCGACATTTCGTTGGCAATTTCACTGCTGTGTTATTGTGCAATGACAGTAAAGAAAGTCTTATGTCTATGTCTATGTCTAATTGTGTCGTTATCATGAATAAATCTTGAAATTGATATTTCTGAGCAGCAAAACAGTTTTTCATTGACTTTAGAAGAAACTGTAATGGGTTGAAAATGACAGTAATCTGGTTACATAACAGCCAGTCATTTATTGGACACGTTCAGTGACACTGGTGCTGTTTTGTCATGAACTCAAGAGAGAAAGACACTGAATTGACTTGTCTGACATAACGACACCAATCACACCAACAAGACAATGACACATCATTTTGGAGTCGTTAGGTTCCTCGTGTAAACCTGTTGGTTTACGATTATTTCCGTCACTTTAAATGAAATGATCCCCTCTTTTCCATCATCAAGTCTATTAGACTATTATCTCAGCAATGATAGACCCATTCTGATCATAAAGATAATCCATGTCCTTGTTGTGTTTGCACAATTTCATTCATTTATTATTTCCTTTTCATTATCTTCAGCATCTCTGACGGACATTCCAAGAATCAAAAAGCCCAAGGATCAACCCCCTCGACTTTGACACACCCGCACACAAGCAAGTCACAACCGTGGTATGCGAGGTATGCATACGCCACCCAAAGAATGATCTCCATCCTTTCAATGGGCTGAACTTCCCAGAGTGGAATACACCCTCAGGGGTTTTAAATCTGCACCCCCCCCCCTCCCACTCCTCCTTTCTTACCATCCTTCGTCCGACCATACATTCTCCCAAAATGAGTCAAGGCATACAACATGTTTGAAAGCCATATTTCAGTCCCTTCCCTTCATCCAATGTGCGTCTAATCATGTGCTTGGAATTTCTCTTTCATGTGTGCCTGTAGGTGGAGTATTGACCAGGGTAAGGGCTATACATTAAGGATGTTGAATTTCAAAGGGCTGTACCACAAACCAGGAACAGGCCAAGCCCAGGAACCAGGGACACTTGTTTTTGTACTTTGGTATTCTAGAAATCCTCAACTATGTTTGTTTTTGTCTCATTTGTCCAGTTTGGAATTCCATCCATCCATTTTCTATAGCGTTTATCCTCACAGGGGTCCCGGGCATGCTGGAGCCTATCCCAGCTGTCTTCGGGCGAGAGGCGGGGTGGACATTAATTTATAATTTATTGTTTATTATGACATATATTTATTCTCCACATTGTTATTATTATTATTATTTATTATTATACGGGAGCCAGGCAACCACATTTCATTGGCAATTTCACTGCTGTGTTATTGTGCAATGACAATAAAGGAAGTCTATCTATCTATCTACCTTGGACTGGTCGCCAGCCAATCACAGGGCACATATAGACAAACAACCATTCACACTCACATTCATACCTATGGACAATTTGGAGTCACCAATTAACCTAGCATGTTTTTGGAATGTGGGAGGAAAACCCATGCATGCACAGGGAGAACATGCAAACTCCACACAGGGATGCCAGAGCGAGGAATTGAACCTGGGTCTCCTGGCTGCGCGCTAACCACCCGGTCACCGTACTATATTAATATTATTTTACAAATAAAGTGATATATAGGAATACATTTTTAGAATGACTGGATGCATTAAATAACACAAATACATCCAAAATATTAACAATAACCAACAATAACATTCTTACAGAATTGCACAATTTATAGTAATTTCTGTATACATATAAATTGAGTAAAATCTTATGGATGATGATGATAATAAGTGAAGGGTGTATGAATTTGACATCATATGTTGTTATTCCCGATTGTTGTTGACGTCCAACAACATTTAGGTCTTTGTGAATTGTGCCTTTAATTGCTTTGTAGTCATCATCAATGTTTGTCCAGTTCCTTGATGTCTTTAACACAACAAGTACTTTGGCATCCTCAGGTCCTCCATTTAAAGGAAAGCCGCACTTTGGCCCGTCATGCACAGTACTTATGCAAGACAGGAACAATTCAAGGTACAGTATAATTAAAGACAAAGCTTTGTGTTACAGTGTCAACATCCAAGTTTTTTTCTTGATATAGTGCGGTTATCTTTGTGTTTCATTGTGTTTCATTTATTATTGTGTTCAAATTGAAAACACGTCTGTCATTTTGATAATTCAGGTCAAATGTCTGAAGGGGAATGTGACTGTAAAAAGTTTGGCAACCACTGATGTAGACGTTTGTACCCTGTTTCATCATGCAGATGTGCTATCGCAGTTCTATTTACGGGTTGCGGAGAGATAAAAGTGACCCAAAACGGATGCTGTTTTTTCTTTTTTACGTTGTGTGATAATAAAAGGCTTCAAATCAAGTGAGCCATTTGACTGCAAAGGGATTCTTGTACACATGCACAATATCCAAGATATCCAATACTGTCTAGAATTAATTACCAATATCTTTTCCGTTAAACTTGTGTGTAATGAAGACATAATGGATCTTTTACTGTGATGCCCCCGGATGCCTTTAACAAATAAACACTTACATGCAGTAATGCCTCACTTAGCGTGGCAAATGAGTCCCAGGCCGGACTGTGATAGGTGAATTACCACGAGGCAGGATTCCTTGTTCATAAACTGATTATTTCCATAGATAAGGGAACGGAAAACCGTGTAAATTATTAGAGCCCCTTTGACATTAAATAACACCCCTATAGTCAACCTTTACAAACAAATGTGCAATTTGTCAATGCCTGAACAGACCCTGAAAGCTCAAACATCAATAGACCTTTATAGGAATTTAATGAAGAAATAATACAATAGAAAAATTCAACTTGTCAGACAGACAAATACAAATCTCAAATTAATTGCATGTCCTCTACGCCTCTTCTTCGGTGTCATTTTTTGCAAAAGCGCATGATTTTCAAGTTGCGGCTTTTAAAAAAAGCGTAGCAAGTGTCCCAACAACCATGATAAACAAACTCGTCCTCCATCTTTGATAAATCACGTGATGTTGATGTTTATGTTTTACTGTGCATGTCCCATTGACTATATTATATATTGACTGATTATAGCGGTGCATGTAGACCAGAGATTGGAATATTCCTTTCCATGTATACCATTGTTTTTGGAAAGACAAAAAACTCTTATGTAATCATGGCTATGTTGGCTTAAATAAAAATAAAAATAAAAATAAAAATAAAAATAAAAATAAAAATAAAAATAAAAATAAAAATAAAAATAAAAATAAAAATAAAAATAAAAATAAAAATAAAAATAAAAATAAAAATAAAAATAAAAATAAAAATAAAAATAAAAATAAAAATAAAAATAAAAATAAAAATAAAAATAAAAATAAAAATAAAAATAAAAATAAAAATAAAAATAAAAATAAAAATAAAAATAAATAAAAAAAATATATAAAAATAAAAATAAAAATAAAAATAAAAATAAAAATAAAAATAAAAATAAAAATAAAAATAAAAATAAAAATAAAAATAAAAATAAAAATAAAAATAAAAATAAAAATAAAAATAAAAATAAAAATAAAAAAACCTGATATAAACACACCCAAACACACCCACAACAGTGAGAATGTTGCATGGTAATGCATAGCATATTAGGGCCTTACTTGTTCACTACAGACGCTTGCATCACAAGTTTTGATGAAAAGGTCTGATTTTCTTGAGAAAAAATGCAGCTGTGGCTGGAGGACTTCCTCTGGTCTTGGTCTACCAACTTATTTTTGTCCACTTACATATACTGCTGCTTCTTCTCTTCATGCTATTTTTTTCCTTCCCTCAAAGCCAGTCAATGCTTTTGTTTATGTTGTTGCCCATTTTCCATAGCCTTACTCGGGATGAACACTAAAATCAGATAAAAATGATTAGCCCACCAACGAATGAGCATCCCAAGTAGGAAACATGAAGTAGGGGGTTCGGTTCCTTTTGCATGCAAAAAAAGTTTTCTTTAAGAGTTGAACATTTGATCAAATAACCTGAAGGCATCACTTGTAATTTTCCACAGAATGTCATCCATGTGGTGTTTCTATTATTTTCTATGATGACTAATTAAGGTGATGGAAAAACAATAACATGTGTTGCCTTATCAAATGTTGACAATGATTTCCAAATAATATTTGTGTAACGTTTTGTATATTTCATGTGTGTTATTTATACATTTGCATTGCCAAGCCCCCCAATTACAAAGAGGTGAACAAATCCTTTCACTGGCATTAATAGGGGAGTGTCCTCTTAAGAGAATGGGCTTTGTAATGCTAATTAATTCGATCAAGTGGCATATTGACTGCAATAGGTCCCTCACCAGCAGGCGAACACAAAGGCAGCCATCTTGGCAGGAGCTTGTGCAGACATATCTGTCGGGTTCTGGCAGGAGAAGGACAAAAATGGGGCCTAGCAGGTTGTCCAATTCATGGCCAATGTTTTGTTTTTGGCTTGCCTTATTAATAAACTAATTGTCCACATTGTAGCTTGGAAATATTAATTGTAAAGATGGCGGAAAAGGACTAGAAATTGTTTTGATGTGTGTTAGCATCGCATCCCCCACCACACACACACACACACACACCCACACACCCCTCCCTTTCACTAGTCTTGTCTCCCTTTGGTGGCAGACACGCTCATGATGCTACATACCCCTCCCTACATTTCTGTATGAGTACAGACATGCCACGGAGCCAGTTACCATGGCAACTGGTGCTTCTATCCACTGTCCGTGTTAAGGGCAGACATGATGTGGTGGGAAGGCAGTCAAGGACAAAATGAAAGACACTGTTTTGTTTGTCTAATTATCTCTGCTGAAGATAGAACCTTGTAATAGTCGCTAATTATTGTCATTAATTTGTGTCATCGTTTGTGTCAAACTCAGCCCCTTCTGTGTTTTTCTCCCACATGAGAAAGCAGATGGAGACATAAGTACAAAGTCAAGGTGAGGGGTTAAGAGGTACATCAAGCATTGATGAATGACGAAGAAGAAGAAGCTCGATGCTGGCTTGTGCTGATATGTGTGTGCCAGACGGTGGTTGTACGGTTGTAGGGCAGCTCATTCCCACTGGCAATAACGCTGCAGCGTTACTAGGTCAGTGTGTCATCATCTCATTCATCAATATCCCAGCCCTGCTCATCCTCCTCCACTCTCCCTCTTTGGCCCGCCTCCTTTTTCTTGCAGTCATTTTCTTCCATCAAGCTCAAACCAAACACATACAGTCAAATTATATTGTTAATAAAGCTTGAAATTTACACACTTAGCACTTTAGAGTTGTATTACTCTGCTCCATTATCTTAAAATGAACATCATAACTCCTCTGTTGTTAGCAGAGATCATCAATGGTCCAAAAAAATGATTTTTTGTGGCAGTTTTCATGATTTATTACATGACAAAGCAAAATGTTCTCTGCTGGGTTGGATATGTTGGTGATATTCATATTCTGCTCAGTTTTCATGAAAAGCTAAGATATAAACTTTAAAGATCCACAAGCGATTGCACACCTACATGAAGGACTCGGACAGGAACGCTACAATGAGCATTGTTAAAATACAGCCCATAGCATGCAAATAATGTACGCTAATGTGAACTTTACAAATAAAATTGAATTAAGTTGTGGTACGTACAAGACCGTTTCAATGAAATGTACAAGAAGTAAAAATACAAGCATTTGAATATCTCAGAATGCAATTGACAAAACCATTATTGTTTGCATCTTATTGCTAAAAATGACTAATAATGGTCTGTATTCAACCAATTTTTTTATTATTTCATCTATTTTTGAAGAACCGTGACAGAGTGAAGCCACAATTCGAATTGCAAAGTGGCGAGCGATTACTATACCAGCGGTCCTCGAGTTCTGTTCCTCTAACATATACCTAAATCAACAACTAATGTCACTCATACTGTGCCCGGAGCACAGGAAGGCCATTCAATATTATAATAAAAACACTAATAAAATAATAATAGAATAAAAAACACTTTAAAAGGAGTTAAATGAAACAGTAAGAAAAAAGGCAAGTTTTTGTTTTCCGTTTTTTTGGGCTCTCCTTTCATTATTAGAGCCCTCTTGACATTAAATAACACCCCTATAGTTAACTTCACAAACAAATATTCAATTTGTCAATGTTTTACGGTTACAGTAATATAAATCATGAGCGAATGTCGTGTTTACGGACCATAATTAAGTCTTATATTAATTTATGGGCATGTATCATATCCAGGAAGCCTTGTAAACGCCATGAACTAAAAACCACATGTGTTATGTTTTTCCAGCGAAACACAGTAACAGAGTCTGTTGATAAGTTGAAAATGTTATGGCCACCCTAGGGTATTGGAAAGCCAATTTTAGATAAGACCTGTGATGACAAGCAGGTGATGCTGTTCATGCAGCTGCTGTTAGGGGTAACAAATCACTTGCTGTTACGATGGATGGAGGAAAACAACAGAGCCCCAATTGTTCTGAGCCTAGAACTCTACTGCGGCATTCAATTGGTCATTTCACCAGGACTTCTACTGTAGTAGCAATGGTTAGGTAGAGTAAGAAATACAGTGTTTGCCTATTTATGGCAAAAGAGTGACACTGTAAAAACCAGTGGACAGATATACCCCCCCCCCCCCCACACACACACACAGTAGGCTGAGTATTGTTTGTTTGGTACAAACAAATATGGCAAACAACCCTTTGCACGCAACCACATCAAAATGTGTTAACCCTCCTCCCCCCACACACACACATTAGCTTAGTTCTGGCCTATCCGCTTGCTGCCCCCCCCCCCCCCCCCCCCCCCCCCAAAAAAGTGAGCTCACACTCTCTCAGCCTCAGCTCCTGTCAAGTATTTTTTTTCTCTCCCTCTCCTCAAATGGCCACCCCCTGAACCATCTTCATTGTAATGCAGATGTAGGGGTCAAATGGGGGATGGGTGCATGGAGGGGGGGGGGGGCGCAAGGAAAATGGCGGAGAAGCTGCACTCTGTGGTAAAGTATGACCTGGCAACCCTGCTGTGCCTCAGCGGGCAGTCTGGTGTTGTCTGGGAGTGGGAGGGTGGGGGCGGGGAGGGTAGGGGAGCCAAAAGACAGAGAAAAGAGAGCTCTTCCAGGGTGCCCCCCCCCCCCCCAACCAGCAGATGAATGCATGACTCAGGCTCTAGATATCAACATGTTTGTATCTTCAGGAGATATAGTACATGTTGTATGCAAGAGCAGATCATACAATATATGAGCTGTTATTTTGTCTAGACAATAATTCACATCTCTCACAATGGTCATGTCCACCCAGACATATAACAACCTTATTAAATGCAGATGAACGATCCATAATTTGTACATGCCATTGTATTCATCTGTGTTAATTTCCAACACCATCTGTCTGGCTATTATATGGTGCTGTTTATATCACAGTGAGTTTACAGCTTCTATAAGTGTGTCAGGGTGTGTGCAAACATGTGTATTACTAGTGTGATAGTCTGCCCGGCTGTCTAGTTCTTATGTCTACAGCTTAAACCATAACCACGCTCTCATCCCAGCTGTCATGTAATCATGTCTCAGCACAGAGCACGCTGGAAATGAGAGCTCGGCCTTCTGACTGCAGTCTTTAGGGAACATTTACACAAGAGAAAGACCAAAATTGTGTCATTTTGACCCACCCTTTACATAACATAATGTTTTGGAGCCTGAAACCACAATATACAATTCCTCTTTGAAAACAAAAAAACATCTTCTGTTTAGGAATGTGTGTGTACATCCCAACCAATCCTGTCCACAGAGGAACATTCTTGGGATTGTTTTTGTGGGTTGCAAAAAAGTTGCATTCACACTGTGGCAGATGAGTAAATAGTTGCTTCCAGACTGGAATGGATCACTGGGTTAAAACGATGTAATACATGACAAATGGGATGCTGTAAATCAGGGGTCTCAAACTCAATTTACCTGGGGGCCACTGGAGCTAGGGTCTGGGCAAGGCTGGCCCGCATCAGGTTTTCAAAAAAAAAAAAAAAAAAACGCATTTATTAAAAACAGAAAAATATACAAACTTTTTCAGTGCTTTGGTTCCGATTTTCTACAATAAAAGCTCTGATAAAACATTCCACTGTTCTCAAATATCTTAATTTTTATTTTTCTGCACAAAATAAGATGAAAAATAAATAAACACATCAAGAATAAAGAAAATCAATCAATCAGTAATAAATAAATATAATAACAATAAAACAAATTTATTTATCAAATATTTATCAAATCATAAAAACGTAAGAAACTACATATAGTTGGTGGGTAGACAAATAATTTTTTTCCAGATTAAAATTAACAAAGCATTATTAGAGCCCTGTAGACATGACAAAACATGACTATAGTCACATTTATACTCTTTATTTACAACATATTGCGCAACTGCAGGACTTTGAGACACATGCTAACTCGCAAACTAGAGAGCTAGCGACCTAAACGGTAGCCTTCAAGTTATTTCCTTTAAACTTAAATAGCCAAAAACTTACCACTTCCACACGGATAGGGAGGATAAGTATTAACAGTTATTTAACCTTTAACATGAACATTAATCAAACGCAATAATTTCTTCTGGGTACATGATACCATACAGCATCCATATCAAACTTGCGCGGGCCGCACTAACATTAAACTTTCATATCAAGGCAGGGGCCTTGAGAAGCAGAGAATCGAATCCATATCTTCCTGATCTCCTGATTGTGTGGCCAACATGCTAACCACTCGGTCTTGTCGGATAAAAACACATTTTACAAACTTTGCAGAAACAGACAGTGACGGACAGTCCCATCAGAACCATCTCAGATACACGTCTGAATCAGTGAATCAGTCATCCAGTAGTAATGAAAGCCTATGGGATGCCAAAGAATCCAAACAATAGGAACTGTTGTTACGAAATCAGACAGTAGACTGTCTGATGTATGTATCTGCCAATCACTTCTTTCATGTAAGTCCTTGCTGAGTCACTGTGGCACAGCTTAGATCACTTTTTTTCTCGTCAGACAACCATTCTTGGACAAAAGATCCTGTCTAGCGCGTGAAAAAAAAAACAGTGTGAAGAGTATACTGACTTGGCAGGGATCCCCTTCCAGTGAATGAACATGAACCTTTTCATGGGTTATTTAAAGGTTCCAGATTGAAGGTTGCGTAGCAGGAATGACGACTCTGAAAGTGTGAATACTCACACAGAAATAGGGAGGTAAGGTTTTGAGCCTTGCTTCCATAAAAAATATACTGATTTAGTTCAATTTGACACATTTCCGTGTCAATAGTCTCTGTTCAGAGTAACTGGACATGATGAGTCTTGATGTTTCACAGCAACAGGCTCGCCGCTGTGATTTACACTTCAAACAACTGACAAACAAAAGCTATGTTTGACAATAAATGCGTAAACAACACGCCATTATTTCATTACGTTGACTGTAAGGCTATTCTCACAGAACTGGCTTTTTGTTAAAGTTGGGAAAAACTGTTTTTGGTTGTGCCAAAAGTTTATACTCCCCAGCAGAATTTCTGATTTTTTGGCCTTTTCTCAGAAAATATGAATGATAACACAAAAACATTTCTGTCACGCATGGTTAGTGGTTGTGTGAAGACATTTATTGAAAAAAAAATATATGTCTTCACACAATTTTGAAAAAAAAAAAAAAGTTTAAATAAATGTCTTCACTAAGGTAGTGGAAAATAATCCATATTAGTGGATACATCGATGCGCATGCGCGCGATGCGAGTTCCTGGGCTCATTCACAGGTTATGGATGCAATTGACGAGTGAAATCGAGATTCATCGCGATGCGTTTGGGGGTATCGGTAAAATCCGATGCAAGCATCGTTTTATTAATGTTCTACTAAACCCCATAAGCTGTTCCCCGGGTGCAATGAATGCACCATCATTATTTCGCGTTTTGTATTGAATACGGACGGAAGCCGTGAGGCACATACAACTACTAGTAAAACAGCATGGACGTTCGCTCGCACTGCAAACTGACCCCCCACAACACGGACAGGTCTACCGCCGCCTTCCCGTCTAGTTCCTCGTCGGGACACCGGGGAAGAACCAAGCAAATCAGGTCAGTGGATCTTCCACTGCTTTCAAAATTGCCCAGGAGTTATTTGTCCGTCCCTGCAACAAGTGTCCCCACTGAAGGAGTGTTCAGCACAGCAGGTGACATTAGAACAGCAGAGTAGTTGGCTTCTTCCTGAATTGTGAAACACTTTTAAAAGGGTAGTAGTTGTTTTCCACTTTCTGCTCCTCACTACTGTATTAGCTTAGCTGCTAGCTCATTCATATTAGCAGTATGCTTTGCAGACAGGAATATAAACATTGATTGCACTGTTGAAAGTGTCATTTTAACTTTGTTGCTGCTGCGTACTGTGTTTTTTCCCAGCAGTAATTATTGTTTAATTGTTTTACACCACCACTGAACCACTGCTATTGTAATTGCATAAAGATGTGACATTGTGAGGAAAGTTGTTACTGTTTAAGATGGCAAAAATAATTATCAAGAAGTTGTTAATAGTAAAAAAAAAAAAGACAAACAGCACTTTAGTTGAATTTATTGCCAAGTGCCTAGAAGGAATAAAGCCAAATCCTTTTTGTAGGACCATACTGAATTCCAGTTTTTCCCTTTGCTTATTTGCATCATGTTGAATTGCATCATATTGCAAGAAATTGCACAATATCATATCGGATTGCATTGATTTGAACTAAATGATTATTGCATTGTATTGTCAGAAAATTCCATGTATCGTTAAAGTATCGTATTGCTGGCAGTGCATCGAGATGTGTATCGAATCGCCCTCAATGCTGAGATTCACACATCTAGGCTTCACACAACCATTTATTGACATTTTTTGAAAAAAATATTGAAAAATATACATATATATTTTTTTAAATACATGTCTTCACACAACCACTAACCATGAGTGACAGAAAGGTTTTTGTGTTATCATTCGTATTTTCTGAAAAAAGGCAAAAAAAAAAAAAAAAAATCAGAAATAACTGTTTACCAGGGTCTGGAGCCTACCCCAGTTCATTACATCTCGGACCAGTAAACTGTGCAACACATTACTTACTCAAATTGAGTTTCTCAAGGCAGCTATTGTTGTAAATCTGTTAACTTTTCAAGCTTTTCAAAACACTTCTTTTTTTTACTGCATTGGTTTTGTGTAAACAGTCTTTAACACTGTATAGAGTCTGGTGTGCTTTGGCTTGACTTGTCCTTCAGCTGATCACGGCCTGGTTCATTTAAACAGTTAATGGAAATGCCAATCAGTGTAGCATATTCTTTACAGCCAAAAGTGCCAGTGTAAAAGCACTAATGGTGGCGCAGCAAAAGGCCCCTGGCGAAAATAAATAACAGTCTAGAGTGCATAGTCGGCCATTGAGCTCTAATGAGCCGTGTTGCAGATAGATTCATTGACTCAGCACCTCTTATTGCACTGAAAAAAGACCTGATCACTTGTGTTCACTTGTCATTCCCGGTAACAGACAGCCACTTGTTATGTTGGAAATGTAACAATGAACTGATATTGGTAAGGAATACTGGTGTGCCACTGACATGCAGTGAGATTTGTGGCTGGTGAAGCACTGACTCCTTTGGAATGTTATATGTTGCTCAGAATATGTCACTTATGTTGAAATCTTAGTCCCATTTATTAATGCTTTTTGAACTGAAAACCAGTTGCGATCTTACTTTTGATTTGCACCCATACCTTAGCACTAAGGAAAGCTCTGATACTTTGTTGTAAAAGTTTACCACCTTCTGTTGAGCTTGGATGTATAGTCCTCCTTTTCCCACATTTATTTAACACATTTCCACATTCATTTAAGAGAGTATGGAATCATCTTCAATGAAATTACATTTTGATAAACAGCTGCTCTAGTGTGGAAAAAAAAACTTTTCCTTTCTATGGAAGGACGACAGCGACAAGCGCCTTTCTTGCTCAAGCACGCCCCCACCCCTTTAGGATGAGGAAAGTACTGCAGCACCTGCGCATATGACTTTTCTCTGTATTTTATTGTCCAATTAGTAAGAAAAAAATGTATTATGATTATGATGATGATGATGATTATTATTATTATTATTATTCATTCATTCATTTTGTACCACTTTTTCCTCACGAGGGTCGCGGGAGTGCTGGAGCCTATCCCAGCTATTATTATTCATTCATTCATTCATTTTCTGCCGCTTTTCCTCACGAGGGTCGCGGGGGTGCTGGAGCCTATCCCAGCTATTATTATTTTTATTATTTTTATTTTTATTATTTTTATTATTTTTATTATTTTTATTATTTTTATTATTTTTATTATTTTTATTATTTTTTATTATTTTTATTATTTTTATTATTAAGAAGAATTGTGTCACACTTACATTAAAGACAATGTTGTAATATAAATGTTTCAGCAAACATATTAATAATAGGAAAGGGCTTGCACCATCCGTCATTGAGTGCACTCAGTGAAGTGCACTCAGATGATAAGATGAGAACTGTATCAAACAGTTTTGTGTGGCTTTGCAGCATTTCATTATTTGCTCGTCATTTTGCTCCAGATTTCCATTTTACCCATCTGCCATTGCAGCTGTGTTGTCATGGAGCATCAATGCAGTGTGTTGTATTTTTTTTTGTGTGTGACCTATTTATACCACCCCAACACACACACACACACACACACATACTATTGCTTGCCCCCAATTCCCCTTCTATCCTCCAATTTATCCACACATGGTTACATAAAAGCTGCTCCCTTTGAACCAGTGCTGTCTCATCACATGGAAATCTCTCTGAGCTCCTCCATCAATCCAGAGATGAGATAGAGGTTTGCGTCTGTGTTGTTTGCATTTCACGCTCCATCAATTTTCTTTGGGGTTTCATGCAGATATGTCACCTCGACATTGTCAGAGTGTTATCAGGACTGATAAAATACGAGTAAGGTAGCCTAGCCATCCATTCGCTTCCAATACCGCTTACGTTATTCAGGGGTTAAAGCCTATTACAGCTGACTTTGGCTGAAAGACAAACTACACACTGGACTGATCGCCAGTCAATCACAAAGCAATTGCATGAATACATTACCAATGCCTCAAGGTGGTATTTCTAATTTAGTCCTTATGATCTCTCCTTTTGTGATCATGCAAATGAGGAGAGACGTGAATAGACCTGTCGATGAATGCAAGGTCGTAAAATGTAGGTTCCCGTGTTGCCACTGCACATTGTTTTTGCCTTTTATACGCCTTACGCCTTAATTGATCCAGTTCTACCTGATAGTGTCTGCAGTGCTGCACCAATCTCATCACCAGCGGTCTGCTGAGACTGCTCCACCTGATGCAATACCCTGCTTTCAGATCCATTTTGGCTATGACGCTCTTGGTATCGCCCAACGGTGATTGCAAGTGATTGATTTGGGATTGATTGGTTGAAACAAGACTCGGGGAGAGGAGGCGCACGGCGGTACCCTGGGCAGTTATTTATGTTTGTGTCTCATCAGGAAATGAGTGCCGTCGGGTTGACCAAAGATTTATTGTTATGGGCTGTATTATTCCCTCATACATTCACTCCTTGTCAGTGCCTGAGATGCAACCCTGAAAGATGGATACATTAAAAACAAAATGGCATGAATATTTCCTGCTGAGAGATAGTACCTGGTTCTAAGAGAAAGAACGTACTGTAATCTCTGCAGTGGTGTAATTTCCATTGTTTGTCTTCCCCTTGGGGCCTTTTAACAAGGTTGTCCTGGGTCGATGATGAGTTGGAGCGATAGATCATTGAGAAAGAAGTTTGAGGTCCTATACACTTCTGTGTTGTTGGTAGAAAATAAATGAAAACGGGAAAAGTACACTGGGAAGTACACATTAAAATCACTGAATTTCCTGATCAAATACCGGTCAAAAGCCAAGGATGAGGCTGCTACAAGTCTCTACTCTTGGCTAAGTAAATTATCCACCGGGCTGCTCAGTGCACGAGTGGTTAGTGCGCACCGCTCACAGCTAGAAGACCCGAGTTCGATTTCATTTTCCGAGTTTGCATGTTCTTCCGTGCATGCATGGTTTTCTCCGGGTACTCCAGTTTCCTCCCACATTCCAAAAACATGCTAGGTTAATTGGCTACTCCAAATTGTCCCTAGGTATGAATGTGAGTGTGAATGGTTGTTTGTCTATATGTGTCCTGTGATTGGCTGGCGACCAGTCCAGGGTGTACCCTGCCTCTCGCCCGAAGACAACTGGGATAGGCTCCAGCACCCCCTGTGACCCTTGTGAGGATAAGCGGTGCAAAATGAATGAATGAATAACTATCCACCATGGTTTTCTACAGCCTGTGTCATGACTTTAATGTAGGCATGACATCATTATTCTTACCTCATCCTGAAGGTGTGGTGTTGTGCATGGATGGATAGTGCTTGTCACTGCCGTCCTTCCAGAAGCAGGTCAAACCCAAGATATGTTTATGCTCTACTGAATGAATGAATTTGCCTGCCAAGATGGACGATTATATGGACGGACTATAGCCGATTAATCTTTGAAATGGAGAAATTTAACCTTTTATATGAGCCAAAATACCACTTTTACAAGGACAACATGAGAAACAAAAGACATGGCGCTCAATAACAACTGACGGTAAGTTAGTACCCAATGCTACGTCTATCTTGTATTACTGAGTTGTAACCTAAATGTAAAATGAGCAAAGGAGCAATAGAGCTGGGAATTCTGTGACACTGCATTGACACCTCTAATGTAAAACATAAATGTACGCGATACGCATCTTGGGTGAATTCGGGGCAAGAGGTGTTTTAAACTATTTTTTTAACCAAGGCCTCACCAGCCAAGTCGTTGAAGAACACACGATACCCAGTGAATTACAAAGGGCTGAGATATGTATGCCATTTGCGTCATTTGTTTATACATAATGCCAGCATGCAGCACTGCTCTGTGTTGCCTTTATACTGTATTTGTTTTGAAAAATTGGCATCGCACACGGTCTTGTTGCTATGATTCCCCTGTATTCATGTAGCTAAGGCTATTTTGCCTTCAGTTTTGCTTTGTACCCTGATTGGATTTAGTGATCTGAATTGTACCATGGCTAATTTCACCCGAAACTGACAGCTTTGGTGTACTGTATCATACCGCTCCATTGCAGTTGTATCGAACAGTTATTTTCGACTTTTGAGAATAAAAAAAACTAAACTGAACTGTTCTGCTTAGTACATATAAGATATTTTTGAGGGAGAAGAAAAGTTAGGCGTGTGTCATTGCAGAGGACAAGGTTTACACCATGATCAGGTGCTGCTAGTAGTCCTTCATAATACCTTCAGATCTGCAACAGGTAAGCCGATCAGGCACCACGTACAGTGCGGGAGATAATCTCCTTGAAGCCGCAGATTATAATATTATATATATATAATGTAGAGAATTTGATGAGATTGTTGGCTCTTAATAAATGTCAGTTGAGGATTAGAACCTATAGGCATGTAACCTACGCACATCACCTATGTTGCACGCTTCACACAACCACTGTGTGAAGCGTGTCTGCTGATTGTGGTCTGATTCCTGTCCCCTACTGGTGTACGTTGCCCTGTCTACACATTTGTGCTGTATCACTATTTCAGCCTTGGATCTACACGCCTCCAGCGTTCTCACAAATAGATATTTTAAAAATGCATAATGCAAAATGCATTTGACCTAATCTCCACTGACACTGTATTCACCGTTATGTGTATTTTGGAAGCCTGAAACCTGCTTTATATACACTATAATATTTACTATGGAATATACTGCTTTCTTGTTTCTCAAAACTCTTACATTATCTGCTTTTACATTCACTGCAAGTCATTTGAAGTCAGTTGAGGAAGATTTATGACGTAAGAAAATGGTTTGTGTGGTACCAAGTCGTTGACTTACCATTGTCTCCTCAAGGTCAGGGTGGTCCAGACTAATTAACCCCTAAGAGGGCCTATCCCAGCTTTATCTCAACTGCTTATCTCAGGTTTCATTACGCAATTCCAGTACTTTGGAGTGATGATGTCAGATATCACTGATATCAGCCTCCTCAGCTGTCTGGGATCACACCAGGATGATGATAAACTACTGAATACTTCAGTGTCTCCAGGATTTTGCAGGCTTTTATGGGATTGTTGCGAAAGTGCCGCAGCAGTTTTGTCGTTCAGAAGTGCTTGTTGATTGAAAACCTCTGTTTATTTACCGACAGGTTAGCCATGATTTTGTTGAGGACATTGGGAAACCGCAGTCTGCAACCTGTAGCTGTGATTTATGTTGTTAAATGAGCGACACTAAGAGATTATCATCACATGTTGACATGTAAATGGCTAGACTAGGGGTTGGCAAACTTTACCATCAAAATGTGCGCTTTTTTGTGTCTCACTGCACACACTGCCTCCCCCTTTCCCTTCCTTGCTCATCCAATCAGCAGTCAGAACACAGTCTTGTTGCATTCATGGACCTGCCGTGAGTCAGAATAATTCAACCTGATTTTGGAAATTCACATTTCCTCTATTTTGGTGTTGAATCAACCCCCGAGCTCAGCATGGGAACTGCAACAAGCAGGTTAAAGCCTTGGGTTGCCGACCCCTGGGTTAGACAGTTTACATGCGTGTTTGAGTTGTGTTAAGGGAATTATACATTCTGTTATTAATTGAGAATCAATGTAGCCATATTTTACTGAGAAGCCAGGACAACAAGTTCCATTTCCACTTCTATGGTTATCATCACACTTTTCCTTATTGTCATCATAAGTACTTTTCAATGTCGAAATCACACAAAAAAAGTCAAAGAAAAAGCTGAACATAGTAATCACCCAACCTAAAGATCTTTTCTTCACCAGCAATAGAATAGAAATAACCTCCTAAGAAGGACTCCAAGAGTTTCAAGCCTTGACAGTTTGGCAGGAAGCTTAGACCTTTCAGTTTGATGTATGGCTTTGCTCTTCCAAACAGCTGATTATCGATATCTACTAAGTGTCCCAAATGAGAAATGTGAATATCCAACTGCAGTTCACCAAGCTTTTGACAGGTGGAGAAAATCAATCGGAGGCTGCATCTTTCACACGTGGTTAATGGATGGGAGGGATGCACTGCAATGGAAATATACACGTCTTTGCTTGGGCCAACAGTGACGCCAGAACAGTGATAAAACCCAGCTCAGGATTTCAAACAGAGTTGAAGTTTAGAGCATGTCTAAGTAACATTGTGAAGTTCTGCAGGCAGACATGGCAACTTTTCATATTTGCTTACGCAGCCTGCTGGTCCACATATGAACTCCCTTGTCTTTCTCAGAATGGAAGGAAACACCGCAACCCCTCATGAATGTTTACAGGAACCTTGGTTAGTGTCAATATGTACTTTTCAGACTGAACTCTAAACTGAAACCAGGAAATGCGACAGAATCGAGAGCTGTGAACCATACAAGTGTATTCAAGAGTCAAATTGCAAGTTGAGTATGATAAATTTGTACATGTTGGCCCGAAGACTGGGCATGCTGGGATAGGCTCCAGCATGCCGGCGACCCACGTGAGGACTAGTGGTATAGAAAATGGATGGATGGATGTTGGCAGGTCTGCACCAACATTGAGAGTACTCTCTGCCGCTCAAGACCCAACAGTTCACCGCGCTAATAGTAGTATAGTAGTATATTGAAGTACATTGCATCATACATTGCATCATGCCTAATTTTGTGGTTCGTGAATGCAGTTCAGATAGGTGTTCATCTGGATTAAGGCAGCTCTCATTAAGTATAAATGAACCCTACTGATATGATCTACATTCTCTTGCAAAGACAGAATCCGTTTTTTCATCAGCTTGCATCATATGCGTCCGGTCATGTGTTCGTTTTTATGAAGTAGTAGCACCAAAGCAATGCCTTGAACACATACACAAAAGAGTGATGGTACTTTCAGGCTATGAGATGTGTGAGTGTATATACACGTCTGCATTGTGGTAAAACGCTGTGACGGTAGCACCAGCTGTGCATACACTGGATAACACACTAACCACACTGAACCTCAAAGTATGTCAGTCATTAGATAAGCCGTCAGGGGTTTATACTCTTCAAACATCTTCATCCTCAGCGGGTCTGCAGGTTTGTGGTGGTGATACACGGGTTGGGAATTTATCCAGCAGGTGTCAGGTCATAATTGACAAAGCAACACCATCACTTTACACTTAAATGGACCATATAGAAACACATTCAACTTTCATGCACTCTAAACATTTTAGCCCATTTTCTACATGATGATGCAGGAATTAAAGACAAGCACATGACTTAAGGAAGCAGGAAAAAAGTCAAGTCATTATTGGAGCGTCAAGTACAAATCTAGTTCAACTGGCGGAAGCTAAAGTACTTGTTCTCCCAGGTCATAGTCCATTTCATCCATAGGTGTCTCCATATGCCTTGTGATTGACAACCAGTCCACAGTGTGTGGACCCTGCCTCTCGTAATAAGCCAGCAGGGATGGGCTCCATTTTAACTAGAACCCTAAGTGACGGTGAATGAATAAACGATGCTGTAAATGACCTTTTGTGTTTACCCCATTGTATATTTATTAATCTCCGTTTGCAGTGCTCGTCACAAGAAAGAATGCGCCCCATCTCCCTTATTGAAACATTCTCTGAATATATGAATACAGTGTTACTCCCACTTTGTACACAGCTCCTCTGGGTTATTTCAGGGTTCAGTTTTGGACTTAACTGCCGAAATAAAAACCAAGACTCAATTTACAGCAAATCTCTTGCTCCTTGTGTATGTGGGATGGTCCCTGTGGGTGACCCCCCCTCCTCCCCCAATGCTGCTGTGCAAATGGATTAATCATGTAGCTCCCTGCCTGAAGGGAGGCTGGAGTAATGTGCCTGTGCAGTGCTACAGTGAAATATGCATGTGTGTGTATTTCCAGGTATTGTGCGTGCATGTGAGAGGGTAAAACATAAGCTATAGTCTGTGGCCGCTTTATTCGGTACACACAAAACTCTAACACTACAGTACACCCAACTGCCAGGTTGGCCATCCTACGAAAGTGACAACCAAGCAGTGTAGTGATTTTATTATTGAATTGGCAAATCTTGCTGTTTGTTTTTCTTTTCCAGTTAATAGTTGTATTTAGGGTTTTATTACTGTATTTTATAATCTGTGTGTACAGTGAGTGATTTACGAGGTAATTAGCTATAAATTAGGTGTAGGAACGAGTGGTTCACATGTAGGCCACACAGTCAGGAGATCGGGAAGACCTGGGTTCAATTCTCCGCTTCATATCTCTGTGTGGAGTTTGTATGTTCTACATGCATGTCAGGTTGGTGACTCCAAATTGTCCATAGGAATGTGAATGTGAATGGTTGTTTGTCTATATGTGCCCTGCGATTGGATCGAAGACAGCTGGGATAGGCTCCAGCATACCCACGACCCCAGTGAGTATAAGCAGCACAGAAAATGGATGGATGGACGGGTAGGTTTAAAAATACTAGGTGTAGTAACGGAATTTGTACATAACCCAATGACCCCCTGTATTAATAATCCCGCCTTTACTGTCTTGTTTGTTTATTTGACTCTCCCAGATAGCTAAATAAGCTAGCCCAAATATTAAAAACAGCGTACAGGGACATATTTTCACACCAATGTGCAATAGAAGAATACATATTTTGTTGAATCAATACCTTTCTGACAGCGTCAATGTAAACTGGGCATTATTATCTTTGTGAACGCAAACATTTTATATTGCTCTTCTATTGTCTGCCTTTGACTCTGCAGGTGTTCCACATAAGGTGGACCGTTAGAATGTAAAGAGATTCATTCATTTTCTACCGCTTATCCTCACAAAGGTTCACAGCTGACTTCGGTCGAGACTGAGGTCGACAGCCAATCACAGGGCACATATAGACAAACAACCATTCACACTCACATTCATACCTATGGACAATTTGGAGTCGCCAATTAACCTAGCATGTTTTTGGAATGTGGGAGGAAACCGGAGTCCCTGGATAAAATCCACGCATGCACGAGGAGAATATGCAAACTCCACACAGAGAGTGGAATTGAACTTGGGTCTCCTAGCTGTGAGGCCTGCGTGCTAACCACTAGACCGCTGTGCAGCCCTCCCGCAGACATGTAAAGCTCAAATATGTCCACTGTACTTTTTTGCACTCTTAAGCAAATGTGCCTCACACAGTCCCAAAATAGAACCCCAACCATGAATAAAGCATGTACCGGCTGTGCATCCCAGCTTGTTGCTTGTATCCTGACAGGAAAGAGAAGACCGTCGCAGTGAGAGAGCTGAATTTCTTTAGAGCCATTAGTCATTTTTAGCATTATTTTCTGGCATAATTTTCTCAGTGTGAGCCTTCCTCTGTTGCTGCCAGCACCGGTCACCTCACGTTAAATATTTACTTTCAATCACAAAACATCCCTCTTCGTGTCCTCTTCATACCCTTATATTGCTTTTCTCTCGCTCTCACAGTTCTCCTGTTGACTCATGGCTGACATCAGTGACGGGGATTTAAGTGGTTGCCTTGACAATGCCATGACAACACTAATGGAACTCTTTCAGCATGCACTTTTATGAATGGAGGAGTTTGAACCCGAGGAACCTCATGTGTGATATGTAAGGTGTGAGTAGGTATAGGAGTATCACTGGTCTTCTGCAAATACTCATATCACATCACGCGCAATAAATATTGCAGCATCATTTTAAATTGGGTATGGTGGAGGTCAGGTTGTCTGTGTTTTAATGTCATGTTGACAAAGCAATGCCTACAGATTTGAACATTATCATTAGGAGAACATTATATATGGTTGTTTATTTATTACCTATTATTATTGAGACTTCTGAATATGTTGTTGAAATAGATCTATATTATCAAAACTCACCTTGTTTATATGTATATACTGTGATGCCTATCCATCCATCCATCAATTTTATATGCTGCTTATCCTCACTAAGGTCTTGGGGGTATGCTGGAGCCTATCCCAGCTAACTGTGATCGTGCACCCTGGACCGGTCACCAGCCAATCACAGGGCACATATAGACAAACAATCATTCACACTCACATTATGAGTGTGAACTATGGAAAACGAAAACCAACACAACACACGTATGAAAACCGTAGCAATTTTTGCCCAAGGGAAATAATGTAAATCTAAATCTAATCCGTTCCAGACAGCCAAAAATATGAACACAAAACTCGAATAGAAAAGACGAATTACAATTTTATGTGAAGAAAACAATGTGAAACATTCATAAATTATGAATTAATGGAACTTATTGTTGATGCAGACTTCCTGTCCATCCTGTGGAGATCCAATAGTGTTATCAAGTTGCTGGAACTCACAGCTTTGGTGGGTTATTTAGCAGTTGCATGGGCAGTGAGTCAGGAACGCATCAGGTGCTTTGTTTGAGTACTTGATTTTGCTGAATACTTGATATTTGAACAATATACTACAAAAACTGACACAGTCTACACAAACCGAGGCAACCTTTTCGAGACCATTGTTGACAAAAACCGAATCAAGGCTTGACTCGACTTACAAATCTTCTGGTTTTCAGTACTGTAATAAAAATATCGCCACCCAAAACTATGGTGTGTTCAAGGACTTGCAGCTCTGTGAATGCCGACTCATAAATGTGTGGTGATCCACTGCATATAGGCACCGAACCAGCCCAGTTTGCTTTGTAGTGCAGGCCATCACTCAGACTCCAGCACTCTCCATTACTGAAAGAAAAATCACTGGTGTAAAGGAAATTTTCCAAACTCCAACCATTAAAGTATGTATCTTAATCTTTTCTGTGTTTTTATTATACATGTACATACTATACAGTTCCTGCTGCCTATTGACATTATATGATATAAATGTGTACATCAGTATTTTTAAGGGTCGGCATGGAGGTCCACTGTGGGGAGCATTGTACCAAAATTGCAATCACTCACCACTCATCACAGGGCCAGCAACAAATGAGGAATCTTGGGAGATGAGGTTAGACGGGACTTGTGACATCACATTCATCATGGCTCCCGCAGGCCCCAGCTGCCACCAGCTGTTGTACATTAAGCAAAGTGCAGCAGGCGGATTTGGCTGAGCCAGTTATGGGATAACTCAATAACATTACTCCGTTAGGGTGCTGCCTTGAGCTCTTTATTTCATAATGCATCGTGGACTGATATCTAAAGCTCAGGAGCTGTTGTTAACTTCTTAAGCTGATTACTTCGGCCTATGCTAAGTTTATGGGTCATTGCAATTGGCCTTTGTCTATCAGTCAAGCCACACCTTGTCTTCCTCTGCGGAAACCGTGCTGACATTAAGATATTGCGCTGATAGAAGTGATGAATTTCATCCAACAAGCATTAAATCAAGCATGATTGCTGCTCTTGGATTGGTAGTCTTAGCATGACTTTATCTTTCTGCTTAATGGAAGTAGGATAGCAGCAGTCAGCCAACATCCATTCTCACAATCATCTGAGCAACTGTTTGCGGTATGAAGCTGAGGCATTTTGACAGTAATTGTTTGGGATAGAGGTGGTAGCTGTGGGAGAACTTAAGGTCAGAAAAGCAATAGGTTGACCTTCTCCATGCTGTGGGCTGCACAGGTCATGCCCATACTAATGGATACACATTTGTAACACACATTTGCGGTTTTATCCGCTTTATTTTGGCCCATTTTCACAATCAAAAATACAGCTTCTCTTGACCTTCTCTTCGGATGGAAACCAGCATGATTTAAAACCTCTGTCGTAAGTGGCAATGTAATTATTCCCAGCTAGGAATTTTGTCATAAACCCAATATCACAATGTGTAGTTGAATCATAGGAATATAAATCAACACATCGATGGAACAGATGAATGGTGACACCTCTAACTATTTTCACACCCGAAAGCAACACCAACCACACTTCAGACAACCAAATATACGTTAACGTGCAAAAGTATGAATAAAAGGTCGTAGTATCCAGGGCCACATCCAGGTAACAGTTTGTGTTAGTCTTTTGTAAAGATTGGCAAGGTGCCTGCAGATTTTGTTTCCTGCTGCTTCTTTTCCTCAACACTCCAGCATTCACCTCAGTGCTTGTTGTGAATACACACGGCACCACACATTTTGGCCACTAACTTGTGGTTTAACAAAAACAATGATCGGTTCACTTCAAAAATCCAACTCCAGTTGTTCACTTCAAAGAGCCAGCTGTAAGAGCCCACATCACAAGTAATTTTTGTTGCTGTAGTATCAACTGGTGTACCCACCACAAACAAAATAGTAGCAAAAAGCCAAAAAAATACACATTTGAAAAGACTTTATCATGATACTGTACATCAGGGGTCACAAACACGCGGCCCGCGGGCCAAATGCGGCCCGCAGGACACTAGTTTGAGGCCCCCGCCTTGTTTAATGTTTGATATGGATGCTGTATGGTATCATGTACCCAGAAAAAAATATTACGTTTGATTAATGTTCTTGTTAAAGGTTAAATAACTTAATAGTTATCCTCCCTATCCGTGTGGAAGTGGTAAGTTTTTGGCTTTTTAAGTTTAAAGGAAATAACTTGGAGGCTATCGTTTAGGTCGCTAGCGCTCTCGTTTGCGAGTTAGCATGTGTCTCAAGACCCTGCAGTTGCGCAATATGTTGTAAATAAAAAGAGTATAAATGTGACTATAGTCGTGTTTTGTCATGTCTACAGGGCTCTAATAATGCTTTGTTCATTTTAATCTGAAAAAATTTGTCTACCCACCAACTATATGTGGTATCTTAATTTTTAATTATTTGCCGTTTTATTATTATTATATTTATTTATTACTGATTGATTTTCTTTATTCTTGATCTTATTTTGTGTAGGAAAATAAAAATGAAGATATTTGAGAACAGTGAAATGTTTTATCAGAGCTTTTCTTGTAGAAAATCGGAACCAAAGCAAAGTTTATTCATTTTTCTGTTTTTAATAAATGCATTTTTTTGTTTTTTTGGAAAACCTGATGCGGCCCAGCCTCGCCCAGACCCTAGCTCCAGTGGCCCCCAGGTAAATTGAGTTTGAGACCCCTGCTGTACATGATTACCTTGACCATTAATGTTAGTCCTTGAATTCAGATTTTTCTGTGCATTCATTGTTTGACTGGAACCTAAGAAGCAATAAAGCAGAAAAAGCCCACCGGTGGGAAAACTATTAATTTAACTATATGTTTAATGTAGTATTAATTTTCAGAGGTGTAAAACTGAACTACATCATACTACGAGGTGTTTGAGTATTTAATTGTAACCAAAATTTGACACGACTCTGAGGTGCTGTGAGGTGTCATCCATTCATGTTGGAAAAGCCATTTTCCACTCGTGCTGCCAACACATTGCCCTTGACACATAATTCTAGACACTATGTAGCAACACAAGCCAAAAGTGTGGTGTGTAATCACAGACGTGTGGTTGGTATGTGGCTCATAAGGTGTTCATTCCATTTGCCAAACTGCTGATTTGTCTTGAAGGAAAGCAAGTAAATAGTTTTGCAGCCACAAATAAGCAGTCATAGCCGCTAAGTTTCCTCTTCTTTTTGCAAATGAGGGGCGTCAAGCATCATTTAATTCATTCTAAATGTTATATTGTGTGTATCTAACACATAACAGATTCAATTTTTGGAGTTCATCTTATTTGGACGTGGATGCGAGGGACCGTTATTGGCTTCCATTCAAAATAAGCGGTGCTTTGTGTTAATTATCATCTAGTCCCTCCAGGCTGCATGGGACAGCCTTTACCCGACCTTTGCTACTAATATCTGTTAGATGATGTCTGGCTGTGGTTCAGATCATAAAGGTTCCTTCAGCTATAAATTTAATCCCTGCAGTTCCCATTTTTACTTTTGATTGCATTCTGGCTAGTTGAGCCACCTGGCTTTATGGCTTCTCCTCACAGTTGGATGCATGCTTGTTAGTCTGCCTCCTTGTGTGCCCTTTTGCCGGCACAAGGATATAAACTGACTCTTGTGTATGTACCCCAGCCTGTCCTTCACATCTTCCCTTGACCTGCTACTTATTTACTCTCCTTTCCTTTTCCAATTGTATTCTGCAAAACAGGTAGACCAAAGAATACTCATGTGACATATGTCATATGTTGTAGTGTCTGAAAGCCAAACATATGTAGGACTCACAGGGCTGAGAGAAAGAAGAGTGGTGTTAAATGACAGTTTGACAGCATTAGACCTTATAGACTAAAACAAAGTGGGTGTGGCTCACAACAGTCAGTCCTGCAGGGATCTGGACTCATAGCCATAGGGAGCCATAGGAGCCAGACCGGCCTTTAGCTGCAATTTGGGTCAGTCAAGGCTGAGAGAGTGAAAGGGGGGGCATCCTATGGCCAGTTGACCTCATTGCTCCACTATGATCGTTATTTTCCCAGTCAGTCACCATACTAAGGAGGGGGGTCTCTGAACTAGGAAATACATGTACATCCCATTTCCCTTGTGAGAGCACATGTACATGCCTACATGAGAGACAGGAAGCACAGTTACGACATCCTTGAACTCAGAGGTCAAAGGTTACCATTGTAAATGGTCCATTCTCACATTCGGCTATTTGCCAGGAACGCTAATCACATACACATCCAAAGTGACCCTGAAGCCCTCTGCACTTCCATGCTGCATGATCCTACATTTCACACTTTTTTCTGTACATTTCTGAGTCTTTACAAGAATTCTGGCCCACTCATCTTTACAAAATTGTTGTAATTCGGCCACTTTGCAGGGTTCCATTTAACGCAGCAAGTCTTCCAGGTCCTGAAGCAACAACAAAAAAAGTCCCAGACCATCACACTACCACCACCATATTTCACTGTTGGTATGATGATCTTTTTTTGATCATCTGGTGTTACTTTTATGCCAGATGTTATAAGACACACACCTTCCAAAAAGTTCAACTCAAAGTATTTTGGCAAAATGGAGACAAGCTTTAATGTTTTTGTTCAGTAGTGGTTTTCAGGCCGTTTTTGCAAAGTGAATTTTTAATGGCAGAGTCATGAACACTGACCTTAACTGAGTCAAGTGAGGCCTGCAGTTCTTTGGATGTTCTTGTGGGGTCTTTTGTGACCTCTTGGATGAGTCGGCGCACTTGGTGTAAGTTTGGTTGTTCCAATAATGCACATGTGTCGACAGAGGGCTGAAGCACTGCAGGTTTTCTTTGCAACCAGTTTCTCCAGAAGGTGATTTCATTGATGAGCTCCTACCCTCAAACCAAAGGAGGGTTAATCATTAAAATAACCTGCTTTAGTGACCGGCTGGAAAGAAAACCTGTAGTGTCTCAGCCCTCCATGGCATGAGTTTGACATCCCTGCAGTTTTGCCTAAAAGGACCAAATTATGGCAAAATACTGTATTATATATTATGAATGTACCTCTTACTGCTTCATGTATATAATAATACCATAATACCTTGTTGAAGGTGTTTCAATGAGTGTGTCCCATTACGTGCAATAATTATGTCTCTTTATCTTGACTCAATAATTGATTGAGTTGAGCTTCTGATGCAGTTTGGCACAAAAATCGAATGAATCAGAGCTTTTTGTTACTGAATACTTTCTAATACACCTCTGCTTTTGAGACTACTATGTAAGTATAGTGCAACTCTAATTATTACCTGTGTGTATTGAGAAATGTGTTTTAGACTGCAGTTGTTTAATTAGGACACAAATTAAGTCTAGCTTGGAGATTGTAGCTGCTGTGTCAGCCACTAAATACGCACATTCTGTATGATTTTAAGTCTATTTTAGCTCATTTGGGGATTAAACAAAATTAAGTTTTGGTGTAGAAAATATAGCTGATATATGTCTTAAACAGGTATGGTTTTATTGTATGCATTTTTTTTTCATATTTCAGCTTCTGTAGCTTTTGTCTCCTTGGTGATGTGAACATTGTCCTCTTCTCTGTTTTGTTTTCTTCTCTTGCGAATGTAATATTATTAGGAGCGACGGCATGACACTCCATCATAAACACCGGTAAATGTGACTTATAGATTTATATATTATATGTGTTTTTTGGGGGTTTTTTTTTACTCCAAAGGGAGTTACACTCCAGAAAATACGGTACTTCACTTTTTAAGCATCTAAATTTTTCCTTTCTAACCTCTCATGCTCTACAGCCAGACAAAGCCATCAGAGAGAAGTTAAAAAAAAAACCATAAATGTTCCACGTCCTTAACAGCACCTCTGTTTTGATCTGCAAGACACAGCAGCCTTTCCGTCTTTCAGAAAAGTTTTTTGTTACCCTTCTTATCCCCTTTTCTGTGCTCCATTTCTCCCCCCAAGCCCTGAGCTCCTGCCAGTGATTGCTGGAGGAGTCTTGATGTGCCGTGATTTCATTAACGCTCTCCAGATGGTCGTAGTGGGAGAGATCTGACGCCTCTGTCCCGTACCTTAGAGAGTCAAAAGATGCAAGGCTTGTGCTGCATGTCGGACCTGAGAGTCAGGGCTGTATCTCAACAGAGTTCAAGCATGTATGATTTAGACTTTGGAGCAGGTTCAAAGCAAATGAGGTGTGAGCTCAAAGGAAAAATATAGCTGAGGAGGACAAGAGGAGGAACGGTGGGGGTGTGCGATGCAGAAAACAAATGAGCCTCATCTCGATGAGGAAGAAGAAGCATACCAGAAATGTCATGAAGTGAACACCTGAAAGAAAAACAGGGAGGAAACAATAATCATACAAAAAAGTAAATTCCCCATCTGTTTGGTCTTATCTTTTGAGGCTTTTGGTGAATGCAGAATAGCCACAGGAAGTTGTCACCCCCAACCCCCTTGCGAGTTTGAGAAGGAAATGTGATCCTCTTAAAGGTCCTGAGACCTTCAGGCTCCACTGTAAGCTCTACCCCGGGCCTTCCAAAAGAATAAAAAACTGACACCACTCAACCTCATAAAAACAGTTGACACTTTGGAAAACACCAGTTACAAGTGAGAGGATATGTTTGATGATCGAGCGATATGGGCTGACATGGTTTTAAAGCCTGGGGAGGAACCTGCTGTGTAGAGGTACCAAAGTAGCACTAGTGACTACAGCGTAGTGATTGGAAACTCCATTCCATATTGCACATGTGGAATAAGTTGCAACAAAAGAGGCACTTGCGACTTTGTCAGTGAAGCTCTAGTAAAACAAGGATTAATATAGAGTTGGTTGTATGGTCATATCATCGTACCGAAGTACGAGGTGCATTATTAAAAAAAACAAAAAACCTTAAACTGTATTATGGAAAGCAGGAAGTGAACAAATGTAACAGTTACTGATTGTAAAAGTACCAGATGGAGGGGTAGGATTTAATAAGCTTTGCTTATTCCTACTTTTTTTGGACATGTGGAACTGTGAACTGATTATGTGATGCATTCAATTGTAATCTGATGCATGTTCAAATGAAATAAAACCATTACCATAGTCCAGTCCGGTGCATTTAAAGGCAATGAGAGGCGTTTATTTGATTCGTTAAGATTACACTTGGCTGTGTTAAACCCTCTGACGCCTTCTTTTCTCTCTCTTTGCCATTTGCGCCGGTGGGAGGGATGGAGGCGCGGGTGCGCGGCACTGCGCCACACTGTTGCTCACGAAATTTGCAAAGTGCGCTAGTCACACCCTGTTGCTGCGGTGTAGGCGTGGTGCGCCGCGCCTGGTCTACCCATGTGTCAATGCATGGCTTCCTGTCGTGGATGGAACACTCAGAAACTTCAGCAGGAAGTGGTAAGATAACCAGGGAACAGCAACTTTTTTTTCATATATAAGTATATATTTTTTTCTTGCCCATGATGTGGTGTTAAGACCAATTATCAGAAACTAACTTAGTCATGTTTCTTTTATTTGATGTTTTTGTATATTTTGGACTCTGTACATAAAATGTGCATGACATTCAGCGGAATTCTTTCTGGTTGTGTGTTTTATCAATGTCCCGAGAGCTCTAGCTCAAATACTATTAAGCTCCACTGTAGACGGTGGAAGAGCCAGGCTGAAAGAGCTACAAACAAAGAGGGGGGGAGCACCGGGGTGGGGGTTGTCAGAGAATGTGTGAGAGGAAGATGAAGAATAACACTAGACCAAAACACCTGGAGAAAATGAGCCTTTGCAGCCATGAGATAAATAACTAATTGGCATCACGTCCTGCTGAAGATCTTCATTATCTATATCCTAACATTCCACAACTTTGGCTCATGATGGAAGAAGACAACCAGGACAATCTATTCACTACTTGTAAACAAACAACCAGAGGAATCTGAGCTATGAAAGCCAGCCACGGCTTAGGTACTGTTTACACGTTCATGCAAACACACTGCGACATACACACGGATAACAATTCAGCTCAAACACAATCCACAATTTCAAGAGTGCCAATTTTCACAGTGGGCATGTGCATGCCTGACTGCATTCTTTTTCATGCTCATGTCAGGCCAAGTGTCATTTTTGTGGCATTTCCTCGCTCAGAATGGAAAACTGTAATCTTGAGTGACTTTGTGGGGAATTTCTGTCACAAAGAAGAAGAGAAGGGTGTAGTGATTACTCAGTGCTCTTGTATGTACATTCTTTCTTTGTTTTGGATTTCAAGTCCCCACAGCTTGGACCGGCACTCAAAAACATCACTGTTGTTTTGTTGTAAATGGTGGGAAGCCAGTTTGTGGATCAAACTTTTAAGTTTGTGGATCAGTTTCCCATTGCAAGCAAGTCAAGATTCGATAATCCGTGTTGTGTTGCACCTCGATATTTGCAAGTTGAAGAAAATTATGAAGTAATCAGCCATCCATTTTCTGTACTGCTTTTCCGAGAGTCTTTGCTGGGTATGCTGGAGCCTATCCAAGCTGTCTTCAGGCGCGAGACGGGGTACACCCTGGACTGGTCGCCAGCCAGTCGCAAGCACTCACATTCATACCTATCGACAATTTAGAGTTTTCAATTAATGCATGTTTTTGGAATGTTGGAGGAAGCTAGAGTACCCGGAGGCCAACAACTTTATAGAAGTATGGTGTAACTGACAAAACGAAGACAAAACTGCTTGTTCACTTCAAAGAACCAGCTCCCTTCGCTCACTTCAAAGAGCAACCAGCCCATCGGTACTAAACTGTCTTACTTGTTGATAAGAGAGCATGTTATATTAATTGACTATTAGTTACATTTTTTCAAAGACTGGCTGCTGCCAATATTGATATCAGTTGATATCGTAATCAGTGATGTGCTGGACAATGGCTGTGTTCGAAACCGCATAATTACCTACTACTCATACTAACTCTTTGAGTATGCAGTGTGTCTACAATGGCAGTATGCGATTTTTGGGTATGCGGGAAGTTCCCGGATACATACTGCATTCGCCAGAAATGTTGAGTATATATCATCAGCTTACTACTCACACCCAAATGGATGCAACCGCGGGAAAAAAAAAAAAAACATTGGCTGAACACTGAGCAACCGGATGGACCAAACGGCAGTGTCAAGCAGGATATATTGAGAGTTGGTTCGCTTCTTGTTTTCAAAGTAAAAGCAGATTTATCACTATGGTTTTTTTGTACGAGAAAAGTAAGGGGGGGTTTATTTTGTGAAAATAACCTGAAGTGCTTTGTTCACTTCGGCTACCTTAAATTTTGCCGAATTCGTCCGAACAAAATTGTAAACGGTTGGTATTTGGACAAATAAATAGCACATTCGGGATCTAGATGGCCACTTTCTCGCCTGATTTAAAAAAAAAAAAAATCTCAATAAAGTGATGTAGTTAAAGAGTTTAGAGTTAAAGTCAAATCAGCAACAGTCTATCGATTTTGGCTTGGGTAGGAGCGCAATTGTGGGTTATCATGTAGTACGTTGTAGTGTAAACGCTTTGCATACTGTCTGATGGATTGGGTATGGAGTGTGGATAGTATGGGCATGGAAGTATGTAGTAGTAAGTAAGCGGTTTTGAACACAGCCATAATCTTGCTAAAAAGCCAAAAAAGCCAATACTGAACATCTTTGTTAAGAACTATTGAAATCTCTAATGTTCAGCATACTTCCCGCTGAATGTCTTCACTGTGCTAATTTGAGGATGTAAATTAAGAAGTAAGCAAAAGACCTTTGTCACAAATGTACTAGATGGATATAAAAGTCTGGAGCACTAACTGCTAACTGTTATTAAATTTCCATTCCAAAGCAGAAATATTGTATAATTACTTTGGATGTGTTATTATGATTTGGAATCATTAGAGGGCCTTTTCCTGCAGGCAGTGGGGAGCCATTTACTGCTTATGGCCCCATTCACAAACCATTTCAAGCAAAGATAGATAAAAACCATGTACTTGTGGCCATTTATTGACACGACAGCAGTGTTGAAGAGCCTGGAAAAAAAACCCTGAAAACGGGTCTCAAAATTACTTACACTATTATCCTTTCTGTGTAGACACAGTCTGTCTGTGAAAATGAAAGGTGTGCATGTTAAGTGCTCAGTGAAGCAAACTGAAGGACACTGCATCCAAAACAACAATAGCAGGCCCCCATGCTGCTGTAGCTTTAGTATTACTCAAGATAATGAGTTTGAAAACTCTTCTCCAGCACTGCACTGCTGCTTTGACCAACAGAGACCCATTACTTACCAAGTCCAATTTTAAACTCGTATAAAAGCCAACAGAGTTTTCCGATTATGGACTTTTGGAAAAGGCACTTGGTGTGCATCTGCATTTCTTTACAAATTGACATTGCCAAGTATGGTGTTGCATGCATATTACAGAATTATCAACGAGTCAGTTATTTTTATCTTTAGCTTTCCTAACTTTGAATTGTAGGGCCTGTCCACATTTATTTTGGGCTTTTTAACATTTCAGCCTTGCGTTGGCATTCTAGAGGTGCAAGAGGTTTTTTTTAATGCCTCATAGAGTGGATCAGTCTTGTGTCTCGTGAACAGCAAATCCGCTACTTTGATCTATAGTAAGATTGTACTACACTACACAAAGGCTGCTGTCTGTATTACATGGTTTGGAGTTAGTTTTGTTTTTTTGTCAACTGGAATATGTCTTGATATGGATATATGTGGATGGCAAATTTTTAAGAAAAAATCTCTGTATGGACATGGACTTTCTTTATTGTCATTGCACAATAACACAGCAGTGAAATTGCCAACGAAATGTTGTTGCCTGGCTCCCGTGTAATAATAAATAACAAATAATAATGTGGAGAATGAATAGATTACATCAAATATGAACAATGTACAGCGTAAACAGTAATTTGTACAAATAATTTAAATACTTTAGAATGAATAACAGGGGCTTTGGGTTATGGACCTCAATCAACCATGCAAATGCTGTGGATCACCCGCATGTGTCAAACAAAGTGGACTTTCTGTGTCAATTGAGTCGTAACTGACACATCTTAATGGAAAAAAGCCTTGGAACGGATTCTGGGTTAGACCCGATTTTACTAAAGACTAGCATGTATGTGAAAGTGGACTGACCGCACATTCTTAACCTGTCTGGCGTTGCCTCTCATAATGTCATAATGAGGAAAAACACGGGTGCTTCTCAGGATTGTAGTAAGCCATTGAACAATATACAAAGTCTGACCGTTGAAGCATACATGACTCCAGTTCCTCCTCCCACTGAGCGCCTCGTCGGCCCCAAGGTCAAACAAAAGCCAGCCATGCCCAGCCAGGCGGCCGAGCACATACAAGATGTAGGGTCACTCATCCCACAGGAAGAGGAAGTGCCCTTGCATGTTTCCGCCCTAGTGATATGCAGGGATGATACGTTTGAAGGATTGTCATAGCGAGACAGTGAGAGATTGAAGGAAGAGAGTCAGCCTGATAAACGTTCAAAGAATTTACAACATCTGCAGGAGGCAGGAGCATGAGAGGATGTTGGTTAATAGAAGCTGCAGCAAGCTTGAGTCACAATCTAATGAGTAGGCAGACAAAACATTGGTAGTGGACCATTCCATGAGACACCGAGATAAGTGGAGAGTCACTGGAACGTCAGATATGTGACTTGAGGATTGCACACAGATGGACACTATAGTTTCATAGCTGTTTAAAATGCATTCCAGTAAAGAAAAGACCTTCAACGCTGATTCAAATGGCTTGACTTGGGCATTTCTGTGTTGTTCTCTGCCGGGGGGGCTGGCCGGCTAGTGGCGCTCTGAGCGGGGGGGGGGGGCAACCCATTTGGAGCCTCGCAATGTCTAGGTACTGATGGTCGACTGCTGGGTGTCGTCTCAATTCCATAGTGTATAGACGTGGGTGGCATGATGAAGAGGACTGTTTGAGTGACGGGTAGTCTGTTCATGCATCACACACCCTTGTGAGTTTTGCTGTTTGACTCCTTTTTGGAGGGCAGCGGGTCGAGCAGGGGTTGCTGGGGCGTTTCAGTGTGTGCTTTTTGGGAGTTTGAAGAGGGTCAGGTTGGGTTCACCTGCAGAGGTGGAGGTGACATTTTGTTTTCGCCTGACATCCCAACCTGTAAACATGAGATGTACTCCAATGTGCATGTTTGAAATAATCCAAACCAAACTAAATGTGGCTTGTTCAGCGTCACAGATGCCAAAGGTTTGCATATTCCTGAATTTTGTCATCTGGAGGCATCCTTTATTTACTAGATTAAATCCAAGTGTATATAATCAGAGGTAATACAGAAGAGACAATCAATTCAATAATAATAATTCAGAAAAATAAACAAACATGCAAAACCGAGCCAATGAGCTTCCTTTCACTTGATAAACAACACAATCCACTATGATGTCATATTTGTTGTTCTTCAACTCTCCTTGACATTTAACAAAAAAAAAAACAACCTTGAAGACGGAAAGCCTCGCTGTTTGGTTACTTTTAATGTGCTTTGCTTTTTTACAATTTAGAGCTTTAGAAATTGTCCCACCGGTTTTGACACCTCATATAAAACGACCGTTTTTGCCAACGTGTTAATGGCTCTTTGACGCACACGCTCGTCCTTGAGGCGAACTGGCTGACCACTCGGCCTGTTTGCCCGATCCTGGCCCATTAACACACCCCCAGGAGAGATCAGAGGAGTGAATGTCTTGAACGTGGCCCCATCCCAGCTGCCTCCTAAAGGTAGCCATACACCAATTAGGACCTCATAAATACGTAGACGAGTGTTTTAAGTGACTGGGGATAATGGAAGGCAAAGAATGGGATTGCCTGTGTAACATTTAAGTCTGAGTTTGTGTCAAAGTCATCATGAAATTATTTATTTTTGATGAGTTTGTGTAATTCGAATGGTGTGAGATATCCATAATTGATGTAAACACATCCTTCCGATTTCTCATTATGACTTAATCAACTTACAATTCGTACTCTACTTATATCATTCATTCATTCATTCTACCGCTTATCCTCAAGAGGGTCGCGGGTGTGCTGGAGCCTATCCCAGCTGTCTTCGGGCGAGAGGCGGGGTACACCCTGGACTGGTTGCCAGCCAATCATAGGGCACATTTAGACAAACAACCATTCACACTCATTCACACCTAATTTGGAGTCGCCAATTAACCTAGCATGTTTTTGGAATGTGGGAGGAAACCCTAGTACCCGGGGAGGAGAACATGCAAACTCTGCACAGAGATGGGTGGAATCGAACTTGGGCCTCCTAGCTGTGTGGCCTGCGCACTAACCACACGACTACCGTGCCCTGCTCAGATCAATTTGATAATAATATTTTGAATGACTGACTGGCTAGATTAATGTTTAACCATTAGAGATAACATACCTTTCACCCAGGTATGAACCAGCGACAATGAATTATTGAATTGCGTTAAAAGCCTAGAGTTGAAAAACACAGTACAATACCCCCTAAGCAGTGAGTTGGAACTTTGAAAAAACAAAGAACCTAAAAAGAACCACACAACAGCACTGTAGTCCATTGTTGCTTTGGTTGTCACATGCGGTATTGGCGCATTCTTGTACTGAACCCTGAACACACCTCCTCACTTTTCACAGATGACTGTACATGAACATGATGTCTGTTTGGTTTGAGAACCATTTTTAAATGTTTTCTTTTTCGGGGGTAAAAAAAACAAGTAAACGATTCACCAAAAACACCGTCCTTATCAGTTATGTGGAGGATGTGGTTGTGTATTCATCCTTGTAGTCCTCCCTCCCCATCTTTCTTTACATTCCTGACATGCTCTGTAGACTGATGATGCTCACATTGTCCAAATTCTGCTATCCACGTGCCTCCGGCCTTTAAATAATTTGGAGAAAACCAAAACATTTGTGAAGAATAACACTGGATGTTTAAATCCTAATGTTTCCCTCCCCCTCAAAGTGCTGATATTTTCCTTTAAAACATTTTACTGTTAATCAAAGTCATATGGTGCAGTACGCGGGGGATACTTAGCTCATAAGGTTTTTGTCTAAACACTCCCTGTAGCAAAAGGGTGTTTCCCTCGGGTGCTTAACCTAGCAGCTGTGAGAGCACAGGAAATCGCACGTCTTTTGACAGGAAGTTCCATCGACACACACACACACACGCCAGCCCAGTCAGGAAACCCTGCCAACTTGGTCCGCTGTTTCATTCATAAATCTTACACACATAAACATACACACGCACAGAGCGTAGCCAGGAAGCCAGGCAGATGAAGCTCAGGCTGCATCACGCATGGATGTGTACACCTCTTGACGGGATATGGACGGGTCAGAGGTCAAATGAAGGTTGGGTTAAATTGTGGGTGGCTTTTTGTGGTGGTGGTGAGGGATAAAAATAAATAGGATTGGGATCGTACTCCATCATCCCATGTAAGTAGCTATAGCTCTTTAGTGAGGAGGGATTTCCTTGAGAAATGTAGATAAGATGATTGGTTTGGTGGTTCTTTTTTTTAAGTCCAGTTATAAGAAAAGCCAACCTTGCACTACTCCTTCTACAACATTATACTGGAAAATACCAGGAACAGAAGTCTTAATGTTGGCTTACTTTGATGTAAACAAACAAGGTGAACTACTGGTTGACTCACTTTTATCGGAAAGTTGCACAACCTGAGGCTTTGCATGAATGTAAAGATATATGATATATGGATAAAATTATCATTATTGCGAGTACCTTGCTGGTAATGGTAATGGTTTTATTTCATTTGAACATGCATCAGATTACAATTGAGTGCATCACATAATCAGTTCACAGTTCCACATGTCCAAAAGGAGTAGGATGAAGCAAAGCTTATTAAATCCTACCCCTCCATCTGGTACTTTTACAATCAGTAAATCTTACATTTGTTCACTTCCTGCTTTCCATAATACAGTTTAAGGTTTTTTACAGTTAATGCATGCACCTCGTACAATGACATAATGACATAATGGGTACCATAGTAACTGTCAATATAGTGCTTTTTATTTTTATTCTCATTTTTGAACAGCACGTATAAATAAAAAGCCTGATGTACTATAGGTTTGTATGTATAATAGTGATGTATGGATCAATACTGAAATATTCATACTTCCCATACCTGCTCTTTATGCTGTAAAATAGATTCTAAAATCAAAATATGGATACTTTTGATCCCTCAGTCATGTATACTTCAGTATCTCACATTCTGTTTCCTTTGCTGTTGTGTCTCTGCCAACAGCTGTAAAGGAAGTCACGGAGTATTTGTGGCTTCTGTGCTTGTTTGTGTGCATAATATATATTGGTGTGTATTTGTGTGTGACCGAGAGACACAGACACACACAATTTGTTCCTCCGCCTCCCTGCTGGGTCTGATCTATTTCCTGGTTGCAGGTGCTGCAGTGAGATCACTTCCTGCTGGCTCCCCTGTGTGTGTGTGTGGTTGTGTGTGTATCCGTAGACTCCAGCCATTTCCTGCCTGTGGGGAAGAGGAAACTGGAGGAAACAGGATGAGCCTCCTGGGCCGGCCGGGTCAGAAAGGGCTAGGTTAAGTGGACAGAGAAGACAGTGACCCTGAAAATAATGGATAAGACCACAGAGACAATGATTGTCACGGCCTTGTTTGGAGCGATACTCACTTTAACATTATCACGAAACATATACTTTTTAATATCCAGTGAAACCATAGCATGACGTTGACCCCAAAACACCGTATCGAGGGATCAGATAAATGTATATATAAACCCACAGCTAATACTTTTAATACTAATACTAGGAATCACTTTTATCCTAGATTAGAAGGAATGACTCAAAATATCAGCAAAATATTCCAAGACATAAAACTAAAGTATTATTTGCGATTACGCATACCTCCCCAATAAAGGCCAGGCTGTTAACGTCTTTACCTGCTATATTTCTTCACACTGACAAGAAACTTCCTTACATACCTTGTAACTTACCATCACCCCCCAGGGCACATGTTATTCATGCATACTCCCATGTAGTTGCGTACTGTACATGCTGACACACACATACACACACATAGGCCTATTCATTACTCAAGACCACGGGCCGTGTGAAGGGCAAGCCCGGGCAGATAAGACTTCCTTCTGACATTTCTGCTACACTTGCTGTCATTCTCAGCTGCTGGGAAAAAATGTTTTGTATCTTGTGGATGACGTTTTCTTCAGCGTCACAATTGAATCGCCTCATATTTCCTTCGTCACACACTTTGTCAGTCTCTCGCTCTCTTTTTGTTTCGTTGTCGCTCTCGGTGTCACTTTTATCTTGAGGCAAATTAGCCGTTTAGCTTCATCATGAAGTAGTACCAGGCTTGGCTATGAAGCTGACACCAAACAGGACACATTCAAGAACATCTAATGCAGGCTGATTTGGTGTAAGAATGCAGATGGACATTTTAGAATCATTATTATCCTCTGCTACATTCATTATGTATTAATGGCCGACCAGTCCCAAAGTCAGCTGGGATAGGCTCCAGCATACCAGTGCCTTTAGTGAGGAAAGGTGGTGTAAAGAATGGATGTATGGACATTCATTTTATCTAAACTATTGTCTTATGTGAGCTGCACGGCGGTCGTGTGGTTAGCACGCAGACCTCACAGCTAGAAGACCCGGGTTCAATTCTACCCTCGGCCATCTCTGTGTGGAGTTTGCATGTTATCCCTGTGCATGCGTGGGTTTTCTCTGGGTACTCCGGTTTCCTCCCACATTCCAAAAACATGCTAGGTTAATTGGCGACTCCAAATTGTCCATAGGTATGAATGTGAGTGTGAATGGTTGTTTGTCTATACGTATGTGCCCTGTGATTGGCTGTTGACCAGTCCAGGGTGTACCCCGCCTCTCGCCCGAAGACAGCTAGGATAGGCTTCAGCACGCAGTCTTATGCTACACTTCATGCACAAAATAGTTTTTAACGACATGCACTGTTTGCATGAATCTACCAATCATTGTACAAAGATACTGAGTTTGTGTGTGGCCCGACTTCTTTTTATGCCATCTGCCTTTAAATGACATGGTTGGAAACCAGCCATATTATAATATTACTGAGATAATTTAGTTTTTGTCATGTTACAGGCCATTAATGTATGAAAACAGCACTTTCCAAGCTAAAATATGCCAACAATCTTTTCGAGATTTGATATTAACACATGCCAAATGTTGTTTGTGGCTCTGTCTTTAAGACATGTTAAGTGTTTGTGTCATTGACGTTTGTTTGGAGCTTCAAGTTGGTATTTACTGAAATAGCTGTTGCATTCTGTGGCTTTCATGGAGTGAATACATTGGCCATATAGACTTCTTGATGCTGTTCATTAGCCAGTCAATGGGAGAGTGCACTGTGTGCCGTGTGAGTGCCGAGTACACGCTTGGAATATGAATTGGCTGCTTTGGCAGGAGACTACAGTACTTAAGTGCTTTGAATTGCTGGCGAAGGCTGAGAAACTCAGATGTGGGCCAGGCAGATAGTGCAGCCCACTGACATACATTCTTTGGATAAAAAAAAAAAAGCTCCTCTTTGCTCTTTCTCGCATTCCAACCCCCTCCCTCTTTAATCAGACTTTATTCAACCAGCTCATCCCAAGTGTGAGAGAGAGTTTTAGCCTTTCTGCAGAGTGTAAATAGTCTTTAGTGTGTCTCTTTTCTGACCCATTTCCCACTTTTTAAATAAATATCCTACCAGAAGCACATTTATTTTCTATATCTTTGCACAGTTCAAAAGTGCCACATGTTCATTGCTGTTGGAATGTTACTTTTTCTTTTCCATCCCCTCTAAATCTCCTCTTCAGCCCACTTCTCCTTTAGTCCAAGTGAGGACCCTTGTGATGCTTGGGATTCCAGCCTGCAAAATGTTTTTCCACGGGACCTCTCATATATCAGAATGTATATATGAACCCTGGAATAATATTATTCTGACAAATAAACACACAGTACATATTTACAAAAACTGTGACTGTATGTTTCACTGACGTTGCATGTAGGATTAAGTACTAACACAGGGATGGTGTGAGTGGACCATTTACTAATCTGGCACTATTCAAGTACCACCAAGAGTCATCATCATGTATCATCATCATCTAGAACATTTTCTTAATTTTCACGATTTATGCTATTGTGAGACCCCACCCCCAGCATGGTATTGGCCTGCAGTCTGTCTTTCAGCAGTCTGTCAAGTGAAGCAGTGAATCCTGGAATACATGGAGCCACCAGACTCTACCCAAAAAGTCTGTCCTCTTGTTTTGTGATGAGAAGCAGACTTTAGTGTTAAGGTACATTCCACAGTCTGCTGAACAACAACAAAAATTCCACCAGGTAATTATTCACTCTTTGTGGTAAACAAACACACTTCCATTAAAGTGAATGATGGACTCTTCCAAGGCACTGATACATTTGGGGAGTAAAAACCCAAACATTCAAAAACAGGCAGCAAAAACATTCATTCATTCATTTTCTAGCACTTATCCTCACAAGGGTTGCAGGGGGTGCTGGAGCCTATCCCAGCTGTCGCCAGCCAATCACAGGGCACATATAGACAAACAACCATTCACACTCACATTCATACCTATGAACAATTTGGAGTCGCCAATTAACCTAGCATGTTTTTGGAATGTGGGAGGAAACCGGAGAAAACCCACATGTGCACGGGAAGAACATGAGATGGCTGAGGGTGGAATTGAACGTGAGTCTCCTTGCTGTGAGGCCTGTGTGCTAACTACTCGGCCACCGCGAAGACAATGCATTGTTATTTTTTTTTATAATACAACACTGTGCAAAAGTTCTTGGTTACCAACACTCAGAAGTAATCAACCTCATAATACATTACATTTAATTTCATCTATATACTTTCAATAGACAGACAAGAACAAGGTGGACATTACTGCAGTCAGAATGCATATTGCACGCTTTATTGTGGCCAGCCTGAGACACAATTGTGTGATAATCATGTTGTCTAACCAGTATCCCATCTGTCAGGTTGATGGGTTATCATGACAAAGGAGAAGTGCTCACATTTTGAGAAAAAATGTGGCTTTTGTGTGTGTGTTGCATTGTGTTGCTTTTCTATTTGTGTTGAGTGTAGAATGTCACTTACTTGACATTCTGCTATGAAAAGTTGAAAAAAAAATGGTGGACCATTTTGTATGTTTGTTTATTAGCAAGCATAATATTTTTATGAAGGATAATGAATACATTGTGGGCGAAGTCATGAAGATTTGGGGGTTAGTGTTATCATTGATATGTTAATGCTAGCATACTGTCTTCGGGCAAGAGGCGGTTTACACCCTGGACTGGCCGCCAGCCAATCACAGGGAGTTGCTAATTATCCATGCATGTTTTTTTGGAAATGTGTGAGGAAACAGGAGTACCCGGAGAAAACCCATGCATGCAACATGCAAACTCCACACAAAGATGCCCAAGAGGGGAATCGAACCCAGGTCTATCTGCGCGCTAACCACTTGTCCACTATTCACTGATATCGTTTTTTTTTGCAACATTGTATGGAGTCCAAAATGTGATATCGGAACTTTACCTCATTCTGATATTTACAGAATGCTCTCCCTCCCTTCCTCCCTCTACATCTCGTTCATTTTGCCCTCTCTCCTCGACTGTTTATTTTCCTCTCTTGTCCTCCCTGCCAGCTGTCAGCATTGGCAGAGAGCCACACAGGCGCTCATCGCTCCACTGGTGACGAATGCGGTAACGGTTGGATGAAGAGGAAGAGGGAAAGACTAGTTAAAAAAAAAAGAGACAAACTGAAAGAGAGGTCGGATGAAAGAGTGCAACTGAGGGAAATAAAAGAGTGGAAAAAGAACGAAAAAGAGACAACAGAGGGCTGCTGGCACTCCCTATTGTTTCAGAAGGGACAACAGTGGTGGATTAGGCCATGGCCAATAATCACAGCCAGATGGGCCGTGAAGGGGGTGTGGTTGGAAGGGGGGGGGGGGTATTGAAAAACAAGATAGAGTGTGCAACATTTTCAGTGTAAGGTTACAACACAACTTTATTCAGGCATTTCCAGTTACAGCCTCATTCAACACATACATTTTCAAATCTTCCTGCATATCTATAAGTGCTTGAGCTAATTCTCTTGCAAGATTGCATCATTGGCCGCACATCTGTGTGGCATTTAAATCATGTACCCCCCCCCTTTCTCCTATTAACATTCCACAGCCCATTCCTGAACCAGTGACACAGTGAGATTACCTTGACCAAAACATGGCTGTTTTCCTCTCGCCCCAACACAAATTGCAGCTGTCATTATGTTTTCGAAAGAGTAAGTTCTCACCTTTGCACAATGTGCACATATCAAGTGTCAGAGCTGAGAAACCTCACAGGATAAAAACATTACTGAAAAAAAAAAGGAAAAATATCCTTTATTAACAGGATGTGGAGTATAACAGCAGTTGTTATAGCAGGGAAGGATGAAGTAGGCTTACTCTCTGCCTTTCAGAACTCGGGGCACCATCTCTCTGAGTTTTTGCCAGCGATACCTCCATCTGTTTTAAAACAGAGGCCAACAAGTTTCAGACGCTTTTCACCACATGCACAATACACTATTTGTTGTTATTGCATTCCGTGATACGGCCTGAAATAAAAGGCCATGAACTTGGTTTAACAAAGACACAAACACACAAATAAGTAAATGTGCCCATATAAAGACTCCTACACCCCCCCTCGTCGATATATACACACCCTCTACACCTTTGTGTCATTGTGTTTCTCTCTCAGTTTCTTTTGTCTCCTCTTCTAACCCCATCTGGCACGTGTGTCTTCTCGGAGCTAATTCACTTCCTTGGGGCACCATCTGCTGTGTGACTTTCTACAGTAAACTGAGCCTGGCGAGCGGTCTCGGGACGGGGAGGGACGGGGTGTGTGCTGTCACCTGTTCAGCCCACTGCCTTCTGCTGACCCGCATCGCCTTTCACTGGACGCACCACACAAAGCACGGGGGCAACCAAAGGAGTGTTTGTCAGGCATAAGCACTTATCTGATTTTTAGTCCTCAGTGAGTAGCGTTTGTCTTGGAGGCTAAGTCATTTGTTTAGTCTGAGCATGAAGGAGACTAAAGAGGACAAATTAAAACGATGCTCTCTTTATTTGGCGTGTCTGCAATGGCTCACATTTGTTCTCTTTGACTCAAAATGCCTCCGGTTTGGAAGAAGCGTGAAAAATATTAAGATTCACCATACTAAATCTGTATTTCTTCACCAGTTTGTATCAGAGAGTAAGTGTCAGTATGCCAACAAATCTATGTGACTGTTTTGGTGAGTTTGACTGAGGTTAAGGAGTCCAATCTGCTTTGGTCTCTACTCGCTTCGGTTTGGGGTGGTACTGTAGGTAACTTAAAAGTAGTACTGTGTGTCAAAGAAAGTAGAACCGTGTCAATAATTCCATCCAAAAGGTCAGACGGATACCGAAACGTATCAAAATGAAGCAATTTTTGCCATAGAAAAAAAACAGTTTTCTATGCCCCTTATCCTCATTAGGATCATCAGCCAATCACAGGGCACATATAGACAAACAACCATTCACACTCACATTCATACTTATGGACAATTTGGAGTCTGCATTTAACCTAGCATTTATGTTTTTTGGAACATACAAACTCCGCACAGAAATGCCAAGCGGAGAATCGAACCTAGGTCTTCCCCATCTCCTGAATGTGTGTCCTACATGCTAACCACTCGACCACCATGTGGCCCCCCATAGAAAATAATGGACTGCAATTTCCGGTGTATATGCAGTGACCGTCTTCCCATGCTTTGCTTAGAGTGTAGCTTCAGGAAGTAGTGACGTGGTCACGTGAAGTGTAAGATAATGACATAATGTCAAGTTCTGTTGGGTCTGCTCGGACTGCCAGCCATCCACTATCAACATCGGGTTCTGAGAGGTTGTAGGAATACTGTGATGAAGAGGATAGATCAAGCTAAATGGCTAATTTGCATTGGGACAAAGAGGGAGACTGACAAAGTGTGTGATGAAGGAATTATGAGACTGTTCCATTGTGACACTGAAAAAGATGACTTTTGTGATTTGAATTCCCAAGAGGAGGAGGAGGACGGCATTAAAGAGGCTGATAAATTTTGTAATCTTACAAATTTCCAATCTTTCAAACTGATGTTTAAAATTTGACTGATAATAAGTCCTTTATTATCAGTCATATTTTAAATATAATAATCAGCATCACTGAGGAAAAGATGTTTAGACATACATGCTGAAAGTGAAAACCGACTGCCAGGCTATAAACAAACAAGTCATGTCGGTATTTTGATGGAATTTTATGAAGAGCTGGGCTTCGGGCCAAGGAAGACTTGATTTGATTTTCAGGATGATTCACATCCGGAATGCAGATCTTGGAATTTGTTTTGTTTTTCTTAACATAGGGGAAGAGTGCAGTTTCTATGTCACCCAAAGTAAACACAAACATGTAGGCGCTGTATTAACAACCATTTTTCTTCATTGTAAAAATGCCTCATTTCTGCACATGTACAATCGAATCCACATTATACAATCAATATACACAATGAAGTTATGGACAGTGTCAAAATTATTGGTGTTCATTCATTCATTTTCTACCGCTTTTTCCTCACAAGGGTCGCGGGGGTGCTGGAGCCTATCCCAGCTGTCATCGGTGCCAATCACAGGGCACATATAGACAAACAACCATTCACACTCACATTCATACATATGGACAATTTGGAGTCGCCAATTAATCTAGCATGTTTTTGGAATGTGGGAGAAAACCCACGCATGCACGGGGAGAACATGCAAACTCCACACAGAGATGGCCGAGGGTGGAATTGAACTCTGGTCTCCTAGCTGTGAGGTCTGCGCGCTAACCACTAGACCACCGTGCCGCCCATTATTAGTGTTATTAGTTTAAAAAAAACATTAAAACATTCATTTTGAGTGTGAATTCATAATTTTTTATAATCTTATTTGCTGTGGTGTACTACAGAACTACATGCTACTGTTTCTAATATTTTGTCTCTTTCATATATGCAAATAAGGCGTTATGTTTGCAATATTTTATACAAGGCTTGTGACTATCCACACTAAATGATCTCTTATTTCCAACTCAACCAAATAATTAAATAGTCTTTTTTTTTTACACCCCTTGTCACCAAACTTAATTAGCAAGGATTTAATTACAGGCAATGTCAGCTTCTGTGAGGTGTGGTGGGATAACAATGTTAGAGCTGTGCTATCCAATTCTGAAACCCAGCAGGTGATTTTCTCCCAGCACCAAAAAAGCCAGACTTGACTTTTTGTAACGTCAGAGGTTGAAGGGGCCTATTTTCTCAGGCTATAGATGAGCACATAAGCTTCTTCAGACATCAATCATAGCAAATTCAACACTTACAAAATACAACTGTGAAATGTATTCCTATATTTGAATGGACATATATTTTACAGCAAGACACTTTCTGGCGTGATATTAGTGGAGTTGTTCCAGGTGTGTGTGCTAGGCTATGGAAACAAACGGCCTGTCTCCAGCTCACTTTTCCCCCCCTCATTTCAAGCCAGATCTATTTCTTTTTTTCCTTCTCTGCCTTTTCGACCTTGCAGCACTCCACCGACCTTCCCCCCTTTACTCCAGCAGAGTTGAGTTTCTTCAAAACTCCGTCAACATTCTGCCATCTGTGCCTTGTGCTTTGACCCTTTCTTTCCTCAGCGCGGGAAATGATGGATCTAAGCTCAAGTAAAGTCTAGGGGAGGAATTGTGTTGCACACTGACGGGGACTGACTGTTGACACGACAGCTGGAGCAGGAAAACACCAAGGGGAAGGAAGACTGGCACAGGGCAGGACAGACAATGCTGGATTGTATGAAGCGTTGATGATTTCATGTTCAAAAAGGCCCCATAAGAGTGACACTTGCATGTGTGCACAGATGCGCATACTGCAATCCAGCAGCAAAACACACTTGCAATAGTCTTGCAGCTGTCGTGCAGCCTTATGGAACTGCAAACAGTGGCGGCTTCACTGCTGATACTGCAAGGCAAAGAAGCCACTCTGCCAAATGATCAAGCCTCAGCCTTGTTGTCGTTGTCATCCCTCCCGCTGTCCACAAAGAGCTGATAGCAGCCGCTCCATTCCGGGCCCCCTTTTATCCAAGCAGCCTGCCACTGAATTGAACTCTCCTCCATTTAATCTTTTTTAACAGGCCGGTAGAGAACAATTTACAACAGTGCTTTTTTTTTTTCTTAGCCCTGTTTAAATTCCGGCTTGGTTACAAGCATCATAAAAAACCTCTCAAGACATGTCTTGTGATGTTGCATAAGAAGTAGAATTAACGTTACATTAAAGTGTTTTTCAAATGATCTCCAGGAAAAAAAGAACTTCAGTTTCCTAAGATGCCTTAAAAGGCAAATATTTTCCTATTTCTTTTTTTTCCCCAATCATTATCCAGCACTCAACCTCCATCCTGGTTTGTACAGTGATGTGGAAAAAGTGTGTTTTTTTTTGCTACTGTGGCAAATCTCTTGATTTATGATCTTCTATGAAGAGAACATTTTCACTCTTTTTCTAAGAGAAAGTCTCCAAGAGACCCAACCATGTGGCTGTCCGAGTAGTAACTCACTCACCATCACCCTTCCTGGCACTGGAAATCGATCCCAGTGCTCATTTAGTCCAATCAATCCTCATGGAGAATCAATCTACAACCGATGCTGGATTCATTGTAACTCATCCATGTTGGGAATAACAGTATGGACACCAGATATGGTCGTTTCTCACATGACAAATGGATTGACCGTTCTGCCAAATGTGGGCTGTGTTGAGTTTGTCTCCATATGTGTGTTGAATGTGCTTGATGTTGGATGCCCTCTGGGTGGGGGGGACCATCATCGGGGTGCCTGCTGATGGGAGTTAGGAGCCAGGGAGTCAGGGGAGTGTTAAAGCAGAGGGATGGCGTCCATCTGTCAGCCATGCCCACTCTAAAGTGGCCATCACTCAGGATTGATTAGCCACGAGCCCATTAGCCCCCTGGCTTTTCTCTTTGCACGTCTAGTTGGATCCATTCCCTGTCTTCTTTTAGGAGGGTTCAGTATTTTTCCCCCCACTTTTGGGGCCCCTTGGTATCCTTTTATTTTATCTATCCATCCACCCATCCATTCGATCACATGTTTTTTATTGTCATTCTATCCATCGGCATCTTCCACAGATAAATGGCTCTCTGTATGCCCTCATTTGTATTATTTTTTTTGTATCATTCCATTTCTTTTATCACTCCTTCTTATAATATCAATTGCCTCAATCGACAGAACTATTAAAGAGAACTGATCAGTGCAACAGAATAGTCACGGCCATTCTCTGCTTTCATGACAACAGGATGCTCTTGGGGCAAAGAGACCATTACTCTGCACATTCACGCACCGAGTGTATCAGCCTCCTTGGGGCTATTGGCTTCCGAGGGGGGGATGTAAGGTAGCTAATATATGGTGTGCTAGTAATGGGAGCATTGGGAATAGTTGTTTTACTGGTGGATAACAAAAATTGGCATGTCATCAGTGCAAAGACGAGGTGGGACACGAGGTGCTTGTGGGGATGTACAATAACTCACATATGCGAGCGATATAAAGGCACATAAAGTGGAGAAAGATGGATCGATCCCACAAATAGTCCATTACTATCAAAGGCTGCTTCCATAATTTATACTTAACCACTTGCTCACGGGAAGGGGGGCGGGGGGGCTTGTACATATAGATGATCAAGTTCAGTATCATTAGAAGCAGGATTTGTGAGCACAAAGGCACATATTTATAACCTTCATTTTTGTACTCTTTTTTTTTATAGTAATGTCTTTATTATTCTGAAGTATTGGTTTTCCTGTGTAGGCTTTTTAAACTTTTTTCTGTTGTTGTTTAGGCAATCAATGGTTTATCTGCCCCTGGGCATTTTTCTTATGTCTTTTTCTCTCATTGGTAAATACAGTTTTTAACATTATCAGAGTCCTCTAGACATGAAATAACACCCCTATAGTAAGAGAAAATAAGACCTAAGAATTGTAAAGAAGATAATATAGACTCACTGACGCACACACAAACACATCAGTGTTGCCAGGTCCGCTTATTATAAGCGACTTTGGGCTTGTTTTTTGTAAAGTCGTTTGCAAATTCCCAGGTTCTCTGTTGTTCTGGGCTTTTCAGATACTGGCCTGTCTATCTTACGAGATTTGGCAACACTGACACACATACTCTAGCCTACGGTTTGTTTTATTTTGTCTTCGCTCATTTATCACGGTTAATTGGTTCCAGACTTCTGCGATACACGACCCAATAAATTATATGTTTCCATAGTTACAGCATAGAAATCAGGTTTATGATTTTCTTTATATGATTTTTATTAGAGCCCTGTAGACATGAAATAACACCTTTACACATTTGTTTACCTTAAAGCTAACACTTCTCATTCAATAAAATCTCATAGGCCCACTTAAGGTTAAGTGCATTGTCTTAGTCTCATTATATTCCTGGCACAAGTATCAAATATCCCATTGAAGTAGATTGAAATATAGGTCCAATGGAGTATGCCACTGCTTGCAGCTCCATTACACCAGAGTGACATCCCATCGCTCAGCAACCAGCTCCATAGAGAGAACTGGAGTAGAGCCATTACCATTTTTGTGCAACAGTAGCCCATTTTTACACAGCTGTTTCAGGCTGTTTAATGTTACGCGGCTGATGCGCCTCGCTGCACTGCATAAACTGCAAAGAGATGGAACCATTACCAAGCTACAGATGAGATTTAAAAAAAATCAGAACTCACAAAATGCTGGGCGTTGGATTTATCTCCCGTCGTATGTCTGTGAACCGTCACCTGTCCTTTCTTGTGCATGTGTCGTTGACGCTTGCATCTACTTCAGCAATAGGGCACCGCGGCCATTTTGTTCACGCATGTGCTCCACAGCAGAAGAAGTCGCATTGACAAGAATGGACTAGTGCAGGAATACAGCCGGAAACAAATAACTTAACTTTAATGTTTGCTAAATACAAGGATGAAGAGTTTTGAACCAGTCATGATGTGCTATATATATCACTATATTGATATGGTGCATTATTAAAAAAAAAAAACCCAAAAACCTTAAACTGTATTATGGAAAGCAGGAAGTGAACAAATGTAACAGTTACTGATTGTAAAAGTACCAGATGGAGGGGTAGGATTTAATAAGCTTTGCTTCTTCCTACTCCTTTTGGACATGTGGAACTGTGAACTGATTATGTGATGCATTCAATTGTAATCTGATGCATGTTCAAATGAAATAAAACCATTACCATTAAATGGAACTACTACAATACTATTGAATTTCATATTGTCAGGGTGTATGAAGGGTCTGCGTCAACAACAGTTTCCAATCATTTGTCATTTACTATTGTTTCTGCATGTAAAACTATAATTATATATATTTTGGGGTGTCTGGAGCATTCATTCATTTTCTACCGCTTATCCTCACGAGGGTCACGGGGGTGCTGCAGCCTATCCCAGCTGTCTTCGGGCGAGAGGCGGGGTACACCCTGGACTGGTCGCCAGCCAATCACAGGGCACATATAGACAAACAACCATTCACATTCACATTCATACCTATGGACTATTTGGAGTCGCCAATTAACCTATCATGTTTTTGGAATGTCGGAGGAAGTCCCCGGAGAAAACCCACGCATGCAAACTCGAGGGTGGAATTGAACTCTGAGGCCAGCGTGCTAACCACTCGGCCGCTGTGCAGCCTGTCTGGAGCATATTGATTGGTTTTACATTATTTCCTGCCTCCCCTGACCACATGTCTGTGTCCTATATAGAGGTCAGATAAGTGAACCACTACACTCAGTGACTTCAAACTATTCCTAATGTATCTTGAGAGATGTGTCTCAATACTTTTGTTCATGTAGTGCATCCATACACTCACATCAGGTGAGGGCGGAGGTGGCAGTAGCCTGCACTCAAACTTGACGGCACATCGGAGAAGCCAGTGTTCCCAGGAAAGACGACCCGCCGCCTGTGCGTGTCCCTCCATGTTGTTCCAACATTCTGGTACCTCTGGGGACTCCACCAGTAACCGCCCTTCCCCTGGTGTGGAGTGGAGAACTTTGGTAACTCGGGCCTCCAGTACCGCCTTATATACAGAGGCTCGTACAAGCTCAGGCGGGGCTTCCTTCATGGGGGGGCATATGTGGAGGTGGCAGAGACAGAAAATCAATCAATACACAATATAGTGCATTACTCAGTGTACTCATTTCCTTGCTGTGTGGCCCTTTCAATCACAAGCGTATTCACGAGGCAATGGTCAGAATATTAAAAGCTAGAGGTATTTAAAGGCTTGCATTTTGAGTTGAAATAGAAGAAACAAAAAAAAGATGACTCATTCGCCTGCTGAATAAAATGAACTTCCCTTCTTTTCCTTTGTCTATATTTAGTGTGTTTGGCTTGAAGTAAATCACCAAGTATATACACAGGCCAGCATTAGCCGTGTTGTCACCATACCATTTCAATCCAGTGATAAGTGATTTGTGTGTCGTTGGCTCCTCACGTCTCTTATTAACTGCATCTGGACACTGTAATAAACTGGCCTCTATGCGCTACAAGAGAGAGAATTAGAGGTGGTAAAAAAGGATGTTGCAAATAGCTGAAGGACTTGCAATGTGATGCTGTTGACAGAGTGATCACATACAGGCTAAGTAATAATAATAATAATAATACAGCCAGGCTTCTTGGTTACAAGGGGTCTTTAATGAGCATTGTGATGTGATGACTATTATGGGTCACCACACTGGCAAAAGAAAGACAGATCAAGGAAACTACTGTTGTGAAAGGTGTAGAGGTGATAATAAAACAGATTACGAATGATCCCCGCTTTTACTCATGTTCTAACTGTGTAGTAATGAATGAATGTTGTATTTTCATGTATCTTTTACTCAGTTTACTTGCTTTTATTCAACTCCATTCCTCTGTAAAGTGTCTTTGAGTATTTTGAAAAGCGCTATACAAATAAAATGTATTATTATTATTATTATTATTATTATTAAATATGTTTGTGGAATATGGCAGCACGCGGTGTTTGGTTTGCATTTGTATTCAATGTCCATTTATCCATTTCATTCATTATTTATAATTATTTCACTATATTATTATTGTTGTTATTGTTATTAATATTGTTATTATTATTATTATTTTATTATTGTTATTATTATTGTTATTATTTCATTATTCATTATTTTATTATTATTATTATTTCATTATAATCATTTCATTATTTTAATTGTTTGGCATGTAAAACTATAATTATTCTCCATTAAATTATTTTTTTTTGTTAAAGGGGACGTATAATGCTCATTTGTCGACCCTTTGTATTGAGTTGTGAACTCCTATAGAGCAGCTAGACACAATAACCAGCACACAAAGCTTTATAGTTCTTCCAGAATCTGCACCTATTCCAGCTGTATTTCCTTGGATTTGTGCTTCCCGCCAAAAATATCTGTTCTAATTTATTCCACGGCCCGCCTCTGGGCACGCCCACTCCGCTGAGATTGTCAGCACGTGGACGCACAGCGGGTCCGAAATTAAAGCCATGAAAGTCATAATATTACTTTAATACTTTTAATATTAGGCTGAAGGTCACATGGTTTCCCCCCTTTTTTATAGCTGTCTGTCAAAGGATATTGCGAAAAAAAAGGGTAATATTACATTCTCAAAATCTGTTTTTTTTAGCACTTAGCACTCAATTGTAATTTCCAGCTATTTAAAAAATAATTGTTCTTTTAACACAAAATTTTAATAAATTTGAATGTTTGTAATATCTTTTTTGTCTTTTATTTCTTGCTGTTGTGGCTGCGGAGTGCAGGCAGAGTGTAGGACTGCAGTGAACTCTGTGTGTATGTTTTTATAAGAGAGAGAGAGCATGTCTCATGTCTCTCCCACCATGAGTAATCAGACAGAATTCAAATGTAATCGCCAACAGCATCCGTTGTTCAGAGATAGTCTACATCTGTCTCCTCATCCTCCAGCTCACCCGCTGTGAAAATTACTGGCACTTTAATAGTTGATGAGATGCCTTTTTAATATCAGGCTATCAGACAGTACCGAGTATAAATACACACTAATTGACAAGACCTTTTTTTCTGCGTAGAACAAACGTGGGGCGTTTATGTCTTAATTTTCATTCAAAGAGCATCTCGAAATGCGAATGCAGTCAAATAATTACACAGCCTCAGTAGATGGATAGATAAAGCAGCTTTTTTTGTTCCGAAAATATAAAATTAAGGCATTGTTTGGTTGCTTTCAGTCCAGTGCGGTCGGTCACAAACGACAATGTCACACTGTGATTGGAGCGCGCCAAGAATGCAGACAAACAAATTGACCGGCACGCTGGAAAAGTCTGTCCCGCTGACACCTATTGAACAAACACGTGAATCATGCTGCCACTACCACCAAGCTGCTTCCACCAAGTTCACGGTGGCATTGTTGAAGTAATGAATGTGTGTGTGAGTGGGGGTGGAAGCGTGAGGAGAAATCTCCAATATTCCGACAAGGAGTGACCTACCTCAAGATGTAGTTAGCCACATAGTCGGCTGTTTCTGGATACATGCTTGTCATGATGATCCTTCTTCACACGAGTGGTGCAGGCTTCTTCTCATATGTGCCCCCTGGCCGGGATGTCTTTACATATGTGCCCTTAATGATTTGTCTTGGGAGGCTCATTTAGCCAAACTAAGAAGACAGTGTGCTTATTTTAGCAACCAGAATATCAACAGTTGAAATAAACATGAGCGTATCTTAATAAAAATAGACATGGTGGATGTTTCTGTGAATGCCATTTAAGGACTATCATTCAGCCTCATGGTTTACCCTCAGGCCTAATTATCATCTATAAAAAGCTTGAATTTGCTTTCACTACATGCTAATTAAAGCAATTTATGTACAGTCATCCGTCGTTATATCGCATTTTTTCAGAAAGTAATCAATCAATAAATGATCACTGTTTAATGGTCTGTGTAGTCTATTATTAGTTAAGACATTTTGAAATACAAGTGATAGGTAGTATTCTGGTCATTATGTGGCATATGACACAAAACATTGACGAGACATTACCTTACATTACATTACATGACCTTATCATGGCATGAATCAGCCGTGGCATTTCCAACAATTTTGTGTGGAAGTGGTAATTTTTAGCTTCTTAAAATTGAGCCTGGCTGCAAGGTGTACGAGTGGTTAGCGTGCAGGCCACACATCTATGAGTCTCAGGTTCGATTCCCCCCCTAGGGCCTCTCTGTGTGGAGTTTGCATGTTCTCCCTGTGCATGTGTGGGTTTTGTCCGGGTACTCCGGTTTCCTAATTCTCCAAATATGTCCATAAGTATGAATGTGAGTGTGAATGGTTGTTTGACTATATGTGCCCTGTGATTGGCTGGTGACCAGTCCAGGGTGTACCCCTGCCTCTTACCCGAAGACAGCTGGGATAGGCTCCAGTACGCCTGCAACCCACGTGAGGCTAAGTGGTATAAAAAGAATAAATTAATGAAAATTGAAGCGAACTGCTTAGCTCGCTAGCTCACTAGTATGCTAGCTACTGGCCGTCACAAGTCCCTGTTGCATTAGAGTCATGCAATGTGGTGTAAACAAAGAATAATAGGAGTTTAAAGGTGACTATAAGCTTGTTATTTCACGTCTACAGTGTTAGGGTGCATGCAGTGTGAACCGCAGAGGCAGATGGAGCAATTTACAGTTTTTAATCACAAGGGTGACTCCCTCAAACAAGGGTAAGTAAAAATGAGAACTCAGGGTGCTGGAGGCCGCAGGAAAAAAGGTAACAATAAAGAGGTCAGGTACAATTGACGCCGACTCAGATGGTGTAGAAGATGATAGTGAGCGCTGAGAGAGATGTCAGGAGTGCAGATGAAACAGGTAGCAGCCTAAGTAGCAAGTCACTGTGATTAGGAACAGGGGTGCCTGGTTGCCCTCCTTCCATCTTAACTGTAGAGAGAAGAAGAGTGATCACCACAACACACAGCCAGTGTTTTGTTCAGGTTTATTACTACAATGTGCCGCAAGCTCATAAAAAACAAGAAACGGTGCAAATGGCCCCCGGGCGGCATTTTGGACACCGATGGTGTAAACTAATTATCACAATATTTGATCTGGGATGTGTGATCCAAGATGGCTAAATAAACAATCAATTATATCAATGTACAAAAGTGCAAAATGCAACGTTTTGTTATGCGCAATATCGTACAGGAACTGAGGCAAAATGTTGACAAACATTTCGACTATTCTATTATTGTGAATTTCTTGCCCCATAATGGAAAAAAACAGAGATGAAAAGGGACTTGAGATTTAAAGCACTCTAAGCCTACTCAATGGGATTACATTTTAAAAACGATCAAATGTGATTGCCGTGACATGCAGTTGATGGCATTCAATCCTGCAGCTTCCACCGCTGTGGATGCTGTTATGTATCAACCAAAATATGGGGAGGGGGGATGGAGAGTCTGAGAAGACTGTGGCTGATGGGACAGAATGGAGTGTCTTTTTCAGCGAGCTGCTGTGCTGCATGAAGTAGAAAACATAAGCTTGTCATAGAAGGCTTTTTTGCCTCATTAAATCTGCAGACATGCCCTACTTCTTTTTTTTTTCCTCCCTCTTCCTCCTCCGTTGGACTCGGTTGCTTGGGAGCAGATTTGGTGGCGGATGAGTGGGGGTGTTTCATTAAATATCCATTCATTCTGCTGTGTTACCCGACATAATGTGAGCATGTTGGAGAGAGGCAAGGAAAGGATGTTTTTATTTCTGACCCACCACGTGTTATACGTGTGTGAGCGTGTTCTGTCCGCATCACTTTTCCATCCTTTCAGCAGCTCTCCACTGTCTTCACCAACACTGATAAACTTGTGCATCCAACATCAACCCATCCCCCAATTGTTCTCCCAGCAGTCCTCCCTCGTATGACATTGAGCAGCACTGGATTCCAGCTCGGCCACACCCACTCCCCCCATCCCCCAACCCCCTTTTCTGGTCCCATCTCTGCCCCTTTCCTCCCCATTTTTTCCCTCCTCCATCATAGTCTGTAAGCTGTCAAAACACAGCGCTGCCTTCTCAATATCAAAGCCCAGTGAAAAAACACAAGCCCGTGTAATGTGGTTGAGATTGAATTCCAGTGTTGGCAGAAACACGGAGTCGTGTTTGGACTGCAAAACAAATAAAAAAACTGTCACTCTTCCGCGGTCATGTCATACTCCTGGTGGAGTTCCTTCATGCCCTCGTGACACAGACGATGGCGGAGGAGTGTTGGTGTTGAGAGAAAGAGCAGAAAAAAATAGTTGTGTGACATGAGCGAGGACCGGTGAGACATGCAGACGGATTCTGACAGCTGGCAGGGCCACATAAAGACGGGTGGAAATCCTGGAAATATCTTGTATTTCTCCAAGGGAACATTAAATATTCAATTTCTCTCCATCTATGAATAACTGCAATGCTCATGTTCATTAGGTAGAATGAAGGACCCAACATATATTTTGCATCAAAGCCATTTTTTATCTTGTATTACCCAGATTATAATGCGTATCATGTCACTTTTGTTATTGTCTGAATTGTTGACAAAAAAACCTGAGAAATAACTTACTTTAAATTCATTCATTCATTCATTTTCTACCGCTTTTCCCTCACAAGGGTCACGGGGGTGCTGGAGCCTATCCCAGCTGTCTTCGGGCAAGAGGCGGGGTACACCCTGGACTGGTCGCCAGCCAATCACAGGGCACATATAGACAAACAACCATTCACACTCACATTCATACCTATGGACAATTTGGAGTCGCCAATTAACCTAGCATGTTTTTGGAATGTGGGAGGAAACCGGAGTACCCGGAGAAAACCCACACATGCACGGGGAGAACATGCAAACTCCACCCAGAGATGGCCGAGGGTGGAATTGAACCCTGGTCTTTACTTTAAATTATGTGTTTCATTTGCATATAGTATAGTTGTCCTTGTTTCAGTTTTAGTGACATTGATTATGTTAACGACACATATACTTCGGAAATCACAGCATATTACATGCATATACACATATATTTGTATATGGTTATAGTTTTGAATCCCTGTCATCTGTGGGTCATGCCCCTCGAAATGACGGCACCCTCGCTGTTACCCCTTTTAGGAAAATCACCCATATAATACACAGAGTTAGGACTTCATTCTCATTATGATTTGACTTTAAAAAAATAATATAAGGATGAAGGATTTTCAGGGAAAAATCTACCACAATTATTATTTTTATGTATAACACTCCCGCGACCCTAATGAGAATAAGCGGCATAGAAAAAGGATGCATATAACACTTAATTGCCGCAGAAATTACAGGAGGCAAGAAAAATCAAGAGTCATGGCACGCTGCCTTGGGGTTTCACAGAACCCATCCAGATGGCAGCGTGGCTCTGTGGTTATGAAATTCATCCTAACGCTCCTTTCACTGCCAATTTACTGTCACCTTTTTTCCAAACATAAAATACATTTTCAGGGGCAAGTGCTTCTCAGGGTGTACTCAAACTCGGCCATATTTCCATTATGAAATGTGTTAGTTATCATGAAAAATCTGCAAGGAGTCATTCTATGACTCGGCTATGTTTGGTCATGTGCATGTGAGTGTGCCTTGCTCATTTTTGAGGTCAATCATCTGCACAACCTGCAAGCAGGTTTTTACAGCAACATTAAGTGGTGGAATAAGTAGGTCGCTATTGGAGATGCCTACAAACTGTAAGTGGAGAAAGACGAATAACAGGATACACTGTATGGATAAAAGTCTTGCGGATCAGTTAGTTAATCAATGAGTGGTACGACATCCTTCAGTATCATCTGAATGTTTTTTAGACATAGACATAGACTTTCTTTATTGTCATTGCACAATAACACAGCAGTGAAAATGCCAACGAAATGTCGTTGCCTGGCTCCCGTGTAATAATAAATAATAAATAATAAATAATAAATAATAAATAATAAATAATAAATAATAAATAATAAATAATAAATAATAAATAATAAATAATAAATAATAAATAATAAATAATAAATAATAAATAATTTTCTTTGTTCCCACATGACTGTGAGCCAATGCACACAGCAAGGTCCATAAAGGTATGTGTGGTGTGGAAATAGTTTCAAATATGTTAAGGCAGACACTTATTAAGTTATGATACGATAATATTATATAAGTAATATTTGCACCCTGACATCAGATCACACAGTTTCACTGCATCAGTTACTAAAATTGTACAATATATGTTTCCTGCTGACTGCTAATTTAATATGCACAGTCCAGACTGACCTTGCCCATTGTCATTTTACTTCTTTCATACAGTGAAAAAAAAATGGTATGAGCCCACTTTGTAACGAAAGATTTGTACATTGTTTCCACTCAAATGGAAAAGTGTCAGTCAGTAAATAGTCGCATCCACACGGGACGTATTTTGCTTGTACATGACAAGGTGAAATTGTGACATTTTCCAACCTTGGTAGCTATTTTTTTAAAAACTATAGTTTCAGGGCACTCAGTACACCATAAAATAAAATACTTTACCGTTTTGACCAAAACATTCCCATAAGACCAGGTCCGTTAAAGGCTCCTGAGTTGGTTTCCTGTTAATAGTATCAATGGCAAACCTTGACTATATAGACATGTAAATGAAGTGTAAATGCTATTGACCTCAGGCCAAAGTGTCTGTGAGAACCACCAGCTGTTGCGGCGCTGCCCCCCCACTTATTGATTAGAGTTTTACTTCCTTCAGACCATCAAGGGAACTTATCCTTACTCTGCAGCTGAGTCAGGTCCGATTCGCCATGCAGACAAGGCTGCACGCGCGCCCTCCCCCATCCCGTTAATGCCAACCAAACCATTTATCAGCAAGCAAACCAGTGCGAAGGGGGGGAAGGGCTGTAAGTCACTATGACACGACTGTGTTTTTTTTTTGTGCGTGTATGTGAGACATGATTGTAACCGTCTGATGAGATTTGACGCTCCCGCTTGTACAGTGGAATCGGTGCCAGGCAGTCAGATGTGATAACAGTAATGTGCAATGACTAACAGAAGCCTTACTCTAAAGCCTTGTCATTCACTCATCCATGACTTACCACACACTGTGCTTCCCTCTGCCCGCAACAATGGCAGCTCTTGTGCAATGTTGGGCAAAATGTCTCTCACTGGCTAATGAGCAAAGTTGCTTTCTGTTTTAGGTTTTTGTTGCTTTTCACACCCCTGCTATTTCCAACAATGCAGCACAACGACAAAATGAAAGCAAAAGCGGGAAGTGAATTTTTTTTCAAACAGAAGCTAAATAGTAGTGTTTTCATTCTGTCGGTCAAACCGGAGTGCAACAAAAATCCCCCATTTTCCCAGCTTTCACTTTGACAAATACTTTGATTTACATCCACACAGCTGAGAGTAAAAAGTCCCTAAGCGGCAAGAGGCTTTCGGACAATTTAATCTTTCCTTGTTGTGTCAAAGTAAAGGACAAATGCAGGTCAAAAAGCACACAGCAGCTTAAAAATGAAAAAAAACAAAATCCCAGAATGCCACTTTTTAAATATGTGTTTCAACCACAAAGTGGTGCCCTGGTTTAGAAGGACTTATGGATTTCTTCGCTTTAAGGTCACGAATGTCATGATTTAAAATGGGCAAGATTCTTGTGTATGGAAAAAAATGATGAGCCTCTCTTTGTATTCATGTTGCAGCTTAATATAGCCGACAGTAGATTACAGAGTCTAAAGAAGCTTTGTTGTTCATTGCCAGGAGTCAGTAAAACAGTTGTGCTGAGCAGCATCCATGTCTTTTGTTCTGCAGACAGTCAAGTTTAGAGAAGGCTTAACTCCAAATGTCTTTGTGAGGTCCTACAGGGGCCACTGGGACATGCTTTTTATCCACATCGTTGAAGCACTAAATGTGGACTCCTGTTGTGCTCCCTGGAAGTTTTTGTGGGAAGCTCTCCAGGAGTCTGCTCAGTCAAAGTTTGTTAACCACCATCTCAAAGACAAATGCTTCACCGCTGTTGTGTACTCTCAATGAAAAAAACAAAAGAAATGCAGAATGAAAAGCTGTTTTTTTCTTTTGAGGAGCAAATGTTTTCCCTTTGTTTATTGTACACACATTACAAATACTCTATGCATCCTTACTTGCCAAGTATCAGGTAAATGTCCACATTATAATGACGTCCAGTTCAACAGCTACAATGATTATTCTGCCTTAACAAGAATTATATTATTACAATATGTCATTGCCATCCACCCATCTACTTTGTTTATACTGCTTATCCTGTTCAGGATAAGCCATCATTGCATGTTTGCATGAATCACCAACTTCACACAGATCATTCAAAAATCATTTAATAATTAATAATTTTATAATATTTTTTATAATATAATATTAAAATTATATTATATAATAATAATTTTATAATTAATAAATACATTTTAAAAAGTCTTACAGGTCACTTACACACATACACAGTACAAATATCACAGGATAATAATAAATATAGCAATTGATCAATCCATGTCAATTTCAGATTTAAAATAATGTACAGATTTGCGGTTCGACCACGGCCACTTCCTGTTTATGCTCCACCCACTCCGAGTACACATACGGATACAGATAATTTAGATGAGTGAACAGATACAGATACAGATAGTGATGTACTCGCTTATTACTAATAAAGAACCTATAGAGCAGCTACACACAATAACCCGCACAGAAAGCTATCTAGATCTTCCAGAATCTGCACCTATCCCAGCTGAATTTCCTTTGATTTGTGCTTCCTGTCTTTTAATTTAGTCCACCCGCTGCCCCTCCTCCTTGCATGCCCACTCCGCTGTGATTGGTCACAAGTGGTTCCTGACTATGAACCATATAAGGAAGTCCGCCCCTCTGTGACATCACAAAGGGGCAGTTTTACCACGCCTTTTACCACGCCATGAAAATACAACATTATAACTACATTTATAGGTGAACACTTCCCATTCAGTTGATATTTATCAGGATAAAACTGTTCTGAGTCAAAATGTCTGTGTTGGGGGAAGTAAGGGGAGCGTTCAATACGAAACATGCAGGCATCACCCACCACTGGCTAAGTGCTCCACATGCTGATGTCACCTCTTGGCACCATTTAGTGATCTTTGGACTTGATCAGCAATTCTACTGCAGCCAACCAATCAGCTAGTGCGGTTTGACCCCGCTACTGATGTCATGTAACAGGAATGCAAACAAGTGGGCCTATGTTGTGTTGGTGTGCAGGTGTGTGTGTGCGTGTGTGTGTGTGAGTGGAGGGGCAGCAGCCACGCTACAGTATACTGTTTAAAGAGTGTGGCTGTTGTCTGGGGAAGCACAAACAGCCTACCAGCTGTGACAGTGTTGATTTTTCACTGGACAAGCTGTATATTTAGTCCACTCACTGCTGACTGTGTGTAAAGCCACTGTGCCAACATTTGCCAAAGCCTCCAGACTTTCAAACACTCCTAAAATAGTCACATTGTGCCGAGTGTTGAACGACAAACTCATCATTTCATTTTTATTCACTTTTTATTGTCATTATTACTATTATTATTGATAATGGAGCTCTACTACGGTAGTAACTAGGGGTGTAATGATTGTACTGTTGCCAGTACAATTCAAGAATGAATTTGGTTCATTTATGATCCGAAATGATTCAGTAACTTTACATTTATTCAGTTACTTTTTAGCCATAAATATAACTAATCTGACTGTGAATAAATGCCTCCATACTTGCAGTGCAGGTGAAGTTTCCTACATTCAAGTTGATGTTTTCTTTGTAAGGGAACCTGGTATAAATTAATTATGGATATAAACAAACCAGTAAAACAACCGTTAATGGGCAAATTCGTTCACTTTTTTTTTTTTTTAATAAAGCGCAGCCATCACTTCAGGTTGAATTAAATTAAGTCTGTGATTAATTCTATCTGATAGAACATGACTTGAACTTTAATTTGATATCTCATTCAGAGGATTTCCGAGAAATAGTGCCTTTGGTTCACATGGCTTTAAAATTTAATCAAGTCAAAAGGCATGATTGACACATGGACCTTGGGCAGTACAACCGTACTACAAAATAATTCTGAACTTCAACATGTCTGGAAGATGATCTATGATCTCTGATCTGAAAGTCTTAAAGTTGGACTTAACTTTTGAAGCATTCGTATGACTCAATGTGATCGAACACTATATACATTTCAAGTATGCGAGTATAAATCCACTCTGAAGTGTGGCGATGACATCAACGTTATCGTGTCTCCAGTGAACCTAACATGCATGTTTTGTGGGTGTGGGAGGAAGCTAAAGCACGTGGAAAACACCCATACACACATGGGGAGAAAATGAAAACTCCACATAAAGATGTATCAGAACCCGGCTCTCCCTATTGTGTAATCGTCTGTTTATTGCAGTTAATTGGCTCCAGAGTAGGATTCCTTATATATAAATCTAATATTTTCATAGTGAGAGCGTATAAAACCTGTTTATAATCATCTAAATAAGATTTTTTGACATAATTACAGCCCTTTAGGCATGAAATAAAACCCCAGAGTCACCTTTATACTTGTACTACCCAATATGGTCGACATAATAAGAGAAAATAAGACTGTTAGACTTACACAAGTTAGAATTGGGAAAGTTCTTTTTGCAAACCAATTTAAATTTCAATAATCCTCCACATTGTGCTCAGTGGTACAATATATTTTCAGACATTTGCATAATAGGACGGTAAAATTCTGGCATTTGCAGAGTAAAATTAAAGTCTGCTCTGGCTTTTATATTTACAAAAAATGAGTTCATGAAGTTGAAACCGAGGTTTGTATTTACGTTCATTATGCAAACGGTTCATAATCAGACTAGTCAGCTTTTGGGAGCCAAGGTTGAAGAAAAAAATACCTCTCCAGTTGAGTACCCATGTGGAACCATGATTATGGAAGCTCAGAACCGGTCCCAATGGAAAAGGGGTCTGTGTGGCATATATTGGCCTAAACAAACTGGTTTTAAGGAGCAAAAACAAATAAAAAACACCCAAATAAAGCAATGTTTTTGCCAAATGAATGCAATCACACACAAAAAAACAATACTTTTAGGTGACTGATAGGTGTCGCAGTTCGGACTAGGGTGTTAAGATGTCTCATTAATTCCAGTACCACATGTCTCAATGGTTATAATACCCAATTTAAAGAACAAAATATAGGGATTTACTGTATACAAAAGACTTAATAAGCCAGGCTTTATGTGACACGTTCCAGCCAAGTGTTTCTAATTATTGTATGCAACATACAGTAAATGTGCCGCACACACACACAGATGGTGACTTGAAGCATAATGGTTTTTAGGTCTGGAATTCACTTCCTGTCAGCCTTATGTGGTTCGATTAATACAATAAAAACACATTGGACATGGTTGGTCAAAGGGTGGTTTCAGTTGACCGTTGTGCCACTGTCGTGTGATGCTTTCCTACCGACTTGTGCAGAAGATGGTGTGGTGTTGGTAATTAAACACATTTTTTCAAACATTTTTGTAGCCACAGTCATGTCACCTTTAAGTGTGCTTTGTAGAACTTCTCTCATTTGTTTTGCAGAGCATATCTTTGTTGGAGTGCATGTATTATTCATATCACAAACACAATTGTTCCCGTTCTAAATGGAATTTCAGCACGTTCTTAGAAAGAAATATTGAATTTTAAAGAGAAAAGGAATCAGCCCATAAATGGAATGCAATTGGAAAAAGAAAAATCCCCTTGAGTATCAGATCTCAATAGGATTTTGTAGTCATCTGGAGTTGGAATTTATTATATATTCTTCCGTGGAGCTCACATCAAACAACATAGCTTTCATGCTTCACTTGCATGCATTCAAGTTGGTTAAGAGGTGGGGAGATTAACTAAATTAAAATGCTTCTGTCGCAAAGGTTTATATGTAATGCTATCCTGAACAACCGCACAATGCTTTAATAAAATGCAGCTTTAGAGTTTTTCTCAAATGTTTTTTTAGTTGGAGTTGTGCTGAAATTAAGTCTTTTTTTAGGTGATTGTGCACACTTACCCTCATTGACCTTGCAATCATCCCCTCACTATTAGTTAGACAAAGCCATCATGAGTTCCCTTAGTATTTAATGGCCACGTTAAACTACTACAACATGAGTGCATGGCCTCTCCAAAAGCATTCACTAGGCTTATGAGAACAGAATAGCAAGTCAAAGGAATAGGGGGCGGTCCAGACAACCCAACTATTAAAAAGGGAATTAAATAAAAAAAGCTTTTGCTTTTGAGAAAGACAGTAAGCCACTGTTTTTTTTTTTTTTCAACCACGTCAAAGTACCGTATGTATGCATAGGATTTCTTTTTAATTCTCCTGGATAATTTGGATGAGTAAAGTGGTTGTAAAGTTTACAACTCTGCCCTAAAAGCCAGCAGGTACTGGACTTTTTGTGTCACTTTTATGGACTCTTTCTTCTCTGTGGTACATTTTTAGTCAGTGACATCTCAGGGCTCACAATATTAAGCAATTCAAAAGTCGTCACCATATATCAGTGACACCACGCTTTAATAACAGTTAGTCAGTTATTATAATATTGACTTAGTCTGCACCTATACTTCAACATTACATTTCAATTCCAAGTGCTCATAAAAAATGCTGTACGGTGTGCAAGCGGTAGCATGTTGGCCACACTGGGCTGACTGTGTTCGTATCTTTATATCTGTGTGGTGTTTGCATGTTTTTCTCACGCGTGTGTGCGTTCTCTCCAGGTATTCCAGCTTCCTCCCACATTCCAAAAAAATGCTAGGTTAATTGGCGACTCCAAATTGTGAGTGTGAATGGTTGTTTGTCTAGTTGTGCCCTGTGATTGGCTGGCAGCCAGTCCAGGGTGTAGGGTGCAGCTGGGATAGGCTCCAGCATAGTGTGGATAAGCGGTATAGAAAATGTATGGATGGATGGCTCCTCTAAATGTGAGTGTGAATGGTTTTCTGGCAACTAGTCCTGGGTGTACTTTGCTGATCGCCCAGTGTCAGCTGGGATAGGCTCCAGCACACTCCCTAGGATGAAGGGGCATTGAAAATAAATGAATGAATGACACAAAAAAATGTTTGACAAAAGCAAAAAAAATATTATTCACTTAATGAACGTTTTTGTCATACTGCTGTCATCCACCAGTAAAAAAAAATACAAAATAAGAGTCAAATAAAACTGTGATTACCAGGCGCCCCCACCCAGCAAGTTTTTTGGCATGAAACCTATATTATTATTCTAAGAATAAAATACCTGTCCTCAAAATGTGACAAACATAAAACCAAAGAATCCGAATTAGCAAATGGCGTTTGGAAATATGAACAGGCTGTCTACGTAAGTGTTCTTGAAGTGGCCACATGTCCTCCTTCTTCTCCAGTCTCTCATAGAATTGTTTTTCAGTAGCAGAAAATCTTTTAAAAAGTAAATATGTCAACATTCGGCCACACATCTAACACAAGAAATATGTTCAGTTTATTTTCTTACTGCATTCATTTTTTTTGGTTCTTAATCTTTGATGAAATAGTGTTGAATTGAATATTGAATTATTGACTATTGTATTTACTCTTGTGCATAAAAGTGGAATATCTAAGCATACACTAAGAGTGTAGTGAAGAGGGACTCTCCTACATAAAAGATAAACATTTCCAAAATTGGGAAAAGCAGTGATGACTGGATGTTTGCTCAGAAGTTATTGTTTTCTCCAAAGTTCATTAACGAATAAAGAGACTATTTTAAAGACAGAGCTCCGAGCAAAGAGCCTGAATGTTTACACAATGTTGAGTGTAGGAAAAAATGTGTGGCCAAACTTCCAAACAAAAGCACTTTACACAATATAAATTACTCTGCTGAGTCTAAACTGGGTTTAAATGCCAAGAAAGCATGTAGGTATTTAACGATTTTAATATTTACATAATTGATGGTCAATTTGTTGAAAGGTCAGAAACTCTCGTGTTTATGGTCTTTTGTACACAAGGAGGTGTGCTAAGGATTTTCAATGCTTGTACAAATACAAGCATTGAAATTGTGAATGTAGTATTCTACACTGGTCACTAGGTGTCAGTAATTGCTTGAGACAGCAGGCGTTTATTGCAGGTTTCACTGCAGGCACAATAATAATACAATAGTAATCATAGTCATAATCATCCTAACAATAAAACAGTTGCAGCCGTGATTCATGACAAGCTAAAAGCCTCTGACATCACTTCCTGTGCACACGTCCAGAACACTGCAGCACATACAAGCATTATTTATGTATTATATTCTCAGTTTATATCTAATATATTGGGTAATATGAATGTAAAGGTGACTATATGTGTGTTATTTAATGTTTTGAGTGCTCTAATAATGTTTAAAAAACATATTTAAAAGATGAACAGATTTTCTATGCAATGACTACATAAATATTCATTAAGAAAGAATCCTACTTTGTGGAAATTTATGAGGATCGGATCCTGATTGGGTCTGACACCATACATTCATTGATTTTGTAGTGCTTATGCTTACAAGGGTTGTGGGCATGCTGGAGCCTATCCCACTGGTCGCCAGCCAATCACAGGGCACATATAGGCAAACAACCATTCACACTCACTTTCATACCTATGGACAATTTGGAGTCGCATGCATGCACTCAGAGAGAAAATGCAAACTCCACACAGAGATGCCCAGGGGGCGGGAATTGAATCTGGGTTTCCTAGCTGTGTGGCCTGCACACTAACCAATCAATCACCGTGCAGCCAGTCAGAAAGCAATTAACCGAAACAAGTGAGGGGTATGCATGGCCCTTCATTTTTTCATGCATTGACTCCATTTGTTATTTAACGTCATCACAAACGTCAGTATTTCTTTTGTAAATGTTTTGCTTCCAGATAGACGAGCCCCTGAACGCAGCATGTAAGCATCAACCTGCTGAGCTGAAAACCTCCCAGAATTAATTTGACTTGCAATTCATGCTGATTCTCACTGATTTTAAATGTGCTGATTCTGTGCAAGACCTAAAGTAGGAATTCATACCGTGCGGCCATTTTTAAAGCCCACTGTGAAGTGATGGACAGAAGGTGCACATACTGAGAGCCACACCACCACTGAAACAGTTGGGTTTCCAGCCATCGGGAACTTAGCTTTCTTTTTATTGTCCCGCCTTCTTTTTCAGAGACAATTGCTCAAGGAGGTGCCAGGTTGCAAAAGCAGCACATAAGCGAGAAAAGCCGGTTTCTGTAGTATTTAATCCCGGGAAGCTGTTAAAAAAAATTGCTTGGCAGAGGTTTCTTTCTCTCTTTTTCCCTCTTTCTCTTTGTGGCTGTTCTACGCCCCTACTTCTTGATGAAAATGTCCCGCTGGATGAGGGCATTAGACGCATGCTCTAATCCTGTGTAATTTCCCACAATCCCCTTTGCTTGCATCCTGCCAAGGAGGCCTTCTGCACCCTGCTGAGCCCCTATAGCTTCTGGCATTGGCTTTCCCACACCCCTGCTCAAGGAGTATTTCCTCTACTGGCAGAGAGGAAACAAGACACTCTGTCTCTCCTTCCCTCCTCCTCCTTTTCATCTTTCTTTTCATGTGAGCCAAGGCAACAGCAGAAAGCGACCATGCACTGATCAGTGTGCTCGATTGTGACCCTTGGCAGGTCCAGGCCACAAAAAGGCTCGAGAAGGATGCATAAGCCTTTATACTGTCACTCTTTGTCATCTTATGTAAAATGCTTTATAAGCGTTTTTTCAACAGACACAGTGGAAGATCAGAAGGCAGGAAGGCAGAGTGATACTCAGCATCTTTTTTTTACTATAATCTGCTGGTGACCGTCTCATGTCCCTACAGCAGGGGTCTCAAACTCAATTTACCTGGGGGCCACTGGAGCTAGGGTCTGGGTGAGGCTAGGCCACATCAGATTTGAAAAAAAACAAACAAAAAAATGCATTTATGAAAAACAGAAAAATAAATAAATTAAAAAACTGTCTTCAATGTTTGTGCTTTATATCCTACACTTTTTCAGTGCTTTGGTTACGGTTTTCTACAAGAAAAGTTCTGATAAAACATTCCACTGTTCTTAAATATTTTAAGTTTTATTTTTCTACACAAAATAAGATGAAAAATAAATAAACAATTTCTGGATACATGATACCAAACAGCTTCCATATCAAACTTGTGCAGGCCGCTCTAACATTAAACTTTCATATCAAGGCGGGGGCCTCAAACTACCATTCCACGGGCCGCATTTGGCTCACGGGCCGCAAGTTTGAAATTCCCTGCCGTATAGCATAAGAAATGTGTTGTGGTGTAAAGGTAACTATAGGGGTGTTATTTCATGTCTCTGGGTCTCTAATAATATCTAAAAACATATCTAGGTGGCACGGCGGTTGAGTGGTTAGTGCGCAGACCTCACAGCTAGGAGACTAGGGTTCAATTCCACGCTCGGCCATCTCTGTGTGGAGTTTGCATGTTCTATCCGTGCTTGTTCTCCGGATACTCCGGTTTCCTCCCACATTCCAAAAACATGCTAGGTTAATTGGCGACTCCAAAATTGACGACTCCGGTTTTCTAATTCTCCAAATTTTCCATAGGTATGAATGTGAGTGTGAATGGTTGTTTGTCTATATGTGCCCTGAGATTGGCTGGCAACCAGTCCGGGGTGTACCCTGCCTCTCACCCCAAGACAGCTGGGATAGGCTCCAGCAAGCCCTGCGACCCTCATGAGGAAAAAGTGGTAGAAAATGAATGAATGAATGAATCTATACACTATGCTCTAACTACAAAAATATTACATTTATTAACACTGAATTGCGAAAATTCATTTATCACGGTCAGGTCTGATGAAATGAATCAATATAAACCAGGGACTACTGTGGTAGACATTTGGTGAATTGCTACATTGTACAAATTCATTGATTCATTTTCTATTGCTTATCCTTATGAGGGTTGCGGGCATGCTGGAGCCTATCCCAGCTGTCTTCGGACACCCTGTCTCTCTTGATATAGCTGCTCTATTTGCCCCCTTTTAGCAGAAAGTGAGGCGTTTTGGTGTTTCCAAACATGAAAGTCTATCCTTTAACTCTCCCATACACGTGTCAAGGACAGTGTATCATTGAGGCAAGTCTCTGAAGATACGCCAGGTGCCGCTTTACTGGACTACTAGAGCTAAGAGAAGAGATCATATTTTTTCAGTAATTGTGTCAGTGCACTGACTCTCTTTAAAGGTAGATAATTATCCTAAAAAGTAGAATGGGAGGTATCATGCAAATCAGGTCTTCCTGATTCGCCCCACGGGGTAGACACTCTAATTGACTTGACATTAAAACTAAAAACATCACATTCATAACATTTCTGTAAATGATGAGTATTTTTAGTTTTGTTTTTCATTGTAAGCCAGCAATCCATAACATTTTAAACAATTGGGAAAGGACAGCAATTTCCGTGCAATGCCATATTTTACTGGTACCTATTACCGTAAATAGTATCTCTCACTTCCACCCATCATCAGAAACAATGGGTACCAACTGAGGACATTCCAAATGAGCAACATAAAGTGAAAACCCTCTTCCTCAAGAGTGAAATAAAGAAAGCTTATTCTGGAGCAACATTGCTGTCATCACTTCCCCCTTGTCCCGAGTTACCGCTTTTACTCTTTGGAAACATAAAAAAAAAAGTGAACTCAGCAAACCTAAATGTGGTTCTCTCATTTCCTCCAAGACTGGCTGCACTAGTGGAAAAGTAAGAGTTTATTTGGTGGTTAAAGATGCTGTATCGTAATAGCCCTCAGAGACAAGAAACATTCTACATATGCACGAAAAAAAAAATGATGAACAACCTCTGAAAGATTTACTGCAGATGTACGGTTAATCGTCCTTTCGGTGTTTCCACCGTGTAGAACATATTCCCTCGGGCATGTATTTATCCCCGTCACATCTGGGATACCTTAAACCTCCAGTTGGGTGTGTGTTTGCCTAACAGGCATATCCGACATCATGTGGGAAGTCATCCCCAAGCGATGTCGTGATAGCCGGGCGAGTTCTTGGAGCCAAATGTAATCACATACTCATCAAGTCTACCGTGTGACTGTAAATCACAGAAAGCATCTGAGCATTACCAACACGCCAGCCTCCATATGTGTGCAGGAGGTGCAGAGCAGAGGGCATGTGGAAAAAGGAAAAGGAAAGAATGAGGGGGTGGTCATGGGAAAATTCTCACAAAAGGTGATGGGAGAGGTGGAGAAGATGGATGGTTAGGGAGTTTGATGCCTCAAATTAGTTTCATTGAGATGATGCTCTGAAGCCCATAAACATCACAATCAAATGAAGTTGCAAACAATGCAGTACTTGACATAGCTTCAATGCAGTTAATATTGCTATTCATCAATTTTCTATGGTGCTTATTCTCACTAGGGATGCTGGAGCCTATCCCGCCTGACTTTGGGCAACAGGCGAGGGACTGGTCGCCAATATTGCTGTATTGACCAGAATCGTGGTGTGTCAGTCATGAACAAACAAGCCAAAGAACATGTTCTTTTTTGTGAACGGAATGAATGAGGTCACCGCCCCTAAAATACCCGTTCAGTCCGTTCAGTTGCAAATGCCTTTTTTATTGGCTGGAGAGTCAGTTCACCCTTCCTTTAGCATGCTTGCCTGTCTTATCCTATCGTCACGCCTCGCTCTGTGGGTGGGTGGAGTTAGCTGACTGAAAGACCGAGAGACTGGCTGACAGTTTCGGTGATTTCATTCTTTCCATTCACAAAAAAGAACTAGTTATTTTGACCCGTTCGTTCATGAATGACACACCACTAGTCATCACATGTTGATGCGCAGTTGAGTCGGAACAAACGTGAACATAAGTGAACGGACTGACTCGACACGGCTAACCGGGTCTATACACAGGGGGAGATCACATGCTAACGACGAATTGACCAAAATTACCTAAATGAACGAAATGAACAAAATTAACAACATGAACGAAATGAACGGATCTTTTTACTGAATGAATGAATTGCCCACCACTAGACCAGAATATTGTAAACGATGGATGAGTGCAGCCCGTGGAACTGTGGAACAAATGTGACTAATTGAGACTAAAAATGTTAATCAATGGACAGCCCTACTACTCACCAATATCTGAACTTGAATATCCCATGCCAGTTTCTTTTCTTTTTCTTATCTCGTTCTCCAGTAGCTGTGTCCTGCAACCTTTGAAGAACAGCTAAGTTAAATTGGTGTCTGTTGTCTCAAAGGCCTGATATGCTGCCTTTAGATGTATGGTATGTGCTCTCTGTCTACTATCTGATCCTGTCAGTGCTCTGTCAGTCAAATGCCTGAGGTCACCGGGTTCAGATAGCACTCTGCAGCATCATTTATTATGGTGTTGGCTGCAGCCACCAGGTCACCATCCATCCATCCATCCATCCATCCATGCATTTTCTATGCCGCGTATCCTCACTGGGGTCACGGGGGTATGCTGGAGTCTATCCCAGCTGACCCAGAGATGTGGAGTACACCCTGGAATTTGGAAATATGGACAATTTGGAGTCACCACTGAACCTAACATGCTTGTTTTTGGAATGTGGGAGGAAACCGGAGTCACCACATACAAACTCCACACAGAGATGCCCAATCGGAGAATCCACCATGATCCAACACGTCACTGAGTGCATAGAGATGGTAGGCTAAGCCGAAAGGAGGTGGCAAATTCTGCCATTTCTATTCTATCTACATGTTAAAAACTTCATATGAAAACACATTTCTAATAGAGTTCAATGGACAAATATCCATTCATCCATTTTCTATACCGCTTATCCTCACAAGGGTTGCAGGCACACCTTGGGTACACCATGGACTGGTCACCAGCCAATCACAGGGCACATATAGACAAACAACCATTCACACTCACATTCATACCTATGGACAATTTGGAGTCACCAATTAACCTAGCATGTTTTTGGAATGTGGGAGGAAACTGGAGTACCCGGAGAAAACCCACGCATGCACGGGGAGAACATGTAAAACGCAGAAGCACAGAATCGAACCAAGGTCTCCTAGCTGTGTGGCCTGTGCGCTAACCACTCTCCACTGTGCAGCCACGGACAAGTATTATTTATTTATTTTTTTCATTTTGCCCCACCTGCCTCCCCTGACCACAGTTCTTAAATGTTTTATTCCCAGTCAATGATGCGTGTGAGTAAAATATTTAAAAACAACACAGATTTGACTTGATTTTTAGATGACTGCAAGCCTTTCTGAAAACCATGGTTGATTTTAGCAAATCAAGTCTGAAAGTCCATCAAGTTGGCGCCATTTATTACCTGAAGTTCTCCTAAGAGCCTGAAAACAGGAGCACCTATTACATAGTCCTTTCATTGATTGATTCATTAATTATCCATCCATTATCGTTTGGGGACAATCTTGATTAGAAACGGTTTTAAAACAGATCGGAGGAGCAAACTAGGAGGGCAAATAGATAAAAGGGCAGACAAGCAGAGAGATAACAACATACTGTATCAGCAATAAAACTAGACAAGATGTCTATTGCCCAATCTTTAATGCTTCCAATTGGAGTATTATTTCCCTTTTCATTGTGAGTGCAGCTGCTTCCTGAACTGCATGACGCATTCTTTAAGCCAGCTAATGTACAAGTGTGAATACATATATGGAATCACAAGGTCAAAGATCAGCCATTCAGCAAAGGTCAGACAGGAAGTCCTGTTTCATTATAAGCTGGGGGGCCACTGGGGTGAGCTGAATGCCCTCAACAGACGGCGCATAAACAGATTAGAGAAGGAAAGGACCCGCAGTTAACCGGCGATAGAAATAACCTGGACCTCTGGGAAGCCAAAGGGAGGCTGGGAATAATCAATGACTTGGCTGGCTACTATATATTTCCATTGATATTTTGTGTTTTGAGAAGAAAATATTAATGGGAAGGTATTAGTCATCATAATGAGCAACAGTCGAATAAGATGTAAATGTATAAACAATACAAATTTCAAGTTTTGTTCAATACAGCAGAGTAATAAGTGAATGAATGTAGCTTATACGTAACTTTGACAACAATGTAATTAATGGCTGTAATGTATGGGATAACTTCAGTTCGAACTTGTTTGGTTTGCTTCAAACAATTAAGCTGTAATTGTAAGGGAAACACCATTTCAGTTTTAATAGCTTCCTCCATTAGGGTGCATTGGATTAATGTTGTAAAGCGAGCATTCTCATTAAGAGTCTTTATCTGCTGGAGTTGACTTCTATGAGCCAGGAAATAGGAGACATTTGCAATGAAGTGAAACAACCTCGGTGATGATCTTGCCTGGGAGGTACAAAGAAGTTGATGTCTCTTCATCTAAGCCAAAAAATGGTTATTAGCAATGCAAACACTATTGCACGTATCATGTACAGTCTCCCCGTGTCCATTGAGTGTAACAGTGGAGTAGAAGTGATTAGGTCCTGTGCAAAAGTCAACTGGGATGACTCCCACCTCAGTGCAGCCCTGTGCAGGATGAGTTTTGTACAGCAACAGGATGGGTGGATGGACCAGTGTTTGGACAGAGGAAATAAACAGCATTCTTATGCGTTCTGTATGATGAACTGTTGAGCCATGCATCGACCATAATGAAACCACACTTTGCTCCACTTCACTCCCCTCAGTTTACCTGTTTAAGTCTGCTTTCTCTGGTTTGGTCGTAAACAGAACACATGGAGGTCATAAAATACAATAATAAAAACACAAAATAGAAGTAGAAGAGGCAGGAGAAACTGCAGAAGAAGAGTGTGGTCTTCTAGCCAAACCACTACCAACCTCTCCATCTCCATAATAACTTATTAGTGCTTAGTTATTACTGTCGCTTTCATAGGAGTAGATCCTTCAACATTTTGCTTATACTGAAAGAAAAGTGCCGATACGGTGGCCTAGTGGTTAGCGCGCAGACCTCACAGCTCGGAGACCAGGGTTCAATTCCACCCTCGGCCATCTCTGTGTGGAGTTTGCATGTTCTTCCCGTGCATGCGTGGGTTTTCTCCGGGTACTCCGGTTTCCGAATCCAAATTGTCCATAGGTATGAATGTGAGTGTGAATGGTTGTTTGTCTATATGTGCCCTGTGATTGGCTGGCGACCAGTCCAGGGTGTACCCCGCCTCTCGCCCGAAGACAGCACCCCCCGCGACCCTAGTGAGGAAAAGCGGTAGAAAATGAATGAATGAATGATTGTTCACAGCAGTCAAATGTTGATACCAAAAGTGTAGTCAATTTTTATGATTTTCACTTTCATTTTCTCTTTCATGGGCGAGTGGTTAGCACGCAGGCCACACAGCTAGGAGACCTGGGTTTGATTAATTGGTTAAACGGGTTAATTGGTGACTCCAAATTGTCCATAGGTATGAAAGTGAGTGTGAATGGTTGTTTGTCTATATGTGCCCTGTGATTGGCTGGCGACCAGTCAAGAGTGTACTCCGCCGATCACCCAAAGACAGCTGGGATAGGCTGTAAGGATAAGCAGTAGAAAATGGATGGATGGAGGAATTTTCACTTTGTTGAAGTGAAAATTCATCACTTTTTTTAATTCTCTCTACTCAAGAACTGTAACTAGTTATCGAGCAAGTCTTGTGTTTAAGTATCAATATGACGTTTTTTTTAAATCAATTTATGGAAGCATGTTAATGACCACAAAGCTTCATAACATGGAACGCTGTAAACCGAGGACCAACTTCATGGAATGGTCAGTAACATTGTCTTACTGTTAAAATAATCCAATGAAGTCCCTACTACTTTTTTGTGTGGGTTAAGTATGCTTAATAATATAGAATATTCCATATTTCTACATTCAGGACTTTGAAGCAACTGTCTTTATGTCAGACTAATCTCTTCTCCAAACTTCTGCTGCCCCTAACAACTTTGTTTTCATTGACCTACTGTTTAATGCAAGAGACTTTTGTGACTGAGCTATCATGTCCTGGCACACTCAGCGCCAACTTTAGTGAGCTTGTGTCAGCCGTCTTATTTTAATCGCCAATAGTTTTGGACACAGTCTCAAGGAGAGACTCAGGTCTCATCTGGATCTAATATGTGATAAGAGGAAGCTGAGCCATCCTGAGAGTGCCTGAGGGCTTCATGCCAAAAACGGTCAAGGAAGAAGGACAGGGTAGCTTTACAACAACTAAATGAGACAATAGAGAGTCGCAGTCAGTACTGTAGTGTTTAGTTGGATGTACTTCAGTGTAATTACTTTGATCTGTACATTGTATTGACTTGGACTCCAACAGTATCACCTGTGATGCAAGTCCAAATGAAATTACATTTACACTGTGCTGGATCCACGGAAACAATAGCTTGAATGGCTAAAAGACACACTATCTTTACTAGTCATTGCGTTGGAGATGAACAAATATGCAAAAAGGTAAAACGAGAAGAAGTTCCATTGCAACGCTTCATCAGTGGAGCATTCTATTAATCACCTGAAAAGTTCATTTCCATTTGTTAGTATTACCCTGCTGCTTCAGCTGAGTCCATAGATTAATGGGCCATAGTTAAAGCCCATTCTCAGTCATTATCAGCAGCAGCTCTACTAGAAGTACGGTGCCGTACTCCACTCTGTAACTGGCACTGAGCCAGGGAGGCAAATTATTATTATCGGATACTGACAGGTTACTTGTCACATTATATCAGAGGAATTCTCCATCTCGGGCTACATCCAAGAAAATGTGAAACGGTCCTGTTTCTTGCTATTCTCAGTCACTTGGAAAAGATGTCTCATTAAAGTAATTAAGGGCTTATATCCCTGACACATAAAGTCCAGTTTGCTTGGCTACTGAGAGCAACTCTCGTCCACACTCTAGCACGGTTGCGAAAAAATGGGTCTCATGCTGGCACTATTGCTCATCCACAAGCATATAGATAAGGACCTGACCAAGATGTGTCATAAAATGAGCTATTACTGATAATAACTACATTGTATTATAACAATACAGCAAAATATTCAAAATGAATCCAGCGTTGACATTATTTATGCCTGTAATTAGACATTGACATAGACATAGACTTTCTTTATTGTCATTGCACAATAACACAGCAGTGAAATTGCCAACGAAATGTCATTGCCTGGCTCCCGTGTAATAACAAATAATAAATAATAATGTGGAGAATAAATAGATGACATTAAATATGAACAACAATGTACAGCGTAAACAGTAATTTGTACAAATAATTTAAATAAATTAGAAGAAATAACAATAATTTAAAGCAGGGGTCTCGAACTCAATTTACCTGGGGGCCACTGGAGCTAGGGTCTGGGTGAGGCTGGGCCACATCAGGTTAAAAAAATATATATATATATATATTTAAAAAAATATATATAATAAAAATATTAATAAAATATATTAATAAATATTAATTATATTAAGTATTAATTATATTAAATATTAATAAATATATATAATATAATAGTCTTCAATTCTTCTGCTGTACCCTCCACTTTTTCAGTGCTTTGGTTCTTTGCAAAAGCTCTGATAAAACATTAAATTATAATAAATTATTATAAATCATTATAAATTAATTTATATTTATTATTAAATTATTAAATAAATGTTTAATGTTAATTTTATCAAAAAACAAATTAACCAAATTAAACTTTCATATCAAGGCGGGGGCCTCAAACTAGCTTCCTGTGGGCCGCATTTGGCCCGCGGGCCTTGAGTTTGAGACCCCTGATTTAAAGTAATTATTTTCATTCATCTAGGTCATTGTATTCTCAGGGCACTTCATCAGTTGCTTCAACATGTTATAATAGTTATGAATGAATGCAGCATTATATTCATATTTTTGGTACATTTAGACCAGACAGGATACATAAAAGGATCCGTGTACATCAGGATGAACATTCATAGGAAGATATTAAGAGGAAGCATTCCGAATGGGTGAAAGGGCAAATGCTTCACTTCCTGCTTTCCGGCTGACGCCAATGGAGGAGGTTAACAGGGGGACAGTCAGCAACAACGTAACAGGGAGGGACACTGGTTCCATATCTGCCCCTGTCTTCCCCTCTTCTCCACCCATCTAACTCCTCGCTGCCTAAAAAATGGGCGCAAAGCCACGAGTGAGCTAAAAGGCTCATTGTGAGGATCCTCTTTCTGCCTTTTGTCACCTTCGCTTTACCTACTTTTAGCATCCTCAGCGTGATAGCCACAACTATCGGCCCCCCAAGTCTAGTTCTCATAGGGGCCTCCTGGTGCCATTCAATCCCCAGTGAGCTGCTGCGGATGGAGGTGATTTACTGGTGGCCTCTCTGTTTGTTTTCTCTACCCCTGCTGTTGGTTCAGTTAAGCACCCTGCTTAGTTACTTTGCTGCCATGGAGGGCTTTTGTGTGCGTGTATGAATGGGTGTACATTTCATGTGTCTCCCACCGATTGGCAATGGCACTGGCATATGCGACTTATTGCAATAAAAGTGCTGGTCAAAGTGGGAGGTGGGTTTTATTTGAACAGCCTGTTGTCGTAGCCGATCCATGCAGTATGTCAAATTTGATTTCGCTGACACAGTCGGTTCACACCCGCTGTCAGTCGACCCGGTGTTCCGCCTGTGTGTCTGCCAGTGTCCATTAGAGGCGCTAATGTCATCATTTGACACATGCTGCCCTCAAAATGTTTCCTGTGCAGGTGGCAGTGGTTTGGTCTCGCTCTCACATATATACGCACACATACATTGCACACGGGCTCCGACACGCACATATAATAGAAAGCACTCTATCAATTACAAGCACACGTACTCTGAGATAAACAAATCCACTCAGTCATTAGCCAGAGTTCATCTAATTGGCTACATTGCCAGAGGGGAGGGCCTGCTAGGTCACACAGCTCTCTACGGAGAACCATTTCCCGCTCCGTTGCGCTCAGTGTATCGTGGTTTGGCCTGAAAAGGTTGTAGATACACTTGTCGCAGAGATAGACTAATTAGAAGCAGCCGGTCTGCATCTGACCACCCCCATGAGAAGCAGAACTTGGTCCGACTAGTGGATGCGTGCAACTGTTGCGTCTTCTATCACTAGTCCAAATTATACTTTTCCATTTACAAAAATAGCCGAAGTTCATTATATTCATTAACTTTCTGGTACATTGAGGATGATGCTATGTCAATAAGTTTGAACATTTGACTTTTCTTTCATTCATTCATTTTCTACCGCTTTTTCCTCACGAGGATTGCGGGGGTGCTGGAGCCTATCCCAGCTGTCTTTGGGCGAGAGGCGGGGTACACCCTGGACTGGTCACCAGCCAATCACAGGGCACATATAGACAAACAACCATTCACACTCACATTCATACCTATGGACAATTTGGAGTCGCCAATTAACCTAGCATGTTTTTGGAATGTGGGAGGAAACCGGAGTACCCGGAGAAAACCCACGCATGCACGGGGAGAACATGCAAACTCCACACAGAGATGGCCGTGGGTGGAATTGAACGCTTGTCTCCTAGCTGTGAGGTCTGCGCGCTAACCACTCGACCGCCATGCCGCCACTTTTCTTTCAGTATAAGCAAAAATATAGCATCTTTATACTGTAATAATAAAAATTGAAATACCACTGTACATCTATTATCTATATCCATCTATTTTCTTATCCTCACTAGGGTAGCAGGTACGCTGGAGCCTATCCCAGCTGTATTCGGACGAGAGGCGGGGTACACCCTGGACTGGTTGACCGCTGTATATTCATTCATTCATTCATTCACTACCGCTTTTTCCTCACGAGGGTCGCAGGGGGTGCTGGAGCCTATCCCAGCTGTCTTCGGGCGAGAGGCGGGGTACACCCTGGACTGGTTGACCGCTGTATATGTAAAATGGAATTTTAGAATATAAAAATCATGAATTCATCCAACCATTTTCTGTGCCGCTTATCCTCGCTAGGGTCACACGGGTATGCTGGAGCCTATCCCAGCTGTCTTTGGGCAAGAAGTGGGGTACACCTTGGACTGGTTGACCACTGTATATCCATCCATCCACTTTTTGTACCGCTTATCCTCACGAGGGTCACAGGTATGCTGGAGCCTATCCCAGCTGTCTTCGGGCGAGAGGCAGGGTACACTCTGGACTGGTCAACCACTGAATATGTAAAATGTAATTTTGGCTGGCGACCAGTCCAGGGTGTACTCCGCCTCTCACCCGAAGACAGCTGGGATAGGCTCCAGCACCCCCGCGACCCTTGTGAGGATAAGCGGTAGAAAATGAATGAATGAATAAATGTTGTAATAAATAATAATGATGATGTAATATGTTCACATATCAGTACTTAGCCATGTTTAGCCATTTGCAGGTTAAAATGTGTTGATCCAACGTACTTACCTGCTCACTGATACTGCTCAGCTCTTACAAGGTGAAAAGCATCGATCCGTCCTTCACTTTGAACTAAAGTGACACATGTGCAACAGCTCGCCGACTGATGTGCTTTGACAGGTCATCGTTTTGTCCGTCTCCCTTTTTTTCCCTTAGTTTCCATTTGAAAGCTAAAATTGGAATCCACTTTGTATTCATGCATTGTTATATAATGGTATAATGGTATTTCTATAATTCAATTTGGGATTTTTAATCCTTTGTTGTGTGTCAAATCAACTCCAAGCTGTCAGCGACCAAATCTTGTCAAAGCTCTCACGAGTTTTTGACCAACATGTGTTTTTATGAGTGTAAACACAGCATGTCATCGTGGAAGCCACAGTATGTGTACCCTATGAACTGCAGGCAGTTTGGCTGCATCTTGGATTTATCAAAGCAGGCAAGACTCATGCAAGTACTGCAGAGTAGGCTGCAGAGCTAACTTCAACATTTAACTGAGATGCCGACATTATGGGAACACAGAGAGGGCTGTCGCTCATGCACATTTGTTCATGCTAATCATGTCACCTTTGAAATTGATTTTAATATGAAATGCACAAACAGTGTCAGGAAATGCATCCTATAAACTAAATTTGTGAAACAAACATCTGAAGTGTGTCAGAGAGGAACTATGTGTAAGTTGACATTTTTTTTAATCTATCCAGACATCCAGACCACAACCAGAATTATATTTTTATAACCTGAAAACTGGTGGTTTACAGTCAGGGCCAGCAAAGCCTTCTCTGCTGGCCTAACCACTACCAGAAGCATTGACCTACACTGAGGTCATTTCATTTTCTACTGTTTATCGTCACAAGGGTTGCGGGGGGTGCTGGAGCCTATCCCAGCTGTCTTCAGGCAAAAGGCGGTGTAAACCCTGGACTGGTCGCCAGCCAATCACAGGGCACATATAGACAAACAACCATTCACACTCACATTCATACCTATGGACTATTTGGAGTCGCCCAATTAACCTAGCATGTTTTTGGAGTACCCTGAGAAAACCCACGCATGCACTGGGAGAACATGCAAACTCCACACAGAGATGGCCGAGAGTGGAATTGAACTCGGGTCTTCTAGCTGTGAGGCCTGTGCGCTAATCATTTGTCCGCCATGCAGCCCATTTCTAGTATATGTGCCATGAAATGGTATTAATTAATTCCCAACAATCTATTATCTGTTTTTAATAGCATGTTTGTTGTATGCACTGCTTCCAGTAGTGTATGGTAAACTTCATTGATTTATTTGTTTATTTGTCTGATTTGTTGAAACACTTTCATGAGGGAAGAGAACGCACGTTTTTTTTCCAACTATTAGACAGCAGCGAACATGAAGGTCGTCGGTCAGACATACCAGCGAGGTTGCAGAATTGTGTTTTTAAATGCTTCGATTCCCTGATGGCAGACAACATATTTATACAGGCCACGGATGGTCAAACGAGCTGCTGCCATAGAGATGTGCTCAGAAGACCTCCTATTACTGACGCATGAGTTATTTCTAAAAGAGCACTTTGAAATAATGCCAAACATGAAAACCTTTCCCCTGCTCAGTGGAGTGCACTCAATACATTGCCACTGAAGCGTGATGTAAACTTGTCTTGTCTTTTTTTTTGGGGGGGGGGCACGGTTGGCTCTGTGAGACACAAAAAGTGGAAGTTGGCTGTAACTCAGAGTCAGCTGTGAGTAAATGCTGCAACATGCACTTACGGTACGCGGCTGCTTTCAAATATACGCAGGTGAAAGGAATGTAGACACTTTGTATACATCATCTCAGTAACCCCAAAAATACCACAACGTAGTACCAGAAGTCCTTATAATTAGAGTTGCTCCATAGTAGCATATATCAATACCGTCCAACACTTCATTACCGATACTGATATCGACCAATACCAATATTGGCAGCAGCTCTTTCCTCAATCAAAGTCAGGCCACATGTTGTGTAATGAGCACATTTAGGCTCTACTGTGATGCACCAAAATAAGACAAATACTGCATTTGTCTATTCTTTAAATTCTGATACTTTGTTGTAAAAGTCTGATCACCTTGGTGAGCTTGGATATACTGTATATTTATCCATCTTGGCAGTGAAATGCATTCATTATTATTATTATTTGTACAAATTACTGTTTATTCGCCACATTATTATTATTATTTATTATTATACGGGAGTCAGGCAACAACATTTCGTTGGCTATCTATCTATCCATCTATCCATCTATCCATCCATCCATCCATCATCCATCATCCATCATCCATCATCTATCCATCTATCCATCCATCCATCCATCCACCCACCTACCTATCTATTCATCTGAGCGTAAAATAGTAAAATATCCTGAATGCAGTTAACTTGCTGCAGATCAAATGAATTCATGTGGTTTCTACTTTTCATCATGACAGATTCTGCCTCACTTCATGACTCCAAGTCTGGTCTTGAAAAAAATGATGACCAAGTGTCAACTAAAATCACCTTCCCTACTATGCCTAACTATGACAGGTCAGATATCCCTATTAACCATTTTTGGTTCCCAGAACTTTGATTATATTAGCTTTTGGTTACGTTTTGGTTGTTCCGTGCAATATTAAAGTGTAGTATTAAAAGAAGACACCTTACTCCCCTCTTGCAGCACTTTACATCCATTGCAAGTTGCATATTTACAATCTGAAGACAAGACAAGGGCTACTTGTTGCCATTACTAAAACTAAAACTCAACTCTAAACTTCCGTCACCGCCTGTCCTCCACGCATCTGGAACACACTTAAATTGCATATTTTCTCAGGTTATATCTACTATATTGGGTAATACGAGTGTAACAGTGACTATAGGGGTGTTATATCATCTCTAGAGGGAGATAATAATGTTAAAAGCCATATTTTAACAATCGGAATCAGTTTTCCTATGCCATAACCAAAAAATGTTATATTTATAAAGAAGCCTAACCAATTAATAAATGAAGGATTACATATACAGTAATCAGTGGTTATATACCAGTCTATTGAGTTTGGGGGAGAGGCGGGGTACTCCCTGGTCTCACCAGTCAATGACAGGGCACATAAAAGCAAGCAACCATTCGTACTCAATAACTTATCCAATTAGCTGAAGGTGTAAGTTTTTGGGATGTACAGCGATGTACTTATTGTATGTGCATAGGAACCTCCATCACGCTGCCGTCATAAATTGCCTGCATAAATTGAGCCTTTTCCCTCTTTACTAGCCTCTCTGGTATTTCTTCATCACCTTGGCACAATTATGTCCATGTTAAAAAACTACTAAATTGGGAAAAACAAGGCAAAGTCCGCAATGAATTGCTGTTTCACATCTTTCCAGTCTTTCACACATCTGATGTTACTTAATACAGGAGGCAGGGGGAATTATCCACAGTCTCGGCTTTTTTTTCGTTTCTTTTGTGTCTCTCTGCTCCACAGATGCTTCTCCACTTGATATGATGAGACATTTTTTGAAATGCAAGATTCTTCATGGAAGGAGAAGCTGATGGGAGAGCAGTGGGAGAACGAAGAGGAAGGGAGAAGACGCTAACCAAGCCAGTCTCTCTGCCTTATTTAGAGACAGTCAAATTGACAAAAGGCAAAAAGCGTCACTGGTTTCACTGGTGTCAGACCAGACCAGGTGGGAAAATATGACATGAGACCAAAGTTTTTTTTTGATGCAAAGGTTGAAATAATTTGAAGGAAGACAAGCTAAGAAGCAAGAAGATCAGCATTTGAAATATGAAAAGCTCTTGGCCGATGCCGGTGGTTTGTTTAAGATTCTCTGCGTTATTGATGAGCCTGTCAAAGCAACTCTTCATCAGGTTGTGGGAAGCATGTGGGTGGAGGGATGAAGAGGAGAAGTGAAGAGAAATGCAATGAGGCAGTGTTTGGGTGAAAGGATGGGTTCGACTGAAGGTCTTCAGAGGCTAAAAGCAGCTTCCTGGATAACAGTGAATAATGAACACAGGCAGAGAGGAAGGGAAGTATAAGATGCCAAAAAAATTGAAGACAGAATGGAGAAGGAGTGATGAACAGAGAAGAACTTCAAAGAAAATATGGATGAGGTGCCGCTGCTCACATCTTTTAACAATTTGCATGCTTGAGACATCCAGCTATGGAATTCACGATTGGCGGGGTAGTTGGACACCTGTTATAGCTACAGGAAGTGAAAACGGAAAAAAATATCACGGTGAGGAGACATCTTGCATCTGCGCATCAGGTGTTTATATTTCATTTTAGGGAAGTAATCTAATAACAGCCGCTGACTGAACACCTCAGATTGTTTTGTCATCTGCGCTTACTTGGATGCCAAGATGGCGCGTGTGACAGAATAGACAACGTCATCCTCTCTGCCAGTTGGCCCGTCCCCGATGGCAGAGAGGCTCAGCAATCTGCCTGTTTCATTCAAACATGACTGTTATTATTTCTCCTGGGAAAAAAAAATCTACTTGGGTGGCTTTTGAATGTGAAATTTCTGACCTATTTTGGTGGTTTTGTTTTGTTTTATTTCAATCTGTATATTCAAACAGTAGCTTCCGCCTCCTGTCTTCTTAGTTGATATTTAGGTCAGGAGGGAAACACGTTTTCCAGGCAGGACCAGAGAGCTTACTGTCCACTTGCTCTCCAGACCCTCTGATACAGTATGTAATTGAAAACATACACATGGATTAGCTTTAAAGAGAGTTGAATGCAAGCGGTCATGTCAGGTCTGGAGCAGCCAGTGGATTTGGGCCTTCTTCTGCTGAATGGGAAGATAGCGACCAGAGGGGAGGGATGATGGACGGTTCCAGGGATTTAGGCTCTTGATCAGCTGGAACATGATGAAGCCAGTATTAAAATTGACATGCGCTCGGAAGACAACATGCAAACACACAGAAACGGAGCGGGTATAAAAGTGGGTTTGCTTCTTTGAATAATTTTGCACACAAATTCAATACTTATATGTTTTATTTTGCCAGCATGTGGAGACATTTGGTAATGGTTTTATTTCATTTGAACATGCATCAGATTACAATTGAATGCACCACATAATCAGTTCACAGTTCCACATGTCCAAAAGGAGTAGGAAGAAGCAAAGCTTATTAAATCCTACCCCTCCATCTTTTACAATCAATAACTGTTACATTTGTTCACTTCCTGCTTTCCTAATATAGTTTGTTTTTTTTATTTATTTTTTGTTTTATTTTATTTTTATCACGTACCGAAGTACGAGGTGATATGATCATACAATGACATAATGGGTACCATAGTAAGTGTCAATATAGTGATATGTATAGCACATCATGACTGGTTCAAGACTCTTCATCCTTGTATTTAATCACGTAATAAACAGTAGAAACAGATGTCAGAATCTGTTGTGTTAAACGTTGTGAATTTAAAAAAAATGGCCTAACTTGATCAAATGCACTCCTGATTAAAATTTTAAGACCATTTGACACAAAATTTAGTGGCCTTGAAAGAGAGACGAGTCCTTTGAAGATGTTCTTTGTTCTTAAAACCCCTCTCTCAAAGATGCTGTATGAACTACAGTATGAACAACCTTCATCTGGGTAGAGGATCGTCCCATGTCTTGACGGACAGCCAATCAGATCCTCCATTTTGGGGGTCTACTACTTGACTTGTTTGTTTCTTATTTTTTGTTATAATATAAAAATAGAAATTATTTGTTCCTGCTTCTGAATGCAGCCACCATAATGTCTATGTAGACCATCAATCATCAAGATCATGGCAAGGTCAAGGCAAATAGACTCTTCTTCTTTGCTGAAGATGTTTTGGTCCAAAAGGCTTCCTCAGTTCAATTACTTTACTTTAGTGTCCCTGTTGAGACAGTTCAGGCTGTTGATATCAGTTTCCATTTATGGGTCTATGGTTATCATCACACTGTTCCACCTTACCATCACGGGTACCCATTCCTTGTCTTTATCTCTTAGCTTCTCACTGAGCTGAAGTCGAGTTTTGAGTATTCAAGTTGTGTTTGACTTGTGAGACATATATTTTGGAAAATATGGGTTGCAATCTAAATTCATTTGAACTGACCCTTTCAGTGCATCACTCATTTCCTTGAATTTCTATCGCTACGTCGTGGTTGACACTCAAGGTCAGCTTCTCCTAACATGTTGCTCAGTGATTCACTGTTGGCTTGGAGATGATTGTTAAAACACTGACAACGTGACCTTCTCCTTGACTGATGATGGTCAAGAGGGCTGTTACTATGAGTTACCGTTTCAGACGTCTGCATGTTCATTCATTTTCTGTGCCACTTAATCCTCATTATGGCCGTGTGGGTATGCTGGAGCCTATGCAAGCAGGGTTTGACAAACAAGACAACCATTCATACTCATTCATTCATTCATTTTCTACCGCTTTTTCCTCACAAGGGTCGCGGGGGTGCTGGAGCCTATCCCAGCTGTCATCGGGCGAGAGACGGGATACACCCTGGACTGGTCGCCAGCCAATCACAGGGCACATATAGACAAACAACCATTCACACTCACATTCATACCTATGGACAATTTGGAGTCGCCAATTAACCTAGCATGTTTTTGGAATGTGGGAGGAAACCGGAGTACCCGGAGAAAACCCACACATGCACGGGGAGAACATGCAAACTCCACACAGAGATGGCCAAGGGTGGACTTGAACCCTGGTCTCCTAGCTGTGAGGTCTGCGCGCTAACCACTAGACCACCGTGCCGCCCCCATTCATACTCATATACAGTAAATTCAGTATCTATGGACAATTTAGCGTCCTGTGTTAACCTAACATGTATGTATTTGAATGGTAGCCTCATGGTTAGCATCTTGGAGATAGTCAGGAGATTGGAAAGATCTGGGTTAGAATCTCTGTGTGGCGTTTGGGTTTTCTCCAGGTTTCTTCCCAATGCATGTTAGGTTAATTGGTGACTCCAAATTGTCCATAGGTATGAATGTGAGTGTGAATGTTTTGTCTATATGTGCCCTGTGATTGGCTGGCGACCAGTCCAGGGTGTACACCGCATCTCACACAAAGTCAGTTGGGATAGGCTCCAGCATACACGCAACCCTAATGAGGACAAGCGGCACAGACAATGCATGGATGGCGTGTTTTTGAAAATGTGGGAGGAAACCAGACCACACGGAGAAAAACCCATGCATGTGGAGATCTCCAGATTTTGGACAGAGATTTGAACCCAGATCTCCTGACTGTGTGACCAACATGCAAACCACTAGGCCACAGTTTGGCCTACTCCTGTGCATGAATTCACATCCAGTCTATGCTCTAATGTTGATGGGAAAGTTTAATACCGTGGTTGAAATAATACTTCATGTTTTACTGAATTAAGTCAAGACAGTGAAGTGAGGGAAGAAGAAGAGCTCTGGAGAGATGATGAGGAGGGAAGAGGAATACAAATGAGAGCCGAGGAGTCGAAGAGACGAGGAGGGGATGAAGGAGAGGGGGAGAAGACAAGATGAAAGAAGCAAGATGAGAGAAATGAAGTGAGGGTGGAAGTAGAGATAGCTGAGAAGACAAAGAAGAGAGGTTTAGGAAGAGAGCGGTGTATGCTCAGCAAGGCAGAGCCCGCCTTTGCCAACGCTTCTGTGATCTAGATTCTCTGCTTCTCCCGAGATCCCTCTCTCATGAATGTTTGATTACGCCTCCAACAATAGCTGTATTTACACTTTTTAAATTACCATTCAGCTTCAGAGAGGACAGACGTTCAAATCAAAGGCATTAAACGTGGAAATAAAATAACGGAAAAATTCATCACCTTCAGGAACAGAATGGGCTACACACACACACACACACACACACACATTTGCAGTTCCCCTCGTCATCAATGGTTAGCTGTCATCACTGCAATTCCCATCATCTCCTGCATCTCCTTCACATCCCCAGACCTTGGCAAGCCACATCTCAGAGCATCAGTCGTCGCTATGGTCACAGATAAACCTCTGTCTCTGTTGCCATGGTAACCACTCTGGGAAGTTAAGCCTGTGACTGCAATGAGAAAAGAGATAGAGAGGAGCCTCAGACACCAGACAACAAAATGGCGTCTAGATTAAACAAGCTGCAGTTATCAGGACAGACAACAATGGATGAATGGAAAGCACACAGGCGTTCTCTCTCTCTCTCTCTCTCTCCCTTTTTCCCTCATTCTCCTCGGTAGACATATGTGCACGGATGCATAAACATACACATGAGGGGCACGCATGCACACACAGCCTTTAATCCCATTCCAGTAACCAGAGAGAATTGGTTCAGCATCAGTAATCTCTGGAAAACCCAGTTTTTGGAAGCGGTTTGATATCCTGCTTCAAGTAGAACAGCACAGATGTCAGGCTAGTTAAAGCTAGCAGATAGGATAGTTTAAAAATGAATACAAATGACGTGACACATATAGTACCTTTAAATCAGGGGTGTCAGAACTTTTTGCAACAAGGTGGCCACATACTAAAATATGAAAGGATTCGAACGGCCACTTGGATACTTAAAGCAGTGATTTTCAACCACTGTGCCGCGGGCACACTAGTGTACCTTGAGAAACCATCAGGTGTGTCGTGAGGAATTATCCAATATGACTTTTTATTGTTAACATTGATTAATCATCATTGGCAAACATTATGTCCAGGGTTCGATTCCACCCTTGGCTATCTTTGTGTGGAGTTTGCATGTTCTCCCTGTGCATGCGTGGGTTTTCTCCGGGTACTGCGGTTTCCTCCCACATTCCAAAAACATGCTAGGTTAATTGGCGACTCCAAATTGTCCATAGGTATGAATGTGAGTGTGAATGGTTGTTTGTCTATATGTGCCCTGTGATTGGCTGGAGACCAGTCCAGGGTGTACCCTGCCTCTCGCCCGAAGACAGCTGGGATAGGCTCCAGCACCCCCCGCGACCCTCGTGAGGAAAAAGCGGTAGAAAATGAATGAATGAATGAATGTCAATAGCCATGAATATATGGACCCAATTATTCCAATTGCATTTGGTTTATTTGCTCAAACGGAAAGAATTGAACAGGGATGGAATATTCCTTTCCCCAATCCGATTGAGGTATCTTGTACCCGCTCAAACGGAAATTTGTCAGGGTGCGTTCTTCTTCGTGGTGTTTTTCTTCTTCTGTTGTTTATTGGCGGTTGGCAAGCAGCTTTCGTATGCATTAGCGCCATATCTGTGGAACAGAATCTAAACACTTCTATACTTTATTTACAAGTCCAGTTTTATTAAAAAATAAAAAATATATATCTATATAAAACATGACCTGAGTTTAATTATAAAATATTAGCAAGATTGAATGTGATCTTTTCCTGTTTAAATTTATCCCAGGTGCGTTCTTTCAGCGCATGCTCAGATATGACGTAACATGCAGATCTAGACATTCTTCAGTTTTAAAAATGGAGGCCAGCAATCAACACTGGACTGCTAAGCAAAGTTTGTTTTTGATTCAAACTAAATTCCAAGACTGGACGAACGGAAAAACTCGCAATACGGCGTTAACTTGGGGAAGTCGGTATCACGTGATGTTGATGTTTACGTTTTACTGCACATGACCCATTGACTATTCTGTTTGATTTTCACGGTGCATATAGACAAGAGATTGGAATATTCCTTTCCATGGATACCATTGTTTCCCGAAAGGTCATTTGGAAAGAGAAAACTCGTCATGTAAACGTAGCTACTGTCGAGTGTCTGTGGTGTAAAGACTGGCAGAGCAATGTAATATTGGTCCGTGTGGCAACACCTACCTTGTTCCTCCGATTTTGATGCACGTGTGAGGTCATGGTGACATTTTGTAACATTTTTGGTTTTTGTGCCACAAGATTTTTCCAACGTAAAAAAACGTGCCGTGGCTCAAAAAAGGTTGATAAACACTGACTTAGAGCACCATGCGTGGATACGTTTGGTGTAGGAATGAAATAGTACAGCGATTGTGAGCCAGGAAATCTCATTCTAATAATGGGATAATGATCATGGACTGGGTTTATACAATGACCTCTGACCTCACAAATGTCGACACATAGACACAAAATCTTGTAGAACATCTTCCCAGCAGAGCCGAAGCACTTTCTACTGTAGCCAATACTGTAGTCCATATTCACTCCAACCATCACGATGATGCCCTCCCATTTCACTTTCACTAACACACCTTGAGATTTTTCATGTTTGTTTTCTCTTCAGCATGGACCACTGGTTCACCCCCCCCCCCCCCTCTACCTCTTCCACTCTCTGGTGGAGACCTTGTCCCCTCATCACCATGGTCTAGCTCGCTTCATAGACCAAATCATTTAGACTACCCTTTGCACCACAGTTGCCATGGTAACTCTGTCGGGGTTTGTGTGTCCATACTGCAAGTGGATTGGTTGCCAGGGGCTAGATGCTTTCCAATCAAACCTGTTACTGGGGTGTGTGGGGCCCCCCTTTCACATGAAGAGCAGACAGACTCTGAAGCATGGAGGGAGGGGGCGCCACCTTTTGGGCAAGGGTATTATCATCACTTTGTGATTCTCTGAAGGTAACCAATTATAGATAGAATACACTGTATGTGTATATATGTATATATACAGTATCTATATCTTTTTTTTCCCACTGATTCTGTTGAGTGACTTATGCCTCAAGCATGAGTCAGATGTTGATGACAGCAACCATTACAGATTAGTAATGGTACCAGATAGTGTACGGGCGGACTAGGCTATGTGTCCCATCTGTCAGGAGACTTACATTGTCCCAGCACACCCAAAATGCTGCATCGCAGGGTTAATGACGTGTCATTCATCTCTAGCAACCTGCAACCACGTTATCTTCGCACCAGAAGCCACATTTTGTTGTTCTGTTTGCTAATTTGAAAAGTGTGTCTCAGATGTTAAATGGGACCTATTGTGTTTTTTCCACTTTTCTGACCTATAAATGTAGTTATAATGTTATATTCTCGTATTAAACGATGCCAAAGTTTCAGATAATGAGGTTTGCACATTTGGAAGTGAGACCTGAAAGAAGTTTGGAATGGCTCAAAACGCACAGTTTCAAAAGGCGTGGTCAAACTGACCCTTTGTGATGTCACAGAGGGGCAGACTTCTTTCACAGCGGAGTGGGCATGCTTGGAAGTGGGCCGTGGGTGGAATAAATTAAAACCGGCCGTTTTGGCAGGAAACACAAATCAAAGCAAAGCTGGAATCTAAAAAGTTTCTGTGCGGGTTATTGTGTGTAGCTCAGGGGTCTCAAACACGCGGGCCAAATGTGGCCCGCAGGACACTAGTTTGAGGCCCCCGCCTTGATATGAAAGTTTAATGTTCGTGCGGCCCACGCAAGTTTGATATGGATGCTGTATGGTATCATGTACCCAGAAAAAATTATTACCTTTGATTAATGTTCATTTTAAAGGTTAAATAACTGTTAATAGTTATCCTCCCTATCCGTGTGGAAGTGGTAAGTTTTTGGCTATTTAAGTTCAAAGGAAATAACTGGAAGGCTACCGTTTAGGTCGCTAGCTCTCTAGTTTGCGAGTTAGCATGGGTCTCAAGACCCTGCAGTTGCGCAATATGTTGTAAATAAAAAGAGTATAAATGTGACTATAGTCGTGTTTTGTCATGTCTACAGGGCTCTAATAATGCTTTGTTAATTTTAATCTGAAAAAAAATAATTTGTCTACGCACCAACTATATGTGGTTTCTTAAGTTTTATTATTTGCCGTTTTATTATTATTATTATATTTATTTATTACTGATTGATTGATTTTCTTTAGTCTTGATTTGTTTATTTATTTTTCATCTTATTTTGTGCAGAAAAATAAAAATTAAGATATTTGAGAACAGTGGAATGTTTTATCAGAGCTTTTCTTGTAGAAAATTGGAACCAAAGCACTGAAAAAGTTTGTATATTTTTCTGTTTTTAATAAATGTGTTTTTTTTTCTGGAAAACTTGATGCGGCCCAGCCTTGCCCAGAGCATAATAGGTCCCCTTTAAGATAAGCAAATTGGTGCGAACAAGGTATTACAAGGTAATGTCTTCTAACTGAATGGCATCCGGAGTTCCGGCACTTGAATTCCATTAGTTCTCAGGACATATGATTTTGTGTCTGGAAGCATGTGATAGTTCCATGTTGGCTGCAAAGGACTGACGGAATACCAGTGACCTCGACTAAAAAACTGAGCTAGGACTCTTCAGAAGTTCTATCATTTGACTTGGCCTTCTCAAAGGGTTCTGATGCTCGCTGGTTGTAGTTCTCTTTGTTTTCTTTGTTCACCGAGCTTGTGTCATCATTCTTCAGCATCATTATCGTTTGCTCACGATCCACTCAACGGAAGAATATGAATGATAAGATGTACAGAAAGTCTTTCAGAGAGAAATGAAATGACTCTGGTTGAACATCTCACCATGGGTGAATAAGAAAATGTTCCCTATCTGTGCTTCTTTGTGTCTCTTTCATCTTGATCTGATTCATTTTGTGTACTGAAACGAGAGTTTTTCATCCATCAGTCTTTCCCTATCTTCCTTCTTCTTCCTTTTGTCCTTCATGCTTTTGTGCTTCTTCTCGCTTTGTCTCTCAAGTGTTGTCTCCCTCATGCCTGCTGCTGTCAGATACCATATCTTCTCCATATCTACTCTTGAATTACAGCAAAATACAGCAACCCAGAGGAAGGTCCTTAGATTGCGTACAGTGGAGAACGGATACGTGAGGTTTGCATGCATAAAAGAGATTCACATTCAACATAAAATATATCATTATGGGAATTTATGTAGTGAGGAAAATAAACACCCATTCATTCATTCATTCATTTTCTACTGCTTTTCCTCACGAGGGTCAGGGGGGTGCTGGAGCCTATCCCAGCTGTCTTCAGGCGAGAGGCAGGGTACACTCTGGACTGGTCACCAGCCAATCACATGGCACATATAGACAAACAACCATTCACACTCACATTCATACCTATGAACAATTTGGAGTCGCTAATTAACCTAGCATGTTTTTGGAATGTGGGAGGAAACCGGAGTACCCGGAGAAAACACGCGCATGCACGGGGAGAACATGCAAACTCCACACAGAGATGGCCGAGGGTGGAATTGAACCCTGGTCTCCTATCTGCCGTGCCTCCCAATAAACACCCAAATATTTCTTAATATAACATATAAAAATAAACATAACTATAAAATAGTTAACTAACAAATAACTTTATTTATTTGCAGACGTGATGACCAAATGCAGGAAAAAGCCAGCATTGTCAAAGCGACACATGACACACAAGCAGCAAACTCCATGTTCCATTGTCATGCACCTACTAGTCAAGAGAGATGGCAGAGGACATAATTGTATTGTTTACAGCCCGGTGACCATTCACTCCGTCTTAGTTAGACACCTGGCGCCATCTCCATTATTAAGTCAAATTCAGCTGTAAACACCGGAGGAAGCAGTGAGGACGTAGCGTTGCTCGATTCCATTCAGCATTCTGTCCGACATTGCAAAATGTCCTTATTTATCATGTAGATGGATTAGCGAGTGCTGCTGTGAAATAAATCAACAACTCATCAGAAAAAAAAAATGTTAGGATGATCAAATCCAAAACAGCTTATTCATATTCATCACTGCCATAAGTTGACTAATAGCATAATTGCTTTATAGCTGAGTTTCTTTCTAAAAGAAAAGCTGGTAGCTGTTTTCCCTCCAACCCTGTGAGGTCAGGTGTCAAATGTATTTTCTTCTACTCAGACATGACTCGCATAATAACAAGTAGCTATAGCTTTGGAACTCACCAAAAAGCCTCAGATAATATGATATACTGCAGTGGCAACAGCAATAAGCTTGACATTACAGTTGTGGTAGATGTCATTCAAAACTGTCATTGTGTGTCTGGGGATGTTCCTAGGAGACATACAAAGTGTCACTTCTGCTTTTCTGGCTAATACATCTCTGTCATTCACATTGAGACCGTGCCACTAAATTCCTCTGCTCCACAGGGTGCCACTCTAGTCCAGCATGAACACTGCGCCCCACCTCTGGCTTGAAGCTGGGCATCTGTTACACGACCCGTGATGTCTCGGCATGCCATCTGGTCATATTTTTGCCAAATTAATTCTATGTTGTCAAAGATTAAATTTCCATCCTCTGTCATACAAACACTTGTGAAAAATAATGTCCCTTATTTACACTTTGAAACTCTCAATAGATCATACACTTATACAGGATAGCACAACTGCTATATATCAATATTAGTCCAATTTATATGCAATAAGTAACAATGTTACTGGTCTACATGCAAAATTCTTTCGGAACAAAAGTAGTGAAATTTCTTCTTTTACATTTTACATAATTTCTTGGTTTCATGAATTAGACATGGTATTTATCAGTTTGGACCCGAAAAAAAATTCTAGTTGAATCCTCTAGATGGCTTGTCAAACTGAGGCCCATGGGCCAAATGCCACCTTAAAGAGGAATAAAACAGTCAAAACCATTCATTCATTCATTTTCTACCGCTTCTCCTCACAAGGGTCGTGGGGGTGCTGGAGTCTATCCAAGCTGTCCTCAGGCGAGAGGCGGGGTACACCCTGGACCATTCACACTCACATTCATACCTATGGACAATTTGGAGTCGCCAATTAACCTAGCATGTTTTTGGAATGTGGGAGGAACATGCAAACTCCACACAGAGGGTGGAATTGAACGCTGGTCTCCTAGCTGTGAGGTCTGCGCGCTAACCACTTGATCGCCGTGCAGCCCTATCAAATAACCAAATTGATTATTCATTCATTCATTCATTTTCTACCGCTTTTCCTCACGAGGGTCGCGGGGGTTGCTGGAGCCTATCCCAGCTGTCTTTGGGCGAGAGGCGGGGTACACCCTGGATTGGTCACCAGCCAATCACAGGGCACATATAGACAAACAACCATTCACACTCACATTCATACCTATGGACAATTTGGAGTGGCCAATTAACCTAGCATGTTTTTGGAATGTGGGAGGAAACTGGAGTACCCGGAGAAAACCCACGCACGGGGAGAACATGCAAACTCCACACAGAGATGGCCGAGGGTGGAATTGAACCCTGGTCTCCTAGCTGTGAGGTCTGCGCGCGAACCACTAGACCGCCGTGCCGCCCAAATAACCAAATTGATTAAAAAAAAAAAAGCTACCTAAACCATCAAAAGGTTAGCTCAAGCCATGATGCCAAGTTGTATGTTACGTTTCAATAAAATACTTTGGAAAGAATGGGTGGGCCGTATTTAAAGAATTGGCGGGCCGGATGTGGCCCCCGGGCCGTTGATTGCCCACCCCTGCTGTAGAAGCATGTCTGTATGGATGAACATTTAGGAGGGAGTAGAACTGAGAGCCAAACCCTAAACGCTCATACCAACGGTGTTGTGAAATGTTTGTCCATCTAGTGTAAATAACTGCATGTTAAAAAGAACAGCCGGTTCAGAGGCCAATGTTTACAGATCAAAAAGATGCGTTGATGTGGTCCCGGAAATAATTTCTATACACAGAGGTCATTACACATTAATGATAAACCACCCTCTGCCCTCTCCATGGGCTGTCCCACCCACTTAGCTCCACTCCATATGTTGGCCTACGCTAAGGGTGTGGTGAGTCTTTGGAGAATAATACAATAATATGTCAGCTTGGCTCAAGTTTGTTTGACACATTATTATTTCTCTCTGTGCCAGTAAACTATCCAGGAAACAGCTGCACTGAAAATTATACGTGATGAATTTACATTGTCTGGTTGGTGTGTGTGGATTGTAGCATCACATTGATTCATAAAGACTGTGTGAGGGCTGCAGGTCGATCAATATGCCTTGAGAGTTTCTCATATGTTATGCTCAGTGCTGCTCTCCAGTATTGGAGGGTAAAATAAGTTCTATTTCCACCAATCCCTGCAAGCATATTGTATACTTTGGTACTGTGTGTTGTAAGCGACATGGAAGAACAAGTGAGGTATAAAGGGACAGAAGATTAGGACAGTGCTTTCAACCCGGAATGGACAGACTCATGTATATTTATACTAGTTATATACCCGAGACTATGGCACAAAAAGTGGCAATTTGAAACTATGAGACAAAGTTTTTGCAACCCATTGTTGGGGGGAGGGTACACAAAAATACTGTAATTGGAAATTCCCTGATTACACTAAACCAATCGCAATCAAACAAATCAACCTAAAAAAAACACAAATCAAGAATCAACAAATCATCTATAGCAGTGTTTTTCAACCTTTTTTGAGCCACGGTACGTTTTTTACATTGGAAAAATTTTGCGGCACACCGCTAACCACCTCACTAACTATTGGAGGAACGAAGCAATCAGCTACGTGTTGCCACACAGACTGATATTTAATTGCACTGCCAGACTTTACAACACGGACACTTGACAATGACATATTTGCAGAAAATGATACATAAATGGTAACTAAAAAAAACTGGTAATGGATAATTCCTCACGGCACACCAGATGATTTCTCATTTATTCTCTTTTATTTTTATTTTTTTTTATTTGAAAAAAGAGGTATTGTTTTCCTATAGGCCAATTTTTTAATATAGAAAAGATTCCAGCCATTTTTGCACCATTGGAACTTATTATTATATGTAATTATTTTCATGCATAATTAAACATGTTGCGTAATCCTAGAGCTGCATAGCGTCCGAGTGGTTAGTGCACAGGCCTCACAGCTAGGAGACCTGAGTTCAATTCCACCCTCGGCCATCTCAGTGTGGAGTTTACATGTTCTCCCCGTGCATGTGTGGGTTTTCCGGTTTCCTCCCACATTCCAAAAACATGCTAGGTTAATTGGTGACTCCAAATTGTCCATAGGTATGAATGTGAGTGTGAATGGTTGTTTGTCTATATGTGCCCTGTGATTGGCTGGCGACCATTCCAGGGTGGACCCCGCCTCTCGCCCGAAGACAGCTGGGATAGGCGACCCTTGCTTGCGACCCTTGTGAGGATAAGTGGTATGGACTGAATGAATGTTGGGGTATTGACTGCAGTGTTACAGCCAGGATAGATATTGCTGTTAGAGCTGATTGGTTGATGAAAAAGCACATGTTGTATAAACTCAAGTCAGATTCGGGGAACGCTTTTAAATGCCTGTACCAAGGTGAACAAAACCTTTTTGGTCATCATCCAGTTCTGCAATGAAATCACAGATACAGGATGCAAATCTCAGTTAAGGGTGGGATGAAGGCACAAACAAACAAACAGGTTCAACGATCAACATGTGAACAGATGGTTCACGTTACTGCAGCGCAACTAGCTAACATGACAGTCACCCTGAGCAGACTCTTATCTTCAACATGAGTAATTTTCGTGTGGGGATTAACGGGGCGGGACGAAGGCTGAGAACAGGGAGTGGAATGATGCAAAAGAAATCAGTTGATGAAAAAGTGAAATGCAGATATACATCTCTACAAGTTTGTTATCACAACGCTGACATCGATGAGCGCATACCAGGTGGCGAGCAACGCAAGTGAAAACAGAGGAAGACAGAAATGAAGGGGTGCTGTAATGCAGAACACATGCAAGTTGACAAAGAAGGTCAGAGGGGGACGTAGTATTTACGAGCACATCATTTTTTTGGCCGGAATGTTGCAACGATGCTGTTTTTTTCCAATGGCCCTCATTGGCACTTAGCACCCAAAACAGTTACAGTATTTGCATGTAAACACTTCCATATGTGGACTTAATAAGCAATCACAATTCTCCAAAGAATGAATATCCACCAAAACAGCTGTGAGTCTTCATTATGCAGTACTTTACACATGGGGATGGATAGTTTAGAAGTGAGGAGAGGTAGAAAACGAGGGGTGCAGTAAGTGGGGGACTGCTGCAATGAAATGTGTCTTGTCGACAAAAGTGAAATATCTGAGGCTTGGCCCGGAACCAGAGTTGTGGGTGGGGAAGTTTATTGTGATACTATTTGCTTTAGAGCCCCAGCGCTCCCCCTTTTTACTCTTGGGTGTGAGCTGGTCAGAGACACAGAGAGGCCATGGAAGTTGAAGGTTTGTAACCCTAAAGAATGAGTTTGAGTAAATGTAAAAACCTCAGATATAATTTTGTATTTGTGTTGTGGTTGCTGTTTAAGTTGCATATTTTTGTCTGGATGAACTGAGGCCACCACTGTGAACTCATAGCTGTAGAGGACAGGAAGTAAGAAGGATGCCATTTGGATCGCACAGTGGTTCTTCCTGTCTCTGGGCTGTCTGACAAATGAACTCAACCCTTTCTTCAAAAGCTCTACAAAAGCCAACACTTTTTTGATCACATGCCAGCATAAATAGGCAACGTCATCCATTCGGAATTAACTTGGATCGCTGCTTTGGTAAGGTTGGTTAGAACCTTGATTTTTTTTTAGACAGTTGGTTCACTACTCCAAGGTTTTGACACCTTTGTAGTAAAAAAATTCAGAGGTAGTACATGAACTGAATGCCATACATCCATCATTCATCCTCACTGGGGTCGTGGGTATGCTGGAGCCTATCCCAGCTGTCTTCGGGCAAGAGGCGGGGTACACCCTGGACTGAATTACAGAAAATAAAATCAAACAAAAAATCTGGAAATATGTGTGTTCTGTTAAGGTGACCATATTTTTTATTACCAAAAACCAGGACCCTCGGCCTGGCAATGAGATACTTAAATGATGTTTTACTCAAGGATGGCTTTCATCCCAACACATTTATAGCATGCCTGTTCTGTATGAATGAAGAATTGTTATATTTCTTTACTACTTCATGAGGGTCAAGGGGGTGCTGGAGCCTATCCCTGTCTTCGGGCGAGAGGCAGGGGTACACCCTGGACTGGTGGCCAGCCAATCACAGGGCACATATAGACAAACAACCATTCACACTCACATTCATACCTATGGACAATTTGGAGTCGCCCATTAACCTAGTGTGTTTTTGGAATGTGGGAGGAAACCGGAAAACCCACGCATGCACAGGGAGAACATGCAAACTACATACAGAGATGGCCGAGGGTGGAATTGAACTCTTCTACTCTTGAAGTCTCCTAGCTGTGAGGCCTGTGCGCTAACCACTCTGACGCCATGCAGCTCTAAGATTACTCAACATGTTTAATTATGAGTGAAAATAATTACTAGTTCCAATGGTGCAAAAATGACTGGAATCTTTTCTATATTGGAAAAAATTGCCTATAGGAAAATAATACCTCTCTTTTCTAATTAAAAAAGGACATTAAATAAAAGGACAAAAAGGACAAAAATAATCCCCCATGAATCAGATGAGTTTGAGTGCCTAAGTAATCCTGGGGCAAAATTCTCCAGGTAGGGGATCCCAAGACAAGCAAGTCCTCAGTGAGCCTCGTACTATACGTCACACAGTGAGTGAACCTGGCAACTTCTGACAAATATTTCAGATTGTTGAGCCGTAGTCCTGTTGAAAAGATCTATGTGCAAAAAAAAAAGCAAATTTCAGTATTTTGGATTGGAAAATATTGACTGACTGATTCTAATTATGGCAGCACAAATGAAGTTAGGGTAGCTGAAAATCAGCAAACTGAAACAGCTGGATGTTTGTATGCATTCCAGATGAGAGAGACTCTTTTTTTTTCAAATGTTTTTTTGTGATGTAATAACTAATAAAAATAGACCTGTACGTGTATGTTTTAGGGATCACCCTACTGTTCTAGATTGCTGAATTAGCTTCCTGTCTTTTTGACAGAACTCAAGTGGTCCTGCTTCTTATTAATCTGACAGAAAAAGACAAGCGGTAAGTGATCAGCTGACTTCAGTATTGACCTTTTTCTTTGACGGATGTGACTATGTTGCCACTTCTGTTGTCTACGCCAAGACTTATGAAGAAGGATGGTGGCTGGAAATCAGAAACTGTCCAATAATTTGTGTTGTAGTGAGGGAACATGTGTTCTGGTGTGTGTGTGTGTGGTATGTGTGTGTGCCCGTGTGGGAGGATAGATAATGTGTCTGTCGTGTTCGTGGTATGGTATGTGGGGCTTCTAGGGAGGAGGAGTTCACATGACCCTGACTCTCATCACTCTTCAGCATGACTCTCTTGAGTTTGTGCGCTTCCATGAAATTTCACCATTTGGAGCGGCGCCTGTAGAAATTGTGACCATGTTGGAAAAATACACAGCAGGAGTATTTCACATCTGGTCAAATCTCCCTCAAGTGGTCCCCTTATGCATCAAGTGAACAGCACCTATTTTATGACACCATTGTCCATCTGGGATGTAATGTGGTTTCATTTAGTGACTGACACATGGTCCTCTCTGCAAATTGAAAGATCAGGTTCTTCCTTCTGTAATGCAATCTCCAAGCATTACATCTGATGACATCCAGGGCTACAGGTGGATCAAAAACTGTACATTAACAAGCATAAATACACTCGGAAGAGTGCGGACCTCCACTGAGGATGAAACCGTTTTTTGTTTTTTTTTGCTTGTCCATTTTTGTTTTTAATCATTACTTTTCATTTGTTATTTTTGTTAATTTTTGGGCTTTGTTAGCAGGCTACTTTTATTTCGATTCTTTGAGCGTCTGCACCACTGTAGAAACTTAGAGTAAAGTCCTTGATTCACTTCAAATATACACCAAAACTTGTAGTATATAGTACATGTAGTTTATGTGTAATCCCAAAGTATTAGGAATAGGGTTGGATACCAAATCCTATATTATTTTTATAATATATAATATATTAATATATATTATAATGGTGCCTGAATTCGTACTCAACAAAAAGGAAAACACATACATTTTATCCATGTCCATTTTGTATATGTTTTCATTTTTTATTTTTAGAAGGTTGTGACATGGTTGCATGGTTGCATGGAGTTCGATTCCCCCCTCGGGCATCTGTGTGTGAAGTTTGCATGTTCTCTCTGTTGTGTGCGTGTTAATTGGTGACTCCAAATTGTCCATAGGTATGAATGTGAGTGTGAATGGTTGTTTGTCTATTTGTGCCCTGTGATTGGCTGGCGACCAGTCCAGGGTGTACCCCACCTCTAGCCCGAAGACAGCTGGGATAGGCTCCAGCATGCCCGCAACCTTAGTGAGGTATAGAAAATTGATGTATGGAGGTTGTGACATGTAAGTTGAATAGCATAGTAATCAAAAATGCTTACATAACATGTCCTGAATGTGTGGTTTTCATCTCGTTATACGATGACAAGAAGATTGACCAGAAAATGCAAAGAGAAAGATCCTATTTCATTTTACCATCAATCATTTTTATAGTTCAGGTTGCAGATTTTGTGTGTCTTTAACAAAGTGTAGTGGGTGGGACTGCCAGAGAAGTGTGTGTCACAGTGGGCAGTTTTAAGATAAAGTGTCCCAATGAAATAGGAGCCTTCGGCCTTGCCGTGGCCCTCATCATCCATCTGGTGATGTCACCTGCAGTTGTGTGTCACAGATACAGTGTTGTGCGTACATGCTTGAATTTGTGCTTGTGTGTGGAATTTCAGTCTATAAAGTGACCCTGTCGACCTTTGGGAAGCGAGGAGGGTGGATATGGCTGTCAGGTGGAAGGATGATGCATGGCGAGCTTCCGTCTGCCCCAAAGCTGTTTGTGTCACGGTTTGCACGCTCACACGCACAAATTGAATGCACTGGGGCATTGTAAAAAGAAGCACTTATCAAACCGAGACCCCACCCATGCTCACAGGGAACCTGAAACCTCTCCAAACACAGCAGGAGTAAAAAAAAAAAAAAAGTGGGGGGAGTAGAATGCAGAAGACAGAGGTATAGTTACCTCACCATTTCACTAGGTGAAAGCCTTTTGCTTGGATTAGTTTCACACTCTCACTGGGACCCTAAGGTGAAAGGACCAATCAGGATTAGTGAGCTGCAAAGAGGTTCAGATAGCCGGGTGATGGAAACAACACAAACTTTACTGGCTCTGTTTTTCTACCCAACAAACAGAGGAGGCGGGGACTAATGCTTGGAAGCAGCAGACATTTGGGCTTTTTGTGTGTTTATTAATGACAGAAATGTGTTCACAATACTAAGAACTGAAGTCGCCACTCTGAGTGAAGGACTGAACCTACTTAATATCAAAGGGATGTTCATTCATTCATTCATTCATTTTCTACCGCTTTTCCTCACAAGGGTCGCGGGGGTGCTGGAGCCTATCCCAGCTGTCTTCGGGCGAGAGGCCGGGTACACCCTGGGCTGGTCACCAGCCAATCACAGGGCACATACATATAGACAAACAACCATTCACACTCACATTCATACCTATGGACAATTTGGAGTCGCCAATTAACCTAGCATGTTTTTGGAATGTGGGAGGAAACCGGAGTACCCGGAGAAAACCCACGCATGCACGGGGAGAACATGCAAACTCCACACAGAGATGGCCAAGGGTGGAGTTGAACCCTGGTCTCCTAGCTGTGAGGTCTGCGCACTAACCACTCGACCGACGTGCCGCCCCAAAGGGATGTTAAAACCTGGAAATACAATTGATAATTGGTATTGATAGTAAGGTTTCATAGCATTGTGTGTGTGTGTGTGTGTGTGAGTGTGTTTTTTTAGGTTCACACCTGTGAGCTCGCTCATGTATCCCTTAATTATCTCAAGCATAAATCAATGATGGGTGTGTTGCCATGGTAGCCTGTGCTGGCAATGGCAGGAAGATAAAACCACAGCTATTTCATTAACCTTTAAATAACTTGGTATTTATTTCAGTAGCACCACTATGAATATAAATGAGTCATTTTAGGAAAAGGATATGGTCCTGGTAATAAAGAATGTGCTGAATCTTGTTATGCCTCTCGGCGTGTCTTTGCTACTAGGGTCGCGGGTATACTGCAGCCTATCCCAGCTGTCTTCGGGCAAGAGGCGGGGTACACGCTGGACTGGTCGCCAGCCAATCACAGGGCACATATAGACAAACAACCATTCACACTCACATCCATACCTATGGACAATTTGGAGTCGCCAATTAACCTAGCATGTTTTTGGAATGTGGGAGGAAACCGGAGTACCCGGAGAAAAATCCTGCATGCACGGGGAGAACATGTACACAGAGTGGCCAAGGTGTGTGGCCTGCGTGCTAACCACTCGCTCACCGTGCGGCCCAATTGAAAATCTATACTACAATTTTCATAATTGCATTCATCTTGTCATGTTATCAATACATGAGTATTTACTCTACATTAGTCCATCTGTATTGTTAGTATATTTTGTTTAAATCAGAAAACATCCTTCATTGGTAGCAACCTATTAGCCAGCAAACAAAATAGCAACCAGAAGTTAAGTCTATGTCTATGTTGTGATCAGAACATCAAATTCATGGGCTGCACGGAGTTGGAGTGGTTAGCGCCCAGGCCACACAGCTAGGAGACCCGGGTTCGATTCCCTCCTTGGGCATCTCTGTGTGGAGTTTGCATGTTCTCTCCGTGCATGTGTGGGTTTTCTCCGGGTACTCCGGTTTCCTCCCACATTCCAAAAACATGCTAGGTTAATTGGTGACTCCAAATTGTCCATAGGTATGAATGTGAGTGTGAATGGTTGTTTGTCTATATGTGCCCTGTGATTGGCTCGATCGAAGTCAGCTGGGATAGGCTCCAGCACAACCCTTGTGAGGATAAGCGGCAGAAAATGAATGAATGCTAAAATATAAGACATATTTACAGTTATTTCACGCTACAAGTACATAATTCCATATGTGTTCATTCATAGTTTTAAAAATGTACACTCTAAATAGTCATGAAAACGCATTGAATGAGAAGGTGTGTCCTGTACAGTATTTGGGTTTTTCATTATTCAGTATTATTCAGTACTTACTGATTGCGACTGCATAGTAACAAGTTGATCCAAATTCATAAATAAGTGCCTTTATATTATAAAAATATATTCTTCATCTTGACCTAGAGGCTTCGAAGGTGACCTTGTGTCACTAAAATGTCTTATCTAGACACATATCTGCATAATATTTATTATGTGTTTTAAACTCTTCACTGTCAGGTGGAAAAGGGAACTAGAAGTTTCTTTCCTGATTCCACTCTGCATAAGATATATGGACATTTTTTGACAGTGGTAATCAAAAGTGACCATTGTTTGTTTCGTTTAAAAATAATAATAATACCATGATACCACTCTCAAACCCCTTAGAATGAAGTGCTCACTGAGTGTATGCAGAGCTGTATCAGAGACATAAGTTATGAGTTAAACATAGTTGGATGATAAATTGTTTTGTGAAATTCCTTTCGACTGAACATCTGCTCGGCCATGGATGAAGGCCAGTCGATAATCATTACATCCTGAACTGTAAAGCAAAGACCAGCCCCATAAATTACATCTGCGATCAAGCCACGGTCAAATCAAATAAAAAAATATTTAATCATAAAACCAAATAAAAAGAAACATGGCCGGTGCGTGTGTTTGTGAGCTCCCTATAGGACTATATTCTACATGTTATATACAATCTTGTCTGGGAAGGACATCAGCAGACAAAAGGCAGCATTAGCAGTAGCGCCTCAGGGGTTACAAGGGCAGGAGAAGGGGTCTCTTTGTGTGCTGGGATCATGGACATTTTGGCTGGGAATGACTTTTTCAAAGGAGCATTTTCCAGATGCCTCAGCAGTAAGTGAAGCCTCTGTAACCGCTAGTAATTCAATTGTCCCACATGATTTTTCGGTGAGTAATCCACAAATGGGCACTCAATGAAAACAGCTTGGAATCCAGACGTAATGAGGCAGAGGTAGCGAGGGGAGGGGAGGGGGGCTGGAAGAAAAAGGGGAAAACGACAAACCCGGGGGGGGGTGAAAGATTGATGGAAATGTGATGCGCAGCAAGCTGAATGTGAAAAGAATGTGAACGACGGTCAAAAAGAAAGTGAAAAACCAGATGAGTCAAGAACAGTGCAGCCAGGAAATGGGAACCGCACAAGTACTTTTATGATACTACTCGGAGCTAAACTTGCCATGTTTGGCGTTGTTTCTACGTGTGTAACACTTATGCATTGAAGATCACGTCACAATAGACACACAAAGCAAGAAATTTTAACTGACAAAAACCACACACACACACACACACTCTCTCTCACTCTCCATGGATCTTGACCAAGTGTGGAGCTCTGGGTTGTTTCAAGCAAAGTAACATCCCCCCTTACCCAACTCCTGTACACACACATTCAAAAGTGTCTCGGACTTTCATTCATACAAGTGCAATACTTCCATTGAAATTCTTCATTTTGGAATGTCAATGTCCTCTATTTCTATGTCAGACTCATCCCTAAACAGAATTTCTACAATATACACAAATCCAAAAGCACATTCACAATGATCGCTCCAGGGTCATATGGGGAGAGTTGAGGATGTGTAGTACTAATTTGCAAGCACCACAAATACACAATGTCAAAATGGACCCGAGGAGAGGAAAGAAGGGCACAGTTTCCATAGAAACCATTTTCAGACAAAGTGGTTGTCTTTTCTGTTAGCTCTCTTTACTATATTTGGAGCAAATCATCTACCGGCAAGGTTAGTAAACAAGCAGCACAAAGGTGGGAACGTTCATTAATAATGTCAATGAATATTCCCATTTATCCTGGTCATTGTACTATAAGGGCATTGAATCCATTGCAACCGACCAAGAATAGTTTCACTGTTGGATGGATGGATGGATGGATGGATGGATGGATGGATGGATGGATGGATGGATGGATGGATGGATGGATGGATGGATCTATTGCATGTTCTCCCCATGCATGCGTGGGTTTTCTCCGGGTAATCCGGTTTCCTCCCACATTCCAAAAACATGCTAGGATAATTGGCGACTCCAAATTGTCCATAGGTATGAATGTGAGTGTGAATGGTTGTTTGTCTATATGTGCCCTGTGATTGGGTCAGAGTAGATCCGTTGTATGTTGGAGATAGGTGGTGTCGCAGACCTCTCCCTCTGTTCAGAACTTTTCAACCATGATGTAGACGGCTTCCTTCACTCCTTCAGATCATCTGTCTTCTCTGTCCAGATGAGTGATATTTCACTTTGAGGTGCAGGTAGACAATTGAGTTTTGAGCTGTCTATGATGTGACATGCACCTGATGAGTGGCTGCTAGGTCTTCCCAATATTCTCTACAGTACTTTAGCAGTGCATCAGTGCATCCGTACTGCACAGGATCACATACACCAGATTAAAGTGTTCAGAAATTATGTGCTGGTTAAAAATGATTTTCTCAGATATACCAGATCAGTACGGAATGACAATGTTGATGTGTCTGCTACTATTTTCTTTTTCATCCACCTTGCTCTTTTTTTTCTTTGTTCCACCCAGCTGGGGTAACTACAGGTCAAGTAACTCTCTTCTCTGTAGTATGTGGGCTGTTAGGAACATTATCAGCTCTGTGTTGTACAGTTCTGATGATGCCCTGTTTGTGTTCCAGTGGGTGGTGTGTGTCAAAAGGAGGTGTTTGTCCGTGTGTGGGTTTTTGTTTTTTTTTGTAAACCTCAACATGGAGGTCCCTGTCATCTCCAATGTGGACATCACAGTCCAAACAAGGCAACTCATTGTCTTTTACATTCTCACATGTTGTGAACCATTTTGGATGTGATGGGGTGTTTTGCCAACCAAAGTTGCTATAATGTTGAACACATACTTATAATATTATAATTTGGAGAGTTAATGTTGCTGACAACGGCCCTTTGTGTATTTTAAAAAACCATAAATGCTAGGAATGGTCTCTTGTGGATATAGCCGGTAATAAATACCCTGTTGATTCAAAATTCAGATGCACACCTGGAAAAGGCTCTAGTGACACAAATAAAGCAGGCTAGCGTGGTAGAAATAAATCTAGAAATATAGTGGCACAAATATTCCTGCCCTATATTTCATATTTAATCTACTCTGCCTGAGGATATCTTGGCCCAGTGTTGTAACTGTGTAATCTTGTCCAGGGGCAGATGGCACTGTCACAGAGGGATCGGATCGCCTGGATTGGGATGGTGGAGGAGACGAGTTCTTCAAGGGCTGCTGCACCAGGATCAGCAGGTTTGGATGGGGGAGAGGGAGCATCAGCACAGTGGAGACAAAAAGTCATTTCACTGTTTTTTCCCAAAGCTTAGAAAAGACCTAGGAAATACTTTCCTTACAAAAGGTTGACTATGTACACAATTATAGACATGCATTCAAATCAATGTCAAATAGGAATTTCCATCAGTTTCACAGAGTCGTTTTATAGGTTTATCTAAGTAGACTTCCACTCCATCCATGACAATTCTCATAAAAATGATGCCATCCCTTTCAGTCATGCAAATAGTCAGCACTTTTGCTCTAATATAGTAACACTCCCACTAAAGCACACAGGTTCACAATGTGAACAAAATGTCACACAGGGTTCCTCTTCTTGTTGTCATTAATAAAGTCCCATCAGACTTGAAGAGCTGTGTCCTCTTTAAAATTAACTCATAGGACTTTCTTTCCCACACACTAGTTGATCAGTTAGTAAACCTGGACCGTTTTCCCCCCCAAAAAACAAAATGCATCTCAACAAAACGCGTAGGATTCTTTTTCTGGTTTTATTTTTAAGAATATTAACAGGAAGAAGGCTTGTTAGAGAAGGTTTGTTGTTGAGTAGTGAGTGAAACCGTGCAAATAAAACTGAAACTAAATTGGCCTTAGTTGATAGCTTTATAGTATCGGAAAAATGTTGTGAAACTCAGAATTTTCAGTTTGTGCTCCGTTTTCAAAGATTTCAGTATATAGACAGAAACAATGACACAGGCACTTTCAAACAATTCACCTTGAAGACCTAATTATGACTCTAATACTTCTATAAACAAGCAGCCAAAACATTTTGGGGAAATGCATTTCATAGTATTTAAATGGAAATTGGGCTTCACGGTGGATGAGTGGTTAACACGCAGGCCACACAGCTAGGAGACCAGGATTCGAGTCCCCGCTCTGGGATCTCTGTATGGTACTCCGGGTACTTCGGTTTCCTCCCACATTCCAAAAACATGCTAGGTTAATTGGCGACTCCAAATTGTCCATAGGTATGAATGTGAGTGTGAATGGTTGTTTGTCTATATGTGCCCTGTGATTGGCTGGCGACCAGTCCAAGGTGTACCCCGCCTCTCACCCAAAGACAGCTGGGATAGGCTCCAGCACCCCCGCGGTAGAAAATGAATGAATTAATGAATTCTGAGTGGAAGGGCTAAATGAACATCTAAGGTTACTAAGGTTACTTTTACCTTCATTGAGGACTGTTCCTCTCGCCCGTAGACAGCTGGGATAGGTTCCAGCACCCCTGCGACCCTAGTGGGGATAAGCAGTATAGAAAATGTATGAATGGACTACTTTTGTTGCAATCTTCTTAATGAGTAACTAGCAATGAACCTCACTGCTATCAGGCCACATCACATCAGCAGAAACATCCAAGTGCACTTTTCTTTCTTCTTCTATGTGGTCTTGCCCCAGTCGATTTTGTTTGCATCCATGTTTGATTACTTTGTTCAAACAGAGCAAAACAAATTGCACCAAGGAGGAAACAAGTTTGATTAAATTGGACCCAAAGTTGGTAGTAGGAAAAAAAAGTCCAGTTCATTAAAAAGGAGAGAGGCTGTGACAAAGCAGCAACCCATTAAATAGTTCAATAGCAGGGCAGCTTAGAGCAGTTCAGCTTTAAAAAAAAATAAATGTCGAATCACACTTGGAAACCAACTAGCAGAAAAGGATGAATAAAATATGTGAAAGGAGGCAGAAATCACACACTGGTAGTACGTTGACAGACTGGTCTATTTTTAAACAACCACACTCAGTTTAACACTTGTCCTCACCAGACCCTTTACCTCATCTCTAGGTTGCATTCTTCACAATATTTTTTCATTTAAGGCAGATTTTTCACAGAATATCTGAATTAATCCGAAAGTTTGGACAACAACTCACCCAACACAATCTCATCTTTAATTATTAGATGATGTAAGGGAACGTGTGTGGTCCTCTTATTGGAAGAGGGGAAGGGACGGTCTTAGGGACAGATGAATGGGTCTGCTGGTGTCCTGGAGAAGCCTGAGGATAAATGAATGCATGAATGGGACAGTAATGAATAGAGAAGGTATAAGGGAACGGAAGGAAACAACACTGGGTTTGATTGGGTGCTGAAAGAATTAAGAAAAAGGATAAAAAAAACAGCACTGTTGGTGTGTGTGTGTGTGTGTGTGTGTGTGTGTGTGTGTGTGTGTGTGTGTGTGTGTGGGAGAGATTTGGATGCAATCATACTATGAAATGAGTCACACTGAGCAAGAATGGTACAAGAAGCTGCTAAACACAATAAAAAGAACAGATAATGCCATCATATTATGAAATGAGTAACACTGAGCTGATAGAGAGACACAACTACAACACATAATCCATCCATACATACATTTTCTGACGATTATCATCAGTACGGACCCGGGAGCCTATTCCAGCTGACTTGGGTTTAGACCCACCCTGGACTGGTCGCTAGCCAGTTGCAGGGCACATATAGACCTGAAGAAAACCCATGCATGCACAGGGAGAACATACAAATTCCCCACGGACATGTAAAAAAAACAAACAGAGATTCGAACCCAGATCTTCCCAATCTCCTGGCCAGCATGCTAACCACAAGGCCTCTGTGCAGCCGAGAAAACAGAACAGAAACCACATAATAATCAGAGTTAATTACACATGTAGGATTTCAGCTAGGAAGTGATTGTGAATCAATTCTATTTGCTGTTGTGAAAACACGTGGAGAGGAGAAGACATTATCAAGACATCCCAATTACGTAATGGTTTTGCCACTGGTGGCCGCAGATCATTTCCATCTCCTCGCCCAAAATACAAGTTTTACATTCTTTCCAGTGCCATTGCCACAGTGGTATAATGTGCTAGTATCTGCAGCAACACAGACGTTGCTCTGGTAATTCAATGACATTCAAATATATACATGATGCATATTTAAGGTGTATGTAACAGTGAAGCCTTACAGTGTACGGTGGTGTGGTTCTGATTCCTTATTATTTTGTCACACTTGAGTTTTGTCAAATTAGTTTGTCACACTTGTTTCAGATCATCAACCAAATTTTTATATTTGTCAATAACAACACCATTTCTAAAGTTTTGGGACTCCACAAACCACAGTGAGAGCCTTTATCCACAAAAAATCTTGATGATCCCTAAGACCTTTGGGAAAGTGTGTGTGTAAACGTTACACTGTATTTCAGAAAAAGAACATCACACCAACAGTGGAATATGGTGGTGGTAGTGTGATGGCCTGTGGCTATTTTGCTGCTTCAAGACTTAAAAACTTGTGATAAATGGAATCATGAATTCTGCAGTACCAAAAAAGTCCTAAAGGAGAATGTCCGGCCATATTCGTGACCTCAAGCTGAAATGAACTTGGGTTCTACAGCAGGACAATGATCCGAAACACACCAGCAAGTCCACCTCTGAATGGCCTAGTCAAAGTCCTGACCGGAATCCTATTGAGATGCTGTGGCATGATGCTGGAAACCCTCCAATGTGGCTGAAGTACAACAATTCTGAAAAAATGAGTGGGACAAAATTCCTCCATAGCTCTGTAAGAGACTCATTGCAAGTTATAACAACCGCTTGATTGCAGTTGTTGCTGCTAAGGATGACTGACTTAGGGACTTTGGTTTTCTTACATTTAAAAACCACATTTTGTCTTCAGTTGCGTTGTCATTGACTAATATTTTAATTTGTTGGATGACCGGAAAGATTCAAGTGTGACAAACATGCAAGAAAATAAGAAATCAGGAAGAGTGCAAACACTTTTCAACAGCACTGTAACTGATGACAAAACATGAAGATGGCGTCTCGCCGCAACATTTTGGACTCTGCTTGCTGTGAGGAGAAATCGCCTTCTTTTTCGCACAGCTGCTCTTCACACACCAAGTCCCAAGATTGAAATGTAAAAACATGTTGAGCTCTATAAAGACCACATAAAGTCACAAGGGAACTTCTGCTCACTTTCCCATATGATGGCGCAGAGGAGAAAAGCAGAGGTAAAGAATAAGCAAAGGTTGAGTGACTAAACATTTGCTTTGGCCGCCACAGAGTGTTCTGCTCGTCCCCTGGACATGCATCCAGAGGATCCCCTCATCTTGACCGTAAATCTGAACGGAGTGGGAGTTGTCATACACCCCCCCCCTGCACCCCCCTCCTTGGCTAAACCCCAAATTCCTCCCAGACACTCTTCATCCAAACAAAGTGGCCAGTTCCCACCACTAGACATTGGGAAAGGCAAAGTTCTGTCATGGAAAAATCTGACATCTCAAGAGTACTCAAGACATTTTCTATTGTCAGCAGTACTTAAGAAAAGTTGTTTGCAAGGGCATTGGACGCAAAGTACATTTATATCAGCTCGGATGCTCTCGTTTCATTCATAGGCTACACACAAGGACACAAATGATGCTGAAGTGAATCCATGGAGCATATTATGGGGCGTTGAGATATAATGCAGACATGCTCACTGATGAAATGAGTGTGAATTCAGAGGCCAGCAGTTATAGAAACCCTGGCAACACATTCCAATGGTGTCTGCCTCCTCCCTCAAAGGCGGTCTTTTGTGCTTATTGAAAGGATTGGGGGTTACAAGGTTTCTCCCTTTAGGGTATCGAGAATAATACCCGCTCTCAAGACAATGACCTCATCCTGACACTGTTATTTTGCCTGTGTCTTTGTGTGTGTGTGTGTGTGTGTGTGTGTGTGTGTGTGAGTGAGAGAGACAGCGACGTGAGACGATGTACTTGTGGGGATGGTGGAAGTAGGAGAAGACAGGAAGTGTTCTGTCAACAATGGATTATGAGGAATGCTGCAAAGATCCTCCGGAGAGTTGTCTTTCTCTCCGTTGTCTTTGTTTGCCCACGTTGAAATAATCTGTGCTTGATATTGGCATAAGATGGTGGTCGTGAAATGTAATGAAACACACACACACGCACACACACATATAGCCAAGCTGGAATGGGTGGTGGGTTTTAACAGGAAATTCCTTTACAGCTGTTCTGCTGACTAAGGACTACATGTGAGAACAGAGTGCAAAAAAATGCAATGCATAAGATGTGTGTGTAATTTGGGGTCCAATTAGGGCAGAGGTCGGGCTAAAAGAGCCACGAAAGACACATATTTGAATTTGTCAGTCATATATTTTTAACACTAAATGTGTGCATTTTAAGCAAGACCAACAATAGTATTGATTCATTATTAAACATGCAAACTCCACACAGAGATGCCCAAGCGGGGCCTTGAACATGGGTCTCCTAGCTGTGTGGCATGTGCGCTAACCACTTGTCCACAGCATGTTTTACTTGAAAATGGCAGTGAAAAAATAATTAAATAAATAAAAATACATTTTATCACGTTATGAGAGAGGCTGCACGGCGGTCGAGTGGTGAGCGCGCAGACCTCAGAGCGAGTAGACCAGGGTTCAATTCCACCCTCGGCCATCTCTGAGTGGAGTTTGCATGTTCTCCCCGTGCATGCGTGGGTTTTCTTCGGGTACTCCGGTTTCCTCCCACATTCCAAAAACATGCTAGGTTAATTGGCGACTCCAAATTGTCCATAGGTATGAATGTGAGTGTGAATGGTTGTTTGTCTATATGTGCCCTGTGATTGGCTGGCGACCAGTCCGGGGTGTGCCCTGCCTCTCGCCCAAGGACAGCTAGGATGGGCTCTGGCGCACCCCGTGACCCTCGTGAGGATAAGCGGTAGAAAATAAATGAATGAATGAATGAACGTTATGAGAGCCAGATGCAGTCTGGCCACATCTGGCTTCCATAGCCATAGGTTGCCTACACCTGTGTTTGCATTTATAGTGCAAATTAATTCAACACATATTATAACACATATCCTTATGTAGTCTCAAACCAGCTGTCTTACACTTGTGTGGAATGACTAGTGCATAGCATGTTGCCCTAACTTAGTGTTATGACATCCATCAACATACATTCAGGAGATTCCAGATCATGGAGCCATTGAAAAATCCATTAAGGAAATTGAAATGGTTGTGCTCAATGTTTTTTTTTTTTTGCTGTAACAATGCAGTGGTCTACACTTCTACTCATTCATGGGTGGTGGTGGCACATTTAAATCAAGATGAAGACAGCATTCATCTCAAATACATCATTCATCCTGACAGAGAGCATATTGTGCAGGTGTCCTTCCCAGTGACCTACATTAGCCCAAATGCTGCATACACAAAAAGCCAATTTTAAAAAATTGTCATTGTTTTCAGATTCTCTACAATGAAGAGAGGTGCGTGTGAAAACAATAACAATTTGCACAAACAAAGCCATTTGTGCCGCAGACGAACAATGACTTCTCGAGGAAACGTAGTTAATCTGTGTCTTTGAGATTGGATGCTAAAGGAGTGGCAGGTTTTGACAGGACCTACCAAATTGGATCAGCAGCGACCTCACGTGTCTGACTGTGGGTACCGCAGGTATATTTATACAAAAAGTCTACAATCCAACCATTTTAACTTAAATGTCATAAATTGTCTTAATTAAGGTCTTTAAATTAATTATTTTTACATTTATTTAAAAAAAACGCATAAACTTCAGTGTCGCTTTTAAATGTTTAGATTTTTTTAGGACGTTACAAGAACTACAAAACGGAACCTACGTACGTAGCCTCCTTGTGCATCCCGGTCTGAATTTATCAAGCACAACCAGCTCGTGAGATGTGCGTACACCGCCAGCCTCCGAGTGGATTTGAGACAACAAACTTAATCTTCACGATATAGCATAGCTTTTTGGCACGGACACAATAATTCAAAAGCTTATTAGTAAATGCAAACATTTCTTATTTTGCATTTCCTACGCACTGGTGATTGTTCTTTTTAAGGTATTTTACAAGAGTATAACGTAGTAGTTTATCATAAGAACTGAATAATTAAATTAACAGCCTTAGCTGTCAAAAGGTAATTTAGGGAGAAGGAAATTTTGCATTACGTTGAAGCACATGTTTAAAATATGGAACATTTCTGCTGAGCTGCGTGGGGCATGGAATACTTCCTGTACACTACATCTCTTTCACTATAATTAAAGATACCAAACAGCCCACTAACTACAATGTTTCTTAAGTTGTGTCCGGTTGTTGGTCTTTTTAAAGCAAATTTTATTCAAGAAAAGGAAACCCAATACGCCATGTAATGTTTAATGGCAAAAGTGACCTCAGAAGTATTCATGTGACAGACAAAATTGTGCAGAAAAGCTCAGTGAGTCTGACAGATGTACAAGGCTGTTTAGACATGCAACCAAACATAAAAACTCAAGTTGTTTTGCATGTTATTGCAAACATGCAATCCAAAGCAGATAATAATTTTCTATAAATATTACATCTAGATTTATTTTTCAGATAACAGATAATCATTGCATGGGGCATGCTCCCATTTTTATTCCACAAGCCACCTGAGAAACTAAAATGATTTGTGAGCGTGACTGCTGCTATGTTATCATATTTACCAGACAGATGAATAAGACAGTGTTTGAAGTACAAAAACATAGCCTGCAACAAGATACTGTATTCTAATTCATCAAATGACAACAGATGCCTATGCTACAAAAAAAGATCCTTGATTAGACCTTTTTTTTGGAGAATTTGCTTATAATAAGCCAGAGTGAAGAAGGTGGGCATAGGTCAACTGCAGCACATTGACATTATTTTTGTATGCAACAAACATACATGATCGTATTATACTGTAAAGAAAAAAAAGAGGCAACGGTTGCTCCCTTGTTGAGATGAGACCTCCTCCTGACTACGACCTGCACTAATGGTGTGATAAACTCTCCCAGTCTGAAGTTCCTCAACGAAATAGGGCCCGGGACATTTTCTCACTTTGAGGCGCTAAACTGACAGCTGAAGGCCTTATTTGTATCGCCTTGTTCTTCCTGTCGCTCTCTTTACAACAGGTTTGCCAAACTAGCTGGAAAATCTCCAACTGACAATCATGACAAGGTGACTGTGTGGACAAAATATGTTAAGCATGGTTCATCGGACGAGAACAAGCTTGTATGGCGGGGGGATCGTGGTTGGTGCTGCAGAAGCTCTCATTCCCAGTTCTCCCAGTCTTCTTCCAACTGCTTGAAAAAAGGAAACCAAGGCTGGTAAAATTGCCCAAATATTTAGACTGCCTGATCAGAGAAAGGCCAGCACCTGGATTGAACTAAGGAAATAGTCAGGGTGCAACAATACTCGCTCGGTATACACGTTTTTCTGAAAAGGTATTAATGACAGTTGAAAGACAAGTTATATGTGGTAGTGGTCACTCAGCCTCATGTTACATTGATAAAACATTAGATTAGATTACTTTCACACTACATATAATCAGCCATGGCATGCACTTTGGGGTAAATTTTGCCCATCAGCAACAATCCTCACTCTTTTCTGCCTGTTCTGAGACAGAAAAATAGCTAGCATGTGGGAGCTAACAATGCACATGATGAGACACACCTATTTTGACAATAAAGCCCTAAAAACCCTCTAAAAAAATCAACAATGTTTTATTTTCATAACTGTCCTGTATATAAACCAAGCTACAGCGACATTGTTATTGTAGCAGCGAACACGAAGAACTATTTTTCTAGCATAGTGACACAGGACCTCAGCTAGTCTGGGGTGTCTTTTATAGTTTATTTTAGGTAGGTGGAAAAAGTTTCTATCACTGCTAACAATTCTTCACTGTTTGTGGTGCTATCTCCTGTAGTAATGTCTTCTAAACTATCTTTGGAGTTAAGATGGAAAGAAAACACCAACCTCTCCAGATGCTTCAATTTTAGACAGTGCCAGCTGCACTTCTTCTTCTGTCATGTCCAGATCAAAGTCTTTCTCCCAGTCCTCGCTCACATCAGTGCTGGAGCCTGGAGGACAAAGTTATCTCAGTCTACAACTTTGTGTCACGTAAACTCAGTACTTAGCAAACATAAGTGAATGCTAGCATGTCACAGCTAAGTACAAATGAAGTTACTGCATTGTACCTTTCTTGCCATTATTAGAAGGTGTTGACTTCCCACTGTCAGAGTTGAGCTCAAACACTCTCAGGTCTTGTGGAGCCTCCTCCTTTGTAGCCTCCATTTTTGGGGTCCTTGCTGACACCCCATCCACAATGACCTCTTGCGGGTTTCCAACTTCCACTTGGGCATCAGGAGCCACGACACTCTGCGCAGGCTGTTGGAGTTTTTTCGTCTTGTCTGCAACATCGTCCACAGTGACCTCTGTCAGCTTCTTTGCCAGTATTGGCACCACGGACTCTGGCCGCACTTCCACCTGCGTTGGCAGGCTGACACTGTCGCTGCTAACTGAGGGTGTGGTGTCACGCTCCTCGCTCGGAGACAGCATGGGAGTAAGGTGCGTGGTTGTTGCAGAGGCCTGGGTTGAGCCATTGTCCAATGGGGGCTTGAGGTTGAGACGAGATGATGACGTGGTGCCGAGAAAGTCATCTGAAAGAAAAAGGTAACAATATTATTAAAGTGAGGAAGTACAGTTTCAAAATATATTTGCATTTGTTGCTAGTATACCCTCCTCCTCCCAGTCAAGCGTCTCGGTGTGGGAAGTCTGTTCTGCCCTCTGCTTCAGCGCCACTCGCCGTGCCTCCTCCTAACACCAAAAAAGAAACAATACATTTTGGGGAGTTTCCAAAATGAGTGGAACATGTAAAATTATATTTTGTAGATCAAATGTTCTTGTAAGCTGCACGGCGTCCGAGTGGTTAGTACACAGGCTACATAGCTAGGAGACCCGAGTTCGATTCCACACTCGGCCATCTCTGTGTGGAGTTTGGGTTTTCTCCGGGTACTCCAGTTTCCTCCCACATTCCAAAAACATGCTAGGTTAATTGGCAACTCCAAATTGTCCATAGGTATGAATGTGAGTGTGAATGGTTGTTTGTCTATATGTGCCCTGTGATTGGCTGGTGACCAGTCCAGGGTGTACCCCGCCTCTCGCCCGAAGACATCTAGGATAGGCTCCCCCACGACCCTTGTGAGGATAAGCGGTAGAAAATGAATGAATGTTTTTCTTCTGTTGGCAGATTATTTACTTGTATGTATTTTTTACCAAAGTCATAAATATTCCTGTCCTTGGTTTCATATATTCAATCTTGCTTAAATGTCAGTAGTTTTTGCATCATCTGTAAGTGCGTGATCTCCTTTATAGCAAAGCTCAGAGTAAATGCAGAGAAAACGTTATTTAGAACCGCCATATTCAAACTAGACAGCAGGGGGCGCCAAACGTCCAAAAAGAAACAGCAATGCCAGGCCACTGGACCGCAAGTGTTGCTCAGGTTAGCTCTCTGCTTACCTGATCTAGCTGGAAGACTTTGTAGAAGTACCTCTGCCAGAACTCCGTATGGGTCACGGCTGCTGGGACCTTTGGAAAATATCCCAAAACAAAGATGGAAAATATCCCAAAACAAAGATTGAATCTTTTAGTTGAAAAGCAAACTAAAAGGAAGTATCACAACAGTAAGCATACCATTTTGGTGTAAAGTGCTCGTATTGAGGGACTGCTGACCAAAAGCTCAGAAATTTGTCCTTTCTTATCCTCCATACTGAATGTTGCCAGCCAGTTGTCAAATTGCTCTGGGGGGCCTGGGGGGGAGTCACATAGTCAAAGACCATATGACAAAACTTTGCAGTATCGTAAACATGTAGCACATTTGTCAAGTCCTATACGGAGAACAATATCAAGGCAATCATGCAATAAAATGTGATTAATGAAGTTAAAGTTTTCTGTAGAAATTCATATAATACCGCCATGGCCAAAAACGCGGCACTCCTATAATACTACACCATTTCTCCCCTAAAACTGCAGTGTTTATTTATTTTGTTTGCATGGGACCACAGGATAAGCAGTGGAAAAACAGGCCATAGAATTCCAAAAATGGACTGGACAAAATTATAGGCACACTCAACTTATAATTGGGTAGTGCACTCTTTGGAAAAATCTAACTTGAGAGTCCTACATCCATTTTGGCCCACTCTTGTTTTGCCAACCACTCTGAGTCCTTCAGATTTGAAGGGTGCCTTTTCCCAACTGCTATTTTGAGATATCTTGATGGGATTTAGATCCTGGCCACATGAGCACTTCCCAAAGCTTTGTCTTAAGACATTTCTGGGTACTTTGGGTCATTGCACTGCTGTTAAGACCCATGACCTCTGACAGAGACCCGGTTTTCAGACAGCAGGCTCTACATTGCACCCCTGATATCAAACCCTCTGATAATTCTATGCCTTTTTTTCTTTTCCCCATGCTCAGTGTGGTACACAGACATACAACACAAAGACAGAGTCACCTTTTCCCCATTTTAACTGGCTTCTTGTGTGTTTTATAATTTGCCAGCAAATGCTACTTGCTACAGGTGAGTTAACAATTATTTCTTACAATTTTGATAAGTTGCTGATAATTTTGTACAGAGCATTTTTTGAGTTCTGTATGGAATGATCAAATATGGCCTTTTTCCTGTTTTTGTGTTATTCCACTGCAAACAACCAACACTTTTGTAATTGCTACCATTTTCTGCAAGAAGCACAGGAGTGCCAAAGAATGTTTGACTGGCTTGAAGGTGTTTTAGTCAATGCTGGAACAGGATAGGCCCTTCCTGTCATGTTTAGAAGGATTAAATAAGTGGTTATGTTGAATAAAATTACTTTTCACTTTGTCAATATAGTGCCTGAAAATAACTCAACATTAACTTACCATCGGGCTCATTGCAGTATGTGGCTGGGTCAGCCTGCAGACTGTAGAGACGTGCCTGTAAGGAAAACAACATGGGCTTAATATGGGTTGTACTGATTTCCTTTCGACACACAACACAACTGAATTTACTTCTATTGTAAATGTATTGTGTCAATATTTTTCTAAGCATGTAGTTTTTGCAACAAGGACAAAGACTGGTGGTTGAACATTGTAAAGATGACATTGTTGTTTCCAGACAAGGATCAATGCCTACCTTTGAGCTGTCATATACTTCTGTAGTTCCTGCTGGTGTCGCCACCAATGTGATAACATCACAGTCGATGGTTTTATCAGGGGGTGGAGCAAGTGTGTCTGTTATGACTCCTAAGAAACTAGAGAGGCTCTTTTTCACCTTTTCTGTGGTCTCTGATGAGCCTTCCACCTAAAAAAAAAATTGTTTTGTGAATCACGCTTTTTTTGTTAAGTCCAAACACTATCCTCTCCAAAATGTCACTCTCATGGACCAAAACAATAATGTCAATAATGGAAAGCTAACATTAATAACATCCTGGGGGCACATTTGCAAGGTACCTGAGAAATACTATTATTTACCAACATTGCGGTTCTCAGTTTTTAGTTGTTTTTAGCATTCCTACCTGACAATAGCATTTGTCTTGTATGTTTTTGCAATGACAAATAAAATGGACAACTTACCGCAAGCTTGTTTTTGACAGCAGTGGCTGTGGCCACAATTGAACAGGCCGTGTCATGCTGAACCACAGTGGAGAACTCCGTCAAGTCTCGTTTGATAAATTCTAAGGCCTCAGATGACTGGAAAGAAAAGGTAATGATTACATTACTGTCACCCTGGAATATTATAGCCATTATGCTGTAAAGTAGACAGTTGACAGTTGAATCGAATTCTACATCTGCTTTGGTGTATATATACATAAACGAGTCAAAGTAAACAGGACTATGAATATGAATATTCTACATGGTGTTAATGTATTTATTACCTTGTCTTTGACGGCCTGGAAGCTTTGTTGAAGCCAGCCTCCCCACCAGCCTTCTCTGTCGTCATACACATATTAAATAGACGTTAACTACTTTAAAAGGCCCAGCAAGTGATTTACATGCTACTAGAACCACCATTTCGGCAACAAAGTCTTCAAATGATACAACATCTCATAAATAAATGTACATAGGATTGCTAATAGCTGGAGATCATATCATGACAGGTTAGGGTACTCGTAAGCCAAACGCTTCTCACTATCGAATTCGGATTTGACACAATATGAAAACAATTCGACTGCTTAAAAATATATGCCAGCTAGGAGCATTGTATATGATTAGGGTTCATTGTTCGATTTGTGAATAAATTTCGCTAGAGAATATATGTATCCTCGCTAAGCTAAAGCTAGCATGGCTACATTTTTGTAAACAAATGCACTTCCTGAACCCATCCGGGTTATGGTGCAGCACGATAGTCTGAACATTTCAATTTCCCCAAATACTAATAAAGACGCAACCATAACTATTACCATTAAATATCCATACTTATTAGTGAAATCAACTTTAAAAGTAAAAATACTCTGCGAGTTTACGCTCACCCTTCAGCCATCTTCAGATGATGACATCATCAGTGTTTACTGAACTCTCACCCCCAACTATGTTGAAAGAATACACATGTGACAAAAAAATTAAAAATACGTTGTTTGACAGAGTCACACGGTTAGATTGTACAAAGGGAGGACACTGTACAATACAAAACGATTGTTGTTTGTTTTAAACTTCTCGTGTTATATGTATGCCGCTGACGTCATATTACGGTGTCTACGGTAGCCGCAGAAGACCAAACTAGGCAGTAACGCTAACGACGTAGTATTTTTGCATACTACTCTGGTCAAATCTGATCTCCTGAGATGGTTTTAGGTTAGGGGTGGGTCAACTGCACCTTAATCCGGCCCACCAGTTCCAAATTCCGTTTTCATTTCACATGAAAACTGTAGCTGGCAACATGAATTGCAGTGCTATTGTGGCACACTTGATTGCCAAAATAGTCACATGCAATTTGTAGCTTGTATAAAAAAACAGTCCAAACAACACAAAATGTCAACACACATGACGCACAAGGTAACCTACCTACTGGGCATACAAATATCTATATGCAATACATTTTGCCAGGTTTGTTGCATTTTAACTATGTTGAAGAGGTTAATATACTCTTGCAATCCAATGTTTAATTGTTCATGCTTCATATTTTTGTTGCAGCAGAACATGGCGCATTTCAAAACTATAATATAACAGAAAAACTTTTTTTTTTAAACAGCAAAAAACTTAAAAATTGGGAGTCATTTCAAGAGAATGAAGTCAAAATATTAAGAAAAAAAAGTTGTAATTTAACAAGAAATACCAGAATAATGTTATGATTTTATTATTTTATTTTAGTAGCATGGAGTTATATTATGAAAAACAAACCAAATAACAAAACAAGTTGTAGATATTGAATATACAGTATGTCAGTATGTCATATCAGCAGGAAGACTACAAAAAAGACATTTTAAATAGTTTTGAAATTTAGAAAAAAAATAGAAAAATAGAAATTGTGGAAAAAACAGCTGCAATATTATGACAATAAACTAAAAATATTAAAAGGAAAAAGGAGAAAGAAAGTCCACATTTTATGAGAATAATAATGTCATTTTAGTAGCATATAATTAAAACATTAAAGCTGTGATATTCTGAAATAAAAAATAAGGGCAGAAATAAAATAATTGGAAAATTGGGTTGAGGGAAAAATCATATTATTACATATTAATAAATTTGGTAACATATAGAAGGAGAGATTTACAATTTTCAGTTGCTACATACATCTAATTTATGCACGCAAGAGATTATGAAACCAAATAGCTAAATTCTGCCCAGACATTTGGCTAATTAGTGTCCACCAACACTAACTGAATTTTTTTTTAAACACACCAGCGCATATATGCGCGTGCATCTGTGCGTGTTGCACACCCAAATGCATAAGTGTCCTGACCCCCAGCAGCTGCGCTCTATACTCATTAGTATTCCGGGTGAGATGGGGGCAGTTGGCTTTAGTAAGCACAAAATAATAAAAGAACAGACAACAGACATGCTCTGGAAGTGTGTTGTCACTTAATTGAAGATTGCCTTCATCCAGACGTTACACCATGTGTGCATATGTCCTGCAATATGTCACCACTGTCCAGTCCCTCTTTCCCCTTAATTGGGTCTTGCGGTCTCCCAATTAACTCTGTCAATGCAGATTAAATGAGCCAAGTTAGACAAATGTCCCTCTATTGATCAGTATCTGAATCAGTTAATGTATCCTTCTGTCAACATAAGTTGTGTTTGACTGGTACAGTTTTAATGTGTGACATTATGTGTTGTTTTAGATAGGATTTAATGGAATTGAGTACTGTGTTGTATTTGAGAAAAAGCACTTTGCTGGTTTTGCACTTTTTTTTTGCACTTTACTCAGGAGATCAAGAGCCACAAAAGTGGGGGTGTCCAAAGTGACGCCATAGGCTATCCACAACCTGTGGCTCATTTGTCATTGGCCCAAGACACACTGGAGAAACTAAAAAAAACACACAAAAAAACAGCAAAAATTGTATAGACAGACAAAAAAGCAAACCAAGTACTAATAACCAATAATAATGCAAAGCTTTTACCACTTTTTTAAAGTGGACCTATTGTGCTCATTTTTCAATCCTTTGCATTGAATTGTGGTTTTCTATAGAGCAGCTACACACAATAACCAGCACAGAAAACATTATAAATCTTCCAGAATCTGCACCTATTCTAGTTGTATTTCCTTTGTGCTTTCCGCCAAAACGTTCTGTTTTAATTTTTTCCACCCACGGCCCGCCGGCACTCCACTGTGATTGGTCACAAGTGCTTCCAAAGTACTTGGGGTAGTGAGTGGGAAGCAGAGCCCGGTTGAGGGCAGAGAGTTTATCTGGCTTACAGCCACTTCCATATAAGGAAGTCTGCCCATCTGTGACATCACAAAGGGGCAGTTTTACCACGCCTTTTGAAAGCTAGCATGAAACGCCTTTTTTCAGGGCTCATTTCCAAATGCACAATTATCATTATCTGAAACTTTGACATTGTTTAAAACAAGAATACAACATTATAATTACATTTATTGGTCAGAAAGGTGGAAAAAGCATAATAGTTCCCCTTAAAAACCTTTTTACAGAATAAAAAAAATATATAGAAAATATCAAAGGGGGGTGGTGTAGGTCTTGATTTATGGTCGAGATTAGGGATCTTGGGTTCCAAAAAGTTAACTGGTACACTTCATAATACCAAGCCTGGTTAGCACTGCCATGTTCAAATGATCATAATGGTTCATGGATGACCTGCCCATATTGTATGATTTAAGAAGCATATCCATTTCACAACACACTCACACCCACAGACACTCTCACTCCAGACTGCTGAATGCCACACCGTGGGTTAACACCATCTGCTGCCGATCAGGAAACACCAGCTTTGCACAAGTCAATGTCTCAAATTATCTACCTAGACCAAAGGGAGGCCGGTCTCCACTAATCTCCACAATGTGTTCTGCTTCCCATTCCCACCTGTGCCCCCATAAAAGGGGGGCCTTGTGGGAGGACCCCAGGGCTCTGTGTCAGGGGACCAGGTGATGCAGCAATGTCTGTCCCCACGCCAGAAGCTGCACTGCTTGCTTTGGCTGGCAGCTGCCTCCCCCCACTGAGACATCCCACAGCTGACAATCCCCCAGCACTGACAGGGGCTCTTTACAGTGTCAATAGCCTCATATATTAGAGCTAACCGCCTTTGTGGTGAGTGAGGGTGTCAGGCTTTTTGGCCTGACAGCGCTTGTTACCATGATGAAATGTAGATTGAATTGAGGGGGTCTGTGTCTGAGGCACGAGAGCTCGGACTCCTCCGGTCTTTGTGTCCCACGCATGGCTATTGTTCACCCTCATTCAGGGCTCTCAGGAGAGGGAGGAGGGACAACAGAGAGGTGGGTGAGAAAGAGTTACATCTCTTCATTTCTCCCCTGATCTGCAACTCATCTGTCAGCCGTGGGAGGATAAGCATGTATTTTACACGCTTGATTTGTTGCTAAGTGAAGGCAAGTCATTGTTGTGTTGTTTGCCTAAATCATGTTGATGGTAATCAGTGTTTGCACTTTAGCTGATTAATCATTTGAACCCACTACATAAAGCAACTCTACTTAATGAAATATATTTTTACATTTTCTACATAAAGCAACTTTCACGAATTTGCGTTTTGTACGATGATATCCAAGTCATAAGAGGCCGTGACAAATAGTTGGCTCACCGCTTCAGGACATTTTTTGCTTGTGTCAGAAAATAAAAGTGACGCGCCTTCCTGGCGCCTGTGTCGTCCTTTCATCCTCTACACCCTGTTGAGGTCAAGATGGATGGTCCCATGGTGTAAGAACACCACATTCATCCTCTGTGTTGTCGCACTGTGTCACCCTTCTGTCCCTCCTTTGCTCTTTAAGAGGTCACCGCCTTCAAAGTTGGCTAGTAACCAATGACAACATAAATTTATTAAAAAATATGTGACCTTTTTTAATCATGGTTTGTCACATTTATTAACTTCACGTGTTAAGTAGAATACATATAACTCACTATATCTGTTTAGGACAATATAATATATGTATGCTTAATGCTTGTTTTAGAAATAACAGAACTGTCAATCATAAGAATGAAGAAAAAGTCATCAGGTAAGAGTATAATAAAGAATTTAATTTAGGAAAATAGAACTCTTGTACAAAAAAAAACATACAAGATTTGTATCGTTTTTCCTCAATATGCATCATAAGATAAATTACAACATTGCTACTCTATCCCTTGTGCATTTAGAATATCCATCTTAAAGCAATGCAGAAGAGATTATTCATAAAAATAGCAGCAGTTTACATGGCAGAAAATACATATACATTATATACAATATAAGTTGTGACACCAGGCATCAGGTCCGAAGTCAATTTCACAGTTATTTGTTCATTGCCAGGCTATGCAATGAAGAGCTTGGTGCAGGCAAAGTTTGGCACAGGGAGCAGGGGCAAGGCATGCCTGGGAAGTGTCTGTAGGAGCTGGTCAGGTGGAGTGGGTCCTTCAGGAGACTCTGAACTGGAGCATGAAAACCAAGGAAGCTGGTTGATGGAGGCGAGTGTGGCGCTGGAGCTGCAGTAGTCGCTGGAGTAGGGGTGTGATGCTGGGTGGAGCCCACCAGTGAGTGCAGTGACTGGGCCAGAGGATGCAAGGGCAGGTGGGCAGGTGGTGCTGCAGGGGTGATGGTCGGGTGGGCGGCAGTGCGACTCTGGGCGGCAGCACTGGCTCCATACACGTCCCCGACCAGTTTCTTCATTTCCTCCAAAGAGCTGGACAGCATGAGGATATAGTTTCGGGCCAGCAGCAAGGTAGATATTTTTGACAGCTTGCGCACCGATGGGCCATGAGCGTAGGGCATGACCTCTCTCAAGCCATCCATGGCCTGGTTCAAATCATGCATCCTCTTCCTCTCCCGACTGTTCACTTTCAGTCTCAGGTCTTGCATCTCTTCCTTGCTGAGCTGAGATCTACTTTTGGTCTTTCCGCCTCCACTGCAGCAGTCCGTATTGCTCTGGTCACCTTCTCTGTGCGCTCTGTTGTCTTGGCAGTATGTCTGAAACATCTTGTTGGAGAAGAAGCTCCCAGCTGAGTCGTCCACCACTAGGTCTGGGGATGAGGAGCGACTGCAGGTGGACCCGGCATCAGAATCCATCTTGGTTGAAATGATGATGAAAAAAGGAAAAACAAAATATAACAAAAAAGCAGGCAAGTTTTCAGATGCTTGCCAGTCTTCTCAATTTTTATTTCTTCCTGCTGTAGTGCAGCCACAGTCTCACTTGACTTTTTTCAGTGTGACGACCAGTCTGTCTTAACTGTCACCCTCTGGGCAAAATGGGGTGTATTTATACCACCGCCACAACAAAGGAACAATAAGCTGCATAATGAGACACTTAGAGCCACAGCCAATTGCAGAGGGGACACATGTTCACCCCCCCCAACACACACAAGTTGTCCTGAAGCCCCTATTTTCACCTTCCGACACCCACACTTAACACCCCCACTAACACCACCATGCACAGATGAACACCAACACATTAAGCTCCATCACCACTTAGTTAAGTAGAATAGTTAAAACTTTCATTAAAATTAGTGATGATAGAATTCAATAATTTACATAAACTTATTTATTCAGTCTTATTATGGGTTTTTAACCAATTGGTTTCAGGGTGTCCAATAAAAAAGAAAAAAATCATAATTGTAATGGAGTGCTGTGTTACAAATGTATGTCACTATTGTCTAATGTGTATGTCGTATCTTTGAGACATTAAAATCCTGATAACTAAAATAATATACACCGCGGATAAGTGGTAAAGTTTTGCTTATGTGAGTATTTGTGCGGAAAGGTGTCTCTATCTTTCATCAGATTATGAAAATGGTTTGCGACTCCAAAAAGTTTAGATAATATACAGTAGTTGAATGAAATCCTACACACTGGAACAGTGGAACATTAGTTAGCATCATTACCCTGTTCCGGATGTTCCGACCGTAGCTGTAACGTATACACAAAACACATTTTTATACTTTTACAATTGTAGTTTTATATGGAGAAAACTATTTGAATGCATATAGATACATAGAGAGCAACACAGACACCACCTTCATGTTTTGCCATGAGTTAGAATTTGAATTCAATCGTGTTAATGCTTTTCTACTGATTCTACTGCCAAATGACCCAACAAAGAAACCAAAGACAGTGGCAAGTGCCAGCATTTGATAGAGAAAGTGAGAAACACTTTTGAATTCAAGAAGTAACTCATGGCAAAACATGAAGGTGGCGTCCTTCTTGATCCTTCCTCATTTTACATGCATTTAGAATTGTTTTATGCATGTAAAATTATAATTGTAAAGGTAGAAAAAAATATTTAGCTTGAACATTTTTGAGACTTGTTTGACTGTTAGTTAGCAAAAAATTAGCAAAAATCAGTTTCCTGTTTCCATGTATTAGCAAGCAAGGCCGCTAACAAGGATGTTTTATGATAAGAATACATTAAGAATACAGTTGGACTCACAAAGATATGCCTTTATTCGTCCCTCAGTGGGGAAATTTGTAAGTGTGTATTAATAACACAACAACACAACAATACATTTTTTAGGTTTACCAAAAACATGCTAACCACACGTTCCACTGTAGTTCTTATTGTGAATTAATCCTTTAGTCATTGAAATAGGAGAATCTTTACATTAAACAATACACATATTACTGTCCACATGTCTAATCTTTTGTTCACTCAGGTAAAAAATATTGTTTATACAGTATTATTCAAATGGTGTTTTTAAATTGTTATATCAGACAATGAAAAGAAAGGAAAAGTGAGAGTGTAGACCTACAATGAAGCACACAACCTTAGTGCCCTGCGCCATAGCACCAGATATATGATGCCTTGAAGGCCTTATTTACATATGGTTTCCATGCAACACTCGGAGAGGCATGAAGAACCATATGAGGTGCTTGAACATGTAAAAAGCAGCTTTAATGGCAGACTAGATCAAGACAAAGGGGGTCAGATAAATTTGCCTTGGCCCTTCAAACAGTCTGCGAAATTGCATCACTATCACAAGAAGGGGTCCTCCAAGTGAGGAGGAGGAGGTAGTTAAAAAGATACTAAGGAGAAGGCATGGCATTGTCTTCCCCTAATTCAACCATAAAGCTACTTGCACTCTCACTTCCACACTACTGTATGTTGCTTTTGGAGACCAGTATTGTATAACACCATTCATTCATTCATTCATTCATTCATTTTCTACCGCTTTTTCCTCACGTGCTGGAGCCTATCCCAGCTGTCTTCGGACGAGAGACGAGGAACACCCCGGACTGGTCGCCAGCCAATCACAGGGCACATATAGACAAACAAACATTCACACTCACATTCATACCTATGGACAATTTGGAGTCGCCAATTAACCTAGCATGTTTTTGGAATGTGGGAGGAAACCGGAGTACCCGGAGAAAACCCACGCATGCACGGGGAAAACATGCAAACTCCATACAGAGATGGCCGAGGGTGTATAACACCATTTCAGACGAAATCATTTCCATTTGTGATATCAAATATCCATCCATAAATCACATGTCAAGGCTGGAGTGATCCCAGTTTTCAGCTCAACTGCTTCCAGTTTATGCCAACTAAACCTCCATGGAGGCCGAACTAAATGGTTCATAAATGGTCCAGGATTTTAATCAAATATAGAATATCACGCTCTGCTCTTGGTATGGAAAAACAATTACTTTAAATGTACAAAGTATTCAGACAAAAATATGAAATTATTTGACAAATTGAGGAAATACTTTGACGTTGTTGTGGTCAGCAGTGTAAAGCCTTTATAGTGTGTAAACCCAACACAAGACATTCCTCTCTAAAATCCTGCCGCATCCTGATTGTTCCCAAAAACAACTGACCGCAAAATTAGAAAGTCTATATTTGTGTTGGTAAAGTGGTGACTTCATTGACTTGCACACTACGTAGTCGTCAGTGATGTAGTGTTAGATCCACTATACAGTGTGCCTCTCAAACACACGGAATTCAAGAGGCCCTGTGGACCCCCCACTAGAGCTCCATCAGGGGCCCCACAGGCCGCTTTACCCCTGCCAACATTTAGTGATATTATAATTGGAGAACCCTGAGCGACAACATTGGCCGTTTATTTGGAGCATATGGATTTTCCCATCGTTAGGCCCAGCGCCAACATGGCTGCTGGATTTCTTTTTGCTAATTGGGTCAGATCCTAATTAACTATGGCGGACACAATGGTCTGGATTGCATTCTTTACAGTCTTTTCAGACCTTTTCAATAGCTGGTTCTGTGGTGTAGTTTTCATTGTATTTTGCACACTTCAGTGTCAAAGCCTGTTATAATTTATTTAACTGCATATGAGGTTAGATTATTATTGTTCTATCCTGGCTTTTTCTGGTGATGAGGACATAAATTACGGCAAAAGTAGCACGCGCACTATTGATAGCGATTCGACAAAGTATTATGATTAACGTTTAAACTTTTTCCACTGAGGACCTCATATTGTAAAATTAACCTAGCCAACTCTATATCTATATATATATATAAACATATATATATATATATATATATATATATATATATATATAGAGAGAGAGAGAGAGAGAGAGAGAGAGAGAGAGAGAGAGAGAGAGAGAGAGAGAGAGAGAGAGAGAGAGAGAGAGAGAGAGAGAGAGAGAGAGAGAGAGAGATAGATAGATAGATAGATAGATAGATAGATAGATAGATAGATAGATAGATAGATAGATAGATAGATAGATAGATAGATAGATAGATAGATAGATAGATAGATAGATAGATAGATAGATAGATAGATAGATAGATAGATAGATAGATAGATAGATTATTATAGAATTATTAGTATGAACTTTTTCTCTGAATTTTTTCTATTTTTTTCTTGTAATATTATGACCTTATTCTCATATTTAGACTTTTTAATCATAATATTATACGTTTTTCCGAACTAATTTTTCTCTCTTTTTTGTTTCTCGCCTTTAATGTTCCATGATTATGCTATTTTCTCATAATATTATGACTTTACTCTCTGAATACTGTTCTTTATTTCATTTTTGCTGGGTTTTTCTGGTTTAATTGTATTATTAGGAAGTGCCGAGGGCCAATAGAAAAATAACCATGGGTCATAAAAAGCAACTGTACTGACTCAAACGACAATTGTGAAAAATATCAACACTTTTTGTTTGTGCAATCTGTGCTTTCGCACCACTTCTGCTAACCATAGAAGTCAGTGGTAGTGTTTTTATATTTTTTGATGCAATATTTCTTCATTTTGAGACGTGACATACAACAGCTTTAAGAAGAAGCAACTGTGTGTTAATAAATGAACAGTTTCTATCATTGCTAGGGGCCCGAGCGCAATAAAGGAAATGTAATCAATTGCTCTCTTCGTCTTCAGATATATGCATGAGCCAAATAAATCTCATTCTCCTCTTCTGTCTTATTCTCATTCATGTGTTTGCAGAGCCAACGGGCCACACAGAGAGACACAAAGGTCTCCAAGCTTTGCATTTCACAAATGAATGCATAGCCACCCTCCATGTTTCCACATAATCCTTCAATTTTTAACCCCGCATTTGGCTGTTTGACTTTCTTCTCTGTGCGGCACCTTTCATGACCTCCCATCCAATTCGAGGGCTGTGTGACAGACGTTCTTAAGGTTTAGAGACCCCCTTTCTTCTACCCTCATAGGGTGCACGCCAATGAAAGTGTTCAGGTGACCAGAAAATGAGGGTATTATCACAGGCATATGCTTGTAGCGACAGAGGATCAGGCGAGATTAAGGCCTATCATGGCTCAATAAAGCACTAAGCTGAAGGACAAACCTGCGGTGTGGACCAAAAGGCTTCCTTCACTCTCTGTTGGCTATTGTTTAACGGGATCAGTGGATACATATTATGTACATGCACACTGGGCTTTTATCTGGGCATGTGGTCGAGAGCGGTCCCCTTGGAGAACGCCTCCGCTTTGTTTACTACCATCAATGTCTCTCTCTAATATTAATATTTAATATTAAAGTTTTGAGATTATAGGAGAAAATCCATTTTGATTTATCTACAATTTAAACAAGTCCACCATTATGTCTAATATCTCCAAGTGTAAGTAAAGCAGTATAAAATAGTTTCACAATGTGTCTAAACGTGATGACAAGTGTTTCAGCGGACAGGGAGTGCTGCCCTTTATCTCTCTCGGCTTGAACAAACTGCGCTGTGATTTATTCGTTTACACCGCTGGTAACAATTGTATCATTTCAACGATGACAGAAAGGCACAAAAGTGCAATGAAAGTTTTCTTGGATGTTTATGAGTCACTTAAGAGTCCAATAACTTTCATCTTTAAGCGGCCGTGGAAGATCACATGCTGAGGAGGGCTGCAGGGCGAGGGGAAACCAGGAGGAGGGACCCAGGTCCATGGAAAAGTGCCGATTATGAGCAGGATAAAAGGAGTCGGTGCCTTCTCCTCTCAGGTTGAATGGATTCAGTCAGCAGGCTGTCCCATACACTGGCCTGCTCCATGCTGACAGAACTTCATAAATTACCACACAATTACCCGGGGTACGACAGAGGGAGGAAAGGCTGGCCCCGAGGGCAAGAGAGTGAAAGGAGCAAAAAGTGCAGAAGCGGTTGCTGAGCAGCACATCATCAGGAGGCACAGGATCCAGGTCCAGATGTTGGCCTTCAAGTTGTGGATTTCCAAATGACGGTTTCTTTCCTGACACTGTCACTGCACATTTGATTAGTTTCTTTAAAGGTCAAGATGTAGGGACTTTCATCCTCTAATGTGACCCCTGTGGTCAGGTTCATGGCTGGTGATGCACAGACTTCTTTGGAGATTATTTTTAAATATTAATATAGGTTGCTCAAAAAAAGGGAATAAGTCCCTTATGTTAGAAATTCATTCATTCATTTTCTACCGCTTTTTCCTCACAAGGGTCGTGGGGAGTGCTGGAGCCTATCCCAGCTGTCTTCGGGCGAGAGGCGGGGTGCACCCTGGACTGGTCGCCAGTCAATCTATGTTAGAAATGTTGTTTTCAAAAAGTAGTAACTGAAAATCTTATTGATTTGTATAAGACATCCATGCACCTTCTCCAGGAAAAAGCTGTAACACTTGTTTGGATAGCCAATCCTTTATCTTGCACGGTGGAAAAAATGGTTTGCATGCAGGCCTCACAGCAAGGAGACCCAAGTTCAATTCCACCCTTGGCCATCTATGTGTGGAGTTTGCATGTTCTTCCCGTGCATATGTGGGTGTTCTCCAGGTACTCCGCAAAAACATGCTAGCTTAATTGGCGACTCCAAATTGTCCATAGGTATGAATGTGAGTGTGAATGGTTGTTTGTCTATATATGCCGTGTGATTGGCTGGCGACCAGTCCAGAGTGTACCCCGCCTCTCGCCCCGAAGACAGCTGGGATAGGCTCCAGCAACCGGTAGAAAATGAATGAATTAATTATTCCTTCATCTTGGCTGTCCAATTCTTCCGCTTATCCTCACGAGGGTCGCGAGTTGCTGGAGCCTATCCCAGCTGTCTTCAAAGGCTATAAAATAAATTATCCTCAGGAATTACTTTTTTAATTATAGTGCGATATATTGATTGTTTTTCACAGCTTTTCTAGGTCGAGTTTTATTTATAAAGCACATTTAAAAGAAACACTTCATGCTGCCCCAAAGTATTGTGTAGGTAAAATACAGGTAAAATCCAGCATGTAAAATATCTAGTTCTGCTAATATTAAAAACTAAACTGCCAATTGGAAGTCCACAGAAGCAGAAGGAGAGATATCCATAATTTAGGGTTTACAATTGCAAATGATCTGTCTCTTCTGGTTTTTAATTTAGACTTGGTACAATGCAAGAGAGAATGGTCACTATGTGCTACTAGTGATAAGTTTCACAAAGTAATCAGGATTTCCAGTTTTTCATTTTAGTAGACTGCTTATTTACTTATTTTGGCTTATCTTGCAAAGAAGATGATAAATTAGTATTAGTTATTCTTACCACTTATTTTCTATCTCGATCATTGCAAAACAAACAAACCAAGACACACACACACACACACACTGATTGTGTCTCCGGCAACGTGCATGTCACACTTTTGAACAGTTGGCCACTTACTGAGGCATGAGGACGGCATTGTGTCGGCAGTCTGCAGACTTCTGCCACTTTTTGCCCCCCCTCCTCACGTTCCCTCTGTCTCCTCCATGTCCCCCACTTGTCTGTGTTATCTAGTAGAAGTGGGGGACCTGCTCACCCAAATAATCTTCCACCCCAATGCCCAGGCACGGCTGCTGCTTTCATCAGCACCACCATTGTTTCAGTCTGTTACGGCTGCTTGTGCTCCCTCACCACAGCAACACACTCACACAAGACACACAGCCCCCCCCCCCCCCACCCCCACCTCCTTTCCTTGTCTCTGTCCCATCTGTGGATAGGCCTGCCATGTGTCTATTCAGAAGGGTGCCGGCGGCAATGTAACTGTATGTGGAAAGTACATGATGCTGTCCTTTTGTGTGGCCCTCTGTCCTCAGCTACTTAGCGCTGACCCTGGGGTCAACACAAACAATAACCTAAATGTTGGTGGCCACTGGCCATCCTCATTGGCGCATGATTGACGAGCTGATCAATGGTGCAAGGGAGTGTGCGCGCACGCACACGTTTGGCTTCTATACAGCCTGTGCAGACCCACTGAATTAAGCGTGTCCTTTTCTTTTAGGATTCCTCTTTAGGAAGGCATCAGGCTAGTTAGTGACACACAATTGATTTCTTTTAGCTTTTTTGCTATACTTCAAACGAATGACTGAAATTTAGCTCAAATTGGCATACATTAATAAAATTCCAAAGTATGTGAACACCATCGGGCTACGTTAAATTGCAGACTTTTATTTTGACAACTACATTTGCATTCTGTATTCTGTATTCTGCATTTTTTTTTACACACATTTAATCCGCATGTCACAGAAGAGGCTCAGGTGGGTGATTACTGGTGCACATTAAACCCGAAATCGCATACGGCTGGATCTGAATACTAATGAGAAAATCTGTGACACATCCAATGTTGAAAATACTATAGGGCAAGTGGTTCATTTCGTACCTGGGCCTTCAGTGGGTACCACCTCCACCACCTTATATATATATATATATAATATATATATAGTTCATTTAGGCATTTCCATGCTTGAAAATGCTTAATTTAGGCCATGTATAAGTACAATTTGTTTCAATATGCCTCTATATATATATATATTTATATATATATATGTGTGTGTGTGTGTGTGTGTATATGTGTATATATATGTATCATATATATACATATATATAGGCATATTGAAACAAATTGTACTTATACATGGCCTAAATTAAGCATTTTCAAGCATAGAAATGCCTAAATGAACTAAAATACAAATAAAAGGCAGAAGAAGCATTCTAATATTAAATGCAGTATTTTACGTTGGCACTAGGTATTTTTACCCAAAGCTGCAGCTGGTACATGTACAGGTAAGAAGATACACGGTCATTTTTTTCAGATCCAGTCAATGTTCACAGGCTGTTCCACAGATGCCACACCAGGCCCAAACCATCATACAGCTGTGTGGGCCCTCTGTGCCATTTATTCTCTTGGAGCACTTTTGTTATTGATATTAGTCTCACTCTTTCCTGTCTTGAAGAGAAACCAAGCCTGCACAACAGGTCCAGTCCTGCTGAGTGCAGCATTAAATATCAATACATGTTTATGAGGGCCCGTAAATACTTGATAGAGAGAAGAAGCAATGAAAGAAAGACTCAAGCATGTCTCCTGCGTGCATGCAGATGGAGGTGAAGGCAAACTGACATACAGTACAAATAATAGGAATAACAAAAGGGACACTGCAGGGTATCGGATTACAATCCATCTTTTCAGGAGAGACATTCAGAAAGTTATACTTCTCCTTTATAAGTTTATATTCAGTCATTTATAGTGCTGTACTATAGAGTAATAGCCCTTTTAAAATTCCACAAGTTAAAGAAGTAATCTATTATTCATGATGGTTCCATTCCTAAAAGGATTCAGGGTTCACGGTGTTGACTGTATGCAGTACTCAAACAAAAGGTCCTATAAAAGTACAACTCTAGTGACTGTGTGGCAGTATATTTCAGGGACAGTGGGTAGGAGGAGATGCACCCCAGCGCCGGCCTTTAAAAGATTAACCCTGAGCCCACAAAAGCACAGGGGGTTATGGGGCCTGGCGGGGGAATGAGTGGGCCGCACGCTGGTTAAACATTGGCCATCTTGGCCCTACTGTTATTGTCTAGTTAGGAGTCCTACCCTGGCCCCCGTTTGCGGTGCAGACACACATCTTGGCAGCCGGAGTGAGCCGATACAAAGGCCGTCGGTGCCCGAAAGGCAAAGATGGAGATGTATGAGTCTAGGGTGGGGTACTCGCCACGTGGGGCCATGGTCGTAAAGCCCAAAGCACGACAGATTGGACAGCAAAGCCCCCCCTCAGTCGTCCTTCTTTCTGTGTGTTGCTGTGACAGTGATAAACGGTGCGCGCAGCCTTCCAGAACAACAAACAGACACTGCCTCATTTCCCCAATGCGGGTGAGGACAGGCAGAAAGGAGGTGCCATCCCATTAGAGCCTGGGCTCAAGGCTGCTGAGGTTGAGGATAAGTGTGTGTATGGGGAGGGGTGCATTAACAATGAGTCCTCAACCAACAGGAGGATGACTGTGGTGTTTTGCTTTCTCCCAAAAAGTGCCATAAAAACTTTCCTTAATTGGTGCTCCATAAAATTAACATCTCCAAACTGATTAGATTTCCTCTCTCCTCAGCCACAATTGTCTGCCTGTGACCCCATCCCCGACATTCGCTTTCAGTCCTTTCACAATTTTATTGGGCATCGCTGAAAGAGGAAACTCATGTAAGATTGTGCCCTTTGCCCTCCATCCCTCCACCTCCCGTTGGTGTTAACAAAGTTAACCACTTGAAACAGTTGCCTTCTGTTCTTCCACTGTAAAAGGAACAGGTGATAATCAATTGATTCACACATAAGTGTTGAATCTTAGTATTAGTTTACTTTACTTTAATTTAGTTTACTTTGCTTTAATACTATACTATACGATACGATAATACTAATGCTAAAGTTTCGATTGAAAGTATGAATGTTCAACAATATGTTTGTTAATGTACTGTAGTACTGTAGTGAGTACTGTGTTGTTGCTCTCTTGCTAGTATAGAAATATGAACAACAGACCTAGAATGTGCTTCCTCTACTGTATGTCAAGTAGAAATGAGGACGGTTTTATGCTGTCAATTTCAACAGCGATCATCCATGAGTTTGATTTTTTGTACTATTTGACACAAACCTGGACCGCAGGTAGGAGCAAGGAGACCTGGGTTCGATTTTTCACTCGGGCATCTCTGTGTGGAGTTTGCATGTTCTCCCCGTGTGTGCGTGTGTTTTCTACTGGTACTCCGGTTTCCTCCCACATTCCAAAAACATGCTAGGTTAATTGGTGACTCCAAATTGTCCATAGGTATGAATGTGAGTGTGAATGGTTGTTTGTCTATATGTGCCCTGTGATTGGCTGGCAACCAGTCCAGGGTGTCCAGGGCGACCGTCATGAAGATAAGCAGTAGAAAATTAATCCATGTTAGGTTAATTGCCAACTCTAAATTGTCCATAGATGTGAATGATTGCTGTGTGGCAATCAATTTATTATTAAATTATGTATTATTGGTTTTCTCTTTATGCTGTTTTGTGGTTATCATTAGTAAAAAAAAAATATTATGTAAGAATTTTTCACCCAAATTAATTATAAAAAAAAGTTATTAAGTATAAAACTTGCTAAGTATAAGCCATTAAACGCATGTAGTATTCTACATTGGTCACTAGGTGTCATTAACTGTTTGGTGAGACAACCACCAAAGCACCAGACTTGGCTTTTATTGCAGATTTAAATTATCACAACACAACAGGCACTTTAATAACAACATGATAAAATCGGATTAGATTTTATGTAGCACTTTTCAAGGCACCCAAAGTGCTTCAAGATGAAGTGAACCCATTCACTCCTTAGTCACACACTTGTGGTGGTATTCTACATCTGTAGTCACAGCTGCCCTTGCGTAGACAGCCAATTGGTGCCAACGACTTCTACGACCACCAAAACATTCGTTCACATTCATATGAGGCCATCGCCCACAACATGTTAAAACTCAGCTCTGAACCCCCCCAATATCACTTCCTGCCCACCGTTCTGTAAAGTTTCAGCACCACTCCAGGATCATATTTGCTTCTTTGTGGCTTTGGCTGTATGTTTTGAGTCAATGTATTGCTGGAAGACCCATCCACGACCCTGGCTATTGGATGATTTGTGTGGTCTCGTTTGACCGAACTCTACTGTCAGCAGGCAGCAGTGGGAGGGACATAAGACCTTGTTAGGGAGAGGGACCATCATTGATATACGCATATCACGGGGAAAGTGAGGGTTAAAGAGCGGGAACATACTCGCACATTGTGATGCAAAGGGCACGGGAGGGTTAAACCAGGTTCTACTCAGCCCCTTGACCCAGGGAATCTTTGAAGCTGTAGCCTTGAGGACATAGGCCCCCTCAGGGAGCTCAGTGTGGCGCAGCCCTGGGACTGGGTTACTACCACACAGTCAGCGGGATTTGGGGACATGTCTTTTGTCCTCAAAGAAAATCTACGTGGCTTTGGGTGGGGCCGGGGGAAAAGGTTACATGTGAGGAGCATGGGGAGCGAGGATTAAGATCAAAACAAACAGACAGGGGAGACACATCATCTCACTTTCTCAGCAACTGGTGAAGTAGCTGATTACATGATGTGTGTCACTCACTAGAATAGGGTGCTCATGTATAGACTGCTAGTAATATTTAAAGAAATCAAGACATTTTGATCCCAATGGATACAAAATACAGCATTTCCAGCAGGTTGTACAAAGTATTAACATCATTACAATATTAACAATAATTTAGGCTCCCGTGATTTCATGTAAAATAATTATTTCTTATTGTGGGATTTCACTAAATAGATACACTTGAATTAATGGTTGGGTTTTCCTCTTTTTTCCATTGTGGTCCTATATTTTTTCGGAAAAAAAATATTAGAAGCTAAAGAAAACATCTTAACCAGGGTTTCCAATAATTATGGAAGGCGGTTGTATATTTGTAGGAAATGCGCCCTCTAGTGTCGCCATTCGATTCAGTGCAAGCACCAGAAGACATTGTACTATATACTGACTGCTACAGTACTGCTACAGCGGCTTACATTATACTGTAAATTAACGTTGACATTGAAAATAACACTTTACTTGTTGAATGTGTATATTTTTAATTTAATTGAAATACAACACACACACCGTCCGATCAACCTGAATAATTCAACATTTGCTTGTGGAGATGAGAAGCTAACTCATGTTAGTATAGTTATATAAAAACTGATGATTGATAATGTCTGACTGGCCTTTGAAGCCAGAGGTTCCATTCTACTGTATTTGATGTAAGCTTGGCTTGGTATAGTTAAACTGACCGACAATGCAATAGATTAGAAGGCCTCAACACTCTTTATGTCCACCAATGGAATTCCTACTTTGTGTTTCTCCAACCAAAGGTCAGACAAAGAGGTGTGCATAAAGGCCAGAACTGAAAGGTGAGGTGAGCAATTTCCAGTGTATGTTAACTGCCATGTTGGCATGGATTCCTAATTCCTAATTCTAATTCACATAAAGAGTGGAGCAAAGGTATTTAAAATCACAATTAGTATCACAATTACTGTGATTTCCGTCTTGTGTTACTCCAGTTGTATGACAGAGGGCGCTGTTGACCATTCTCAGAGGAGAATGGGGGGCATTCACAAGCATGACAGAAAGACACGTGATGTGGTCACAAGTTACATGCATAGGCGACATTTTACAGTTAATATCAGGGCACCTCAATATTACTATGAAGCAATCCAGGATGATATTATCAATCAAAAAAAAGATAAGTAAAACACCAGCAAGAACAACAAAATGAAGACTTTGGAATGGCCAAGACAAACTCCTGACCTGAATCCTATTCAGATGCTGCGGCATGACCTTAAAATCAAATGGAGGAAATGTAATTTAAATGTTGCTTGCTTTAGAAATGGTTGTGGAAGAGAAGGGGGTGTGTCTGAGAACGAATGACCCAATTAATACAGGGGTGGGCAAACTACGGCCCAGGGGCCACATCCGGCCCGCCAAGTGTTTGAATACGGCCCGCCCAATCTTTCAAAAGTATTTAATTTAAACTCAACATACAACCTGGCATCATGGCCTGAGCCAACCTTTTGATGGTTGTATCAATTTCGTTGTTTGACATGGTCTGTTGTTTACAAAGTGCTCCTGAAAAAAGAGACACAAGCACATAATAATAATAAAAAATAAAATAATAATTATGATATTATTATTATAAATATTATGATTATTATATTTATTATATTAATGCTAATTATTATATTAATTATATATAATAATGTTGTTATATTTGCATATTTTACATAATAATAATAGAATCATTATTATTTTAATTTTATTTTAATGATTATAATATTTTATTATTTTTAAAATATTTAAATATAAATATAAAATAATAAATAATAATAGCAGATTGCATGACAATTTTACAGATACAATAATACCAGGTGGACTGTTACGTGTAAAATATATTGTCTGCCCCCCCCCCCCCCCCCCCCCCCCCGGAAATGTTGTTATATCAATGCGGCCCGCGAGTCAAAAGTTTGCCCACCCCTGCATTAATACATCAATTTTCAGTACCGCTTGTCCTCGCTAGGGTCGCGGGTATGCCGGAGCTCAAGTAAAAATCACATTTCCAACTGGGAAACACCGCCCCCTCACAGTAAAAATCGGTATGGCAAAAATAAGAGCACACAGGGCGAATCCATTGAACGCCTATCTGACGTGCACACACCGACTACTAACACTGCTGTTGACAGTACTGAACACCTCGATGTGTTTGATTAAAATAGCACTTCAAATAATACCCCAAACTCGCATATGGAGTTTTGTCCATGTTGCGGTGTATGTTGTTGACATGTTCTCCCCCTGCAGCGACAGGAAGTGGTGCCGTCCAATAGTATTGAAGGTAAAACTGGGAAGCGGTTGGTTTTCAGCAAGAAAAGAAGACGGTTGATAGTATCCACCGTGTCATAGGATTTTAACCACTTTAAGGGGGCTGTGACTGTTCGACGTCTGAGTGCTTCGACAAAACTGTTTCGTAGCTCGCCATGGCTCTGTGCGGTGGTGTCGGAGCCATGGCTCTACCAAGCGAGCTAATCGTCCATATATTCTCCTTTCTGTCCGACCGAGACAAGCTTCGGGCCTCGGCCGTTTGTTCGCGGTGGAGGGAGTGTCTGTTCTATCCAGCTCTTTGGACAGAACTCAAACTACGAATTGGTGGTGGTGGTTCCAAGTCTGAGGAGACACTGAGGTTGGAGTTCCTCATGCGGAAGTTCGGCGCTTTCGTGCGGGAGCTGCAGCTGGAACTCGCTCCCACGGAAGTCAGCCTCGGTTCCCTCAACAACGAACCGTCGTCGACCAGAGTCGACCTGCCTCCTGGTCCTGGCAACGACCAACAACTCTCCAAGCGATGGAGAGACGCCATGAGTGCCTACTTGGACCAGGTGTTGTGTGTGTTCACCAGCATCAGCAACAACAGGTGACCTTAGTCTTCATTTTAATTTAAAGTGACTATTTGTGTTTTATTTGTGGCCAGTTTGAAATCTATGTCCCATTATTTCCGGAATGTATTAGAATTGAGACATATTTTGTGCGTAGTCTTATGCTAACTGCGGCTAGCTCGGCTAGCATACGCAAAGTGACATTAGGAGTTACGTAACACTATCACGTCTCTTCAGATGGCAAACCGGCTATTTTGTCAAACCGACATTATTCGCCTGCAGCGAGTAGAAAGTTGTATGAAAAGGCGTTTGTAATGCAAACATTGAACGAACAAGAATACTGCTTTGTGTTTAGTGCGTTATGTTTTGAGAGGCCTCAGATAGAACAACTGGAGAGGCCACTAGAGGTGGGGAGAGTGATGCAACTACCGATATTATGAATACCATTGTATTGCTATACGATCGATGAGTTCGGTATTTTCTCTTCTTTTTATATATTTTGCTATATTTATAAATAAAAGAACTCTCGGGCCAAATATTTTGCTAATATTTTGCTAACTAATATATTAGTATTTAATTTATTTACAAATTTCCCCATTGAGGGACGAATAAAGGCATATCTTAATTTGCCCCAACAATTGATGGCTTATACTGCCATTAGAATTTAACATTTTATGTTGTTAAAATACTATTTGTTTGCCAAAAATGTTTGACCTGTGTTTTATTCTGACCATAACCATGATCAACAAATCAGAGGAATCAATCACAAAATCATCAAGTGCTCTTGAAAAAGTATAGGTTTTGACGATACTGGTCCTGTATTATTTTGGTTTTGGCATTACGATACCAACATTTGCTGTATCTCCCATCTATGGGGGCCACAGAAAGCTTTGTTGGCATGACTTGCTGAAATCAGCAATGACCTTACAACCACACATACAACCAAAACAAGTGTGTGTGAATGGTGCAGCTGTGCTATGTCAAAATTGCAGAACTGTAATAAATGCTGCTTGCAGGAAGTTTTCTCACACCTACCTAGGTTGTGATTCTGCAAACTAACTTTCTGTCACATATTCCATATTCCGCGGTCAGAGGTTATGTAAGCTATTAATGCTATTAAGGCATTTGTCTCTTACACAAATCATTTTCACCGCTGGCCTCAGTGGCCTTCAAATAGCGTTGTGATGCGGTAATGTACTCTGCGACCAAGGCGACTCTTGTTGCTGCCGCTTCCTTTATGGTTATTTTAAGCATATTATTGGTGAAGTTTTGTGTTGTGATATCAGGTGTGGGAACTGGCAGTCAGGTCACATTTCCCTTCCAAATAAACGGCAAGGCAGTATGCTCCATCAAAGTTTCACTTCTGACCAAACCCAACTCTAAACCCTCAAGAGTGAGTTTTGAATTTCTGTATGCTTAATTGCTGTAACTATTTCAAACTAGTGGATTGTAACCAATATATTCTCAATCATTTCATATTAAGCCAGACAATCAATGTATGCACTACAACTAGTTTCCCTAGGGAGACAATAACCTGTGGCACAGTCACAGTCATAACAATCATAACAGTTGTTACATTGTACTTTTGGAGAATTATCAACGTGTATGAGTGATGTTCTGAGGGGTAAACAAGACAAGAAAGAAACACTGAATTAGAGAGTAATTGTCACAGTTGATCAACTTTTGTGGTCCATTTAATGTTTTAAAGTCTTTTTTTTTTACATGGTTTAAATAAAGTTTACATTCTGATCGGAGGACAGAAGAACGTTGTTTCACTTCTGTCTTTTTTAATAGTCTTTTCGGTCAGATCCAGTACCGATACTAATAGTGTACAGAAAAGCTGAAATGCTGTTTGTTGGATCTTTTTTTGTTCCCTATTATCGGAATTGACATTCGCTACAAAAGATCCAAATAGGTTGGGTCCTAATTATATTGTATCCTTTTTCCTGTTTTCAATTCCAACATTTTCTCTTCCCTTGCCTCTCTGTCAGGAACCTGCAGAAGTTGAGTCTGTATGGTGACACCTGTGCTCTCCAACAGGAGGGACTCCTGGACAGTTCCAACCTGCATCACATTCATCAGGGCCACAAGAAAATCAACGAGTAAGCCCAAGCATTGCAACATAAAAACCTTTTAAGATCCAAAGCCAATCTTGCTTTCAAAAAATATATATTTTTACACCAATGTCATGTAAATTATATTGGCCTTTTTTTACCGAAGTGCAATTAAGTAACATACAAAACACAGTACATTAAGAAAAGTAAAGTACGAAAAGAATACATGTCATTGTTCACAACACAAAAACATGAGGTTGATTTAGCTTTAGTGCCACTGACTACTGTTACAAGTTAATTGTGAATATTGAATGTGTTTTGCCGTTGTTTCATTGCTTTACTGCCAGCACTGTTTTGTTTTACAAACACACTATAATCTCGATTAAGCATTTCCGCTTTTAACCAAGTTTGTGATCATGGAAGCTGTTGATGAACTGTGGTTCTGCACACGCTGACCTTGAAAAGGAGATAATTTTCAAAGCTCATTCTTGGCCTTCAGAACAGACAATGCGTAAAATCCCTGAGCTATTACTTGCCGCTTTGGCACTTGTTTACACACCACAATAAGCGCTACCTTCTTTTTTCAAGTACATTGTGGTGTACACAGTTGCACATTTCTTTCTTTTCATGAAATGATCTTGTTTTTGCATAACCTTTGTTTGTTCTTATTTTAACCGCTTTCAACTTGTTCATAGGATCCTTGTCCTTCTTTTCACCTCCCTCTGCAGGATCCAGCGGTTGTTCAGAGAGTTGTTGTCTAACAGCAGGCAGCTTCGGTGGTTGTCTTGTAGCTTCATGCTTGGTCTGGTGACTTCCACCTCCTTAGCATGCCTGTCCAATCTTTCCTCCGAGACCTTGCAGCACCTCAGCTTATTAGACCACCAGCTTGGTACGTAAGGAGTCAGAAAACACAAGTAATCTTCATTAATGGTAATGGTTGAATTGTGTTTGAACATCCATACAAATTACAATGGAATACATGAATGTGTTATCTAATAAAAAAAAAAACTAAACTAATAACGTTAAAAATCATCACCTCAACTTTACTTTCAGGTCCACTCATCTCACCATCAGAATTGGATCGTCTTTCATCTCTTCATTCTCTGGCTCTTGATTTCTCTGATCTGACATCTGAGCTTTGTGGTCTGCTGGCATCACCCCATCGCACTGCGCTGCATCGTCTCTCCCTGCTGCTCAATGGCGCCACTCTGGAGTTCAAATCATTAGAAGGCACAGCCACAGAGGATGATTGGAAAGCACTGGTAAAGCAATAACCCGCCCACTGATTATCCATCTTTTGAGTAACAAAATGTGACAGCTGATTGATGGTAATATACATACACATCATGGTAGTTTGTCCATTCCTCTTAGGTACGAGTGAGTACCAACTTACGAGTGTACATCATGGCTGTAGAGGTCAACAGCTCAGAGCTCCTCAGGGTTCTAAAGCCAAGCCTTCCGCTGGAACGCATCCACCTGGACAGTTACAGCACTCTGGTGTCCGACGCCACCCTGGAGCTCATCGCCCAGCAATACAACAAAACGCTGACACATTTCCTTTTACTGAGGGATGACCCAGATTTTCCAGACCTCAGTGTCAATCGCAATGAAGATCCATTGGTCCTCTTAGCTTGGAGATGCACTCAGTTGGCTGTGCTGATGATACACGGTGGGTGAGCTGCTTCTTCCAGCAGTATACATTGGAACCTCTGAAGTCATACGTGATCTGTTCAAAAAATTTTTTTCACAAAGGAAATTGTAATTGAAAGAATTCACTGATAATTAATTAGTATGCCATGTAAATGTAATTAATAATTGTAGACATAGTTTTCCTTTTTTGTGTTGTTTTTCAATATTTTGTAACAGAATAATGAGAGCAATGTGACTACATCGGTATCAAATAGTCAAATGGTTTGACATGGATGTCTGCACGTATTTCATTCTAGGCTACACAGTGTGGTCCCACAACTTGGTGGCAATTTCCCGGCTCCGTGGCTCCAGTCTGCGTGTCCTGACAGTGTCTGAGGAGAGCATCGACTTTGACCCTGACCAGCCGGTGTATTTGGAAGGTGATCCAGTTCATAACCTGGTGAAAGAGGTCTCACAGGGTCTTGGCCGAGTGTGGCACCCATGCATGGATTACAGCCTGGTTTTGACGGAACCCACCCAGCACTTCCATCATGAGCTGCAAGCCTTCAGCATGGGCATGTAGGCCAGTATGGCCATAATCTAATAGAGCGTGGCCGATGCTGTGCCAAGACCAGGCTAGACCAACCAACACACTGAAGTAAATCCACACCTCTAAGGTAGTTCTTAACCAAAATATATATATTTTTTTCCATTTTATGTTTTCTGTTGTTTAATGTACAGGGGTTTTAGCACACAATGGAGGTAAAACTATTTCCAAAAGGTGTCTAGTGCTAGCTTCCTGATTAGTTCCATGTTCTTTATACACCTTTTAGTAGCCACTTAGACATGGAATGTTGTAGTGCTAAAAGTGGGTCTCCCTAGTTCCTGTATTTCATGGCTCGGTCTGGTCTGGTCTTGCACAAAGAGCTTGCCATTTTTTGCTCTATTTAATTATCTCCAGGGCCATTGTATGATGTAACTTTTGTTTCAGTTTTTTGGCTCTTTTTTTTTTCTCTCCAATTACCTCCCACCCAATTACTGTAGGTGTGTAATTGTATGTTTTCCCTGTATGGTGTTTCCCTCACCTGTACTGGCTTTGTGTGTATTTAAATATTTCTATTAGAACACAACAGGACAGGCAGGCTGGTTCGGTAATGAATCGGTGGGATTTAGTCGGAAAATGAGCTGCGTGTGTGTGTGTGTATGCTAGACACAAGTTTAAGGTTTGAAGGTTTTGTTTTGTTTTGTTTTTTTTTTTTACCATGGCTTTGTGTCTCACCCACTCCAGCAAAAGTTGTTTGTGAGCATACTGATTAATCACTTCCTGGGAAACAACCTTTATTGCTTGTGGTGCTTTGAGAGAGCACCCTGTGTACTTGTCTGCTAGGTTTAAGAACCATGGGTTCCAGGGTGGACATTTGAAATGTAAAATTGCTGACTTGGGGCTGGCGCTGCTCTCGGTTTGAAGAGTTCTCAATGCCATGCCTTCTCCTTTGCCGCCTTTTACAGCTGACAAAGGTTGTTTTGCATGGTGAAAATGGTTGTATTGGGGAGATTGAGCACCTTAATGGTGGAGTTACGTAGATTCTTGGTAGAGGGTTGAATCTATCACAATTTCCACCTCTTAAAAACTTTTTTCGTAACCTCACCAGTTTACTAAACAGTCACCCCTGTCTTCCAGTGGTTGTTCATGGGCAAACTAACATGTTCAGCCCCCTCACAATAGAACCCACACATTATTTTCATGAGTTATTATTAGCTTTTATTAATTTACCTTGCTGTGTCTTCAACAGGTAAAGACATTTATATCCACATATGCGCTACCATGGGACCCATGACGGCAAGAACAATAGTGAGGTTGTGAGTAGAAACTGGATGTTCCTTCCGTATGTCACTGCTTTAGAAATCGTTTTTACTCCAACAGCAGATAAACCGATGACAAAGCTTCTATGGTGTGAAATACTCTTCCAAGCTGTGCATGAGGTGCAGCATTGGTGGGCTGTGATCTGATGAAGTACAGGGAAAAGAAAACATGCACTGAATGTAATTTAGCGATGTCTCTCTGCCGATTCAACTTGTTTTCTAGTGGTGTTTGATTCCTGCTAAACATTGGCCTTTTTTTAGTTGAGGTGGGGACGATAAATAGTTTGGTTTAGGGCTGTGAAATGGCACCTACGGCACAGCTATAGGACTCATCACCGTGGTGACAAGGTGTCTTTCAGTCTCAGGTAAAGCTGTTAACATCCCTTCTGACTGGGACCGTATTGGTAAAAATGGGTGTGGAAATAAGCACTTGTAATGCTGATGCTCTTTTTTTTTTTTATTTTCAAGTTCCTCTTGAGTCACAGTTGCCTTGGAAAACACCCCTTTGGTCTGGAAACGGTTGTTGATGGTGCTGGTTATTTTGCCATCTGATAAACACTCCGCTTTGATGGAGGGTCACTGAACCTAATCATACATTTGTTTTCTAAGAATTAGGTTAATAAATGTGGATGAATGGTAAACATTTTTGTCACCATTAAGATATGAGTAGGCGTTTCTTTGGAATGGCTGTCAATAGATAGCCTGCTGGGCCCAGGTCATATCTGAACTGAATGTAGTCGATTTTCAGGGTATTGTGGGTGTTTAGCGTGTTCTGGCTGCTTGCCTCTTCCTCAGCCACAGAGGCATCACTGACCGATCGTACTTGCTGCAATTGGAGTCCTGTGCAAGAACTTCCAAGCCAGGCGTTGTAGACAGAATATCGTTGAAAGGTTTGGTACCTGCAATAGCAGTGGTGTTTTTATGAAGGCTTTTTCTGAGCACACGGTAACATAAATGCAGGCTATTTATCTTCAATCTGTAGACTAGCTTTACATTTTCCTTCCAAATGGCTCTGTCTTGTTTATCTGTGTACCCACCTTGGCTCTGTATTGCACACTATGAAGGTCCATATCAAGGTGTTTTATACAGTATGTTGTTTGTGACTGATGGTCCAGCAGTTGGCTTGGTCATGGTCGAATTGGTTTCTGCTGATGAGCCTGCAGCTGCCAATGGTTTGATGGATGATGATGGGACCGTTTTGTTCCTGGTCCATATCTCAGGATGGGATTGTTGTACTTTGGGTACAAGAGTTGTGTTTTTTTTTTTTTAAGGTTGTCTATGACTTCTGCATATACACTCACAGCTCCTGCATCCTGAAGATGGGACAGCACAACCAGCGAAACACATCCTGAGCAAAATATGTATTTTAGATTAGCTTTGCTTTTTTTTTCCTTTTTATTTGTGCATTTTAGGTAGTTTAATGTTTATACACTGACAAGGCATGGGAAATTCAAGCAATACATGATACAAAATATAAATAACATTTTCATTTGACACAGCAAACATAATTTTTAGAAAGAACCTTAAGAATCTGAATGACTTTTAAGAATCGTCTTTGTCCTTACCAAGATTGGAGCTACTACAAATTACTCTGCTCATTAATTCATAAACATGTTTCTGTGTATGTGACAGCTATTTGGCAATAAAAATTGTGTGACTTATTTAGATAATTTGTTGCTCCAGTAGTTACACCTTTAAAGACATGACAATTAGATACATCTTAACTCGGTCACCACTTAAAACCCCTCTTTGCGGTGTCTTACTTGTTTAGACATACCGTTACCAGCTTAAGAGGATGTTTTTATCCGTGTGTTCAGTAGAAATGATGTGTCCAACAATGTTTGTATCAGCACCGCCCTTGTTGGTTTTGTTTTGTTTGTAGGGCAGGGTGTTTGCTCATTCTCATTCAACTTTTGCATGGAATGCAGCAGGAAGGGAAGTCACTTGTCTCAGGGTACAAACAAGGAGTAGAAGGAGGGAGAGAAACAGTATCTCAGGCCTCGAATTTGATCATGAGGTTAGCAGTCACCTGCTCTCCTCCTCCTTTCATGCGTTGCTGCCAAAGACCACAAATGGAGCAAAACGTGTCCACTGAGTCTATCTGAAGTGCCCGTTCAGTTAGCAGGCTGGTCCAGTAGTTTTGCTTCTACTCTTCACATTCTGGTCATTTTTCCATTCTGCCTTTTGTCTTTGTGGCGTTTTCTGCTGCTAGTTAATGGACGCTTCTCCCTGTGTGATGCACTTTGCTGGGCCAGTGAATATGTCTGCAGCTCTCATGTCAGGAGATCAGTGTTTGAGGGCACACAAACCAAAGCAGACTCACTGCATGTGTAAAAATGAAGGAGTATGGAATATATGTTATCGTCAGCCGTTTAAATCTTGCATGTCTTGACTTAAAAACAGTCGGCATGGTTGCACACCCTGGCTAGATTTGCAGCACAGTTGTGGAGTCCCCATAGTATGAATACAACTTTCCACCATATGTTTTTTTTAAATTGCGGGTAGCCTCTTTCACTGTGAGTGAGTGAATGTAAAGGTGATGAGAACACCACGGGGAAACTAAACACTTCTTTCAGGCGCTACATCCTGGTGAGGACAAAACCTGTGACTGGGGTCAACCTGGCCAGTATGAGATTAAATGAATCCATTTTTAAACACGCAAGTGAAATTCCTCTACCAGGCTGGCACTGGAAGTATTTTTGATGTGTTGTGCAGCCTTTGGTGAAATATGTCAGGAGTGTTTAGTACTCTGGAGCTGCTCGAGATGTTGGGAACAGGACATTCCACATGGGTGACTCTCAGGCCATCAGACTGACGTAACAGCTAACAACATACTTTAGAGTGTGCATGGAAAATAAAGATTTATATATGTATATATGTATACACACACACACATATATATTTTTACTTTGAATTGATTGGTGTGTTTGCAAAGACGAGGACGCAGCTCGGCACACCAGAGAACCAGCTGGACTGAGCAGAGTGTCGGTGTGATATCATTTAGGGGTGATTCTTTTTAAGTGTGTGAGGATTTCAAGGATGTGTGTTTATGCAAAGATTCGTGGGCCTTTTTGAGAAGGCAACCTACTCAAGACTGCAATGAAGTTGCTTCATTTTTAGTGCACACACACTTGCCGTTTTGGACATATGCAGAAAGCGTTTCACACACAACCGCACTCGGCTGTGTGTATTGAGGTGGTTGGTTATTCAGGTCACCATTACCAGCAGCTACCGCACACTGATGTGTGTCAGTTGATTGAACCTGTGCTGTGTAAAATTAGCTTGCGTTTTGTTTCTGTACTTGTGTAAAAAGACCGTCGCAGGACCAGTATGGCCTGATGGGTAACTAAGTCACAGAGCTGGGCTCTAATGTATTCCATCAACGACAGTTGGCCTCAACCGTTGAATAAAACTGTTGCTATCGCAGAACTGTAGACAAAAAATGGTTTTGTCTTGAGTTTGATTGAATGTGTCTGTTCAAACACCAATTAGCTACAAACACTGGCATGGGGGGCGGGTCTGTGTCCAGTGTGTTCATGTAGTACCAAAGCAGCAGACTGCATCAGTCCAAACAGCCTCCAAAACCACAGACCAACCCCACCAGTTTCATCTCCACTTAGATTGTGACTCAGTCGGAGTGCCAGTTCCAAGTGTTACATAATATTGCCTATCAGGATGTGTTGGAAACTGGCCCTCAAGTGTAGTAAAATAGTTATTTCAGAGACAACTTCAAATATTTCCCTTGTTTTTTTCTCCCTTTTTATTGCTTTGACAGTAGACTACTATTTGTAAATGCATGACTCTGACTGAGTTCACATAAGTAAGGCGATGGCGTTTGTTTTCTGTCACTGGGGAAAACACTGGATGTGCATTGCGCTGGTTAAAGTCAGTGTAGACATATTGCCTTGGGTGACATCTGGGTGGTTCTCACTTTTTTGCAACTATACAGAAGGAAACAAGCCAACCTCTGCTTACTACATCCCAGTGTGTGATATTTTTGGATTTTGTGGTGATACAAATGCAATTTTGGACTTAGAGAAAACAAACAGGGCACCAAGTTGCAAATAGAATAACCTGTCAAAGTGGTGTTCACCATTCAAATGACAAGTGTAGCTCCTGGCTTTGTCGTGACATCATCCAAGGTCAGTGTGGGTCAACTGTCTTGCTATCTCAGTTACAGTGGCTCATATGTTTCTGGCCAAAGTTCCTGTTTAAGCAGGCAGGCACGCGGGCCTCACAACTATGCAAGGGGAATGCATCTAATCCACACTCTTTGACTAGTTTTCTGTTTTGTGTGTTCTGCACCGTCACACGTTAGAGGCAAGGACAGGATATGATAACGACTTGCAATGACAACACACTTGGCCTTATGATGATTTATGAAATCGTATCGTTTCCTTTTTTTAAGAGCTTAAGATTCTGGTCAGTCAGCCCAGCGACAGCAGTGGTGACGGCAGGCTCACTCTTGGTCTCTGTGAGACTGGCTCGATGGCCCCAGTTTTATCGTGGTACGAATGTTGTGCATTTGTTTAAAATCAGGACAATTTGCAATAACAGCAGTCTTACTAGCAGTGCTGACAGCGCCTGGCTGCGTCTCTAGAAAACCATAGAAGAAGAGATATAATCTTTAAGAATATTACATCTATAAACTGTCATAGTGCATATTTGTAGAAGTATCAACTATTCATTTCTGTGGTGTATACATAAATACATGTCCAGGTTCAATTTATGAACATCAAGTATGTTATGAAAATCACCCAGACTTTGTACATCAGAAAACTGTGTGCGCGTGTGCGCATCTGATAGCCGTGTTCCAGTGTGACTGTGTTTGTTAGAGTGTGCACATAGGACTCGTATATTTGACCTTTTTTGGGGGGGGGGGTTAGTATGGGATCTCAATCATCCCATATCACAACCGGACAAGATTTCAGCTGTATTAGATTACTTTTCAAATTTCAAATGTATTTACTTCAGCTAAGATACAGTGCAAGATGAAGAACTGGTTTAACACCAGCTAAATCAAACTTACCGGGAAAAAGTAATTTCCTGTTTTTCGTTCTAATATTTCTCTATAAAGCAACTGAAATTATTGTAATCTTTAATTTAAATGATTTTTTGGACTGCCCTCAGCAAGTATTCCTAATGTGGTGTGTGTGTTGAGCCGAGCTCCCAAGCTGACAGGTCCAATTTGCTCATTGAGAACAGTATTGATCCACAGCTGTTGTGTTGTGGCAAAAAAAATGGAGGGTTGACACAAGCCTCTGCATAAAACATCTCACCAAACATGAGGGGGGAACGCGGCAAAATGTTTTGACTCTTGTGTTGAATGAATGCTTCTTCTTTTAGTCAGTGAATAAAAGCATCAGAAATGTATTTTGCTTCTCTTGTCTTTATTTCTCTGCCTCGTCACCTCCAATGCAGTGTGAATATTACATGATATATAATGTATTGTATTACAGTATGTTATTGGAGATGTAGTGGCTTGAAGTCTCAACTGTCACCAGGAACAACAGGACTACAAATTCAAAAACGGTCTGTTTTAATGTATTCCGGACATGCCCACTCTGCTGTGATTAGTCACACTCCCAAGCACTTCTGAGGACTTCTGGACACCATCTGTAGTAAAAAAAAATATGGCCATTACACATGGCAGGACTGCCAGTGTTTAAAAAAAAAAAAAAAACTCTGCTCGACCACTGACTGCGGTGGGTAAAGGCTATTAGCAAGTCCAGACATTGGTGAGCTTGTAATTGCACTCCACTTATGCACACTCTATAATGCTACACAGACAACCTCTTACACAAAATAAACACAGTTAGGACACTGATAAATTGTTACTTAGAGTGTTTCTGAGTCTTCAACATGTCCAAGTAATGTTGGAAATCCATTAGACTTCAACTGCAACAGTTTGGCAAATAGTCAAACTTTGCCCATGTTCACAAAACAGTCCCACAGGCAGCTCTACCGAGAAGAAGCCCTGCTAACTGTGACGTCACCGTTCCTTCCCGAAACTATCTGATGCCTAGCATTCAGAGCTATCTCCAACTTATTTCACGGCTCACTTCAAAATGCGCAAACCTCATTACCTGAAACTTTGGTATCATTTAACACGAAAATACGATATTCTAACATTTATAGTTCCGAAATGTGGAAAAAGCATAATAGTCACTTTAATTAATATACATTTAGACCATGTGCAATAGGGGGCAGTGTTGTCTCAGAAAGCATTGAGCGAACAGAGAAGAGGAATTACAAGTAGCAGAAGAAGAAAAACATGTGACTGGCGCTTACTGGAGGCAAGATGGCGGTGGCGGTACGCAGCCTGCAAGACCAGATCGAAAAAGCCAAAGAAAGCTTGAAAAATGTGGACGATAATATCCGTAAATTAACGGGAAGAGATCCTAATGAAGCCAGGTAAAAATAACTCTCCTCTTTACCTGCGTATTGTCTAGATTTAACGATCGATGTAACGTTCCCTTTGATGGGTGTGAGCTAGCATGGTCACGCAGCTAGCAAGCAAATTTACACCCTCTATAGTAGCGGTTTCTTGATAACAAATGTAAACTAGATATCTTATGGCTACCAAAGTTACACCGTAATGCTGAACAATATCAGTAGAATATAAATATCCCAATCATTCAGCGGCCAGGGGAACTGTGGTAGCTACAGAGTAGAGGCCTACGGGCATTGTCTAGTAATGGTCGATGTTTTAATTCACACACTCGACGTTGACCAACATTACACTCTGGAACATTCGAGGGAAATATAAGTAATGTCGATGTTGCTTCCTGTTGTGTTTTCAGACCGGGTCAGCCCCGCCGGTTTGGTGGGCCCATGGCAGGCGTCGGAGCTGGAGGTGGTAGAGGAAGAGGATTTAACCTGCTCAGGTAATGCCAGTCACAGTAAGATTAAGATATGCCTTTATTCGTCCCTCAGTGGGGAAATTTGTATAATCAATCACTACATAAATTGTCATTTATTTAAAATTGAATGGCAAATGAAAATGTCAATCCAGTAGGTGTATGTTAACATAGTAATGTAATTGGATATAGTTTGAAATTACATGCATTTAATGTAAATAATTGTGTTTTTGGTGCGTGTTTAGGCGCAGTCTCTCGGATATTGGGGGTGGTGGACCTCCTGCCAAGCAGCGGGACATCGAAGGAGCTTTGTTAAGGTGCGGATTTGTGCTAATATGGCCTATCTTTATTTTGAAATCACCTTGACTCTATTGCAAGTGTCTGTGGTTGCTGAATTTTTGTAATATTGTGCCCAGGTTGGCAGGAGACCAGAGGGCCAAGAGAGACTTGCGTAACGACAGCGACGCCGAGGATGACGATGATGTCAAAAAGGTAAGGAAAGTTTGATTGTTTTTAATTTTCGTGTAGTGTTTCTGGCTAATCAGCGTTTTCCCTAGTTTTACAGCTGTAAGGGATTCAAAGACGTACATTCATGCACGGAGGGGGATTGGGCTGAAAATCAGTTCAAACACTTGCACACGACCATCGTTGCTGACTGTATTGCAATTGCTTTGCCCTGTTACAGATACATTTCAACAAGATAAGGCTATTTGGTTTTTAATATGAAGGGCCCTGATCCTAAATTTCCAAATTTTCAGATTAATGTATATGTTTAAAATCTTATAGTATTGTTTTACATGATTTGAGAGTGCCATGTCATGAGGTTGGTGTGTTTTTTAAGGTATCCCTGGTTGAATTTTTATACCACTCCTACATTTTAGATGGGTGTGAGTAGAGCTGGACTTTTATCCTGATATATTTAGATTGAAGACCCCTGATAATTTTTCCACAAAGTGAGTTGAGACAAACTTTAAGCCAAATATGCGTGTCAAGTTGGTTGTTTTATTAAAATAATAGACCTTCACACCCTACCCCATCGTCAGAGACTGCCGAATCTGTAGTAGAAATAGTAGAAAATTGACCAAGACAACATAACCTTGAGATTGTGGTGGTTGAGCATTCATTCATTCATTTTCATGTGTAGACCAAATGACTGTATTATTAGGACATGCACTCAAATGATTGGTAAAATACTAGCAGCTCTCAATAGTTTGCTCCTGTTTTTCCCTCCAACCTACAGCCGGCGTTGCAGTCGTCTGTTGTAGCTACCACCAAGGAGAGAACACGCCGAGACCTCATTCAAGATCAGACCATGGATGAGAAGGGCAAACAGAGGTGAGATTCCTCCATGTATTAGTGTAATATGAAGTCAAGGAGTAACAGTCACATTGTTAATAAACATCCTGCTTTACTAATTGATCAGATTTGAAACCTGTGTATATTTGTTTTCTTCGTCAGGAATCGGCGCATGTTCGGCCTGCTTATGGGGACCCTGCAGAAATTTAAACAGGAATCGAATGTGTGTTCGGAGAAGGTGAGAAGTGGAATAGTTTTATAGTGAGGTGGGCATAGTAATTGAATCTTTATGGATAACCACTCAGTACTGTACACAGTACTGTGAATGGTTGGTTATACATGCCCAGTAGTTGACCTGAAGGTGGCTGGGATAGACTCCAGCTCCCTGTGACCCTGAATGGTATGAACATAAGTGGATAAAAAATAAACTAAATGTCTTTCTCCCTCTGCACACAGCAAAAGCGGCGCTCCGAGATTGAACAAAAGCTTGAGGTTCAGGCTGAGGTTGAGAAAAAAAAGCTGGAGTGTGAAAAGAGGGAGTTGTTTGAAGAGAGAAGAGCCAAACAGACTGAGCTGCGACTACTGGAACAGAAAGTGGAACTAGCTCAGTTGGTAAGATCATTTCAACATGTACACTACTAATATTTTTTTGGATGGTTTTAATGTGTTTGCGAATAAGACTATAAATTAGTTAATTGAAAAGGTACTGTATACACACAAGATAAATTACATTGTCTTTAAGTAAACTCTGAAGACTAAAACATTTTTCACATAAAGATGATTATGCTTGCTTTTTTTTTTTTAAATGTTTGCCTAATTGCATTCAATCATCCAGAAGCAAATAGCAAATATTTTCTATGATGTTCTGCACAATACATTAACAGGCTATGGCATTCAAATATTCCCCAAAGGCCTAGCAGTGCAAAATTTAGCCCAACACGCAACAACTGATTTTGACCTCATGAATTCTTACATAAAATGTCGGATTAGACATCCTGCAGCTCAACGCAAAACACTTCACTTTAAGCCAAAATCTACTCTTAGGGTGTACCCGCACTAGAACATTGGAACTGTGATTGGGCTAATTTAACGCCACAATTCCAGCACGTTTTGCTTGTGTAAGCTCACAGACCCGTACCATTCTCTACTAGCCTCCACTGCACAATTGGAAAAATATACAGTAAGAGTCAAAATAAAATTGGAACTAGTCCAGTCGCTCATGAGTATATTCGCAATTTGTCATTTCATGTAATAGATTCTCTTAAACCTTCATAAATGATAGCTGAAACTTTGTAAAAAATAATCATAATGATGAGAAAAGCCTGGGAAGTTGCAGTAATTTTCATGTTGGCTTTCCTGCACACACACAGCAAGAGGAGTGGACCAGCCACAACAATTGCCTGGTGAAATACATTCGCACCAAGACCAAGCCTCATATCTTCTATCTACCTGGAAAAATGTGCTCCGCCACTCAGAAACTCCTCGAGGACTCCACCAAGAAACTAAATGGTTTGCTAATTATTCTCTAAGTATTTTTTTTACTTGCGTCCTAAAACCTGACTTTAATGTATGTGAATATCTGTTTCCTGACAGCTGTGTTCGAAGAGCGGCGTGAAGCATTCGTGGAACACATCAACAAGATGGAATCCCGACCACGGCGTCAACTAAACCGCGACCAGGACGGCAACACAGCGGCGGCAGGGAAGGACCACTCTGCAGAGGGTAAGCCAGCAGGTCAGGTAGTCAAGGTGAGAGGTAACAGGGAAGCTGCAGACATGGAGGAAGAAGAAGAAGAAGAAGATGAGGAGCAAGAGGAGAAGGAAAAGGGGGTAGATGTTGAACAGGAGTATGACAGAAAGGGCACAGAGAAAGATGACCTAGACGAGGAAGGGGATAGTAGGGACGGGTTAGTTAAGGAAGTGGAGATGGAGTTTGATGAAGCGGGGAATGGTGAGAAGGAAAGGGAGGAGAACACGGTGGTCCATGAGGAGAAAGATGAGAAAGCAGGCCCAGGGTTAGAGGAGATGGAAGTGGAGGGAGGGAAAGAGCAGGACAGGACCAAGATAGAGGAGGATGAAGACAGTAAGGACAGTAAAGAAGGGCCCTCAGACCTCGAAACTGAAAAGACTGAGAACACCCCTCCTTCTGAACCAACCACGAGCCACCAAGAGGCATCTAATAGCGGGCAGCTGAGCCCCAACTCGGAGGAACCAGCAGCATTGATGTCTGAAACCTTGGCAGTCTCTTCTCCCACCTCAAAATCTGAAACCGCCTCCAACACCCCTGGACCAGAGCCAATCATTCCTGACTCCGAAGTCCAGGATCCCACCACCCAGAACCAGGCAGAGGAAAGGGAAACGGGTGATGATACGGCTCCAAAGCCTCAACCCTGTTCCCAGGATGCCCCTAGCGACCCCGCTGCACTTTTGAAGGAACAGAAAGATGGCGCAAGGGGCAGGAAGAAAGAGAAGGCGTCAAGGAAGGGCCGCAGTCAAAGTCGCAGTTCCTCGTCTTCCTCCTCTGGCTCCTCCTCCAGCGGAAGCTCTACCTCTTCCTCTGGTTCCAGCCGCTCCTCCTCCTCGTCGTCATCCTCTTCGTCCTCGTCGACCAACAGCAGTAGCCGAAGTCGCAGCCGGGACAGCGGAAAGCGCAACAGGAGGCAGTCGGGCAGGGACAGAAAGAAAGAAGAGAAAAGCCACCGCAAGAGAGGAGGGAGTAGTGGAGCACCAGCAGGCAAGGATGCAAAGGGATCCGAGGAGAGGAAGAAGAGGAGGACCGATGAAGGCAGGAGCAGGTCGTCTCGGAGCGATAGGGAGCATAAAGATAGGGACAGGAAGGACAAAAGACGCTAAACTGGGTCCCATTTTGCTTTGTCGGCTAAAGCTAGTGGCTTTGCGGGACAATAAACGCCCCAACATTTGACCTAATCACACAAACGCCTAATAAATAACACATCGCCCACCATAACATCGACTTTAAGCAGACCTTTTTTCAGATTTGGCCATGGTAAATCTAAAAAGTAATTTTAATAGAAATGTAAATTAGTGACTGACAGTCCAGCTATTTTAAACGATTGACGCAAAATGTAAAATTTTTGATGATTGGTAGTATGCTGAAAGGAGTCTTTTTTTTTTTTTTTTTTTACATATTTTTCATCTGATATTGTCTGTAAAATCACTGGCAGTTATGGCAGCCATGATATTTTTATCACAGTAGTTGTCTTCTAGTTTTGTGGCTACTGTGTTGTTTTGAGTCCATGCCATGGTTCTAAATGTGATTTTGTTTTTTCAAACTGTTTTTCATTGTTTTGTATCAACCCATCAGCTTCAAATTAAAGGTGAGATATTAGTGTATGGGATTATTCTTCACCTGGAGGCTATCAAATATTAGCTATACTGTGGAAACCCAAAGTCTACACAACCCTGTTCAAATGCCAGGTTTTTGTGATATGGGGGGGGGGTTCTTTTTTCCACCTTTATTGTGACTTGTACAATGCAATTGAAACCTTTAAATCGCCTGGTTGCATAAATATGCACAACTTAAACGAATACTTTGTTGCATTACCTTTGGTTTTTATCACTGCACTCATTTTAATAGGAGCCTAGCAGTGTGGCAATAATAGGCCACTCTTTGCAAAACCGCTCCAAATCTGACAATTTGTGAGGGAATCTACTGTGCACAGCCCTCTTCAGGAGATTTCAGTCGTCGTTTTGCTAAATCAAGTTGGCCGTGGATGTTTTTCTTTGTACAATAAGTCTTCCATCTTGCCACCATAGCCCGGACATGAAGATAGGAGATTGTTGTCACATGTATATTACACAGCCAGTGTTGGTTGTGCAATTTTTTTCTCCACTTGATTTCCTTGGTATATTCAATTCCTTGGAAATTCTTTTCGCCTTCACCAGACTGATATCTTTGATGTGATTCCACTAATGTTTTGGAAGCTCTCAGGGGACCATCTTGCTGTCATTTATTTACATCACAAAAACCTGACATTTGAACATGGGTGTGTAGATGCTGTATACTTGTGTAAAAATGTATATAGGTTGCACATATGGCATTTTAACCAATATTTAATAGAAAAATATTGCATTCCAAGTCAACTCAAAATAAAAGTCTGATAAATTACAGGTTCACCAAACTCATCTAAAAAATAAGAGATCAACTACTGATCAGTAGGGCGAGTCATGTCAATCAAGCTCCATCTTGGTGCTCCCGTTTGCCACACTTCATATTCTCCACAAAGTTAAACTGCTTGATTGAAGCCTGCTCTCTTCCCGGTACCCGAGTGGGATCCATTCAACCTTCTGACAGTCCAAAAAACGATGTTCACTCAGGCTGGTCTGCCAGGTCGTTCTGCTCAAAGTATCTAAAACACCAACAAGTATATGTTGAAGCTGCATTTTGAATACTGTTTCTTGAACTGCATGAATTGTATAATATGTTTTTGTGGTGAGTAGTGCAGGTGCAGTATTTGGCATAGCTAGTGCTGTATTGGTATACAGTACTATGTGTTGTCTTTTCATGAAACGATGGAGCAATTGTATTATAACAAATACCTTGCAACCAGGCAGATAAGAAGGTTGAGAGCAGGTAAGTTCTCGTCGTCTTGACTTTCCTATCGAAAAGCACAAACAAATCACACTGAAACTAATTCTGACAAATTACCAATTATTTGATCCAGTACTCCTCCTTACCAAGGTACTCCTAACTTGAGCACATCTCCTAACCAACTGTCGGATGGAAGAATGAGCCTCAGGTAGCAATGGCTTCTCCAGGCAGGCCAACAATGCATACAACCAGCGACCCTGTTGATTATGTACATGCATGCTGTATTAGATGATATACAGTTTACACTTCATTATAACATAGCAAACTCACCAACTGAGGCACAAAAAGTTGTTCTTCAAACCAACTGACAAGGATCTCCAACACTGCCAGCACTGTGGACTGCAGACAAAGAAAAATACATCTATTTTAAGTCTTTGGCATCGTCATCTGAATTAGAAACAAAAGCCTACCTGGCTGAGTCGGCTTACGATGCTTAGGAAAGGTGGGAAGCCAACCTAAGCAGTTTTTACAAGACTGCAATTAGATTTTCAACTGTCCAGACCGTATACTCTATATACAAATACATGCTATGATACTGCAAAATACAACCTTGCCATAGTTCAGGCCTGCCTCTTCGTCAGTGTTGGAGGATGTTCCACCCTGATAGACCAGCTCTCCTAAACAAAATCTCTTCCAGCCTTCCTCATCTGTTTGTTTTGGCTGCACACAAACAGACAAAGTACCGTTATTCTTCATTCGTCTTGGTCATAATGTAACATAATGTACATTCCTCACCATTAGGACATTGCCGTCAAGGGAGTGGCTACACCAATGTTGTCTGTTTTTTGTGATGTTCTGTGAGTAAAAAGCAAAAAAGCTCAGGTACCAGATATCTTCAGTGTTCAATCAGCTTGCTTGGACTTACCTGTCGGACGTCTGAGAAATTACTGACTTGACGCTGTTGCCAACTGAGACTGGGAGAGAAACCAGCAGGAGCAGCATGGCACCCAGCCACCTGAAATGGAAAACATTTGTTTCTCATGTGATTTGAGTAAATTCCAGTTAATATAACTGTTTACTGCTTTTTCCCAGATTCTAGTAGTGTCACATACATGCATGATAAAATAGTCATTTTCAATCAGAATACATGCAAGGCTATACAAAAATACCATTATACTGAACTCACAGACACATTAACAGTTTGTTGCTTCTTCAGTTTCTTGGGGTCAAGCTTAGCAACAACCACTTCCGGACACAACGCTGCCTCCAGCCTGATGGGAAAACATTATTACACGTTACTAGAGTCAAATTTTTCATATTATATGACAAAAATGCATTTTTAAAGACGTCCACGCGCACACGTTCACTATTAGATTTTTTTTCTAACATTTCTACGATAATAAAAGCAACCGGAAACCACGCTAGCGTTGCTTTTTCCGTCACGACTCTTTCAAAATAAAATGGCAAAAAAAACATGCTGTGTTTTGGGCACAGCGGCGTCACAGTATGCCATTCACCACCTTTACTTAACCAATGCCCGACCAAAATGTGGCTAAATTTCACGTATGCTTACTGCACTTGTCGAAGGTACTCCTGAGGGTTTCTTGGTGGACCATCTAGCTTCAGATCAGCCGAAGAGTCTCCGCACTCGACGGGTAGCAGCCGAGGCATTAAATCGTCAATGTCAGACTTCATGATGTGCGATGAAGACTTTGGACAACTATACAGAACCGCAAAGGCATACGGTGGTAACGAAAATAATCAAGTCTGTTACAAGCCAAAAACAAAAAAATGCCAACTAGGACGCCATCTTCCCGACATGCGCGTTTTATGACGTCACTAACGCGCGCGAGTTTGGATGTAGTGTTGAACAATACTGCTAACATTTGCGTCAATACGATACCAAATAAATGTAGGCGCAGTATTATTGATACCGACACTCATACCGAGCATTTTTGATACTATTTAACAATATACCACAATGTAACAATATCAACAAAAGAATATTTTTTTTATATTTTCTTAGGTAAAATAGCTGAATTTGCAAATTTTCAAATTGAGGGAAGAAATGTGGCATACGGCTAAATTTAGTTAATTATAAGTTAATTATAGTTTATATAGTTCTCTCAACTCTTGCTCTACTTTCATTTGACGTTATGATGCTAAAGTCTCATATCATTGGCCGCATGGCGTGTCCATCAATACATAGTTCAGCCCCTGCCCTCAAGTGCTAAGAGTGGAAAAGGAAAAAAAGAAATTAGAGAGCCGACTCTCACTTGATGGAAATTGACTCTTCTGATTCAAAACATCATACAAAAACTTGAATTAGTAGTTTTCTCTGTTGTGCAACCAATAACAACAAATGAAACACACACATGTTCTTGTATGTAATTATTCCTGTTACAGACAGGCCTGCTATGTTAATAATTAGCCCATGTAGGGTTTATATCTTATCAGGGCTCTAGCACTCACTATTGAGTCTTCTGCGGTGGTTTAGCTTCAAGGCAATGTCCATATGCCGACTCAACTGGTTGGACTCACTAACAGCAACTTTTTTTGTCTTTACATATTCCTGTGAAATCAAGCATGGCTCTTTCACGGGATGACTTGAAGTTCTGGAATATGTGCATTATTTTTTTGGTTTTACCTCATATAAATGTTGGATTACTATCTGACTTCAAGATCTGTGGAGATTCAGAGTGTGAAAGTAAGTGATTCAAAGACATTTAACCCTATAATGCCTAGAGAATCTAAGAGTTTTAAACCCCTCTGTTCCATCCACCTGTATACATGTATAAGAATGGACGGCAAAGTGAAACTGGTGAAAGTGATTCATTTCTGTTTCCTCCCAATCTTTAAGCAATCAATTGCCAAAAAATCTTGATGTCCCAAATATGACATGAAACAATTTTTTGAGTACAAACACTCAAAAATTCCCATAATTTGAATTTGTGGGCATTTTACTGGGTGGTTGAGGCTTAAAACGTCTTACTAAAATGTTTCCAAACAGCCTCATCAGTGTTTGTTACTATTTTAATCCTCTTTGTGTTTCTTTTTATTGTGTGTTTATGCAATATGTATGTGTGCACAGGCCGAATGAGCAGGGTGCGAGCTGTCATGGATCACCATGGCAAGGACTGTCGGTTCTTGAACTTCCGACAAGGAGACACCATTTTTGTTTACCACAAACTGACTGGAAAGAGTAACAATATTTGGGCTGGCATTGTAAGTCTGACTTTCCATTTTCTTTTGATATTTTCTTATGAACTCTATTTTTCGCTGTGATATAAGTCATGCCTGGCAGAACATTCATTAATTTATTCATCACGGTCATCGGAGCATGTCTGGCAAACGTATTTGCTATTTTCAAACATATAGGTAGGATAGGAACAAGCCCCAGGCTCTGGGCGTTGCGTTTCAGGTGGCGGATAAAGTTTGATGTGTTGAGCTGGATGTTTTTGCAGAATATCAAGTCCCACACGATTGACGCCATGTTTGTTTACAAGTGAGCTCAGGGGAAGTTACAGCACATCACAGAAACGGAGCGTTTGATTTGCTCATGCTAACCCACCTTCAGCACAGTACGGGTAATCTCTCATCATTGAAGTAGCTTTTTTATCGGTTCCCTGAGCTATTTTTTAATGTTATCGGAGTTATATGACATCATAATCCTAAGTAAATCCCTTAATATTTCAAGAATGTGTGTCAGTCTAATTCAAAGTGGTCCTTTGGCTTCATGTCGCTTGAACTAAACCACTATTTTAATTTCAGATTCACAAACAGTTTGGCTATTTTGTAAAAGAAGCTGTGAAAGAGGAGCAGACATTTACAACTCAGGAGATCATAGTTGAAACACAGGTATATCTTTTTTTTTATCAGAATTTGAGAAGTTATAAGTAAGCAATACGCTTCCTAAAGGTGTCTGACTGCGTATCCTCTTGTCATTAAGGAATCCGATTTTTTTTGTATGGATGAGTTTGGCTACCCCATTGACTCCAGTCATTTGGACACCGATGGTGATGACACTGATCTGAAGGCCCCACCCAAGGAAGCTGAAACAAGGCATTACACTGATGCATCATCTGGTGATGTTTCTACAGCACCTGATACCCCACCAGAAGAAGTAGATGAAAACAAAAAGGAAGGTGATGGTGCTGCCAAGACATACCAGGAGTCCCCTGAAACTCAAAAGTCATTGAGAGAACAAGCTGGGTCTCTCGCCTCTTCCTGGCTCAGTACTTCAGTGGTTGGATGGTTTGATCAAGGAAAAGAGGAGGAACTTGACAACACCAAACAACAGATGCAGGCTGAAGATTCAACGACAGGGTGGCTGGGCTTTGGAAAAGAAGATAAATCAGAGTCAACCGAATACAACATAAACAATGGACAGCAGGAAATAAAAAGTGTTGATTCTTTCACTTCGACAATGACTGGGTGGCTTGGCTTTGGAGGCGACAAAACAGCAGACTCGACAACAGAAAAAGAAGTAGAGAACTTCAGGAGCAGAAAACTCTATTTGGATTTAGACACACAAAAATTACAAGAGGAGCCTTCTAAAGAGACGGGGGCGTTGGATTGGCTGGGGAATGGACTCTCCAGAACACTGGGGTTTGGCCTGAACAACCAGGACACTGGAGACAAGATACAAGTCAGTAGAGCCGGGATGGATGAGGAAGAGAAACAACCAGCATCTGATTCTTGGTTTGATTTGGGGATTGGAGACATTTTGGCCTTCAGGAAAGATAACAGTGAATCAGGCACAGAATCTGATGCTGGTGTGAACAAGGAAGAAACAAGTGCAGTAGATGGTACATCTCAGATTGATCAAAAAGATAACCATCTCCATAACAGGTTAGAAGACGTATTTTCTTTTAATGATAAGGACAAAGAAGATAATTTAGATAGAACCACCATTGATCAGGATTTTATTCCCCAGAATGACTCAACGTTCACTGAGTCTGTGAGTCAAATTGAGGACTCCAAAAGTGAAAAGACAGACTTTACAAATGAGGTTGATGAGGGTTTCTCAGAGAAGAATCAGGATCATGAACCGGAAGATCAGGAGAACTTGGACACAGCTGGTGATAACGCAGACACCGAGTCATACCATCATGAGTTCATCCAGAAAGAAGAACGTAGTCCTCCAAAATTCACTTCAGACTCCCCCAAAAGTACTCAAACAATATCTGAAAAGCCACCAGAGGAGGAAAGGAGGGACACATACATTCAAGATGCCAAATATGTGTCTCAGATGATGGACTTTTTTAAAGAAAGTGGCTTTGAATCTTCTCCACGGCTTAAAGTGGAAGATGAAGAAGAAAAGGAGGACGAGAAGCTGGAGATTGAAGAAAAGCAGGGGAAGATGTCACAGTTACAAGAGTATAATGATAAAGACAAGGAAATGCAGGCTGACTTAGAAGTATTAGATGGGAAGAACACAAAAGAAAATGAGGAGTTAAAAAAGTTGGAAAACAGCAATAAGCTGGAGGTTGTACGGTTAGAAGAAATGAAGCAGGAAGAAGTGATGGACTTAGCACAGACAGTGGAGAAGTCTGAAGCTGAAGACGAAGCAGATGAATTCAGAGACAATTCAAACGATGAGAAGCAGCGAGAGGAGAATGAAGAAGGTGGCGAGTTAGTCAAAGATATGGAAGAGGCACACAAATTGTTTGAGATGAAGGACTTAGACTATTTGAAGAGGGAAGAGTTGAAAGAGATGCAGGAGATCTCAAATGAGTTAGTACAAAAAACCAAAGAGTTAGCAGAGGAGGAGTTGCAAGCATTGGAAGAAAATAAGCGTCAGGAAGATGGCAAGTTGGAAGAGATAGAAGACAAGAAGCAGAAAGAAGCAGAGGGGAAGAAGTTGGCATACATGATGTGGCAAGACTCAAAACAGATGGAGGTGGATGGGTTTGAGCACAAGAAGTGTGAAGAAATAAAGACGTTTGCAGAGAAGAAGCAGGAAGAGGATGATGAGTTAGTACAGAAGTTAGAAGATGACAATAAGGAGTTAACAAAAACACAGAAATTGGAAGCATTAAAAGACAAACAGGAAGAAGTGGAAAGGTCCGCTGAAAATCAGAGTGAGTTTGAACATGAGAAGCAGGACGATGTCAACAGAAGTGATAGGCGGGATGATGAAGTATTACAAAAGAAGACAGAAGAAGAAGTGGAAGACGTCGAAGAGGAGTTAGTGCGGGTAAAGGATGATGGAAAAGAGGAAGTTAAAGTGGAGCCAAAGACTGCTGAAGTCAAGGACGATTCTCATGATGTGGCTTATAGAAGAAATGCTGAAAACGAAATGGAAAGTCTTGAATGTTCTGATGAACTTTGTACTCAGTCAGATCAAGATGGAAACATCAGAGATAGAAAAGGACCTCCAGCAAACCTCCCTGTAGAAGACAGGCAGCATGATAAAAATGAAGAAGTTGTTGGAGTTCTCACCGGCACAACTAAGCCCGCTGATAATGATGTGACATATTTACATGACAAAGGTGACGGTGGTCCTCACATGAGTCCAGATCATCTCTATTCAGTTGATATAATTGAAAAAACAGACATGTGTGATGGCATGGATGCTAAATGTGCCAATGGAAAGATGACAGATCCAGTGCCATCCAAGGTCCAGGTTGAAGAAAATGATGTAGTGACACCTGGAAGTGAAGGAATATTTGGTCTTTTTAAAAAGGCTGTCATCTCATTTGGCCAAAGACCAATCACCCAAATAAAAGAATCAACAGAATCTGATGGAAAAACAAGTCAAATTTCCAAACCACAACCCCTTCAGACTCCTGAACAAGAAGTGGACTCCACAGCAAGCCATTTTCAAAGAGAGCCAGTATATCCGCCATCTCCATTGCCAACACCCAAATTCCATCCCACTTCTCCACCGAAACACCTCCCCAAACACTACAAGAACGTACAATCGCATATGAGCATCAAGGAGACGATTATTTTGACTGAATTATTGGGAAAGAACAAATTGCAATTTTTGGATTACATTCTTGGCAGTAGAGAAGTTTTTACTGAAGATGTTCATAGTGATGAATCCATACTGTTGGATATCGAGACACTTCTGCGTTACCACAGGGAGACACAGTTTGCCCCAAACATGAAACTCTCTGGTCGACCAGAGGAGAATCAGGACAAGACCGCAACCATCACTGCAATTGAGAAACTAGAACTACTGCTGGAAAAAATGAGACACACTTTCAACACCAGAAAATCAGACCATAAAGGTATGTAACATTACAGAGCATTGTTATTTTCATCACAAACAATTACTTGATTTCAGTAACTTTAATTGAGTAAATGCTTGTCTTCCTTCATACAGCTCATCCAAGCGAAACTATGGAGGCGGGACCAAGTCAAAGAATGGGGTTGATAGAGGGGGAAGAGATGGATGATACCACACTGGGTACTCTTTATAAGGAATCACGCAGTCAGACTGAACCACCACACTCACTGAAAGGTAAAAAATTGACGTGGCGGTCTAAAATTGTTTTTGGAAAAAAAATAGGCCATCTATTTGTCACAAGTTTCAACATTTGGTTTGTATTCCGATAGCGTTTAATATGAACAACATTCATTATTGTATTAATGGCTCAGTCGTACATAATATTGTGCTAAAGAGGGATTGTCAACTGTCTTTTTAGGGTTAATGGTGCAAATTCAGGACTTTCTTCAATGGATTCACATGCAGGTTGTCTCACTCCCATTTCTTCTATTTGTATTTTGAAATTTTACTTAGAGGGTGGCACGGCAGTCGGCGGTTAGCGCGCAGACCTCACAGCTAGGAGACCAGGGTTCAATTCCACCCTCGGCCATCTCTGTGTGGAGTTTGCATGTTCTCCCCGTGCATGCGTGGGTTTTCTCCGGGTACTCCGGTTTCCTCCCACATTCCAAAAACATGCTGGGTTAATTAGCAACTCCAAATTGTACATAGGTATGAATGTGAGTGTGAATGGTTGTTTGTCTATATGTGCCCTGTGATTGGCTGGCGACCAGTCCGGGGTGTACCCCGCCTCTCGCCCAAAGACAGCTGGGATAGGCTCCAGCACCCCCGCGACCCTCGTGAGGAAAAGCGGTAGAAAATGAATGAATGAATTAATTTTACTTAGAACCTCCTTAAGATCCAACAGTGCAAAATGTAAATTCTTGCAATTTTTCAACAACAACACACTTGTTTCTAAAGATAATAAAGACATGTTTATAAGTACTTAAACATATAAATCAGGTTTATACTTTATATAACTAGATAACAGCTAAAGATAATTTCGTTTAGTGACACCTGTTCCGAATGGTGACACTCAGATCTGCCAGTGTGGCGTTTCACAATTGGTGACGTTGCAGATCAACCATTTCAAAATGTAGGGTACACCCACGCCTTTGTCTTACTCAAAAGTGTTTACATGTTTTATGTGTGTGTGGAATGAATTGTATTATGTAATAACTTATATGTGGAATTATAATTCACTAGTAGAAGTTGTGTGAAATATTTCTACTCGTGAGAGCGGCAATAAATGTCGATAAAATACCCCCCTGCTTGACGTACATGTTGGTGCAGTCCACTGGGGAGGACGATGGTTATGTTGTCAGTTCACTGCTTACCGGGCTACTACTAATGACAGCGTTAACACTTAATATTTCCAAATTGTAAATCAAATGAACAAATTCAGACATGGAGCAACAGCCATCAAGTGAAAATTTTGACAGCGCGGTGGACTATGAGGCGACGGCAGAGACCTACTACAGTGTCACGGTGGAGAAAATCAAGGATGTAGGTTATGTGGCAGGTTTTGTTAGCATTTCTTGCTAGCTTCACCGCTGACGTATAGCTGTCACCTAATCTAGCTCTGTATTCGTTTTGTGTGTGTTGAGTATTTATTATTTATCTCATTTGTGCAGTTCAGTATCGTGTCATATCAGTGCTCTAAGCAAGCTGTCATAAACTATAGTGTGGTTTGTGTATATAAATAGTCATGGTTAATAGTTAGCTTTCTCAATATTTAATTGTAGGCAGACGAACTGTGTAATTGACAATGATCACGATCATATGTTGGATCTTGACATTTCCTATTTAAATAAACGGTTTTGGATGGTTTGGGAGTCATTTAGGTCAAGACTTCTGATTCAGTCTGTTCGGTGAAACATAAACCTGTTAAAAGAGTGGACCTTAAAAGGGGCTTTGTATACAGTGTGGTCTATTAAAAATATTCTCTAAATCCCAACTACAGATACTAAGCAAAAAATACAAATTAAAAAGTTAAAAATTGTACTCTTCTCCAGGTCGTGTCATCACTGCCTGACGACATCAGACCTGGGCCTGACCTATATGGGGTCCCATGGGAGCCAGTTGTGATCTCCAGTCTTGTGGGGCTGATGACACTGTTATTGTTTGGCTGCAGATGTTACTTCTCTGTGAGTATACAGCACAAGCACACACAAATGGCGTGGTATCACAATGTTGGTCATGGTTATGTTGCTGTATGTGTGGGGAGAGAAGTGGTTGACATACATTGCATGTGCTCTGTATTCAAATCATAAAATGACTGTATGCCAGCCCATTATAATATGGGACAATGCTAGTCAAAGCTAGTCATTGTAGACACAATGACAGAGCAGTCATGCCCAAAGACAGCTGGGATAGGCTCCAGCACCCCCGCGACCCTCGTGAGGATAAGTGGTAGAAAATGAATGAATGAATGAATCTTGCATTCTCTTCCTTGTTGAAGAACTATAAAATCACCCACTAGCACTTGTGGTTGGCTTAGATCATTGACAACAGATAATTAAATCAGTCCAACAATCTTTGGAATGTCACATTTGGTCTCTTTTCCGTCTTTTCCTACAGGTCAAAAGCAGAATGTATCGACGTAAGTTGCCATATTTTTTCAGTTATATTGTTAAATAATGCTGTCCACTATGCCCTATGTCCGTATTTAAACGTAAGTACTGTATATGTTTTTGATATATTTACATGTATTTACATTTTTCTCCTTTTTTTTCCAGGTAAAGAGCGGTGGATGGCTGAGCAGGTTGCACAACTGCTTGACGAGAAATGTAAAGTCCTTGAGACCCTCAGTGAATGTCAACTAGAGGTATGCATGTTGGCTGTTGGACAAGTCTTCACAATACAGTATAATGGATATATTGTCTGAAAAGATATACTGTATGGTGCTTTTAAGGTTAAATGTATACTGTATGTTCACCCTGATTGCGGCCATCCCCAAGTGAGGGCCGCTTACAACTTTAATTATTGTTACTATGCTTTATTTTTAGTATGATAAGCTGGAAAACTCACTTAGGGAAAGTGGTGTGTTGGTCCAAACCCATAAGACAAGAGACCTTGAGGTACAGCACATCATATCAGATATGTAACTGGTCAAATAAACCACACATTTATATACAGGTTAATATTCTCTTTTTCCTGTTTTTGGTTTCATCCAGGTCAAAGCCCGACAGTTAAACCATGATCAAATTGAACTGGAAGAAGATCTGAAACAACTAAAAGATCAGTTGCATCAGCAGAAAGAACACAATCTAGCGCAGGAAAAACAGGTGAGAACAGACATGAACAGTACATATTCACTGCAGAACAGCTGTAGTTTACATAACAACCACATCGCTGGTCAAGAAGGAGGGAAGTAGAATGTGTTTTTTTTTTTTTTTTGTAAAGTGAATTATATTTAATGTCCTTCTAGATAGCGCTCCTTGAGGAGAGCACGAAAACAATGGAGGAAGAAACCAAGGAGCTCCAATCACAGGAAGAACAGGTACGCTGTGCACATTGTACAGTCATCCTTCATTTATCGTGGTGAATCGGTCCCAGACCCAACCACGATAAGTGAATTTCTGCCTAGTAGAATATTCAATATTAGTAAACATAATATTTTTTGTAATTGGAGCATAGAAAACTGTGTATGAATACGTTTTTTTAACCATTAATAGAGCCCTGTCCTGTAGAGGTTAAATAACTCCTTTAGTTACCTTTACACTCCTATTATTCTTTTACACCCACATTGGTGTCGGCTCCAGGATCACTGCAGGGATGTAAGACACGGCCGTCACTCCTAGCTCTTTGCCAATGCCTTAGCAGTAATTATTATGCTGCATTTAAAAATAAAAACAAAACCTGGAAAATTGGACATTTCACTCCTCCAACTCGGAAATGTGCACTGGTGTGCCATTTGAAGTGTTGCATCTACCTTCACAACACAAATTAGTTACAATTAGTACAAATGCTTCTACATAATCACTGCATTTGAGTTTTTTGTGAATTGATTTATTATAATACATAAAGCCAAAAAAATGTTCTCAAGACTGCTGATTGTTAAATTCTGTTGTCCCAAATGAAACAAGTAGGCCACTAAGTCGTTTTTTCTAATATTTGTGCTTTGTAAACTCTAACTAGGATACTTCCCGTTTCCCACTTCTTTGAACACATCTTTAGTGACCACTTGACGTGTTTTTAGCCTTGAACCACTGCTTATAGTCAATGTTCATGCCCTCTGCCTTTTGCTGTTTTTTATTTTTCACCAGTAATATATCCCTCTGTGTTTCATGTTTTATCTCTGTTGTTCCCTAGTCTCAAACAACCCTTAAAGTGTACGCTATGAACAGTGATAGACTACAAAGGAACCTGGAAACAGCTGGAGAAGAAAACACGCTGCTACAAGAAAGCAACACTCAGGTAAGTCAATATGCTTTATAAATTTATGGTAGTAACGCATTAGTGATTAATATTACTGCATTATTATATATCATGATATACAGTACCTAATACATACATAGAGTAACTTAAATAAGTAGAGTAGTGAGGGCTTCTGTCAGTTGTAACAAAGCTATGTTGCTGGTGTCCCTCCCCTTTACCGTCTCTTTGTTCTCTCTACAGTTAAGGCAGCAGGTGGAAGGATGGGCAGAACGAGTTAGTGAGCTGGAGCAGGAGATGAGGAGGTGTGAGATGGCCCACCGTGTAATGCTACAGGACGTGGCCAACAAGGATGAACGTATAATGGTGGGTTTGCTTGGATGTTTGTACCAACATAGGTCTTGTCTAATATAAATATAAATATCGACCATTTCTATTTAAACACTTGAGGAGCTGAACCAAACAAATATTTGTTTCCAGTCCCTCACTGATCGGCTGCTGGGAATGAAAGCATGGGATGCCGAACTGGAGGGAGACGGAGGTGACACATCCAATGGGACTCCAGGGAGAGAAGAAGAGAAGGGAAAGTCAGACATAACCACTTCACAAGTCCATCTGCAGAAAGTTCAAAAACTTATTTATGCTGCTAAGGTAAAGAATCATAAGTTGACTAAATCCCATTTGTAATTAAGAGTAAACATTTGTAAACATTTGGATTTCCCTGTAGCTAAATGCAGACCTGAAGTCAGTAGATGAAGACAAGGACAGAGTGTTTGCCAAACTAAATGATGAAGTAAAAGCTAAAGAAGACTTGGAAGGTAAGTATAGAATACTACTGTTCTCAGTAACATGTACAGTTGCCGTCATGAGTTTACATGCACTCGCCTTATCAAATTAATTCTACTGTAATACTGCTAGACTGTGAAAAAAACAAATTTGCTTCCAATTTTGTTTTTTGAAGATTGTTATAAAATAATTTCACCTTGGAAAAATAATTTTTCAAATAAGTTTGATGAGACATTATTTTCCGTAATGAGTCTCTGTAATCGTTTGACAGAAAGTGTGTATAACAAATAACACAGTACAAATGATAGAACCCTTTAAGAATTGGTGTAAAGTAATGCATGGAGGGGGCAGCTTCGGGGACTTTAAGGATAAATGTGTGTCTTCTATTGTTAAATGTGAAGATTAATGCACTTTTTGCTGAACAGCTGACTCCCCCTCATCAGTGATACCGTATATATGATGTATATAACGGCACAGATCAATTTGTGTATCTGTATTTTCTTCTAGTGAGCATTAAAGAGTTGGAGACTGAGCAGTTATCTATGCAAGCAGACACGGAGCACTACTCAGAAGAGGTAGCTCACCTCAAGCCCCCGTTTGTGCTATTGTAACGCTCCACGTTGATCTGCCTCACATTCATACTGTTCTTAATGTGCTTAGGTACAGCGACTGCAACAGAAACTCCACATTATGACTGAAATGTACCAAGAGAATGAGCTCAAACTGCACAGGTACTAACACACAGATCCTGTACATTTGGAAATGAATTATGAATATGATTTAAATAGAACTGTATGGACTGGTTGCCAATATAGAATTGTATGTGCAGGCTGCTGACAGTGGAGGAAAAGGAGCGTCTGCAGAAAGAAGAAAAATTAAACAAAGCAGACAAATACATTGCTCTAGCAATGGAGGAACTCAACAACTACAGGTAAACAATATACAATATATAGCATTGTTTGTAGTATACTGTAGAGCTGCAATGATTAATTGACAAATCAACAATTAATTCATTATCCAATTAATCTACAAGGTTTTTTTTCTGTCATCAAAAGAACAAGCTTGGAATTAATCAACAAAGAAAGTAATCTTTATTTGCAGCCTTATTAAACAGTACATACGTATGTCGTTGTCTCCTCAGACTTCGTGCGGAGGAGATGGAGGAAGAGCTGGAGAAAACCAAGCAATCATATCAGACCCAGATATCAGCTCATGAGAAGAAGGCCCACAATAACTGGGTTTGTACTTACTTAATAAGGGGTCAAAAACATGTTGCGGTATGGTCACGCACCACACCATAGAATCCTCTGTTCAAATAAACTGTAGTTAATTGTCGTAATGATGTGATTTAATGTAACCCTAACCATGCATAGTGTTTTAATAGCAAGCTGATCTACATATCCATACAATAAGCCATTAATATCTGTGATTGACCTTTTTCTCAAGCTGGCAGCCCGGGCAGCAGATAGAGAGCTAGCAGACATCAAGAGAGAGAACGCCCTCTTCAGGCAGAAGTAAGCAGAGAATTAATATTTGGGGAATTCTCAAAACATACAGATATTTTGTATTGATTTTTTAAAATACTATTTGCATCACTATTTGTTTGGAGAATTTATGTTAACATGATGTCATTATTTACAATGTGTTTGGTCACAGGATTACAGACACGCAGTTTAAGTTGGATGCCCTCGAAAAAGATCCATTTGCCTTGGACAGCCTGGCTAGGCCTTTACCTTTCCGAGGTAACACACACAAACATACACGCGTGTACAAAATAGTTCACAATATTTTTAAGTGCATGTCAATAAACTTAACTTAACTATTTTGCTCCTCTAGCTGAAAGATTGCCATATGGTCCTTCTCCTCTTGGTCGGCCTGCGTCAGAAAGCCGAGCTTTACTTTCTTCTCCCACACTTCTGGAAGGGCCTCTCACCAGACTGTCTCCAAGAGGTATGTTCTCCCTAATATACATTTTTTGTTTGTTTAACCAAAGCAAGACAGTCATACCATGAAAGCATTTGAACCCCTGTACAATATTCTGCTGTAATTGTTTCTCCACCAGTGTCTCGTGCTCCAGGAGAGCCCCCTGGTGGCCAAGGGGAGCTGGAGCGCAGCGGGGGTCCGCACTCAGACAGTGGTTCAATTTCTCCTTCATGGGAAAGAGACCGCAGGGGACCCCCGCCCGGACCACCTGGCCCATTTCTACCTCAAGGTGTGTATCTATTTAGTGAAGAAGAGTAGCACCTATCCTGCCAAGTTAGAGGGTTAGAAGAGTAACTTTGACTGTTGCTGTTTGTACTGTATGTCATCTTGGGGCCTCTACATTCCTATCAGGATGGAACTATTTTTGTTTATGAAGGTGATGAGAAAAGAGATGCTATGTTCTATCAGAATATGCAAGAATGTCTGCATGTCAGCACTTTTACATAGCAACCATATAGAGTATAGCATTTTATTTTGGCCTGGAAAATAACACACATCAAAAATGTGTTAATTCACTACCGCTTATCCTCACGAGGGGTGAGAGGCAGGGTACACCCTGGACTGGTCGCCAGCCAATCACAGGGCACATATAGACAAACAACCATTCACACTCACATTCATACCTATGGACTATTTGGAGTCACCAATTAACCTAGCATGTTTTTGGAATGTGGGAGGAAACCGGAGAAAACCCACGCATGCACGGGGAGAACATGCAAACTCCACACAGAGATGGCCGAGGGTGGGCTTGAACCCGGGTCTCCTAGCTGTGAGGTTTGCGCGCTAACCACTCGACCGCCGTGCAGCCTGTTCTGTCAATTGTCATATAAAATTTATACTGTATGCATCTGTTTTTTACTTGCTGTAGTGGCTTGGGTGGAATCAAAACGACTGTCGTTGGCAGTCAGAAGTCTTTTTGCACCACAAATGAGTGTAACCAGTTTTGGTTGGCGCATGCCGCAACCTGAGATAAATGTTTGGTTCTTCCACCGCTCCCTCAAATTAGGCTGTCATATTCATTCATTCATTTTCTACCGCTTATCCTCACAAGGGTCGCAGGGGGTATGCTGGAGCCTATCCCAGCTGTCTTTGGGCGCGAGGCGGGGTACACCCTGGACTGGTTGCCAGCCAATCACAGGGCACATATAGACAAACAACTGTTAATTTGTCTCCACATTACCATTTTGATTGCATTTCCACAGGCTATATGTTTCCTGAACCAGGAGGTCCAATGTACAGGAGGCCTGGTCCACCCCCAGGAGTAATGGGTCCTCTGCCACCTCCAGGTCCTCCTTTTCCCCATCCAAGGGGACTTTCTACATCTGGGCCCCTAGGATCCCTCCACCCTGCAGACATGACAGGTGAGATACTACTTACCGTAGCATGGAACCATCCTTGGTGGATTTATGTGTTCTTATGTATATCCTTGTTATTCCAGATGGCACATATAAAGAAAACAGCCTCGGACTTGAAATGGATGACAAAGAGGTGGTGAGTTTTTGTGCTGGTGGACACCTACCAATTTGTAAGTGAATTTTAAAAAAAAACACTTTTTCCATCAGCCTGTTTCGAGTGATCGAAGGACTCCTCCTGAATCAGATCCAAGAACAGGGGTAGCACCACTTCCTGGACCTCCAATAGACAGTCAGTTTTCTCGAAGAGCCCCCCACGGACCTCCTGATTTTTACCCTCCCAGAGGACCAGGGGGACCACCCAGGATGCCGAGTAAGCTCTAAAATTGTCTTTGGAATAATTGCAAACATTATGAGTGAGATGCTAACTCTCCATCTTCTTGGATATCCAGTGTGGGCTCCTCCACCAGGGATGATGTTTCCTCCTCGTTTCCCTCATGGTGGACCTCCTCCTCCTCACCCGCTGTCTTACGGTCCCCCGATGCGGCCTCCTCCACCAGATGGCTTTCTACCTCCGTCCATGGTTCCTCCTCCATCACAGCAGAACCTCCCTCCTCTGCCACACAGCCAATCGCCAGATGAGCACACATCCTCTTCTTAAGGTGCCATTTAAACTTGATCATACAAAGTGGCTTCATCGCCTCCATCATTACTTAATGATACCTGAAAAGTCCATAATGAATGTCAGTGGATGGGGGACACCCAGGTATCATCATCATCGTCCTTGTTTTGTTTTTCCATGTATCTACCAGCTACATTCACTGTAAGACATTGCAGTCGGATTCCCAATACCGGGTCTAATTTAACTCATGTGCCTACATAAGATTTAGGCTGATTCTGCCAAAGGTATCTCATATTATCAGTCGTTGGAGCATGTTCATTTTGGTGTGATGACTGACTATGAATGATATCCAATCTAGGGAGCTTGCAGTAGATGTTGTGACACATTTTGGTCATCAGTGATTTATTCTTCACTTTCGATGGAAGAATACGCTGCTCTGTGGCTGTGTTTTTTTTAAAAAGTTGAATAAACTGCAACATGTCCTGAGTGATGTTTGTATTGGAATGACGGACCGTCAACTTAATGACAATACAAAACATGCAATTCAGGCCAAATGCGATTGTTGCATGGATTTTATTACCAACTTTACAGGTTTCATGGTGTCATTATGTTAGACTGAAGTGAGTTCCTTGCAATTTTTCAACTGGTCTTAAAATTTTGATCAGGAGTGTACAGTATGTATACTGGCTTCTGTGAATAATTATACATCAGTACTTTCAAATGTTATTTGTGAATTTTGTAAAAAAAACATAAATATTGAAAATACATTGGTCTCTCCATGGACCCAAGTTTGGAATACCTTATTTTGTTATACACATTTAGAATTTGGGCTGAGCTTCATTCTAATATGTAGCAACCGTCAATGATAGAGGATAATCAAATGTGTATGTTGATTGTTTAAATTGTCTTTTTAAATCTACATCTAATTCAAAGATGAATATGTTTGAAGTAACTAACTAGCTGTAGTTGTATACAGTATAATTCAAATAAATGTCAGTCCAACATCTCATATATATGAACATTTATCATAAAGGTAGTTATGTTTTTTTGTTGTTGTTATTGGTAGATAAGGGAGCAAAGGACTGACAATTATTTTACGGCATGATAAAAGCACCATGGTCCCAACTTACACAAGTGTAAGTTACACTCATTCCATTACGAGACATAACACAAAAATTAAAAAAACAAATCATTTAATAGGAAAACATCCCATCAACAAGAACATTTTTGCTTGATACATAACATCACAAACTGTTAAACAAATGCCAGTATCCACCAACATCAGCGTTAAAAACACATTAATTTATAAAATCAATACAATTAAATGATTTGTACTCATCAGTGAACATTTAAACAAGTATCTTCACCTGTTTGGTCTCCTCACTGCAGGCTTTAAAGAAAAATATTTGTTTTGGAATATTTCAGTACATTTGGGATAACCGAGAGAGCAGAGGTAGATACTGTATGTACAACATGAAACACTTTGTTTGAACTGACTATCAAATTTCAGGGATGAGTTAGGAATTCAAATGGAGTGATTTCAAATACTGTACTTTCAAAACATAACAGAAGGTAAATGGAGACTTAAAATGTAAACACAGCAGAAGGTCAAATAATTAAGAATTTTGGACCTGATGTGGTTTGATTTCTTTGAGTCAAGAATTCTTCCACTGGATGCTTACTCCAAAAACACCAAATGCTGAGTCGTTTTTTTAATATTTAAAGAAAAAACAGCCTGCATCTCAGCTTTGTGTTTTCGGCGACAAAGCATATTATTAAGTACTTGTCCTTACGTTACACGTTTGTGCTTGTTTCTCTAATTTTGCTGTATTTATTTTACACAAATATTTCACTTCTCAACTTTTCTTCTCATACATTTTTTCCCTCTTGATATAACTAATATTTTGTCTTCATTTTTGTGAAATTACTTCACTTTTTTTTTTTTTTTTAGTTTTCTTGTTTGTATTGTATGTTTAGAATGTGCCGAGGGCCAATGTAAAAGCGACAGGCCGCCCTTTGGACACCCCTGCATTACATATATAAATATTCACCAAGACTCACTGCTGAGCAAAATACTCAGCCAAATTGTTAAATATGTAATTTCATTTGACTTCTAGTCATTAAAAAATAATAAGGGGGTGAGAGGTGGGGGGCAGGCAACAAAAAGCTGCTGAGCTGACCTGAGCATAGTGAGTCACAGTGTGCATGCTGTTTAAATCCTAATGGACCTATACAAGATCTCAATAGGCATATTCTAAACACGATCAGGAGTAATATGATGATTAGGAATAATATGCTTATTGAAAATCCTGTTGCTGTCTTGAAAGCATTCATTTGCTTGTCATTCTCTTTTGTCCAGTTTTGGCCCTGTTTGTTCTTTAGAGCGAGTCAGTCTGCAACTTGTGTGTTCCAGCTTACCAGTGGTAACATGGTTCTCACATGTGCATTAGCTGATGTTTTATTTGTGTGTGTGTGCGTGTGTGTGTGTGTGAGAGAGAGTACATAAAGGTGTGTGGTTGAAGATCACATCATGGCTGTGGTGTTGTCTCAGCAGTTGAGAATAGGTCGGTTTCTGTCTGCTCTGAATGGGAAGCTGGTGCTGTCGGAATCCACCTTCGCCCTGTGGGGACCCAGAGTGGCAACGGCCTGGAGACACACACACATGTGTAGTTGTTAGAATGAAGCTTAAAGACACTTGATTCTGTTAATATGAAGACAGTCCTTCAGACTTCTGTGATCGCTGTATCAAAAAAGGAAACAAAGAAGATCCTTCAAACTACAGGCCTATCTCTGCTGCGTGGATCTAATTTGTGACCATATATGAAAACATCTTGACAAACGGCAGCTTCTTTGTGATAGTCAGTATGGATTCCATGCGACAGATCTACAATTGATATGCTTTCTTACCTAATTCAGTGGCGGAATAACAACAAGAAAATAGTGTCATCTCCCTTCCTACATCCCAGGAACAGCCAGGTTGTGGAACTGTGTTTTCAGAGATGCCTACCATGAACTGTTTCAAGTCAGCATTTAATATTATTTGAAAAATCTGCATTATTTGTGAATTAAACACAAACTGGCTTGTGTTGTGTTGCTATTTATATATTACATCCTAGGGCCACTTTTCGTCTTATTCGATGGCTCCATTAGGCCTTGAACCTGCTAATAAAAACAAGAAAAAGACATGCACCCACCTTTCTGATAGCTGTCCAGTCCTCCAGGATGTCCAAGTCAGGAAGCATGTAGACTATATAAGGGCGTATGCAGGGTTAAGGACAATGGGGGTCACAGATGTCAACATTCATGTCCATAACAACTCATAAAGGATATCAGACACCACTGAAGGTCGTCTCCTCTTCTTATCAGGACTTAAAGCATCTCTTCTCTTTTTCCTCCCTGTTAGCTCGTCATTCCACAGCTCTGATGGACATAGAAAACGTTGAGTTCTGGAGTAATCCATTCCAGGGACCTCATTACCGGAAAGTGCGTGCAGCAGTAATCAGCGCTACTATTTAGGTGGAGCTGCATTACGTGCAAAAAGCAAAATGTAATATATTTACAATCCGTAGGTGAAACTCGGGAATACTGAGCCCGTTGCTCCGTTGAGCACGTCATCACCCGAGTACCAGTATCATTACTGGTAGAAAAAGAGCTATGAATATTATTTGCCATCCCTACCCTGCATGTTACCTGATGTTATATCGATGCTGTGTCTGTCTTCCTCTAGTCTTCTGATCTTCTCCTCCAGTTCACTTTGAACTGTGTCAAACAGCAGCAGCTTTTCACTCTGCACACAGAAACACATGCATTTGAATGTGATGCCTATTCAATGACTAGTATTAGCATTCTATTAGGCTATATTTTCTTTCGAGAGACTGTTTCTCTACCTTCTGCCATGATATTGGTGATACCATGAAAAATGGGAGTGAAAATACTTATTGTTCACATTGTAGATGAAATTCCACTTCCTAATAGATATCAATAATGTAATAATATTCAGTCGCAAAGCACTCCCTGAGAGTTTTTATTTAAATGGGAGAGCTGAAGAGAAATGGAAAGCTTGTTAAAAGTGAATGTACGTCTTCCTATCCTAACCTCCCAGTGCTGGCACGCTGCCTGGATCTCACACTCGTACTTATTCTTCACAGACTCCAAACACAGCTCCTTGTAGATGCCTGAAAAACAAAAAGAGATGGACTAAGTACACAGACGGTGCGTTTCAGGGTATAGGAAGAGTGTAAACATTACCTGCCACCTTGGTGCGGACCTGCATGTTCTCCAACAACACGGCTAGAGGATCCAAATATTCTGCTGCACGGCCGGCCTCTACCTCTGTCAGCTTGCTGTTAACCTGAGTGAGACGTTCCCGATACAACCTAAACAAACAAATGTTTATTTTTACAATCGTATTTTCCAGTAGATCAGCCTTAAACATGGTGGGCTTACTGGTCTTTAAGATCAGTGAACTGTTTCTCTAGAGTTGACATTTCATCCAAACACTCCATCCTTCTCCGCTCACAATCCTCCTCATCCATTTCTGGAAGGAAGAAAAACACACTTGCTTGGATTAATTGTAATAACTGACAACATGGCTCTGTTATTTTCATGCTGTTCTCACCCGAGCTGTCTCCATCCTCTGAGACAGAGGAGGTGTCTGACTCTTCCTCCTCTGAGCTTGAGCCTTCCTGCTCCTGCTCCTCCACCTCCATCTCCTCTGCTGTGTTTTCCTTCTTCTCCCGATCCCGGTGCACCGGCATGGCAGCAAATTCCCGTCTGTCAAGTTTAATCAAATACAAACTTAGCCTGTTTCACATGCATATTCTATTCAGTTGGAAAAGCCGCAATAATTCTCATATCATGTCATAGTTTAACTGATTTGGTTACAAATGCTACATATTGATATTGCAGTTTTAGTTTAACTTACATGTTGCATCAATTTGTCAACTTACTTGAAATTTAGATGTGATTTTAGTGTACCTTATAAAAATCCTTAAACGTTTTATAGCTATTTTAAAAAGCCATGTGACTTTTGTTGTTGTAATATTACAAATATGGCTTTTTTCTGCGAGATCTAGCTGTTGATCCAATAATAAAGAAGAAAAGCTAAACACGACAACGTCACGACAATATTATTTAACACTTTAGCACGTTAGCTCGATAGCAAAATAACCACTTGTCGCTAAAATATTTTCACGTATATCTTAAAATCAAATTAGGACTCACATATGTATAAACTGACGGATGTTTGTTTCAGACAAACCAAATTTCTCAGAATTATACCAAAAACTTATTTACCCTACTCTACAATGCCGCTCTAGAGCAAAGAAACGCTAAAAACAAATCTCTCGGGGGCCTTCAAGTGTGTAGGGAAATGTAGTTTTCAATCTAAACCAACGGCTAGAAGTTGGTATCCATAGACTACGTTACCCAGAATTCAACACCAACACAGATCTCTCGTAAGGCGTTGTAGTTTAGTGCCTGTTAAAATAACATGTTTTGCTTCTGACATAAACTGAAAATTAGTAACGTTGTTTTATAATACACATAAATCTCTATAATAAAATTGCACCTGCTATCAACTGTGTTGCTCTTAAAAGTAATATGTTATACATTATTTGTTTCCCCTCCCCTCTCCGCCATGATGTTTTTAAGTGAGCAGTGAGGCTAGCTTGGAAGCTATTTCAGCCCTCAGGTTGCGGGCTGTTGAGGGAAGGAGATGCAATGGATGGATGCTATACTCGGTTTACTCGCCGCGGTTTACGAACGATGAGGCGTAGTGTAAATAAACACTGTCCCTTCGGACGCACTTGTCTATTACTTTGCATGATCGTGAATGGCTGCTAACTCAAGGCAGTGTGTGGCAGCAGAAACGACGTTTTGGTTATTGTTTGACGGATAAACGCTAGCCGAAGCTGTCTAAATTGCTACCTTTTACAGCTAGCACTTTCTTGCTGGCTAACATTTATTTCTCAAGTCCCCAGCCTCAGGAATGTTTTCCAAAAAGCCTCATGGAGACGTTAGAAAATCAACACAGAAAGTGTTGGACCCAAAGAAGGACGTGTTGACCAGGCTGAAACATCTGAGAATAGTCATAGGTAAGTTAAAGATCCTTGTTGTGAGATGCTAGCGTTCATTACTGCGTGACAGTCTTGTCACAGCAAACCAACAACTTCGAATAAAACAAAAAAGAAGAGCCGAATAGCTCATAAACATGCAGAAGTTATTTAATCAAACATCTTTGATCAGATGTTGTAGCCTCCAGTCATCAAACTAAGCAACATTTTGACGTGTTTATATAATTCTGCCATTCGACCCTCATAATGTAATATCTAACTTATGTCAAGCCAAGGTTGTTCAATACATTTTGGAATAACTTTCAACCCTTCTTTGCACTGTTTGATGAACACTGCACAGTAATGGTTTTCCAATTGATATATTTGAGAGTCATCTCAGCATAGAAGAAGACACGCTTACACATGCAATGGGAAAATGATGCAAATCAAAATTGCAGCAATAACATAAGTGTTGTAGGATGAAGAAAAGACAAGAAAATTCAGAAAATTCCTAAACTAACTTTTTTTCTGGTCATTCTGCTCATGTCTTTAAAGAGGGACAAACCTGGTGAACATGCACTTTGTTTTGTGAATTTGCAACATTTCTCTCATGCTGTTTATTGCTGTTATTTGGGGGGTTTGATGGGTTCTTCACCTTTGCAGCATTTTTCTTTCACATTTGTTTTTGATCCTGCAGCATTTATGCAATTGTATCATTTTCCCCTTGTATGCATTTTCTACATGGTGCTTGTGTGTTTTTTGGTTTTGGATTATTTCTGTGTTTAGAGCATTTGGACCCATCAGCCACTGCAGTCTTAAATTTCCCAGTTGTGTGTCCAGCCTCAGAAACCTTTATTTAACTCTTTAATTGTACATGATTGTATTATTGTGATATAAATATCAAAAAGGTGAAATGTTCGTTTGGGTTATTACTCCGAAAGTAAATGTCACAATGTTTCCCCCACACACACAGAACACACCCACTTACTGATGAAAACAACCTCTAGTATTTCCTCTCAGTTCATGTACAGTAGCCCCACTTCCCCTTTCCATTGTTAAGTGCTACTGTGTGTGTATGTGTGGACGAAGGGGTGTGCCTCCTTGCTCTATGGGGAATGCAAGCCCACATAACATCCACAAAAACACACCCTTGTCATCTCAATGCTTACTGCTGAACACAACACTCTTCAAAATATAACAATCATGGAGTCACATCATGCCTGCAAAAAAATGCGCACATGGACAATTACATGTGGCACGTATATCCTCCACATTAAGGGCGTATACCGCAAAAGTGGCTCAACAATGCCAGTAGTGCTCATGATGCAGCTCAACAAAATGTAAATTAAACAGAATGAAATAGTACCGCAATGTTTGTTTTCAACATTGTCTAGTACAGTTCTCGGCTTTGTGCTCAGTGTCCATCCACATCAAAGGGGGTATTTGATGTTATATTATTCTACTTCCACGCAAAAACGAAGCCATCTAAGCCAGTGTATTTTACACAGATGAGCAAGTCACTATTGTGAAGTTCAAAAAGAGTATCATTGCCAAAATGCAACACTTTCACCACCAATAGTTAGGAAGAGCAACTGTCTTTTCATTTTTGAATGATGTTTATATTGTTTTTATATTTTACTGACTTGAACAATAGAATGTATGTTTTATTGAAAGCAAGGCTTAGAAATGTTTTTTTTTTTTTTATAACCGTGATGAACACACAATTCTACCGTCTCTGTCCAAGTGACTTACATTGCCCTGTATAGAAAACACTGATCCGTTTATTCATCGCCATATCAATCGTCCTCAATATCGATAACAAGTACCAGGTCGACTGATGAATTTCTTCGTGGTGTCTACTAGATAGCAGTGTTGATGTGTTTTGTGGCAACTTTATCTTTGTGACAACTTGTTCCTTTTTGTTAAAATAAAGAAAGTTGATTCCTCAAAGTGCTTGTTGCGCCAGCGTGGAGGACAGACGTTACGTATACATATGCTAAATTATCCAAATTAATATTTAATATTGCATTTATTACAAAATGAGCATATCTAGTGTATTCTCTCAGGTGAAAATCTCGCTTATGGATTGCATAATTTCATGATCAGGGAATTTTAGTGCGATCTTGAAAACTTTCGTTGTAGTGCCGCTTGAATTATTCTTTCTCCAAGGTCCACAGAGTTCTCAAATGGTGGCGCCATCTCCAAATTAAACAGTGAAGCGGTGGCGCTTTCATAACCGATTTTAAGATGAAAGTCCGAACCTGGTTATGAATTTAGTCTGAGTTACCACGGTGATGCAGCCAATTTAAAAAGCCTTTGTTGAACAGGCATGCCCCTTTTATACTCAACACACCTCACTAACCCACTAAATTCACAGTATACTCCATAAGAGTGTTTATCTGTTTTTTTGTCAGTATTCCGTGTTGTTGAAACACATTTAACTGGCCACCTATTTGGCCTTGTATTAAACATTGATTTTGCTGAGGAGTTGTCATATTTTCAAATCCAAAGCTGTTAAGTTATACCTATATTAGTTTGTTTGAAATCTTTCTGATGCAATGTGTCTATTGAGTCAAATATCCCATTGGTTAATGGCGAAACAACATTGGCCCAAGATTTGCTTATTACTAAACATGGGCAATGTTATACCACAGAGTTCAGTATTTTGACTCAAGAAACTTGAGAGAAGTCAATACTATCGAGTGAGTATCGACACTTTTAACAGGTCTGGATCTTGCAGTGTTAACGACATTAGTACAAAACAATGAGAGAACATAGTACCATTTTTAATAATGTTGCTGATCAATTTTTGACAACTCAAATCTGCTATATGTCCCTCAAAATGTTGCACTATATTTCCATTTAATGTGCCTACAGCTGCTTTAATTGTCAATTTCAAAATATTACCAGAATCGATCACATAGATTTGTGTTGTTGTCAAATGTAACAGAAACATTTTTAATCAATTGGTTGTTTGTTTTTTTTTTTTGTTTTTTTTAGTCGGATGTAGTTTAGCTTAATAACTCACTACGTACGTCGGGCATTTAGTCACAAACACAAAACACACAGCATGCATTAAAATAAACTTCATCTTACTGCTGTTTGCTGCATTCAATAAAAGTCAAGAGTGATCATGGGTGTACATAATTTATGATGCATACTCTTTTGTTGCATGTTAAATTGATGAATCGGATTTGTGATGGAAAAATTCAGCAAATTTTTGCGAGGAAAGAATCAGTTTACTGACAATTCTTGATTTGACTGTGGTAATTAAAAATCCGCTTCATTTTCCTGCATATTTTCCAGAAAATGCTGAGTCATCAGAGCTGAAGCAGTTCTTTGACTTCAACTACTCCCATATTTACTATGTTTTCTTTGAGAACTTCATCACCATTGAGGTCAGCCTCAAACAAAAAGGTGAGCGTTACCAACTCCTATACCTTCTGTTTATAATCTTACATGGAATGGCATTGGTCAGTTCATAAAATAGCTAAAAAATGGATTCATAAATCAATCACAAATGTACTTTTTATATATTTGTCAATGTGTTTCAGGTCACAAGTCACAGAGGGAGGAGTTGGACTCCATCCTCTTCATTTTTGAGGTAATTGTACATGCGCTCATTTTCTAATATGTTTCGTAAAAATAAAACTACTCATTACATCTACCAATATTTAGACTTTTTTTTCAGTGTTAATTGGAGCCATTGAATCTCCATATGTGGAACACATTTTGTTGCCATGCATTTGCTACATAAGTAATATAGCTGTATCATTAACTAACTGGGGTTAGAAACCCCCAAAACTCAATACTAAGGCTTGCATGGCTGCACGGTTCCATATGAAATGGAACTCTGACTCAACACACGAAGAAGTGGGTGTGGTTCTGTGATCAGTAACTCTTGTATCTGCTCCTGTTCAGCATCACCTAACCACTGACATTTAGCAGCACTATAAGCAGGGTGTTGGGGTAGCAAGGATAAGATAGAGAGAGATTTGGTGTGTGTGTGTTGCTGACCTCCATTGCCTCTCTACTCCTCTCCAGAACAGGGCTACAAATGTAGTGGAGGATTTGCTAAATATACCATAGCTGAAATGACTCCCCTCTTGTCTATGTACCTTTTTAAATGTACCCATATATTGTTTGCCATCATTAAAATTGCAGGGTATGAAATAAACTTCATAACTGACAGTATATTGAATTACACTTCATGCTTATTTCGCCATGTTTTGTTTTTTGAATTTTTTTTAGACATTTGGTGGTGAAGGGTTTAAAATAGGTTTTATGAGAGTATTTATTAAATCAGCTTATGAAACGTCTTGTTTTTTAATCTTAATCTTTTTTTTTTTTTTTACTTCAGAAAATTCTACAGCTTCTACCAGAGAGAATCCAGAGCCGATGGCAGTTCCACAGCATTGGTAACAAGCACAACTCTATATCCAACCTTCACACTGCAATACAGACTTGCCCTAAAATTCTCAAATGCATTTTTACACATTACATTTCATCTCATCACTTGTAGGACTGATTTTGAAGAAGCTGTTGCATACCGGGAACTCCTTAAAGGTATTTCTTCTTTCATCCCAATCAGGATTATTTCCGTTTTGAAAAGTCTCACATTTGACTCGCATTTCAGTCACAATTTTAATTACAGTGTATATATTTTTAAGGGACAATATACCACTAAATGTTACAGTATTTACTGTATACTACTATGAAACTATGAAAGTAGTGAGTGTACATCTAGTATAGATATTACAAATTACTCAACCTACAGTTGTTATGGTCTAAAAAGCTGGCAATACAAGTGAGTACTAACATAATTATGTCTTGCCTTCACTAAAGCGTGATGTTAGTATTATGGTCTGAGGCCAAGGGAGCTGCGGTTCATTGAAGGGAAACATAATTTCCAGGAGCGGGAGATGCACAAGGTGTCTTAAAATCCACCCGTCATGGATGAGTGGATGAAGATTCCAGTAACGACTGGTGCAGCACTGGTGAATTCCATGTCCAGGTGGATGAAGGCTATAACAATTAAGATCATACTAAATATGGACACTTGTGTGTTGAACACCTGGATTTAAGCTCAAACAAGCTCCTCATCAGCTGATCAGAAGTTCAAGACCACCTCTTTGTATTGTGATGCTCTACTTACAATCTGGTTACAATTCAACAGTGTAAAATGTAAATACTTTTAAAAAATACTTTTAGAAATTTTCCCCCAGTCTTAAGATTTTGCTCACAAAAGTGTATTTCTGCACAAATAATTTAATTTATTCTACACTGTCTCATGCACTGTAGATCCGCCGTGAAGGTGTGCGCTTGTTCCTGCTGTGGATGCAGGCGTTACAGAGTAATGCACAGCGAGAGCAACTCTGCATGTTCGCCTGTTTAATACCTGGCTTCCCGGCTCCACTCTGCCACGGCACTCCCCGCACTTTGGACACTCTGATCAACCCACCACTGAGTTTAACAGAAAGTGAGTAGACGACAGCTGCCGTAGTACAATTAATTGTATAATGAGGTGGTTCTTAATCACTGCTATTTATGAAATTAGATATTATGAACAAACTCGAATTGACATGGGATTGACCAAACATATATATTTAATTTATACCAGTAGGTGGAATCATAAGCTGCGTTCGTCCCTCAGTTTGGTAATAATGCATATATTTTTTCCCACCTTGCAGCTCAGGTGACCCCAGAAGAAATCACTCCTTTGGTTCCTCCCCAGTCAGGTGACAAGAACCAGGAGGACCTCACTGCTTACTTCCTTGAAGCCCTTTTGAAATACATGGTAAACCAGGTATTATCATTATTTATTACTAACACAACTAACATGGCATATTAACACATTCGTTTTCTGAGGCTATATCTGTTAATAATGTGAGAAAATGAAATTTTCACCTCAAGACTAAAACTCTATGATTACTAACCTTTTAATATATTTTCCATCCCTAACTGACTCTTTGTTCACACATTTCCTCTATAATGCTCTCACTCTCACTGCGTCACAAGCTCCCCTATAAACAAAGGAGCTGTTCTCCACTTGGTCCTATTTTTGTGTGTGGACAAAACAAGCTTATTTTGTTCTTGTGTCTTCCTACCAGGCCAAGTCACTGGAGTGGCGCTGTAAAGAGAATCATGAACGTGGCTTCAGCTTCCTCTTTGGTCACTTCAGGAAGTTTTACCTTCCTCACATCTTTCCAAACTTTGCAATGGAAACCAGCCTATACAATCCCATACTAGGTCAGTACATTTAAGCAGTGTAATCCATACAGTGTGTGAACCCATATTTTTCCCGCTTCAGAAGTTCCCCCGATGCGTCCCAAGCCATATTACGGCGTGGTGCGCAGGGAGCATGATGCTGGCGAAGTGCTCTACTGCACGAAGGAGAGTTTCCTTCAGGCCCGAGTCATCTTCATCCGCTGGCTGGTTTCCTTTTGGCTTGAGCCACGACCCAACACACAGACACAGATTCCAGGCACAGAGGGCGAGAATGTCCCCAAAAACATACAGGTAACACACATTATGTGCCGTACATGTACATGTTGCATTAAGGAGCATCACATGGTTACATTTGCGCAAATCAATGTATCTGAAAAAGTAGGAGTAGGAAAAAGCAGAGTTTATTTAATCCTACCTCTTCTCCATGACTATTAGTGATTTTGATTCATTCACACTTTTCAGTAATTTTTCAGTAATTTTGGCTTTTTTTGTTGGTGAACTATGTAATGATGACAGCAGGTATATTGGAATGCATTTATTGATGTTATTGACATCCACATCCAGCCCTTTGATTGCAGAAAGTTGGCTAGCTGATGCTTTGTTTAAGCAACATCTTTTTGGGATGGTGAATCAAAATACAATACAATAGAACTGACCTAGTGTAAATGCACCCTTAAGTCTTTTCTTTGTGTACATGTTGCTCTATAATCCAACCTTTCGTCCACAGAGAGCAGCAGCTGGACTCGCTGCTCGCTCTGCCGGCAGCTCAGACGACGGCAGCGGGGCTGGTTTGCGGTCTGACAACCACCTGGAAGGGAGTGGGGGCTCATCTGGGCCAGGAGGAGGTGGCATAGGTATCGGTGGCGGTACTGGCCCTGTGGGTGAATCTGAACAGTGCCACTCCAACACATCTACATTGACAGAGCGGGAGCCTAGCTCTTCCTCGCTATGCTCCATGGATGAAGAACAGCTCACGGACATGGAGGTGGTGCGGAGAGTCCTAACCAGCTCCAGGACCAGCATCAACTTTATCACTGAGATCTTCAGACAGGTGAAAGAGCAATTCCAATTCAAATAATCAATTTACTATGTAGACAATGCCACAAAAATGTTTCAGAGATCATTTATTCATTCATTGTCAACTGCTTGTCTATTTCTGTCTCCCTAACCCCTGCAGGCATTTCTCCTTCCCATGTGTGAAGCTGCAGCCATGCGTAAAGTGGTCCGTGTCTACCAGGAGTGGATCTCTATGGAGGACAAGCCGGTGTTTATGAAGGAGCCAGAAGAGGGCTCGTATCCTACAGCAACAGCCAGTTGTATGGACACAGGTTCAGACAAAGATGATGAGGTGACAAATCTCATGAACTCATTCACCATTGCATCTGTTTTACATACCTTATATGGCCATAAGATGAGCAGCCCATTTAAGCCTGTGATTCCACTGAACAATGCACTGTATCTTTTAGCACATTAGCTGAAAACACCTGGATCATATGAATCAGTTTAAGAGCGACTTGTTTACTGTGTAGAACCTTCTGAGTTTGTGTACATCTGTGTCATATTGAGGTAACAACAAACTCCCAATTGACAAAGCAGAAACATATCTACATGATAGTAGTGATTTTATACTACTAAATACCTTTATAATCTTTAAACTTAACATTGGGGTTTTTGTCTCCTAAGGGAATGAATAAGATGATTGATAGTGAGTTGCTGGAGTACAGTGTTCATGCTGGAGTTCAAACTACACTGCAGGTAAGACGTTCTTTGGAAATGATTAATAATGTTCTTAAATTGTACTTAAGTGTCTACTTAAACTGGTCTAAAAGAAGAAGTGGTAGATTCACTTAATGTCATTGTTGTGTGTTTCCCCTCTCTGTAGGTATTTATTACCCACTCTTCCAACGTTTTCTTACTGGAGCCAGCCAACGACATCAAGTTCCTTTTAGAGGAGCATGTTGACATGTGCAAGCGAGTCTTGAACATCTACCGCAGCCTTGTCATGCATGAGACTATGGACCAGAAAACATGGTAACAACAAAAGCAGGACACATCAGGTCTTCACTAGTAGCACATATATCAGTTGAAAATAAAATGTACCTACCATAATTTCCAGACGATTGAGCGCAGCTGAATATAAGCCGCAGAATTGTACATCTATAGGCCGAAACTGTCTATAAGCCACAGGTGTTCACGTTGTAACATGGGGTAATTAAGTACATAGGAAGATGTTGCACAGAGAGATTTCTTTGTAACTTTTCCCCCTGAATATGGCATGTAATTGGTTGGTTCAATAGTAGCTCACCAGAAACGTCGCTGTCACCATCTTTATTCTCCTCCTTCCACGCTAAAACCACTACAGGCGTCGTCTTCAGTGTTGGAACTGAACAAACCCACAATTCCCTTGCCACACACCTCACCAGTCTCTCTGCCGTGCGTTGTCCCAGAGCTTCTCTCACCCTAAAGCAAATCAGCCCCCCGAGCCTGTGCCGTCCTTTATACCACACAGCAGTCCAGCCCCACGAAACCCGCCATCGACAGTAGACCTCCTGACACCACTGCCAAGATCCACCGGCAGACCCAAGAAAAAGCCACCAGATTGATCACTCTTTAACAATACATGCAGTACATCTCTCCACGCATTCTCCATGATGAGGACGCGCGCACGCAGACCAAAATTATTGCTTTGAAGCTACAAGATGTCTCAAGACCATAACGTGTCTGCAAATTATCACTGCACAACGGGGGGGAAAAAGTAGTGGCTTATACACAGGAAATTTCGACGGTACTTGCATTCAGTTCCAAATGTTTATGGACTTTATTTTGGTCATAGGGAGCAGATCTTACTTGTTCTGCTGAGGGTGACTGAGTCAGTGATGAAAAGACCTCCATCTATTATGCCCCATGGCAAGAAAAGGAACACACTGTCAGAAAGGCTGGCGGGACCAATCTTTCAGGTATTGAAAAGGATTAGCAGTGTGAATGTGATTGTTGTTGTTTAAATGTTAACATGAAATGTTATTTTAATGTAATTTTATCTCATGTGTAATTTGTTTTAAAAGATTAAATTCCCAAGAATGTTACCTTTACAATAATTAAATACGTATACTCTTTCTATACAGACATTGATTGTAGCCTGGATCAAGGGGAACTTAAACGTCTACATCAGCAGAGAGCTATGGGATGACCTCCTTTCCGTCCTGTCTTCTCTTACTTGTTGGGAGGAGCTGGTAACTGAATGGTCCCTCACCATGGAGACACTCACAAAGGTTGAAGAAGACACTCTAATTCCTCCATTTTGATCATTGTTCTCAAACTGGACTCTGCACTACTGTGTATCATGTCTTAGGTGTTGGCCAGGAACCTGTACAGTGTTGATTTGAATGAGCTCCCCCTGGACAAGCTCAGTGAGCAAAAGCAGAAGAAACACAAAGGCAAAGGTCAGTAACTGCACGTTTGGTAAACACAATACCGTATACTTATAATGTGCAAAACTGTATTAAAAAATTTAAATGATCGAAAATAGGCATGTTATATATTTTAATCCATTAGTTGCATTTGTTTGCTGTTCGCATGGGGTATATGAAATATAACTCTCACGGATAGTGGGAATATACTGTATTGCGGTGTATAGCCTACTTTTTATTTATTTGTGACTTTCAGCACAGTGGGGAATGTAAAATTTCAAATTGAGACAAAATATTTAGACGTCATGTTCAAGTATCAATGACGATTGATTGAAAACAATATTCTCACAATACTTCAGGTATAGGTTCAGAAGGCCAACGGCAGATAGTGGATCGTTCCTTCTCTAAAGGTTGGAGCCGAGACCAACCAGGTCAGGCAGCAGCCATGAGACAACGCAGTGCCACAACAGCTGGATCACCAGGCATCGAAAAGGCCAGGAGCATTGTTCGACAAAAAACTGTAGGTCAGTATCAGTATCTATCTGGACTGTTGTTTTCTTCATTCTCAACTTTGGCAATGGTCATTGTCATAGCACATACTTCATTCTGTGTATTTGTTAAGCGCCAACAAAGCGCACTCTCTCTCTCTGTCATTCATACTTTCTTACATGAAGCTGACGGCAAAAGACTAAATGATATTTACAGTACAAACATATCAGGAGAGTTGTTATAATTGTTTTAGACATAATACCGTCACCAATTCTACAGTATTTACAGTATCAGGGAGCTCAAGTTGTAAATAAAATTGTTTTTTTTCTTTCCTTGTTCTTTATACAGTCAAATGGACTGCCTCGCTGAAGCTGTCTTTTGACTGTTCTGTCTAATCTCGTTGTTCAAATTAAATAACATTTGTGTTATTTTAGCCCATCATCTGTGGCTATTGGTGTGTAAGAAGTGGTCACAACATTATTGTGTACACTCTACCTTTTTATAACGCAGGATTGAGAGGAATACGTATATCTCGGTTACACTATAGAAATTCAGTTGTTTTTTTGCGAATTAAAATGTAATAAATTGTGCATATATTAAATAATGGTCAACTGTACAAGGTTGGACGGAAGATAATCTCCTGATATTGTTGCTTAGGTTTTATCACCGTGGTAATGGCTGCAGGACTGATTTGTGTTGATTCATTTTCCTATCTTTGGGATTAAAGGGTTCAAAATTGTATATTTTTTAAAATGAAAAATGTAAATCATGGGTGGATAAAAGCAGCCTTGTGTTTTTCTGTTATAAAGACACCTTGTTTTGCTGACATCTGCAGGTGTTACGGCATGTGAAACAAGTTAGAATGATTTTCAGAGGATATACTAACTGCTCCCGCCTCTCACCATTTTGCTCCAGAGCAAAGCCTATTTTCACTCCTCCCTCTCATTCCCTTTCACATCATGTCACTTTCACTCTCATTTTTTTTATATACAACTGACCCACTTTATTTGGCGCCCCCCCCACCCACCCTTGCTAATTATTACTTTACCTTTCCAATCTCACCTATGCGTCCTCTACTCTTCATCTCACCTCATTGCACCACCACACACCTTATTTTCCTGTTTTCCTTATCCTCTCCCACCATCTTCTCTTTCTTCTGCTTGTTCTTCCTACTTCTTCAGCTCTGCGTAGCTGTTCTACAGGGGACTCTCTCCTCTCCTCAGCCTTTATCCGGAGTGCTAAGAGTGCTCCTGCTCTGGCTCCACCTCTTCCTGTCCTCCTCCACCACCACCACCACCCTTTACTACCCCCCCTTGCTGACCAGCTAGCAGGTACACTGTCTTTGCACTTGCTGTCTGCCTGCCTTCTGCCTGCTGTATGCCTGGAGACTTCACTTATTCACATGTGTCACTGATGTCTATCAGTTTGTCTGTTGGCATTACTGAAGCAACAGAGTCTTTACTCATGATCCATTGAGAATTAACACACTTAAAAAAAAATCTGTTTGTGAGATGGTAGAAGGCAATTAGAAGGTGATGTCGTTCATTTTGTATTCATTACAATCTCAGTGTTTTCCTCTTTGTTTGGTTCTTTCACTTACATGCCTGCTTACATGAATGAAATGGTGATGATGATTATTATTATTTTCCCCTCTTAAGTGGTTCATACTGCATGTGTGTGTGTGTGTGTGTGTGTGTGTGTGCGCGCGCCTTCTTGAATTTGCAAAAGTATACGTACATACCCTTCCTGACATGCAGCACATTAAACAACAGTTAAATGTCTAGAATGGGGAACAATACATGTTTGTATCTACTGTATATTATTATTATTGACTATCAGTATTTTAAAGCATTTTAGATGGTTATTAAACTTGTGATACACAAATGACCCAAAACATACTGTTAATGTTTTAAAAACTAGCACCATACACACATTCCAGTAGCTAGGTAATGTTCCAGGATCACCAGCAAATGAGTATTTGATCCGCCCATAAAAATGTCTCTGTTTGACGGCCCATTTTCAGAACAAATATATATAATAAAATAATTTTGCAGATTTTTGTTAAAAAAAAGTCCATAGCCATGAATCATGACTATGTGGCATCGACTGTAATATCAAACATATGTCTACTTTTTGTTTTGTTTTCTGTTTTTTTTGTTTGTTTTGTTTCTCTTTTGGAATGATGTTGTAGGTGTTTATTTCCATTCATAAACATACCACCAATAACTACTATGTCATCATCTGCCCTTTTACCAGACCTGGAGGACCCACCAATCACGTTGACATCCCGCCCATCTCGGATGCGCCATTCGTCCCAGAGCGATGAGACCCCTCCGGTCTCTTGCTCTGAAGTGTTCCAGGCAGCGGCTTGTGAGCTTGATAATGCAGTCCCTTCATCACTTGCAAGGAGCAGCAGTGCATCTGACATCATGGAGCCTTTCATCGCCGAACGGGTCAAAGGTGAAGACCCACCTGGGGATTCGAGTTGCATTCCAAATTCCTGTCACCTCACTGCTACTACTTTACTTGCAACCAGTAGCCACGCAGCTCAATCACACCCGCGTCCACACCACTCCTCCTCTCCTACCCCTTTTTCCCACCCCAATGGTGTTGTTTCCTCAACCTCAGAGGGACACGATGATGTGAGTGAAAATGACAACGTTGGTTCTCAAAACCAAGGTTTAGGTTCTGATTGGGTAAGCGACTGGGATTCTGCTTTCACATTTTGTGAAAAGACTGATGTGGATGAGAATGAAGGCAGAGCTGTGCAAGATGAGGATGACTTATTCTCCTCTATTAGAGATTATCTCACTCACAAAGCAGCTGAGAAAAATGAAGCGGTTACAGTGGCGGCAAGTCTTGCATTAGAAAACGATGTTGAAACCTCTGTACCGATGAAAACGGATACAAATACCAGAGAAACCGAATTCATACAAGAGGCGCAAAAGGTTGTGGACAGACAAATTTGTAAAGAAATCCAACAGGTAAGTAGCACAGTGAGACACAGTAGTGTTGATTCTGCAGAGGAGATTGAAGCATCACAGCGGAGCATCTACGAGTGTCTTGAAATGCAATGTCAGTGGCCATCACTCAGCGCGAAAGGGAGTTTAGAAGGACACATCGATGAGAAGAACAAAAGGGAAGCAGAATGGGAAGGAAAAGGTCATGATTTGAGGGAAATTGGAGGAGATAACAAGGATGATAAAAGCTCTGCCACTAACGAAAGACCCAGTTTAAACAGACTTGACCCTAATACAGTAGAATCTGGCACTGAAGCATCTCAAATTCCCCAAACCTCAGACCCCACCAAGCCCAAGATGACCCGTAGTAATGCCAAGAGGCACCACTCTGGGGGTGTCCACGTTAGTTTCAGACCTTCCACAGAGTCAGTGCAGTTCCACAACCCACTTGAGAATAAAGAGGCCCACTGGAAAGCCAGGCTGCGCCGACTCAGTCACTTCCACACTCATAGCCACTCGGCGGGTGACAGGGCAGGAGCTGGGGTAGGAGCAAGCGGGAAGCTGGGACCGGGCAGTGCAGGTAAGTTTGCCTCGGTGGCTGGTGCAAGCCACAAAGTAGGAGGGCATGAGAGACTGGGGGCAGTGGATGTCAGTGGGGCAGCAGCTGTTGGAGGCCTGGAATACAAGACTGGGACTGGGGAGAAATCATCAGGAACCTGCATGGGACCCAATTTGGTGCACGAGGCACACTTGGAGGCAAGCGGCGCAAGTGCATCATCAGGGGTACGAGGCCGATTGGGACGGTCTGCCTTACGCGCTCGGGCTTTCCGCTCTCGTTCCCAAGAGCCTGGCAGTTCCGCCTCGCGACATCACCAGGGGGCTCTTCTTGGTGGGGTGTACAAAACTGTGGTTCATGCTTTGTCCTCCAAGCCCCGGCCCCGAGGTCAAGGGTCATCCCAAGGATCTTCGCCACAGCGGCAAGGGCGGGCTGCAATGGGTGATGCATCACTAAGAGACCTCTACTCCCATGTCCTGGGCTACTTTGGGCGGAAGTCAACCACGTCAGGTGAGGATCACAACGGACAAAGTGCCCTCAAAGGGCACAACAACAGTCCCGACATCTGTGGAAAAGACAAATATTCATAAAACACAAACATCAACAACCATCTTTTCCTTTTTTGGCTGTTTAACCGGTTTGTTATGGAATGACATTTTTTGGGCTGAAACTCATCACCTTGCTGCTGGACTGAAAGTATTTCCTCTTGAACGTGAACCCCTTCTCCAACCTGCCACCTATTGAAGACCCCTCCTCCTCCTCCCGTAACTTCCCACCTGTTCCCATACCCGAGAGGCCCTCTACTCCTCCTCTTGCTGTCTTCCTTCTAAAGGTTGTGGGAATTTGATGTCCTCCTTTCTTCCCTCTTCCTTCCACCCCACCCTTGCTCGCAGTAAAATTGCATGTTGCCTCGTTGTACACCCTCCCCGGACTGCCTCAGCTCCACAGATGGAAACAAGAGTCCACAGAATTTGAAAAAAAGCAAATAAGATTTTAATATTTCATACAGCAGTTACCTGTGTCTAGAAAAAGTTAGATTCGATGAATATATTATTGCTGTAGTTCCCTCGTAAACCACTAGAATGCAGCATGCGTATTTGTGTAAGGTAATGGTGGTACACATACACACTTTCTCATCAACTTTGTCCAAACTGCTGGCAGGTACTGGATATAGAATACAGACAACTTATATATGTTGCTTTTCCTTGCACAGTCTAATATGTTCATTGAGTCATTTGTAGAATCACGTTTGTTTTCAGATTATAGTAAAACTAGTGCATAAGTATAAGATGATCTGCTGTGAAAGTGGACAGCAGAATTCACATAATGTGAAATTGTTTTGAAGTGCACATTTTCACAGTTTCGTCTGATATGTCTTGAGTTAAATTTCCCCCAAACGGTTCTCTGCAGGCATTTATTCATTTATTTGATTGCCTTGTGCATGATAACTCAGTGAATTCCATTTTTAACTTTTTAATTCAACGTTCTACTTTTCGCTTCACTCTTGCATTTTTTTTTGTGAGCTGGCCTTTTGAGCTTGTTAATTCTGTAGCTTTTGGTGGTTCTATGTCTTTAAAAGGCAACCAACCATTTGAACCGCAAAAATCATTGCACCAAACCGGGGGTGTCCAAAGTGTCTGTTTTTTTGTTTTTTTTCCCGAATTGGCTCTAGGCACATTGTAGAAATAGAATTAAACTGCAAAAATATTTAAAGTAGCCTTACTTTAAAGTAAAAAAAAATGCAGTATGCACCTCTCCTCTGTAAAAGTTTGGACACCCTTACACCAAATGTTTGCATGACACACTCCTGTGCTAACATTAAAATGAATTGACATAACTATTAGCATGTTACAATACAGATATGGGGTGTGCATATACAGTACACAAATGGACCAACTTCATATGTTGGGTGTACCAACACATTTGTCCATATGCTGTAGATTCCCAAATAACTGGGGTGGTTTGGATGTGGTATGGCTTGATGGTATAGTAAACCATCTAAATGCCTCCAGTGTGAAATTTTTTATAAACAAGTAGACACTAATTGCTCCTGCTTTGGCTTTCTTTTAACTTTCTTTTAGTTCATTTGTTCAGAGGTCCAGTATCCATATCTGATGGATTTAGCCGTTAAAATATTATTTTAAAAGTCACCGTTAAGATTGTTCTGTGATAACATCAGCATCACTGAAGGAGCACATCGGAAAGATTTTTGTTTATGATTACACCGCATTGTCTAGCAGTGAGAGTGGTTGGTTGGTTGTTGGTTGTATATGTATATGCATTTTCTTGAAGAGCTGATAGGTGTGCTTGAAGTTAGAGACGATATACTCTAAATATACTTTTAATATACTTTTTATATATTATAGTTAATGTTGTCAATGAACCAAACCTGGAACAGAACATAAAGCTTGTGCGGTGGCTGATTTAATTTCTTTTTCTTAAATGGCTTGGCAGAAATACACTTGTGATCTGATGTCAGAGTGGCATCATCTACAAACCTTGTTAGTTTGTCAGCCCTCTGGAGTAAAAAACATGTATGAAGAGTTCTTTGACTTTGTGTATTGAGCCATATGTTGGTGATAATAGAGACGCATGTATTTTTATTTGGGCTGTAATCGCGGGTTGACGGCGGTAACTTATTTAATTGATTACGATTTTTAGCATAATTAATGCACGTGCATCATGTCAAGCCACACCTCTCTGTAATGATGGCAGACGGAAGCGTAGTGTAGTGTCACCACACAGTCACACAGACTCTGGTGCTCAATTATAACTTTATTCTGACCTAAACACAACACCAGTGCATTTCCAACACCCTATCACAAACACATCTCTAGTCCTCCTCGGAACAATAATCACGAATGTGTCTTTAATATGTATGGTCTAAATCAATTTTTTTTATGATGACCATTTGGCAGCCCTAATTTTTATATGAATGCTCTATGCTTTCATAAATTTTGTACTTAACCAACATTTATATAACCCATTCATCCATTTTCTATACTGCTTATCCTATTCCGAGTGGCAGGACAACATAACCCATGATACCAAACTTACACAAACCTTTGATATGCTGCCTTTTTGAACGCATCAATGTGATCTTGCTCTTTGTGCATGGTGGTGTGAAATTAACTCCTGCATCACTTTTCTGGTGGGTTTGCCTGCTGTGTTGTGGCTTTTTAAAAACATTTTTTAACAGTCGGTCATTCACTTACCCCGGGTCTTACAGTACATACACATCAGGGCTGCTTATGTAATTTAGGCACACCCTGGCTTACCTTGTAGATATTGTGACACACACAATTGAAATGTAATGTCATAAAGGTGGTAATTGAAATCCTCCACATCACAATATTAAATGCAATATTATTATTGTTAATGTATACAGTGCTAGTGTTAACTTAATGTTATGTGTGCCAGGTAATCATGCTTCCATGCATGTTTAATTTCTGTGTGTATGTGTGTAGCCAACAAAGAGGAGGTGGTCCAGAAAGCCCGTCCAGTCTCCACTGATGTAGGAAGCAGCAACCCTAATTTCTCTGATCTCATGGATGAGTTTATCCAGGAAAGACTGAGGGCTAAAGGAACAGTGGTCAGTATACACGGTGTACTCGCATTTTATCTCACACTTTTGTGTTTTCATTAGATTTAGTATCTCACATCCCACTTTATCAGACACACACCTTCACTACTTGTGTCTGCGTGTGTATATGTAGTACAAATAACTATGTAGGTGTATGCTGTGTACATTTAGCAAGTGCAATAATATCTGCACACATTAGCATGTTAGAAATATGTTAAAACGTGAATAACATTAACAGGTTGTGATTCTGTAGCACAAATGTTATTGTACTTAATATCAACATACCCATGATAAAGATGGAGATTAGCTACCAGCTATAATCTTCCATATTTATATGAAAATGTTGATATACTGTATAATATGCACTGCCCTTGTCAATCTACGCACTCAAAAATCTACTCTCACTGTATTCTACAGGAACGCCGTGGCAGCAGTCCAGGCAGTCTTGAAGTTCCACAGGACCTGCCAGAGCTACTGGAATCTGGCCAGAGTCCTGGTTCGCGACCCTCAGATGACCACAGGCCAGTTGATGATCCTGGGGTTCCATCAGAGTGGACTTCTCCAGCTAGTGCCAGTGGTTCAGACGTTGTCAGCTCTGACAGCCAGTCTGACTCCTTCAATGCCTTTCAGTATCCCACCTGCAAGTTTGACAGTAAGTAAAAGCATGTGTGAATTTTCAAATGGGAGGGAATGAGGATACCCTACTGTTGTACTCCATAGTATTCATATCCATAGTACTACAAGCATTGCTCTCGGCGTTCACGTTCCAGACAGTCACATTAAACACAGCATCAGGCTAATCTAGGCATCTTGCTTGTTTTCCACCAGCATTCCTGCTCCACATCACCAAATAGGAGAAGCTTTGATGGTATATTTGCGTAATCTCGTCCTCAACCTCTTTTGAGAAAATATGATGAGTAAAATAATATATCCTACTGCCAGATGCTAACAACCAACTTTATATTAATCATTGATTTTAGTTGTTGTTAATTATTACTTGTCTAATGAGTCACTTTCTCTGTTTCCACTAAGTCTGTGTTGCATGTTGGCTCGTTTGTGATTTGTTTTCACTTCTCAAATGTTGATTTGGGAGCGACAAGGCATTTATTTAGGCTTTTTGCTGTGTGGAGCAGGACGTCATCGCTCACATTCCAATATCATTGTCATCACAAAAAAGTATGCAGCCTTCCCTCGTGACGTCCAGCCTTCATTCTCATGTGGTGGTCAAGGATCCTCCCATTCAATGATGAATGTTTACAATGAATCATTCAGATCGGACTGACAGGCTCATGTTTGATTCCATATTTTAGCTTGAGCATAAATCACATGCTAACCATTAGCGCCAAGCCATATACAACTTGGTTGTTGGAGGCCACTCTATCTGCAATATATTCATAGCTTTGACTACAGCCAAATCTTTTGGCTTCTGGTTTTGGCCTGTTTGTAAAATATGTTTTGGGCTTCATAGATGGATGGATGTTTTGAATTGTGGATGTGCTCCAAGCCAGGTACATTTTTAATCTTGGAAATTTGACACAGGAAGCAGTTTCCACTATATTTTTGCTCTTATTTTAATATTGAAATGCAACTACACATAGGAAAAAAGTAACCAATTTTCAGCTCCTGACTTTCATAAGATGTCTTTCATATGTTGCCAGAAAAGGCCAATATTGATGCATGACCCATTTTTAATCGCATAGGTTTTGCATTCAATTTGGAACCTAGCGGAGGTGGATCTGGAGGAGGCGGTCGAGGGAGCTCGTTGGATCAGGACAGCCTTGGAGGTGTCGCTGCCAGTGACGAACATGAAGTAGCAAGTTTGACGACACTTCATATTGACTCTGAGACCAGCAGCCTTAGCCACACAGTCACTGTCACTGGTTTGTATACTATGTTATGTCTGAGCCCCTAAAGTCATTTTTTTTTTTCATTTTAGCTTTTAACACTACTTGTTCTCACAAGTAGTACTGTTGTACAAGTGTAAAAATATGTTAACTACTACTACTATTAAGAGGTAAACATAGCAAACCATTCAGTTGTATCGTCATTGCCATTTCGTAATGTAAAGGTTATTGACGTTCTCAATGGTTTGGTGTACAGTAGCTCAGGCTCTGGATGATAATGTTTACAACTGACCAAACGAGCCCAACTAGCCGAGCAACAACACAAAAGTTTGTTTTAACTCAATCAAACATGACAATTAGGTCTTTTGTTTCAGATTTTGGTCCTTATGTACTAAATATATTTGTGTCTTTTTACATAAAGGTTCTGAGAGTGCGTCTCCTATGCATTCTCTCGGAGGTTCTCGTTCCCAGACGCCCTCCCCTGCTACACTTACAGCAGAGCACATTGATCGGACACACTCACACACACACTTACAGTTGGACCAGAAGCTCCACAACTCTGTGCTGCAGACTCCTGATGACCTTGGTAATAAATACTAACTAATGCAAAAGGTCTGCATTGATTTCTTCCACCATGTGAAGGATAAGTAACACTAACATTATCTTGGTTGATGGATTCTAGAAACCAGTGAGTTCCCCAGTGTTGACTGTAGCGTGATGGCAGGTGGCTCCCTTACTGGATGGCATTCTGATGTTGCCACAGTCATGTGGCGAAGGATGTTGGGTATCCTGGGGGATGTGAATAGCATCAAAGACCCAGAGATTCATGCTCAGGTGTTCGACTACCTCTGTGAACTGTGGCAAAACCTGGCAAAGGTACGAGACAAAGAAATGAAAGGTACTTTCTTTTATGAGTTCGCTCCTAATACAGATGTTGTTATTTTCAGATCAGAGATAATTTGGGCATTTCTCATGACAACCAGTCATCTCCCCCACCACCTGTTCTAATCCCACCTCTGAGAATCCTCACTCCTTGGCTCTTTAAGGTGAATTTGACTGAGTCCTGACCATGTTATGTCTAGTAATATTTTAAATAAGGCAACAGAGTCAAACCTTGGATCCACTCTTACTAAAATCATGTTGTCATCATTGACATACTGTACATAAATAAGTACAAATAAAGCACACGGACAACAGCAATTTATTGCATGTTACTCATGCCTGTTCATCCTTTCCCACACATCGATGTGCCCTTTTCTTCAGGCCACCATGCTGACTGAGCATTATAAACAGGGAAAGCTTCATGCCTATAAGTTGATCTGCAGGATTATGAAGAGGCGGCAAGATGTGTCCCCAAACACAGACTTTCTGACTCACTTCTACAACATCATGCATCAAGGACTCTTACACCAAGACCAAGTGAGTATTTCTGCAGGTGCTTGTATGCAGGTCATTCCAAAAAATGTATGCGGTCCTGCTTTTCTATAAATATTACTATTAAAAGAACAATCAGTAGTGTGTTATCAATACTGGTAGTATACTATGACTGCTGTGATACATTTTCCTATTCTTTCCATTTAGGACATTGTAAACACCATCATCAAGCACTGTAGTCCGAGGTTCTTCAGTATTGGTCTTCCTGGAGCCACTATGTTGATTCTGGACTTCATTATTGCAGCTTCTAGAGTCACCTCTTGTTCATCATTAAATGTAAGTAAGACTGAAATACAGTTTGACAAGCTTGTTATTTAGTACACAAATTATAAAAAGGAAATGAAACATACGACAAAATATAATTTCCTCTTTTTTTTAAACATAAGTATCTAAATGTATTCTGCCTCCTTTTTAGGCTCCAAGAGTCGAAGCACAGAATCTTCTCGGCTCTCTTGTGTGTTTTCCAAACTTCTACGGGGAGCTCCCAGCCCTTCATCCCACCACAGCTGATGTAGCACTTACAAAATTCCCTGACATTAAGGTAAAGTTGGAGCTCACCATTGATATCCTCACTGGAGGCTCAACTAGCCCATTTACAAGAGCAATATTGCAAAACTAAGCAGAGGGTATGACATACCGTATTTTCCGCACTATACGGCGCACCGTGTTATAAGGCGCACCTTCAATGAATGATATATTTTAAAACTTTTTCCATACATAAGGCGCATCGCATTATAAGGCGCTACAGTAGAGGCTGTAGTTACGTTATGCAACCATTAGATGGTGCCGCGCTAAAGGGAATGTCAACAAAACAGTCAGATAGGTCAGTCAAACTTTATTAATAGATAACAAACAAGCTTTCCACAACTCCATTCACTCCCAAAATGAATAAACAGCTGTTTTATTATTTTCTCTGAGGTAAAGCATTTTCGTGACACATCTTTAACATCTTTGAACAACAGCAAGGCATAACATTTTACTTTTCCTCCATTTAGTCAACGCGCAAAAAACCGTCTGATACTGTTATGGTAAATTAAACGTTAGTGCAATCGCAGTATAGTGACACTCGTAATGTGCAAAATGACTTTGTTTAGTCTTCTTTACTTGGCGCAGCTCATCCTCATGCTTCCTCCACTTCCGCACCATCGATTCATTAATGTTAAACTCTCTTGCTGCTGCTCTATTTCCGTGTTCTACTGCGTGACTGATCGCCTTGAGTTTAAACTCTGCGTTGTAAGCGTGTCTCTTAATAGGAGCCATTTCAGGGTCTTTATACAAACGCACAAATGAAAGTGAATCGTTGTTTAATATTTCCCAGTATGCACAGCGCACTTCTTCTTCTACGGGAAAAATGGAGTCGGTGGCTGCTTACCGTAAGTTGCGAGACCTGTCGCGGCTCAATATTGATCCATATATAAGGCGCACCGGATTATACGGCGCATAGTCAGCTTTTTTAAAAAAAAATCAGATTTTAGGTGCGCCTTATAGTGCGGAAAATACGGTACTTAAGGCCCTTTCAGGTAAATGCAAAAACTCTCAATCTATGGTGTTCATTTGGAGCATGCAGCTTTTTTTATTGGCCTGCTGCTTATTCCAATAATAATGCAAATTAACTATGGTGCGGTGCGCATAAGAACCTCAGAGGACCATACTAAATAAATAGAAATATGCAGTATTTATGAGGGGGAAAAATTAAATGTGATAAGATTTTTGTTTACTAAACAAAAAGCCCCCACCCCCTTCCATGGCATTCCATTTTCTGTATTCAACCCTTGAAGGAAAAACTTTCGCTGCTCTTCTTTTTATTGTTATCACATTATTAATGGATTGATGTCTCATCAGTCATTCTTGTAACAGTCTAGACAGTCAATGGCAGTGATGTTGTTATTGTTGTTCCTGTGTAAAATAAGTTAATCTCATGCATGGCTGCATCTTAGGTGCGCTCCCTGCTTCCTTACTTAACTAAACTGGTTTTGAATCACTAAGCAGCCATTACCTCTTTGGGACAGAATGTGTTTGGTTGTTTAATATTAATATCTCACACTGTTGTTTTTTAATTAGTTCTATCAGTGTTGTCTGCACATAACCATGCAGGCGCATATCCACTGAACCTGACACTAATCCCATTTTTCTGACATGCTTCTTGTTTCAGGAGCACATTATCAAAACGATCCTGACCTCTGCTAGGGATGAACCTTCTGCTCCTGCTAGGTAGATACAAATGTGCTTGTTTTTGTTTTGTGCTTGTGCTGGAAGAGTACTAGCATATCGGCAAAATAAGCTTTCAATAAATAGTAACTATGCAAACCTTAGCAAAAACAAAATGTCCAATATGGTGATGTTGTTTTACACAGAAAATGAAAAGTAAAATCATTATATAGTCAGCCCTTGTTTATCGCATTTAATTGTTCCCAGACCTGATATGATAAGTGAATTTCCGATAAGTAGAGTTCAATATTAATATGGTGTTTTTGTAGTTGTGACATGTTCTAAGTACGTTTTTTTTAACATTAGAGCACTGTAGACATGAAATAACACCCCCGATTACTCAATATCGTAGATATAATCAGAGAAAATTCAACATAAATTCTGTGATGGCTAATGTAATGGCGGCTTTAGATTGGTAATTACTCATATTACCCAATATTGTATACATAAAAGGAGCAAATAAGCCATTTAAGATGTAAATAAAACCTCTGTTTGAGTATGTCACAGCCAATGTGTTCCCTAGACGACCTTAGTGGTGAAGGACAGGAAGTGTCGTCTGCGTTTCAGAGTTGAGTTTTATCTTGTCGTGGTGTATGATCTCAGCAGTATCCCACCTTGTTATTATGATTATTATAATATTGTGCCTGTTGTGAGATAATTCAAAGCTGCAATAAATGCCTGTTCTGGCCATCACCGCATCAACCAATGTAGAATACTATATTCATACCTAGAATGCTTGTTTTGCATTTGTTTTGCTTTATATTTAGCCCAAGAATAAGTATGATTAGCTTAAATATGCAGATTTTTAGACTAATAAATAGGCTGTAGTCGAGCACAAAACGGCAATCATTTATTAATTTTTGAAAAACTGTTCAAAGAGTGAGAGTGCAATGTTCGAACCGCGATGCAGCGAGGAACTGTAGATACTGTTGCAAATAGTTGGCTGTAGCTCACTCCAGTTAGATGTCACTCTTGACATGCCTCAGTACATAGTAGATGTTACTGCAGATATTATATATCGCAGATTGGGAATGTAATTTCCCCTTATGCAATTATAATCTGTGTTATAAATCTAAAATGTCTGTTTGACATGTATTTTGATTTAGATTTTAAAAAAAAATGTATTTCATGTTTATGTGCTAGGTGTGTGGCATTGTGCAGTTTGGGAATCTGGCTTTGTGAAGAGCTAGCTCATGGGACTCAACATCCACAAATTAAAGACGCTCTCAATGTCATCTGTGTTACTCTCAAGGTAAGTTACTTTCAAGCTCTTTGGTTTTACAATGGCAGTAACCATGATTACGAAATATAATATAATGACTGGAAAACGAAGGATGTTTTTCCCCCCTGGTAGTGGTTGGTATCACTTGTGAGAGAGATGTCAAAGCTTGGTGAATAATGTTTAATGATAAATAAGTGTGCATGTAGAGATTCTGTATTGATACAAGCATGACTCTACACCACATTACTAACTAAACATTGATAACAAAGCAACACATAAACTTGACAAAATGAAAACGAAACACACACTGACATGATGCGGGTTACATTAATAATATTGATACTTAGTTAGCTGGCCAGTTTGGAGTTGTTGGTTTTGCTTAGTGTGGCACGATGACGAATCGCTAGCCAATCACAGGGCACATAGACAAACAACCATTCATACCTATGGACAATTTGGAGTAACCAATTCACCTAACATGCATTTTTTTGGAATGTTGGAGGAAACCGGAGAATATGCAAACTCCACAAACAGATGCCCAAGCGGAGATTCAAATCCAGGTTTTCCTGATCTCCTGACTGTGTGGGTTACATGCTAACCACTCGGCAGTGTGTAACTGGCTAATTTAGTTTGACAAGTTCAATGCACTTTTATGTGTGCTTTAGATAAGCAACAGCCTTGACACCTTGGAGAGTATCTGTAAAGAGTAGTGAGTGAAAATAATTCTTTACATGCGCAACTACACCTCTGTTCTGGCTAATAATGGTTTCCTTAAAAACTAAGCATGATTAGCTTAGGCATCGAGTACTTACAGTATTTCAGTCAATCAAATACACATGATATGATGACCTTTTATGTAACCAGTGCATCTGAAAAATATATACTGGTCGTATCTTTTTAAAGGAGTAAACTTAGAAAATCATCAGCAAGGATCCAATAATGTTCCCTGTCCACTGTAGTTTATGTGCCATCTGCATATAAAATATCTTGAAATGATTTGCCAAAGCCATTTTGGTTGTGGTTGTGTAATTGTTGAATACAGACGCATGTAATAAGTGTTGAAATGAGTTGCATATTGTAATGTATGAAAATCAAAATGAAGGTCACTGAAGTGCACCAAAGCGCTGGCTGCAAACAGAACAGCTGGGGTGTCTGTGGATTTAACAGGTCGCACTGAGCCAAGGTATGATTGAAAATGTTTCTGGAAAAGATTTTTGGTGTTGGTTGGTGAACCTGCCTCACTTGGTTGAGCCTGTTTCAGGCTACCAGACTGGGAGGCCTGTGCATAGAGGGATACTGTCCAAACTGTACTGTCTCATCCATAGCCAAGTGGACTCAAATACACACACGCACACACATACCTTTTCCACCTTGGAATCTCTAGCTTGTGTATCTGCAGCCAATAACCTCCTCGAGCCAGTACAGCTGAACACACTTGCATTCACTTACTCCTGGGAGCAAACCCTGGACCGTCAATATGTTTGGTCCTTCTTCAGATAGGAGGTCTGTCCAGGGGGGGCACTGCAAGCTGTGTCACAAACACTCTCAACGCTATCACGGACACACATCTTGTCCTCTTTTGCCTTGGCACCAGCAGCCAGTAGACCCAGCCATGGGCTCTGTAACATACATCACACACAAACAAAGCTTAAGGGATTGTCATATTTCCATGCAGCGCCACTTCCACTTGCTGTGTTTCTCATCTCAGCACATCCTTTGATCTGGAGGGATTTTTCTTTAGTAAATGATAATCCTGTTTAGAGCTTATCTGTACATTTTCTCCCTTACCACTATTTAACTATTGTTTGAAACATTTTCGATTAACTTGAATTCTATTGTGTTCTTACTTTGAATCGCTTTAATGCATACTTAATGCATATTGAATATGTTGTTATTGTATGTCGACTACTAAGGTTGTAATCACATGACTATATGTATCTACTAGTATCCCAATAAGAATGTTGCACTGGTGGCATCAGACATCCTTCACCTTTTGATCAGTCATGCGGATCATCTTCAGAAATTCCCCAGTGACACTCCAAAGAAGATAGTGGAGGTAAGGCAAATTCATTAACATGTAAAATCATTACAGCGTGTGTTCTTATCATTATTAATGTAATGCCAGTTGTTTTTAATAAATTACTGCAATCTAATATAGCTATCTAATTGTTGCATGTTGTTTTAGAACAGGGGTCGGGAACCTTTTTGGCTAAGAGAGCCATGAAGGCCAGATATTTTAAAATGTGTATCTGTGAGAGCCATATACATTTTGAATGCAATAAAATGTGTGCATTTTTATGTACGACCAACAGTTTTAGATATAATGGGCTCTAATTATGTAGACCAGGCACACTACCCCACGCCAATGGGGTGTGGCCAGCATACCTTCGTGAGCAGCGCAGTGTCTAATAATAAATCAAATACTTGCTGCCATTAATGCAACTTCTGCTGCTGCATAGTTTTGAACCGTATTCAGTACACGTATTTCATTCTTTTGGCCATCTTCACCAGAAGGCTTGGTTCTGCAGCTTTAGCTATTTGACTAAAGGAGGAAAGTTTACATTTACATGTTTTTTTGACATCTCAATGACCGAGGTAGACTACAGCATTACCCAGTAATAATCAAGTTTTGGTGTTTGACCTGGAAAATATCATCAGGAAAGATAGATATGGTTGGCCGTATTGCAGCAGAATATAGATGATATAGACGAATTAAAATGCATAAGAAAGTTGTTGATTTTGAATATTATTTTTAACAGTCATTTCTGTGATGGTTTACTTTAAAATGTTAGCAAAAATGCATTTTTATTGTGGTAAGAAATGCTTGAGAGCCAGATACAGTCATCAAAAGAGCCCTACCTGGCTCCCGAGCCATAGGTTCCCTACCTCTGTTTTAGAATGTAAAGACCAAATTGATGTGATTGTATTATTTCCTAGATTTTGATCGCCACCATCACACACTTGCTACCTACCACTGAGTCCTCTCCTCATGAACTGGATAAGAGGGTATCATACACATTGCTGTATTAGACTGTATTGCCTATTTAGCACCGAGAGTAACTTTATAAACTTGCATGCTGCAGCTTGTTGTGTCCCTCCTGTTGTGTTTGTTGGACTGGGTGATGGCCCTTCCACCGAAGACTCTGCTTCAACCTGTTCAAACACGAAGCCCCCCAGAAAAGGAGCAGCCGCCAAAGACCCTGCTCAGCTGCATTTATAAGGTGTGTTATTGGCTGTCACCAAGGAGGAGGGAATGGAACATACCGAAGTAATGTATTAAGCAATTTATTCTAATATTCTCCCTAGGTTTTACATGGCTGTGTGTATGGAGCCCAGTCTTTCAGCAGCCCCAAGTATTACCCGTTGCAGCTGTCAGATCTGTCAAGTCCAGACTATGACCCGTTTCTGCCATTAGAGAGCCTTAGAGAACCGGAACCTCTGCACAGTCCAGACTCTGAGCGCTCCAACAAACTCCAACCCGTCACTGAAGGTAATTTATTTAATGGCAGAAGTGGGAGAAAGTCTGTGTTTTCTATACCGCTTGTCCTCACAAGTGTGTCATGGGCATGCTGGAGCCTATCCCAGCTGTCTCAACACTTAATATAGCGGCGAAGGCTATGGGTGACAAGGGAGTGTGAGTGCGAATGGGTATGCGTGTCTTTGGATGCATGAGTGCGTGGCCTGCGACGTGCCCAATCTTGGAGCTCTGTTCGCAGGGTGTCATTGCGATAAACAGCAGTTGTCATGGAGACGTCCGTGGTGGGCCCAGAGAATAGAAACAAACAACAGGTGTCCGTGAAGAAATAATGGAGGGTCAGAGCATCCCGCTGCAGCAATCTCTTGGGAGAAGTTGTTTTCACAACATGACCTTGGTTGGGGTTGGGGGGCGGGTAAGCCGAAATCCAGATTAAGTATATTGTTTGGGTGAGTTTAGGCAGCCACATTCCAATAGAGCGGACCACTCCTAGTGTCCATTCTGGTCTCCCAATCGATCCAACTGCCTTTGCAAAGCCGAAAACTTCTCCAAGATGGCACCTTTGTTGTGATTCGCAGTCACAGTCAGAGTGTGAACGTCTTTGCCCACCAAAACATTCACGATGGGCAGCTGTGGGCCAACTAGATCCACTGCCTCGATCATCATCCAATCGGCAACAGACCTGTTATCATGGCTCCGAATAGGTAGACGTCTTCGATGTCCTTCACAGAAAGAATCTCCAGGCACATGACCTTCCACTTCCCCCAATTGTCCACCACTTACCCGGCGGTGAAAGTTCCGTCAGGGCAAACAGGTTCCCCCCGAACCTGAGCTTCTCGTTGAGAAGATCTTTAAAAAGTATGAGATAATGGACGAGAGGGGAAAGATTCGACCGCCTTCGTTGAGAGCCAAAGGATATTTAGCATAATTATTACAGCTGGAAAATAGGTCATATTACTCGCTAAATTGAACAGCGGTGTCAAAATGTATGACCCAGGCTGCAACCACCAAATGTGTTTTTATGTATGTTCAATGATTTTGTTAAAACATTGTGTGGAAATTGAGCTTTTAAATGCAGAAGTTTGGTAGATGTGCATTTTAAATGTACCCATACAGACTTGGATTAGGTTTGGTGTTGAAATCTTGAGTTTTTCCGACTCATGATTTTTTTAATGACCACATAACAGGACTATTTGACCCACACTGTCACCAAACTAGTGGCGATTTTAAGAGACAAAAGGTGTGTGTGTGTGTGTATATATATGCATGAGGACACCGGTGTGCGTCCGTGTGAAATTGTGTATTGTCTCCTGCTGTGGTCCACCAGTACAAAGCAAACGGTCTAATGACTGAAGCACCCTGTGAGACCATGCCTCTACTCTACATTGTATTTGCTCCTAATATTCTGTTTTTCTTTTATTCTGCTGTCATTTTACTGTTTACTTGCTTGTGTGTCTCTTTCCTTTCTTTAACTTGTCCTGAGGTTTAGGTATTTATCTGGTCAATACATATCTATACTCTTTACACAGGCTTGTTGATAAAGCTCTGTGTGACAGCGAGCGTGTCACACAGTGTGTGTGTTTATAGCGATGTGAATTAGTCAAGATCCTCTTGCAGCACAGTGTGTGATGGCATTGGCTTCTCCCCAGCATGGGGCAGACTATGTATTGGTCAACTGCCTTTCCTTGTTGAAAGTGAAGACCAATTAAGACTCGGATTTAACTACTGTACATAAAACAAAGTCGTTTTCTTTAGTACATTAAACAAAATAAAAATTAATTTGTAACCAAATTAATCATTATGTGGTAAATTAATATTGCTTCAGACATAACAATAACAACTTCAAATATTTTGCTAAATCGTACTGTATTTTGCATTTTTTAAAACATCCAAACTTATTCTGGTTTAATCCTTACCTGTTTCATGTTTTTCCTGTCTTTCCATAGCCCATAGTCGTATCCAGCAGGGCCTGGTTTCCATCGCGGCCAGGACTGTTATTACACACCTTGTCAACCATCTAGGGCATTACCCAATGTCTGGAGGTCCAGCTACCCTTTCCAGCCAGGTACTGTTAATGGGCCTAGAGTATTCTCACAGGCACTGTTTGTCACGACTGTGTTACCAGTGTGTATTTCGAAAACGGAATAAATATTTAGACTTTTTAAACTTTTGTTCAGGTGAAGAACAGTTTAATCAGTTTAAATGTGGTTTTCAATCAATTACCCACACATTTTTTCTCTGCATTTTTCCTTGCATTTTGATGCTGTACTTGGAATCCCCTGGTTTCAGATTTTGTTCAGGAGTGTAGCTGCAAAGGGGGATGTTGCCTCCATGACTTACCTGTAGGTGTCTGATCATTCGTACCTTTGTTTATATAATGTTATAGATGGAGCAACATTGAGCGTGCTTTAGGTGTTAATAATATCACTATGTGTTTGAGCTTTTGGAAATGAGCAATTTGTTGTCTTTTCTTTCGTGACATCATATTTTGGATTCACAGGTCTGTGAGAACCAAGACAACCCATATTGTGAGAGTGTAGACCTTGGACCTGAACTCTTCCACTCCCCAAATCTCCAGTTCCTATCTTTGAATGGATCAACCCTGCTCTCTGTGCTTCAGGTAACATTTGTTGTCTCCAGTAAATGATGAGTGTGAATGCACTCACACTGGAACACTTGCTATCACGGTGTTCTCTAAGTTGGGTCATACTCGTTGGATGTGATTACAAGAGCCATAAACCCCACAGAAAGCTATAATGAAACTATTTATTTTTATTTATTTCCCAGATCCGGTCAGAGTCTGGTGTGCCAGGAGGTGGAATGACAGCTGGTTTGTCATCTGCTCCAGCTTGCGTTCGCGTTATCATCCGGGATGTAGCTGGAAAGCACTCCTGGGATTCTGCCGTCCTCTATGGGCCCCCACCATGCTCACCAAGCAGCCCTGCAGACTCACTTTTGTCACACACGCAATCCCCTCATAGTATGAATCTCCATTTACAGACGCCAACCAAAAAGTTGACAGTGGAGAGCAGAGAATGCAGCCAGGAAGAACAGCAGCATGAGGAGTCAGAGGAGGGAGGAAGTGGGAAAGAGGGCGAAATACACGAGTTGGAGGAAGAAGTGGATGACGCCAGAGAGGGCGGCAAAGTTGGTGAAGATGAAAAGGTGCAGCTCCAAGGAACTGCGGAAGAAGAGGAGAAGCAAAGGGAGGGGAACAAGGAACAGATCACGCTTGGGGAGGGGAATAGGGAAGAAGTGGGCTTTGAGCAGCTTCTAGCTCCACCATTGGCGAAACGGGTGTGTCGGGAGGTGGTCCCAGCATGGGATTCACTGAGGGAAGGAGATGATGCTCTGGATGAAATGCTGCAATACCTTGGATACTCAAGTCCTGAGTGTCTACAGAGGGCAGGTACACAAATGCACCCACACACACGCATTTCTTCAGCCTACAGTGATTCTCAAACTATTTTTTTTACTGTATGCTATTAATAACTGTAGCAGGTTTTAATGATGACACCAACACCTATTTTTGGAGTGTCAATCACACTATTAGGCACCCTTGGGTTAGTGTGCGGTGGGGTGACACCTTGACTTGTGTGTCAGAAAACCGTTGAGAACCATTGCCTTTAGTACAAACACATTCAAACATTCAGATCTGCTAATATGTTCTTATTGTCTCCACAGGAATGCCACTTAATATCCCAGTCCCTCCACCAGCTTGTGTTTCGGAGAAGCAGGAGAATGACGTGATTAACGCCATTTTGAAGCAAAGTGCTGCTGAAGGAGAGTTTGTCATTCATGTACGTTATTGTCCCACAACCATGAAAATATTGATCTCACTTCAATTATGGCTTATCTTTTTAGTTTTTAACCATGTCCTGATGAGTACACATACAGGTGCAGCGCAACGCGGTAGAAAACGTTTGAAAAGTAATTTTAGTAGTTTATTTCAAAAAGTTAAACTTCTATTCTATTGATCCATTCCATAGATCTACACAGTCGAATAATGTATTTCTGAATTCAGTGAATTACTTGAATGAAATGAAAAAAATGGTGGTGCACCACCCAGGCATCTGAACATACCAGGAAGACGAGAACGAGATGAGACAAGATTATTTTTAAGACCTTTTAGTTCAACTGAGTCACAAAACAATGCAGGTGCATTTCGAAATGTTAATTATCCAAATAAAAATCTAAACGAAATAATATATTTTCTTTAAATGTCATCTGTCACTGGTGTAAAGTAGTGGAATCGCTGTTTGTGACATGTATTTCTCTGTCAAGCAAAATTTTGGCTCTTCAATTGTATTAAAGACCGGTGTTGCTTTTGTGATATAACATAGCACAGTTTCTGTGAGCGCACACCATATTTCTCTGTTCTGGTTGTGCTAGAGCCAGACTGATTTTTGGGGTCGATGCTGACACCCCTAGTGTACTATTAACTATGCTTTTAATTTCCTAGGCACAATTCTTGTTTTTCCTCTTCCGTTTCAGACCTGTTTAACTGTATTGTACATTTTCCAATGAATTAAATATAAAGACCATTTTACTGATCTTTTAGAGAGGTGAGGAATTAAACATGAGAGCAGTGGAGCAGAATGAACCAGACACTCGGACACCGCAGTCAGCCTTCTACTACTGCAGACTACTGATCAACATACTGGGGCTCAACTCCTGGGAAAAGAGGTGACCTCAAAACGCTGCATACAGAACCTCTTGTGGAAACAACCTGCTGATTATCGCAGTCTTACCATTTTTACAATTTCCCAATTTGAATCAATTTGACTTTCCAATTGTAATTTTCTAGCAATTGACATTTGAATATTTACCATATAAGTTTAGGTGTGTCGCTTTAAAATAATTTTATTTGTAAAGTATGATGTACTTCAGGAATTGTCCAAAGGTATGAATGTGAGTGTGAATGGTTGTTTGTCTATATGTGCCCTGTGATTGGCTGGCAAACAGTCCAGGGTGTATCCCGCCTCTCGCCCGAAGACAGCTGGGATAGGCTCCAGCATGCCCGCGACCCGTGTGAGGATAAGTGGTACAGAAAATGGATGGATGGCATTTCATCCAACACAATATTTAACTACAGTATAATTATTAAGAAAACAATGTTTTAGAATTCAACCACATCCAAATTGTTGGACAAATTGATTGATTTTTTTTGTAAAAACGATATTCTTTATTTTAATAAATATTAATTCCTCTTGAAATGGTTAGAGAAAGTGCTCAACTTTCAACAATCTTTTTGCATAACACAGCAAATATGAAATAATGCAGAGTGTCATTAAATAAGGTGCGATCGATCAACAACAAAACTCTGGTAACTTAAAAGACAACACAACTAGCAACATGTAAAAAAAAAACGTATATTCCTGTCCAAAAAACACAACCTGGCTTCAAATTAGATCACGTTATTGTACACAATATTATGTTTATGTATCTACGAATATAATTTATGTCTGTATGTATCAGAAACCAAAATAATAGTCGAATATAAATCAGCACATTAGAATTTATATCTTGAAACAATGTATTTAATTAAGTGGTCATAATGGATATTCTGCCTTGGTTTCTAAAGTGCGTCTGGCCTGCTAATGGATGCTCATTGCTCTTCATGCGGTGAATTACACCGTCTGCATTCATTCAGCACAATAGACTTCTTAATACATTGTGTGTGTAGGAGTGTCATAATGAGTAAGCCATTGATCAAAATGAACCAGTCTGCCTCTAGAATAAAAGAAGGTGCCTGAAGGAAGAAAATGGTAAGGGGTGAAAAATAAACCCGAAAACAGCATGCATAAAACGCATGAATTCGATCTGAAATAAGTGCATGTGTCAGAATGGAGGAGAATGAAAAGCCTGTTGCATTAGGCTAGATGAACAGATCTTTAATGTGCAGATTGTCTTTTTGCTCACTCTATATTCATAAGAGTGCGATAGTCCTCCTTGTCTGTGGTCTCTTTTTATGCTTTTCTCAACTATCGAGAGTGTAAATGGAGTCTTTGAGAGCGGCGAATGAGCCCATTACTACATATCAGTTTAATAAAGAGCAAATTGGAGGCTTTTTGCTTTCTCTCTTTATCTCTTGCTTTTTCTTTTCTCTCTCACTCTCTCTCTGGAAAAGAAATGAATGATGTGTCATTATGAGTCCATTCCAAATGTCTGCTGCTTCAGTGTGGTTTGATATCAGTGGTGCTGAAATCGGTGGCTGGTTCCCGCAGGACATTTTAAACGATCCCTGGATCAGCTTACATAAAAAGGCCTTTGTCTTGAATAAAAATAGAGTTTCTACCTTTTTATATTTCGATCCTAAAAGTGGGCATAATATTACAAGAACTTCTTCAAGTCAGAGGACGTGATGCTATTGAAAGACTAAGTATAGTGTGACAGGTCCCTACAATTTTGTGTGCAGTGTTGTTACCATAGCAATGAGGCTGCCTCCCTGCCGTGGCCACTTTATAGTTTTTCCAAACAATAAGCACTCTGAATGTTGAACATTTAGCTGAAGCTTAAGTAGTAATGAAATATATAATTATATATTATATTAATATATATATTTATAGTAAATATATGTATCTACACTGTATATGACGAAAATCGCATTGTCAATCACAGTATTTTTATTTAATGAAATGATCCCCCATCTCATAGTTTGTAGTTAGTTTGAGTTATTTTATGTTACACATTATTCTATGCACAGAACTCTCAAATTATACCCAGAAACTGGAAATTATGTAAAATGTACTAAAATTCAACTTGGAATGAAAATAATGGCACTTTTTTTTTTTTTTTAAGCAGCAGTATTCATGCCATTTTAACCAACGTCTCAATCTAAAGTAGTGGATGTAGTAATTAAGAAGCATAATTATCCTTCCAGGAGATTTTTCTGCCACTATGATTAATTATTGTTTTTCCTTTCAGGAGTAATTTTCATTTATTGAGAAAGAATGAGAAGCTTTTGAGAGAGCTGAAGAACCTGGACTCCCGGCAGTGGTGAGAACACAAGCGTTTTTCATTTATTGTATGTATTTATGTATTTCTCTGCCACTCCTTCTGATCTTGTTTTACATTCAACTTTGAAAAATACCATGTTCACAGTGGTAACAAGTGTATTTAATTCAGTTAATACATTTTTTACACATAATTAACACACGTGCATGGCAAGCCACAACTCTTGTTATGACGGCAGACTGAGGCACAGTGTCGCATCCCTTAAGAGTCACACCCAGTCGGCACTTTAATAACTTTCTGACCTGAACACAACAGCAGCTGTGCAATTACAACACCATTCATGTATTCTAGTCAATTTGTCATCTCAACAACGTCTTTAGTATATGTGTATGTATGGTCTAAGTAAACAGAAAGACAATTGGTGAATATTCTTAGCACTTACTGCTTAACTCTTACAGCTGAAGTACAGTTTGGTACATGTGTACTCAGCAATCCAAGAAAATACTCTTAATATGTGAATACATCTTAAATGACATGGTTTCTTTGAACGCAACCCCTCATTGCACATAGACTCATCTACTCATTGCAAGTAGATTTCATTCGTGTGCTATCTTCTAGCTTGAGTTACATTTTCAGTTCCTCACTACATACATTTCATGTTCTGTCATTTATCTGTCCGTTCACAAAATACAGTGAAAATGGTGATTAAACATGATTATCCATCCATTCCTTTTATACCGCTTATCCTCATTACGGGGGCGGGGTATGATGGAGCCTATCTGAGCTGACTTCAGGCAAGAGGCGGAGTACACCCTGGATAGGTCGCCATTCAATTGCAGGACACTTAAATCGATAAACAACCATTCACACTCACATTCATACCCATGGCCAATTAAGAGATTCAACATGATTATTTCATTTGAAAATTTGATTAAAACGTTTAATCATTTGCCAGCCCTAATGTTTACATTTTCCTTTTAAAAGAAGTGTTTAATTTTCCCTTTTGGGGGTGACCAAAATTTACGGCCTGCCAAATGTCTCAATATATCCCTCAACATTTGCTTTTTCAGTGGAAAAAGTGAGGGGGGGGGCACACTTTAAAATGCAATTTTGTAAATTTCTTATGTCCTACATATCTGGAGGACATGAGAAAAAGCACTGCTTTAAACTGAGGACAATTATGCTTCTTAATTATTTTGTTAATAACTGTAGTAGTCATTTATAAACGTCCTGTTCTTGTATTTTCTCCTTTTATCTTCTAGCCGAGAGACTCATAAAATAGCTGTGTTTTATGTAGCTGAAGGCCAAGAAGACAAACACTCCATACTCACCAACACTACAGGCAGCCAAGCATATGAAGACTTTGTTTCTGGACTGGGTTGGGAGGTAATTATGAATTTAAAAAATCTTCTTTCTGCATGCTTGTTTGTATAAAATAATGTCTTCACGATTAAACAGATTTAAGAAGACAAGCCTTTGCCCTGATCTATAAATATACTTTTTTTTGGTATTTTGTTTTAATTGATGTGCCTTTTTCAGTTTGACACTGGAGTTACCTTGTTTTTTTAATGTGTGCTTCTCAGGTGGACCTCACCACTCACTGTGGTTTCATGGGAGGTCTGCAGAGGAACTGCAGTACAGGCCAGACCACACCTTACTATGCCACTTCTACCACTGAGGTCATCTACCATGTGTCGACCCGAATGCCCCACGACCAGGACCACAATCTCACCAAGAAGGTAACTAACACCTTTTTGAAACCTTGGGACAGCCAAGGGTTTGCAAAAGTGTGTAGAAGATAAGAAAAAAGCCATAATACTGCAAGAAAGGAGTTATTTGAAACATGCTGGTGCTAAAATGTGACGCTCCACTATTAAAGACCTCTAATTTAGATGATCTGGACTTCCCATGGCAAGGAAAAATGTCTCTCTTAGTGTATTTGTGCATGAGAACAACATTGCAAATAAATGCAGGTATTTCATGCAAACACTTCTGTTTGTTGTGTTTGTTCTCAGTAACTCCAATCATTTATTGCAATTACATCTGTATTTGTGCATGGTGTTGTATTAGTGTCAAAACAAGCCGATTTAGCGTGTTTGACATGGTGTGTGTTTGTGTGCACACCTGTCAGCCCCCAGGCTCTGGGCACTCTGCACATGGCCATAATGTCCCTTTAATCAGATCATACTTCCTGCTTCTTGGCCTATCATGTCGCTGCAGGCTTCTGATTGGATTATCACCGCCTGTGAGACACCATCCCTCTCCTTGATCAGCTGATGGCCCTATAAAACAACTCATACTCATAGATACACGCATGCACACACAATGAACCTAGTTAACTTGACATTAACGCACATTTATAGATAGCTTTATTCCCATTAGCCTTGGCCAAGTAACCACATGAGGCACATGAGCACACACCCCTCAGCGTGGCACATACATGAAGACAATGATTTTTGGACTCCTTTTGACCAAAATTAGAAGAGGCGTTGATATCACTAAAGCTTAGCCTGACCGATTATCTTTAGTATGGGGGGGTGTATATTGTAGTGTCGGCTGATTTTTTTTTTTTTCTTCCCCTCGATCTGCTCAAAACTGTCTCAACCAACAAGCGTAAATGTGTAAGGTCAACAGCCAGGATTGCAGAGCCTCGGACGCAATGATTGTCAGATGGAATGAAACAGTGGCCAATCAGGAAGCAAGCTAACTGAAGAAGACGCAAACAAAACAAACAAATTGAAACAGATTGCGCTGTCACACCTGTAAAAGGAATTGGACATTAATGAGGACAGTCCAATGAGTTTAGACGCTTATTTAATGTGTCATACAATCTGTACCACTGTGGAGAGAGCAAAAAGATTCCCATTACCATTACAGAGGCGTTAACAGATAAGCTAACAGTTAGCCTCGCTCTTCTTCTTTTTCTCTACTGGCAGTTTGAGTACAGTGAGGGTCATTGATGTCTCTCACAGGGCAGTCCAGGTACTACGTCAGGTCTCTGGAGGTGGGCAGAGTACTAAGAACAATAAAAGCACACCTTTTGTTGTGTGGGGGACTCATACCTAAAAATATTAGTTAAAGTTTTTAAATGTGTGTACCGGGCTTTAGACCATATACTGTGTCCACATATGTTGTCATGTACACACTGGCAGCAATTTATCAAGGCTTTCATGCTCTGGCACACACACACACACGTACTTTGCAGTGTGAGTTTAATCCATAGCAGGGTACTTGTCAAGCTCTTGCACATGGCTTGTTTTTATTTAGCGGGGATACTGGTATGACAGTGATGCTGTACTTTCTGAAATCCCCTCTTCATTTCAGGTTATGTCTTATGTGACCTGCTAACATGAAGCACAGAAACAAAAGTAATTTGTAGTGACATCAGTAGAACTACTTGGTAAAACACAGTGTCCAGAGCCATCCAAAAGTGCTTTCAGGGCTCACTTTCAAATGCGCAAACCTCATTATCTGTGTCACTGTGGAAGACTGGGGTTGTGTGTTTTGTCTGACATTGAGGTTAATGACAGAGCTATCACCAGCTGTGTGTTTGTAAATGCGTAACACATACAGTCATACAACACACTTGATTTGTCTCCTTGCTCATATTCCATCTTTCTGGACCTTCACTCCATCTTCTTGTCCACTCTCCATCTTTACACATTCACTCAATCACCCACAGGGCCAGTCGTCACATTACACTCGCATACATACACACAAACCATCACAAACCTTGCCTGTATGATGGATACACCGAGCCTGGCTCATTGTGTGTGCTTGGCATTAAGGTTCATAGTACGCAGTGTCTTATGTTAAATTCTAAGAGTAACATACCTTGCCTCAAAATGTCTGCTTTCTGTCTCTTCTCTATCCAGCTTCGGCACCTTGGTAATGATGAGGTCCACATTGTTTGGTCGGAGCATTCCAGAGACTATCGTCGTGGGATTATCCCTACTGAGTTTGGCGATGTGCTAATTATCATTTACCCGATGAAAAACCACATGTATTCCATCCATATCCTCAAGAAACCAGAGGTAACACAAACTTTTTGTCATTAACTTTCTGTCATACAGTACATGAGTTAAATTGTAGTAGATAGAAATCATTGAAGATGTCTGTTGTGTAACCATTCCACCCTAGAAAAAGAATGATTCAAATCATGAAGGGGCCAAATGTATACAGTAGATGACATTCATTGCCAGGATGAGTGACTCTGCGTTTCTGAGCAGAACTTTAAATGGGTTTGTTGAATATTTAATTGTGTTGCAGTTGCAGACAATCTGTTTTTGTAAATGCGCATGACAACGCAGACATGCATCCAGATTGTCTGACAATCCAAGGGAGAGTCATGCTGCTCTGGTTTATGTTTTAGTCTAAAACGCAGACATTAATACCACAGCACTGATAGTCTAAATGTATTTTAAACAAGTAACACAATAAAATGTCTTTTTTTTCTGTGTAACACAGACATAGACATAGATACCGCAACACTAATAACATAACCCTATTCTGTTTCATTCATCCTCCAAGCAAAAATATTGAATTACACTGGGGAACAATATTTTTTCAACTTTCTGTTGCATTGGATTTTTTAACTGATTCTGAATGATTTTTAGGTGCTGATTTCAAATCTGAAATTAGTTTTTCTCCATAAGCTCTAGTTTTCATGCAATTTGAGATAGATGAAATAGTCTAAATATATGAACTTACGTAACCCAAATCTATGCGTTTTGAGATTATATACATAGATTCCATTCCTGTTCCAGTTTTCAAAGGTTTGCCTTCATTAAACGATAAAGACATTGGACATGATACGAACGAGGAAGACAGTTGTGACAATGAATTGCCAGAAACTGAGTGGGAACAATCCGAGGAATGTTCTTCAGAGACTAAATCTCCCCCAGTCCCCAAGCCTCTTCACCAAACTGAACTGAATGACTTAGTTCGGGATTTAGGTCTTTCAAAGAAAGCAGCTGAGCTTTTGGCATCAAGATTACAAGGCAAAAATCTTGTTGATCACACTGTTAAAGTGTCATATTACAGAAAGCGCGACCAGCTTTTTGTGACCTTCTTTTCTGAAGACAGACAGTTTGTTTACTGCCATGATATCCCAGGTCTTCTCAAAGAACTGGGTGTTCCTCACTATGATCCAACTGAATGGCGGCTCTTTATAGACAGTTCTAAACACAGTCTCAAGTGTGTTCTTTTGCATAATGGCAATGTTTACGGGGCAGTGCCTGTAGGTCATTCAGTTCATCTGCGGGAAGACTATGATGACATCAGAATGGTCATGGAATTCTTAAAATATCGTGAGCACAACTGGATCATTTGTGTAGACTTGAAAATGGTAAACTTCCTTCTTGGTCAACAGAAAGGTTTCACCAAGTTTCCATGTTTCCTCTGCATGTGGGACAGTCGAGCACGAGACAGACACTGGGTCCAGAAGGACTGGCCTGTTCGTGAAACCCTTGAAGCAGGCATGCCAAATATCACACATGACCCAATTGTTGACAGAGATAGGATCATCTTTCCTCCTCTGCACATCAAACTAGGTTTGATGAAACAATTTGTCAAGGCACTGGATACCGAAGGTGAATGTTTCCAACACATAATCAAAGCTATACCAGGGTTGTCGTTCGAGAAGATCAAAGCAGGTGTGTTTGATGGCCCACAGATTCGAACCCTCATTCGTGATGATCAGTTTGTTACCAAGATGACCGCCTTGGAGAGGGCAGCATGGTTATTCTTTGTGGCAGTCGCTTAGAACTTCCTTGGAAACAACAAGGCAGAGAACTACAATGAACTTGTGAACAGAATGCTCCTCGCTTTTCGTGCTCTCAGGTGCAACATGAGCATCAAGCTTCATTTCTTGAACAGCCACCTTGACCAGTTCCCTGAAAACCTGGGGGCTGTGAGTGACGAACAAGGAGAGCGGTTCCACCAAGACCTAAAGATCATGGAAGAACGCTACCAAGGTCGCTGGGACAAAAGCATGATGGCCGACTACTGCTGGAGTATTAAACGAGATTGCCTAGATGAAGTGTACAAACGCAAAAGTTACAAACGCAAATTCCTGCCTGACTAAAATACTGTACTGACAGAAAGTGATAAGCGTTATTAGCTGTGATTGACTCTTATCTGAAGAACGTTGTAAATTATGCTTATTTCACGTTGCGATAAAGACTGTTTTCTGAGAAACGCTTCCAGAAAAACATATGGCACTTCTAACAATGGTGTACTTTAATCTAAAATCACATTTTAATGTTCTGTTTCTTTTGCCTTGTTATATATACTGATTTGTGGCTGACATTGCAATATCCTATAATAATGTTCGATTTTTTTCCATTTTTAATCAAAATTAAAGATTGCATAAAATCTGTAGCTTGCAGAAAAAAACTAACTTCAGATTTGAACTCAGCAGACTTAAATTGACTAAAAACAAGTCTTACTTTAAATGCAACATTTTGAGTGTTCCCCAGTGTTATCATTGAATCCAAAAGCAAGTTAGATTAGATATTCACTGCATCACTGTATTCAGTCACAGAGCAGGTCGGTCTTCATATTAATTCAATAAAAAAAGCCTCCTTTCTTGGGTGGATTCCTCAAGCAGAGTATTGAATTAAATCTGAAAAGAAGCATTGTCTCAATCAAATAAACAACTCTTTTTAACGTTTTGTTTTTTTTGTTGACTCACTGAGAGGGCTAACTGTTGACTTTTAAACAGTATATAGACAAATAGTTCTGCCAGTTACATTTGTCACAATACTTTTTTGTCACCATAGGTACCATTTTTTGGGCCACTGTTTGACGGCGCCATTGTCGACATGAAGATTTTGCCAACAATGGTCAGAGCGACAGCCATCAATGCCAGTAGAGCTCTGAAATCACTCATTCCTCTTTACCAGAACTTGTATCCTTTTAAAAAAAAACATCAGTACATGCATCAGGGTAAGTAACTTTTTACTGTTTTTTTATGTTGATTTGGCCTATTGGTAATATGGCAGTCGAAACTATCAGGTATGGGAAAACCAAGTCTTGTCAGAGAAAATAATTGTTTATAAGACATTTTCCCAAGTATTAGGTCATTGCCCAACTGCAGACTTTTCTGTCTTTGAAAATCATTCCCATTTACTAGAGATCAGAAAAAATGCATGTCTCCCGATCTCCAAGGCCTCTAACATGTAATGTCCCTCCAGATGTACTCGTTCCTGATCCTATCTATCCTGGTCACTCCCAATGAGAACCTCAGAACCCTTATTTTCTATACATTTATGACAATTATTTAATCAAAGAAACGGCACAAATACACCAGTTTACCACAGTAACTAAGAGGACCTTGATACTTCAGTAAACTACAGATGGGTGATGAACCTGGATAAAATGGCAGGCTCACACCAAGGGGTCACTCATTGTTTCACACACTCTTGAACTGAATCGGATACAGTCTCAACGGAACCAACTCTGAATGGACACGTTTATGGTGTGATTGTCTCCACATCTGCTAATTAACTGAAGCAATTATCAAAATATATGATTGCATCAGTCGTGTAGAAGCTATTGACTATGCTTCGGTCTGCTGGTGGAACTTGGCAGTGTGGAGTAGTGTCGGGTGGTACAATGTCGTCTGTGGGTTTTTTGGGCCTGAATGCTGTGGAGGACAGCACAGGCTCAGGCGCTGATTTGCCTCGGTGCCGGGTTGATGCTGGTAGCGACAATTAAAAACAACGCCATGCCATTTCTTTTGCAAACTGTGTAAATCACTGATGGGCACTTTATAAAGTCTTGCCAAAGGAACCTTTTGGCTAGTACTGTCCATAATTTGAGATAACTTGAAAAAGTAAAACGGGATGACGGTGGTGTTGGCCATGGAGGGGTAAGAAATACGGGAGGAGAATGTGAGTGTTGGGGGAATGCATAGCAGCATTGAAGAATCCATTTTACTTCACATCCACACAGTCAGATGTAGACACTGAGATTGTGAGGCTCAGTGAGGGGATTAGCTTGTAGGTGACAACTCCATTGTAATGTGTATGTGAGCGTGTGCACACGCACCTTCTTTCACATATTGATGTCTTTGTAAGAGTTTGCTTTTGTAGGACTGCATCTGTGTGTGTGTGTGTGTGTGTGTGTGTGTGTGTGTGTGTGTGTGTGTGTGTGTGTGTGTGTGTGTGACACGTGTAAGACCGGCATTCCCATCCATACACACAGTATGTGGGGTGAGTGATGTCACATGTCAAACATGCTACTTTAGAGATGTTTGTGCGAGTCTACTGGGGTCCTGGTGTGTATTGATTGGTGGCAGCAGCAGGTCGATGCCTCTGACAGCCTGAATTACAGTAATCAGTCATTATTGACTCCCAGTCTCCCTGCTGCACACACCTCTCCTCCTCAGTGTCTTTCTGCGTCTGTCACTTCTTTCTTTTCTTCTCTCCTCTCAATCTCTCACTCTGCCTCAACACTTCTCCGTGTGTTGTTCTCAAATTTTTCTACCCCTGTCTTCACATTTGGTCATATTTCTTTGTTCTAAGATGTCTAAATGTCTTTTATTTGAATTTGCCACATAAATGAGTAGAGCTGCAACTAACGATTATTTTTTTAGTTGATTAATCTGAAACTTGTTGTTGTTTCGATGAGGTGAGCTGAAGTCAAAAAGCTCCTCGGTCACAGAACCCAAGTTGTGGATAAGATCCGCCGAGAGTTCCTCAAGGCTCCGGGTTTTGACTAGCAGTCTCGGTTGACGCGCCTCTGGACCATCACATGGACATCAGTGCATCTGGATTATCAGACTGTGATGGTGGTGCCCCCTCTCCAAGAAGGTGGAGTGGAGTGTGTATTCCACTTCCCTGGTAGGGTCTTTTTGCATCAGCTCTTCCCCTTCAGCATAGTCCTGGAGGGAGTATTAGAGTTTGCCCAACAAGTAGAGATTACAAATAGATGTTACTATTGCAACAACACATCTTCGGTTGGGTAAAACTAACCTGTCTCCCAACGGTCTAAACCCAGGTCAATTTCCCTATTATTGGGTGAACAATCCAACACTTGGTGAATTCTCCTTCACAATGATGGGAAGAGCTGACATCAAAGGATCAAAAAGTCTATGGCGTCACTTTGAATGCTTGGCTACCACAAGCCGGTTATCCCTTTGGTACATTTTCTAACACCTCTTGCTTGAAACACAAAAAGCCAGAAGGTGTGCTGTCTGGACATTCATTCATTAATTTTCTACCGCTTATCCTCACGAGGGTCGCGGGGAGTGCTGGAGCCTATCCCAGCTGTCTTTGGGCAAGAGGCGAGGTGCATCCTGGACTGGTCGGCAGCACATATAAGCAAACAACCATTCACACTCACATTCATACCTATGGACAATTTGGAGTCACCAATTAACCTAGCATGTTTTTGGAATGTGGGAGGAAACCAAGTCCTCCGAGAAAACCTACGCATGCAAACTCCACACAGAGATGGCTGAGGGTGGGAATGAACTCGGGTCTCCTAGCTGCGAGGTCTGCGCGCTAACCACTCGATCGCCGTGCAGCGAGACATGGAGAAGGCAATTTGACTGTGTCCCTATTAGAGTCCTGTTTGGGGTGCTCGGGGAGTGTGGGGTACGGGATCTACTGATGCAGGCCTATTCTGTCCTTGCTTTCCGGATGCAAGCTGGTGTGGCTGTGAAAGAGTACGCTGGTAAACCTCACTCACTGATGCCTTAAGAGTCCCACTGAACATTGAGTTAAGAGCTTGTAGCTCAATGGGCACTCGACTCTCATTCTGTAGGGCTGGCTGGACCAGGCAGGTCCAGCGAGTACTGGACTAAGGCTGCACTTTGTCCCCGTTTTTGGTCATAGCTGGGTTCGGAATTCAATCCATTACATTGTGCATAAAGCAAATGCTACATTGTAGCATCAGGTATCCACACAAAGCGACTGATATACAAATATATATACTGATATACAAATGTAGGACGGAGGGGAAAAGACACTTGGCAGAGCTGAACGTGTCAATGGTTGTCTGGCTTTTTCTCTTCGCTTCCCTTACTTTTTTTTGTCTCCATGTCTCACACACTGTCTCCTGGCCCTCAGGGCAGTCCATCTGCCTTCCCTCTCGCTCTGATGTTTCATTCACCATGACCAAAGCCATCCAAAAGCACACAGTGCCAAGGTGCTGGGGCAGCTGTGTGTAAGTACAACTCCATCTTGCATATTGGCTCATTGCAACAACAAAAGCAATCCGTGACTCCTGTGAAGCCTGTTCATATACTCACATACCGCTGTCTTTATGTCATCTCGACTGTGGTTGCTGTGTGACATTGAAATGTATTATTACATTGTGGCTGTGACTGCCACTTTTCTTCTTTTGCTTAAACGGAATCACATTTTCACATCAAAGCTTATAACGGTGACCAGAGCCACACCAACACGACATCTCATTATGTATACCCAAACAATATTATATCCAGAGCTTTATCAAAATATGTTTTTATGAATTAAATTATATTGGAGCTGTCAGAGAGGTGCAGCATAACAGTATGTTCATGCTGTAGTATATTTTTCCAGCAGGGCTACATGATACTGAAAAACATGTTTCTTAGATTTCTGTTAACTTTTTTTAACTACTTAAAAGAAGCATTGCTGATATATACCAGTCATTGTATACACTATATAAGAAGTGGTCAATTAAACAATGGCATCATTACACACACATTTGCATTATATACAGTACAGTGGAACCTTGAAAATTCACAACAAAATTTTAGCTCTGTTTGCGTACAGTTTCTGGTTAGCGTACAATATGACAGGGTCTTGTCTTAATTCACTGCATGAGTTCACTTGTGTTTTTAATGTATTTTTGTCACATTTTGGCTGCCTATTAACATGCTAATACATATATAACAGAAACGAAAAGTCGGTTCTGTCACCTGTCTTTGACATCATTAGTGGTTGACTACGTGGTTCTTTGATAACTAACACAGTTACGCCACGTTTTTGCTTTTCTTAATCATCACGGCTGCAAAATAACTCACAATGAAGCCAAAGAAAGTTGCAAGCGCCAGCCAGTATTTTGATAAAGAAAGTGAGAAACACTATTGAATTCAAAAAATAACTCATGGCAAAACACAAAGGTGGTGTCTGCGTGGGTCACATTGTGTTTTTGTCAACAATCATGTCTTCAATCAACGTAAAAGTTAAATTATCCCTTTTAATTCTTCATTCATATGCATTTCAAAGTGTTTTCATGTAAAACTATACTGTAATTATCAATTGGATTTAATGACTTCTTAAGAGAAAAAGTGATTTGTTTAGAGTATGTTTTGGTTAGAGTCAGAACTTCTTGATGCTAACCAGGGTTCTGCTGTATACACATACAATATCATTGTCAATCAAGGGGTACAGAGTGGCAAACAATGGGGTCAACAGTATACTTTTATGTTGCTTGAAGTGCAGCATGTGTTAGTAAACATTTGCATGTGATAGGTGTTGGAGTGAGTTAAAAGAGTGAGATGCAGCCGTTCTCCATCTGCTACAACATGTGCTTCTGGGAAACAATGCTGGAGGGACACAAAGCTGCTACACAAAAACATACGCACACAAACAAACAAAATTGACATCACAACCAGTTTTAACAAAATGTTTGCATGCATGAATATTTCAAACATATGTCATCTTTCAATTAATGCTTGTTTTCAGTATGCTAATTTTACACATGTATAAATGCTTGGCACTTTCAGGATTAGAACTATTGTGTGTCTGTGTGTAGTCGTTGATTGGCAGGGATAGTGCTAATGTGGCTGGGGTCAGCATATGGCTTAGTGTGATAGCACTGTTGTGTTTGTGTATGCTGTCTGCGCATGTATGTGTCACCGCTGTTCCCTCTCTGTCACACTGTGTTCCCAGTGAAATGATGGCAGCTTTGGGCATGTAGCGCTATTATCCCCCCCCATATCCACACACATACAAAGACACACACACTAAGAGCAGCCAAACGCCTAGCGGTCTGCCTGGCTTCTCTTTGCCAGCTCCCTCAATAGAGCCCATTGTCCCGGTAAGACTACAATCTGCTGTGTCTGACAAGAAGAGTCTGTTCCTCACAATGATAGAAAGGTGAGGGCACAACCTTACAAATTGAAGACACTTTGCCATTGCTGATGCTGGAATCGGGTCATGCCACCCTTAACCCTCATTTAATGTCCAAAACACTGATTACCATACCTGCTTTGATTTAAAAAAACAAAAACAACAAAAAACCAAAGGGCATTATTGTTTGTCTTGTGGTCCTTGTCTTTGTCATATTTTACTCTCACAGATTCATCAGCTTTTTACCAAAACTGCAAACCCTACTTCTGTGTTTTGTTTTGGGTTTTGCATTTTTTATTTTTAAGCAAACGTTTTCCCAAATAATATCAATAAATTAAGGACACACCAATGTTTATAAGAAAAATCTCTGTCTTAAAAACATAGTCATGAACAGGCCAAAACAACAGGTGGTGGTACAGCCCAGCTGGTAAGGCCATTTTTTTAAAATTCTTAACAGAATCGTGACAAAGCTGCCTTGAGGGAGGCCAGTGTTCACCGGAAAAGGCTTGACTTACTGGCAATGTGAAACAAGCTCCTGCTCCGGTTATACATGGACCGAATGGCACGTAGTAGTGTGCCACCAATCCATACTCACTGAGCACCCTCCAAAGGACGCCGTGAGGGACATGGTCCAAAGTTTAACTCTACACCCTTGCACGGGTACTGGCTGGTGCATGGGAGTTTGTCCAACCATTTTAAGAAGCTACCAAAAGCAGAATCATGCCTCTTCCTGTTTTTCACGAGCCAATGTCCTTATCCCACAACTTAGTTAAGGAAGACAATACACTCCATCTCACGTTGTTGTTTTCCCCAAGGTTTTTTCCAAAATGCTTGCTCATGTGAGCATGTGTTCACAATCGTGAGGTTCTGTCTTTGAATCTCAGCTCAGACATCTCTACAGAGTTTGAATGTTCTCATGCCGAGTTGGTTTCTCTCTGGATATTCCAAGTTTCCCTCCCCACAGTCCAAAAATATGTGTCTTGCATGTATTTGAAACTCTTAAGTAAATGGTGTTTGTTTATGTGTGTCGTGTGATTGAATGGTGACCACTCCAGGGGTACCCTGTCTCTTGCCAAAAATCAGCATCACCCATGACCCTGAACAGAATCTTGAAAATGTATATGTTGAAACTCTTTCTGTATAAGGATAATTTGCACATATTTGTGGAAAGTAAATGTAGTTCAATTGTGTAGGTAAGAATAAAATGCATCTCCATTATTGTCATGTCATGCGCTTTGTGACGCCAACAGACAAGCGCTGTGTGCGCAAGTGCTGTTGCGTGTTTCTGTTGAATAAAAAATAATACTTGTAATTGAAATTTCTCAGTGGTAAATATTATTATATGACACGTTCTATGAACCTGCTGACTGAGAACCCAAGAAGAGTCTACATTTAAAATTGAGGTACACTCAAAACTTAATTTTTGCAGTGTTCAATCACCACAAAAACAAAGGTAATGGAATCTTCTATCAAAAAATGACCAAATGTGTGACCAAAGAGTCATTTTATCATCACTGTAGCTCAATAATGTAGCAAGTATAATTATTAACTATGGAATTTCCACTTTAACAACAACTAGAAATGTAATGTAAAAATATAATGTAAAAAATTCTGAAGGTTTGGAGGACATGTCATATACAGTAAAACTTGTGTCAAGTGGTGAATAATTAATGTATCACTTTGTTTCCTCTTCTTCGTCTGCACTGATTTAAAGGACAGATTAATTGGAATAAATGTGACCGTGAAAGTGTGTGCATGTGTGCCCATGCACAGTGGGTTTTGCATGAGACCAACCCATCTCTGGCCTCATCTTTGGCGTACATAGACACTCACACACGCACACCCATAATGAAATCTGTAAGCCTCCATATCATTGCTATCACAGAAAGATATAAACCCATTAGCTTGTTCCTTTGGGCATGAACACACTCGCATGTACACATAGGGTTATCATTACATTCTGTAAAGCTTTTCCAATTGTATTATCCCTCTGATATCCCTCTTTCTGTTGTCTGTTCCAATGCCTGGGGTGGAGAGGAGAGATAGGGTGGCGGTGTGTGAGATGCCGAGTGAGATACAAGGCATATGTTCGTTTATATGTCATGAGCAAAAGTTATGCATTTTAATCATTGCTACGTTTTAATATATTTTGTAGTTGTGGTTTCTTTTCAAAGTGAGATAATTGTTGGAGCTTGCATGTTCTCCCTTGTGTGGGGGCTTTCTCCGGGTACTCCACTTTCCTCCTACATCCCAAAAATATGCATGTTAGGTTAATTAGTGACTCCATATTGTCCATAGGTATGAATGTAATCGTGGATGATTGTCGATTGGCTCACAACTAGTCCAGGGTGTACCCGGGCTCTCGCCCAAAGTCAGCTGCAGGATACCCCTGCAACCCTAGTGAGGGTAAGCGGCATAGAAAATTGATGGATTGTTTTAATTTTACTTATTTTTAATATGTCTACCATTATTAATACACATACTGCACATGCTTTTTTTTTGTCATGTCATGTGATTAAATGCACAACAATTCTAATATTAGAACAGGTAACTCATTCTACATAGCACATTATATGTGCAGCCACACTCCTATTTCAACACACACCTTCGCAGTGGGGGGGCCCACCTCCTAATGTGCTAACAAGCTCCCTCTTTGGCCCGCTCGCCTCCACTCTTCCTCTGTTACAAGTGATCGCAGGAGTCATACACCACAACAATGAGCCGCACTGCAGGAGAGAGAGAATCAAAAGGACTAAAATGGATAGAGAGAAAGAGATGGGGGCGAAGAGATGGAGAAGACATGGAATTGTCACTCTTTTCACTCATGGCAACCTCGCCAAAGAAAATGAGTTTCTAACTCAACACAAAAGAGCCATTTTATACGACTCCCTCTCCTCTCGCTGTCCCCTTTCTTTGCACCTCTTTCTCCTCCATCCTCACAAGCTTCTCCCCTCCTAATTTTCCCACTTTCTTTCTGTCATCCCATAGTAAAAGAGATATTTTCGCTAATGACTTAAAGGGGCTCTCCCAAATTCAATTACTGTGTATTTTATAGTTACAACTGTCATTTGGATGGAGAAAAGATTGGAGGCAGATGTGTTTAAGTGATAATAGACTATTCTTTTTATTTCCCAAAGATTTTTACTCTTGTCATAATGGCAGGGCTCATTACCTTTTCATAATTTTTTGTAGGTTTCCTTACCGGACAGGGTTATGTATAAATATCTCAGACTAGGCCTCATTTAATGTTGGTGCCCATTATAAGGAGAGTGTCAATGCAGCATTGTTTCCTCAGATTGTGAAAGATGAAGTTTTAATACCATTATATCTCAGCAAATAATGCACAATGACTTAATTTAGGCATTTAGGGAAGCTGTCATTTCAATTTCATTAAAAAATGAAAATAAATTAAAAAATGCCATTTTATTAATTTTTATTGCTTGATTAATAGATTATAGTGACAAACTTAACTATATATGTTTATGACTTCATGAATAGGATTTTTAACATTATTAGAGCCATGTAGACATGAAATAACACACCTATAATTACCTATAGACATTATAGTTGACATAAGAATAAATTTTCATTTATGGTGCTCCAGGAGTTGAGTAAGGGATGAACAAGAAGTGACGTCGGGGGTTCATAATTAAGTTTCTAGCTTTGCATGGATTACGGCCACAACAGCAGCCTGTGTTTTTATTGGGGATGTTTATTTTGGAATATTGTGCCTGTTGTGAGATCATCCAAACTTGCAATCAACACCTGTTGTTTGGTAATCTGGTCTACAGTTTACATTATGACCAGTGTAAACTTATTTAAATGAGTCTTCTGAATGCTCAATACCTTATATGTGTATTTAAGGCAATTTTTATGCTTGAAAATGTTAAATCTAGACCAAAAAAATACATAAAATTGGCTTAAATGTGCACATTTGTCGACCATTTACCATAATAGAACATTGTCAACCACAAAACAGTGATGAGAGACGATATTGGTGTTATTTAGTGTTATTTAGGACAGGATAAGACCCAGAAAGGTTGGGCACAGGTGCTCATGCATAAGCAAACATACATGTTTGTTCATATTATTCAAGATGACAACTGGGAGGGGCAATGTAAAGGTTGGATGCTTGTCAAGCAGTCGACCTAAGACTCACCTCTTCTAGTTGTGTTGGGGCCAGGGATGTGTACGCACAGTATGTAGTGTTTCCACTAATCACACAAACTGATCTTGAAAAATCTCACTCTGACCATCAGTAAAATGATGCAAAAGCTAAATTGCAAGTTTCATGTTGGTTTTCTGTTCACTTCCCTTTTTTTTTATTGTCTTTGCTTTCCCCAGCGCTGTCTGTCCCAGCACTTTAAAAGAGCCATGTTATTGTTATTATCATTGTCTCTAACTGGATCAGTTACCATTAGACCTGAATCTCTCTCCTTCTGAGGCCCGTAGACCATCTCTCTAACACAATAGAAAACCCATGGGCACTATTGTAAATGTCTGACCCATTCACCATCAGGCACACGCACACACACACACACCGAGGTACAAACGCAGATTTCATTCTGAAGATTCATTGTCTTACCCCCATTTATACTCAAACAGGGACACATGCGCACACACACTTCCTGCCATTGAAAATAATTTGTTATTGGAGCTGGGGGAGTAAATGGTAATACTATAGTTAGATGATGTGACCGAGTTTTGTGTGTATGTGCCTGTTGATGAGACTAACGACTGTGACTGTATGTCATTATGGTTGGATGTATGACGAGGACTGAGGACAAGAGCGTAAATGTCATTCTATCAATGAGGTTATCTCTAATAGATGGACAGTTCAAGTCCTGGTTTCCATTTACTCTGCTCTTTGCTGAGGCCCAGCACAGCCTTTTCAGCCCATGGCTGAAGGCTGTAATACAAATGACAAATTGGTTTGGGAATGATTTACTTTTTTTTGTGGCCAGAGTATCTCCTTTTTCACATCAGGTTTCATACAGGAAACCATTTACATTGCCCTCTCTTTTTATAGAGAAATACAAGTATTTTCTGCCAAATGTTTTTGTTAGTTGAGATATCTAACAATATCTATGTAAATAGGCACTAATATTAAAGGTGGCATTTTTTTGTTAGTTTATGAAGCAGCATCATATACTAGTAATCCTACTTTCCAGACATGTCATACACGCGTGGAAGAAAACATAACCTTGACATAATTATAGTTGCATAGTAAAATATGGATTAGTATTTTCAGATCTCTTTGGAATTATAATACTGTACAAAATAGATGAAATATTAAGAGAATAATTCACTTGTCTTATACCTTCAAAATACATAGCATTTCCATTTTTTTCTTCATTCCTTCATTCACATTTTTGTCATGCTCGAAATTTATTTTAATGTTAGCATGTTAACATTAGCACAGTAGCATTTTAGTAGCAAACGTTAGTATTAACATTGACAGACACTCAGCATGCTATGTTTTACATGCTAATGTTAGCATTGTTAACATGCTAATATTAGCATAGTAACATTTTAGCTGTTTCATGAGTAGAAACTTTGGTGCTAGTGTTAGCATGTTAGCGCTAGCTAGCTAACATTTGCACATCGTTTTATTTATTTATTGTATTATTTATTATTTTATTTATTATCTAGTTAACTTTACATTTCAAATACTTCCATTTTAGTAGTCCAGAAGTCATCAGGAGCGCTTGAGAGTGTGACCAATCACAATGGAGTGGGCATGCCCAAAGGCAGGCGTTGGGTGGATTATTTCTCAACAGCCTCAAACCATTCCAACATCAAAATGTTCAGCTCATTCGGGACATAAAGGCTCTCTATCAGGATGTTTATTTAAAAAAATTCAAATAGTTAAATATTTTCTGTGACATTTCTCCCATTGAAAATGAATGGACAATTTCATTGTTGCCCCGTATTGGTGGAAATTCAGTTTACATTTAATATTACATGTGACATTCTGCTCATCTGTGCACAACGGTACAGCGAGGGGTTGTCTCCTATCTCGATGGTTGCTGGTTCAATCCCCGGTCTGTGAATAGATTTCAACAGATTTCTAGGATAATTCAGCATTCATTCTATATTTACTTGAAAGTTTTCTATCCTGATTGTAAATTACAAATACACTTTCAAAAGATTATGTTGTTTTTTTTAATTAGTGACCCTTTGTATTATTCAATCTGTTAAGGTATTTAATTTAATTTTGTTGCAAGTTAATAAACTTTGCAAATAAATATAATTCTTAATAATTTTAAGTATACCTGCAGTATCCCAGCCTTGCACTTCTTTTAACATGTATTGTTATTGGGGTTTCCTTGACATTTGACCTCAGCTATGAGGAACGCGCCCGCTACTTAGAAACCATTGTGCAGCACCATCAGGAGCCAACCACCTTTGAGGATTACGCAGCTCGAGTCTACAGTCCAGCTCCTTGCACACACCTGCCCACTGACACAGGTATGACACCAGCACAGTCACACTTATATATTGATTTTTATTTTTTTGTTCAACTTTTACCAGTCATGTGGTAATAACATCACCTACTTGGGTGTTCTTGTGAGTATTTATTCCATCATTGTTGTAGTTTTTTAAGCCTCAGGGATGCCACACATGCTGTATTCTCAGATGTACACTGCTTAAGCAAGTACTGATGCCTGGTTAAATGATATTTAAAATAATTATAATAATAACTCAATCATAATGGGATATTTAGCTATTATTTTCTTGTCAGTCAGATGTGTATGTGTACCGTTGTTCCTGTCGTACTGCTGCTCATCTGTGTGTGTTATTATGATAATGATATTAATAACTTTAATTTGAGACTGAATAACACTCTTGTGTGGCCCACAAAAAAACGTGAGTCATGATCCGTGTGTTGTTCAGCCCCAAACACTTTGTTTCAGGACGCAGGCTGTCATGTTGGTTCGAACTGAACATATGATATGATGCTCATCATTTCAAATAAGAGATGATATCATCAACATGATAATCCTGTGTTCTGAAATAAACTTCTTTCCTTCAACTCCCTTCCGTAACAACATAATGATCAAACTTTTTTTTTCCTCCCTCTTTGTTTAATTTCTGTTCTATCTTGATTTATTTTCCCTTTTTGTTTGGTTATTGTCCACCCTTCCACCCCCCCTTGGTTTTCTTCATTTTTTTTCTCCCCCCTACCCCCTCCTTTAGATCGTATTGTCTCACATGCCTATAGCTAAAAGGTAAGCCCGGTCACATTAGCAACATGACCTGTTCTGATTGGCTCTTCCCTTACACAGTCCAGTCACGTGTACTTTTTACTTGCACTTGCAAATATAGCGTCGCTCCACCATTCTTCTTTTTCTTATATGTACATGGCAGGTTTGCATGAGTTTCTGAGTGCCTGTACTGCCAGAAGGAAATGTCATTTTCAACGTACAATACAGATCATTTCATAATATGACATTACCTCATCTATTTAATGCCAATTGTTTTTCATTAATGGGGTTTGTGCAATGTCAAACTACACTTTCACCCAATGTTGAAAGTGACATATCCTTTTCTTTAACTGTTCTGACCTTCAACCTAACCACTAACGGTAATGTTCCTCCACTTTGTTCCCGTGAACTCCGACGTCATACTGACCTGGTGATACTTTGCCTCTAACCTTATGTCTGGTCCTTTCTTTCCTGTTTTGACATACATTAACATCCAAATCACACATATCAGCTCCAACATATTAGGTACATCTGTACAATCTAATGAGATAATCAGAGCTTGTCTGCTTCATAAAAAATACCTTATGTTTGAATTGATAGAGGTATTAATTTAACAATGGGTTTATAAAGGAGGCACATTTTGTAGCCTAATAATGGAATCACATTTAAATATATGTATAGACAAATCAATTTTAGCTATCACACATTGTTTATCTACATTACGTTTCAGTTTAATGAGGTTCAAAGTTTTCAATTTTATGTCCGTCTCTGTTGCATTCTATTGTTGTCACTTTGTTTGGCTTCTGTTTTATGTATTTATTCACACTGTTTGCATTTCTCCTTTTTTCTTTCCTTTCTCAATGTTATTTCCAATATTTTTCTTTTTCCTTTCCCTCACATTTTCTTCTTCTTTTATGTATCTCTCCATTTGTTTCTACACTTTGTTTCCTTCACCTTTTGCTCTCCTCCTTTATTTACTGCCTTCTTTCTTCTTTCTCATTCCTCCGTCCCTGTCTCTTTATGTTGTTTTTTCTGCTGTTTCTCTCCCTCCTCCCCTCCAGAGGAGCATAGTGTAATGTGCCTGCGGGTCCCTAAACCAATGGATAGTTTTAGACTAAGGGTGAAGGGAAAAGGTTTGAAGAAGAAGGTCCTTCATGCCAGCTGTGAATGGTATGACAGAAATACTGTAGAAGCAATAGAAATTAGCAATGTATTTGTATATTGATATTAATAATTATTTGTATTAAGTATAGTATGTAGTGACTATTGCAGTGTGTTTTTAACTTAGCTTCCCTAAACCAGATAAAAACTGATTTGACAAAAAAAAAAGTGCTGCACATTGTTTTGCACATTTACCACAGTAACATTCTAGTTTGTAAATACAGTATAAGCCTGTAATGGCCAGTTGTACACCAGACACACATTTTTAACTGTCTAACAAAGCAAAAAAGTGACATGTGGTAGACTGACTTACCTGCCCGCCCAGTATGATAAAAATATAGTCACTCTCAAAAGCATATCACAGATCTTCTGATTATTTGTACACTTATGAACAAAGTTATTTATATTTTGCACTGGTGGATTGTATCCATATTGCAAATAAGAGCATCAAAAAAACAACAGGAAGAAAAGACCAAGAGAGACAAAATCTCCAATTTATTGAGGAAAATAACATTTAATTTCCAAACATGCTGTAAATTTACATTGTCAATTGTCAGTACCTGATGCCAAAGCCAAAAAGGCTTTCTGTCTTTACATACTGTCTTAAGCAGCAGTGGCACATTGCATCAACCAATGCAAAATGGGGATATTTGTCATGGGTCCCCTGTTCTTAAGATTTTGTGCAGGAGTGTTTAAATCATTAGAAAATCCACTGACTCAGCCACCACACTCACACACACACACACACACACACACTGACAAATAATCAAGTCTGGTCTATCTTTTTTCAGCCTTTGTATGTCCAGTATGTCGTAGGCTCTCTCTGTCTGTCTGTCTGTCTGTATTTAAGCTATGTGTGTGTTTTAAGGAACTAGAATGAAATTTGAATCCTCATCATCACCCCTTCCTCATTCCTCCATCTTTGTCTCCATCCTCACCATCTCCACACATCATCACCCCTCCCCCTCAAAACCACCTCCACAGGCTCCTGCCTCGAGAGTCTTCGGTCAGAAAGTCCGGCACTTGGGGAGGCCGGGAGCGACTCGGCCTCCCCCATGTCTCCTCGAACTAGCAAGACACGTATGTCCATGAAGCTTCGACGTTCCTCTGGATCAGCCAATAAGACTTAACGTGACCCTCCCAAGTTACTGCAGAAATACTTGTAATTGTCTAGCTGTGCTACTGTATTTTGTGGAATATACTATATTGTAACTTTATTTCGAACAGTTCGAGCTGCTGCATTTATACTCATTACACTCAGCTTTGTTCTCGTGTCCAATCAGGACAAGCTGGAGCTAAAGTGTGGCTCCTGGTTATTGTTAGCCAACTTACTGAGATCAAGCATGTCTTTGCTCTGTTTGTGAGCATGTTGAATGATGCCATGAGAAATCTTGTATATATGTATTATATTAAGTCTATTTTTGTTCTCAGTGCAGCGTTAAGGCTATAAAGTTACAGATTGAGCTTTCTATTGTACATAGAAACAAAATTAGCTCATAACAATAGAAAGCCTGCAGCTCTTGAGCCAAAAAGAAACACTTTGTGTACATTTACAGGTCAAACTGAATTGAGTCACCGTGCTGTAATTGTGGAAAAGCACTGATGTATGTTACTTTTATTTTCCCCCTCCAGTCTGTTACGTTTTTCTTGTTATATTATTATTTTAAAGGACTGATTTCACACAAACATAAATGTTCCTTTATTTTGTCAAGTCATCAGATGCAATGGAACAGCTTCTTTATTTGCACCTCTTGAGTAAAAATGTCTATATATTAGATATGTTAATAGCCGTCATGTGAAATGCTTGAGTAATACTGTATGCTGTTTTGTGGCAATAGCTGCCAAAACCAAATGTGGTTTCACACTACAGGATCTTATGCTTCAGCAAGTCTTTTATAACCAGGAAGCACTTCAGTATGGAATAATTATACTTTATTTTGTTAAGACCCAGATCCACAGAACATCCAAATAATTACATTACAAGTATTAAACAAAGGAGCATTATGGCAGAAAACTGGCTAGTCTGACTAAGTTGAAGTGCCTTCAAATGTGTTCAAATATCTGAGGTCTTATTGGGTGTTTATAGGGCAAGGAACCAGGAAAGAGTTGTCGAAGCACTGTGTTCCACTAGTTTGGCTGTATTTGCTGTTGCTGTTTCTTTCATTCTCGTTATGGAGAAGCTTTATGTAAGGTTTGGTGTTGCATTTACAGATGCACCATGGTTAGTTTGAGTTTGTGATGAGACAGGTTGCGGGCTTGTCTACCGTTGCTGTAACACTCCTATTGGCCACAAACTGTTCACTCTTCCCAATGTGTTTAGTACAGGAACAATCCTGTTGGATCATCCTGTAATGTACTTTTTCATCATTACCAGTAACCAGTGGCTAGAGTCAGATTCAAATCGAGATGAGGCTTTCAAGTCGCATGGGAAAGATGAATGATATCTCTAAATAGGTGTTCAATGGTACAAAATATTACTTGAAAGCATTTTCTCTTATTATGGAACTCTCAGCTTCCTTCCAATTTCTTTGTCTGACCTTAACAAAACGACAAACTTGTGTTAGGACATTGGTGATGGACTGTATAGTATGAATGCTACTGCATGGTGTCACCCAGTAGAAAGTACATGTATTGATAACACAAACACATTGACTCCACAAACCCGTATTGTCAATATGTATAACTGTAACATCTACAGCACAAACACAAAAAGCATGGATGTCATGATTTGTTGACAATAAATGATAAGTGTCATCTACTGCTGTCTTAATTTTAAAGAAAAACACATTCATTGTGTATTAACATTTATTTACAATGATTTAATCACATTGAACTTTAAGAACATAGCAAAATATAAGTCTTGATTGACTCACCAACACATTGCGCGTCAAAAAAATTAATTGTGATGTTAAAATGAAATTTTCCTTTTCCGTATGAAAATATTTTATACCCTTAAAGTCAACTGGTACATTTATTTTAAAGGCATATCACGGCAAGAAAATGATCATGGTTTATATATATATATATTTTAGCTACATTAAGTAATTGTGATTCAGTTTGAGAACTATAACTATATTTTATAGCCGAGTATGTGTAGTCAAATCATTTACAATATGCTTTGTACTCATGAATGAATACAAATTCATATAAAGTATTTTTCTACTATGTGCAAAAACCCAATACAACAAAACAATGCAATGTAACAATTTATCATATGTTTGTATGTAAGGTATCTGTCCAAGGCAGTGTCAGCACCTTGGACAGTTCACAATCGCTCACTTTCAAACTCCACGTGGAGAGACAGTAATTTAGATCATAGTAAAACTCACCATGTGTACTGCAAAACAGAAAGAAAAATACAGTAGTTACATAGTTCGCAGTGTGCTGAGAGAGGTTTTGATAAGAGAGGGACGAAACATTAGGAACAGACGGGAAGTTCAGGCCATCGAATCGGCTCCAAGTGTGGTGCAGCAGGTACAGTACCGTCATGTCAGTTTCTCACCGCCATGTGCATCATGACGTGCAGGTTCTCTCCGGGATGAGCCTTGCTGATGTGCCTCGTCAGACCCGGCGAACTGAGGAACGTGGACGGACAGTATTTGCACGTGAGAAGCTGCTGCTCCATACAGTCCCTGTTCGCACCATACACGTCCGCTCTGAGCCCTCCTCCCAGCAGTTCTCCCGTCATGGCGTGCCATACACGGTGCTTGTCCCGGATGTCGGCAGACGGGAAACGCGCGCCGCACAGGTGACACGCGCACACCTGGTGGCTCTGCTCGTACGGCGAGGATGCCCGAGCCGTGGTCATCTCGTGCGCGGCCACCATGTGTTTCTTCAGGTAAGCTTGACGTCGGAACTTCTTGCCACAGTAGCTACAGTCGTAAGCCGCCTCCTCCTCCGGTACCGACTGGACAAATGGTGGGGGTCCGGGTGGGAGCGACGGCCGGTATGGGTTAGCGTTTAACAGAAGGAGACCTGGCGGTGGGCTGTCCCCCCCTGCTGTCAAGTGCTGGTTGAAACCAGGTGACGAATCCGGCGGCGCGAGGCTGCTTCCGTCGACGCGGGAACTCTCCCGCCGATTAACGCACAGCAGCTCGTTCTCCTTCCCGTCCAGTTCGAACTCTTTTCCGCAACTCTCTCCTACCGTGTTGTTAACCGGACGGGGCTTGTGCCAGCGGCGGTGTGAGGCTAAGTTAGCGGGGCAGCTGAAGACTTTGTCGCACTCAGGACAGCGGTACTCCACGCGCACTATGCGCGAGCACCTGTGCTGCGCGAGGGAGAGAGGGTCGGCGTACTCTTCCTTACAGAGCTGACAGATGAACTCTCCAAGCGGATGACTTCCGTTCGCAGCGGAGGATTTGTGCCGGTGCTGCCTCCTCGCTTCCGGGATTTCTTTCTTAATTCGCAGACCTAAAACCGGCGAAGTCGTGACTTCGTCCTCAAAGTTAAGCTTCCGGTTCACTTTGGGTTTCTTGCACGAGCTTCCCGCCGAAGGTCTGTTTGGTCTATTCAGCCGCTCTTCCGGGGCCCCGACGGAGTGTTGTCGCGCGTCATGGTTCTGACCCGGACCGTAGGACTGCGCGTGCTGGCGGCTGCTACCAACAAAAAGCCTCTCAATGGAAGCCGAAAACGGCAATTCGCTTTCCAGAGATGAAGACAGAAGTGTCTGTGTAAATAATGTCTTCCTCTCTCCGTCTTCGTGTTGCTCCGGTAGTCTTGTTCTTACCGCCTTAACCGGACTACAAGCTTCCATTAAAAGCGAGTCGTGTGGAGGTGGAGGCGGGAAAAAGCAGGAGAGGTCACACGTGGGAGCTAGAACATCCATGTCGCTCTCATGCTCTTCGCTGTCCGGTAATTGAGCGCGCCGGTCCGCCTCTGCCTCCAGAGCAGACTCCACGTTCAGGTTCCACACCTCCGTGGAATCCTCACGGGACACCGGGAGCGGGACGTCTGTACCCGGAACGCACCATACGTGGTTCACCGGCTTGGTGACTTCAGCCTCCTGGTGGTGTTTTTTGTCGTTATCGCAGGTCTCAACTTTGTTTTTATTTCGTGGTCGATATGACGTTAAACATCTACGGTTCCTCTTCACTAGGAATCCTCGAGGCATGGTGATGGTGAAGATGATGCTGATGCTCAGTTCCTGGCATCACCAGGCGGACAGAAGCACGTCTCTTGTTTGGAGCTCACTTTCAAGTAGGTCTCTGCTGGGGGGGAGGCAGAAGGGGGAAGGGGGGGCTGCAGGTGTGATTGGAGCACCAGAAAGAGTTGTGTGCGTTTTTTTCTCTTGCATGCGCACCAATCCCTTTATGTCGTCCTCTCACTTTGACTATATAAATTATTCAATTTAGTTAATTTAGTTGGTACTTAAAGTATAAAAAATGTTCCTTCTAAATAAAACAAATATCAAGCAAAAAGCTTTGAAATATTTGCATTTTCTTTACTTCTTTATGAAAAAAAATCTTTACTACATTTTTGTCAACAAATCCAGTCACTTATTGGTTTCCTCTTAAAGGAAAACTGCACTTCACAGTGTACGTCAGGAAGACAGGAGCAAAAGCAAACTTGTTGGCTGCGCGAGATGTGCCGAAAGTGAAGTGGAAAACATTTTTTTTAATGAAAACCAAAGGTGTCAACCTTTTTCACAGTCAAAACAAACGTAGACGAGTACAGCAGCACTGTGACTGTCAGTGTCAGCCGAGGAGAATGCATAGAGATGAAGCTGGGTGGCACTTTTCATCACAAAGATGTGAGTATATTAAAGCGGTAAAGGGTACCTATTGTGCTAATTTTCTGCCATTTGTATTGAGTTGTGGACTCTGCTGCACTGTTTCACTCCTCTGAGTTCATCATGTTAACATGGAGCACTGGGTTTCAGGAAATATTTGTTTAGGTTTGAAGGACAGAAAACTTGCCTAAAGAGGCGAGCAGAAGTGATTGGAGTTGCAGTTGCAGGTGAAGAGAAAAAATATGAGACTGTTTTCTGAACATGGGCGAAGCTGGACTACCTGCAAGAAGTTTCTGAAGTCATGTTGAAGAGTCAGAAGTGCATAATTGGTCAGTGTTTGTCAGAATTTGTAACTGTTTATTTTGCACAAGTAAGCGGTTGTCTGTGAAGCATTATAGAGTGTGCATACAGGGATCATCTTACCTGTATGCATACAAATTGCAAGCTCACCGATGTTTGGAGTTGCTAATCGCCTTTTCCACCACAATCTCTTGAAACCAGAGAACCGCACTGTAAGAAACACACAGTTCCTCTCAATGTCTTAACTATAGAAAAAGTCAAATAAAATGTACATATTAATACTGGCTTCCTGGTGTTTTCGGAAAGCTTATTCTGTCACCAGTGAAAAAATCTTGGAAACCCACTGGTGTCCTTTATTCTTATTCCAATAACATTAATCTGTCTGTGTAGACGCTGTTCTTTCTAAGCATAGCTTTGTTGAGATCACAATAGAAACAGTACCCATAGGAGTCAAGATAACAGATCATATCTATTTAAGACTACTAATGAAGGTCTCTGTCCCACTGAAGTGTCTTTATTGGTGGTGGGAATAGCTTGGGAATGGCTTTCCCTCTCAGTGTGTATTATAGGCCCCTGCGTGGTGTTATCTCCCTGTAGGGAACAGAAGGGTATCCCGTAAGTGTGTGTGTGTACAATAATCACAGCCTTCCTCCCCCACCAGGAGCTGCTCTGGCTGATAAGAGATCGGAAGAAAGATACATCTAGCCAGCCAGCCTCCCCCTCCCCCGGGCGGGACTTGTCCCCTTTACACGGGCCAAGAGCTCTATAGTTCGGCGAGTGGCTTCATGGAGGTGGAGTCCCCTGCTGGAAATCAATCAAGAGGGATGAGTGTGTGAGAACAAGCTTGAAGGGTGCACTGCTGGTTTGACGAGGGCCATCTGGGGAATAATAAAAATGAGGTGAGAAAATTGTCTCACTTTCATATGATTTATAGTTTGCCATTTTTATTGGATTCTGACCACAGGTGTGGGTTTTTTAATTTTGCAACAAATACCAGCAATAACATTTGCACAAGCCAAATCAAGTTTCAATTATTATAACTATAACTATAACTTGTTTTTCATTGAGGGACCTTGGGATAATTGTTCCTTTGAGGCGATAACGCTTAATTTCCAGTAAGTGTACAACAACAGTCAATTTAGTACAGCACTATTCTGTCAGTATTACAGGGGATGTCATGGTGCAGATGATGAGCAACCTGGTGTTTGGTTACAGCCCCTGCAAGTGTCCTAATACCTCCCTGACTTTGTTCATCATAATTGAGCATTATTTTCTTTGTAAATACAGAATTTCTGCTTCAACACCACATTCTATTTTATTGGTCTTACAGTTGTCACATGGTTATATCAGTCAGTGCAATGGGCTGAATAATCATCCAGACTGCTGGAAGTGACTATTGATCTGTGTATTGCAGTATTATACAGCTGAGTTGTCTGTCTCTTTAGGTTGGTGTCCCAAATGGGGTAGTACAACTGTGTTTTTCAGTGTTGAGCTAATGTCCGGAAGCACTTCCAACTACCATGAATGCCATTTACATTTACTACCAACTTACCTAATACCTTAAAGATTGTAAGATTCCATGCAAGGCTGTATGCATATTCAGGGTGCATCTCATCAATGGCCAGCTATAAAATAGATTTTAGTCTTGTTGCATCAATTCCCTTAGGTGTTGTAATACATGACTTTTCTTACTGAATTTTAAGCAGGCTACCCAATTTAACGAAAATTGGTAATCCTGACCGTGGTGTTGTAACAACAACACCATCATGTTAGATGGCACTTCTGTTTTCTAAAAGCTATTAGGGCTTAAAACTGGTTTCATGATTGGTGGCTATAGTTACACAAAGCAACATTTACACAGGATATAAAGTTAAGGTGTCTTACTTTAGTGGGTTCATGTTGATTATTGTTTGTATTAATATTGTAGTAATTAGGCTGCATCGGTATCATGATTGAGACTGCTTTCTTTTTAATTGGCTGGGAAGCCCAGGCATATTTTGGGGCACAATTTCTCGCTAAGACAATTCAATAGTTAATCCAAATTTAATGCAGACGACCGTAACATATCCCACCATACATCCTCAGAAAGTGTGGTGTTCCCATATGCAAATGCTTGAAAACAAAATTGGAGTGTAGTTGCTCTGTATAGTGGGGAAGGTATACATTATTAAAATTTGAAGGAAATTTTGTCCAATGTTCATATTTTTTAACATCAAAGCAAATTACAACTTAGTCTGACCAACACATGATCTATGCAGTACATGTGAAAAGGATGATGTACTATAAGTTATATTTAAATATAACTTTTTGGATGTCATTGCAACTAAATTTGATAGGAACTTATTTTTTAAATTACACAGATGAAAAACTAACCTCATTTGTTGCGATAAAAAACCAATCCAACTTAATGTGGCCATTTCCACAGTTTAGTCCAACTGAACCATGGATGTCTCAGGGAAAGAGTCATTTGTCGCCATCTAGTGGATTAAATGTATATGTGGATCCCTGGGGCATTGCTTGAAAATAATATTGCTACATTGCTCTTGCGCCCCCTATTGGCCAATTTCAGGTATTTGTGGTTGCCTGCCTACAGACTAAAGTGCAACCTAACACACCATGCAAATAAAATATAAAACGTGTGCCATTAAACATTACACAAACACAGCAACTGAATCCCTAAGCTTAAGCATCAATGCAAATAATACTCAGTGTGACACAAACATCCATCCATCCATTTTCTGTACCGATTATCCTCACAAACAGTAGATATAATATATACTGTACACTCTAGCTATAATGCAAATTGCTGACATTTGGCATAATTGTCTAAATAGTAGTTCCACTCTTATTCTACATGGTGGAATACACATCACCCAGGATTAGTTGACACGTATATACTATGTTTGCAGATGTGATTTGTAGTGGACAGGAGAGGAATTAAGATTAGCCACAGCAAGATGGAGATATGTGTGTGAATTAGAAGGACCCAATTGGAAGAGTGAGGTTACAGGGAGAAGATATACAGAAGGTGGAGAGTTTTAAGTACTTGGGATCAACAGTTCAGAACAATGGAGATTGTGAGAGGTGAAGAAGCGTGTGCAGCCAGGATGGAACTGGTGGAGAAAAGTGTCTGATGTGTGATACTGTGGTGAGACTAGCCATGTTGTTTGGTCTAGAGACAGTACCACTGAGGAAAAGACAGGAAGCAGAACTGGAGGTAGCAGAGATGAGGATGGTGAGGTTCTCCTTGGGAGCAACCAGGATGGATAGGATCAGGAACAAGCACATCAGAGGGACATTACATGTTTAGAGGCCTTGGAGATGAAGTCAGAGAGACCAGATTGAGATGGTTTGGACATGTCCAGAGGAGAGATAGTGAATATATTGGTAGAAGGATGCTGCATTTAGAGCTGCCAGGTAGGAGGCGTAGAGGAAGACCAAAGAGGAGGTTTATGGATGAGTGAAGGAGGACATTTTTGGGTGCTTCTGGGGCCCCTGTTGAGTGTGTGTGAGGTTTCCACTGTGTTTTTGACCAGAAAAGTGCATTAGAAGCAAGTTGAAAAAAACTGAAAAAAACGATACCCCCCCACCCCCTTACGTTTTTGTCAAAAATCACAAAATTCAAACTCTGGCATTTTATGCCATTTTTGGGTGCTTCTGGGGCCCCTGTTGAGTGTGTGGGAGGTTTCCACAGTGTTTTTGACCAGAAAAGTGCATTTGAAGCAAGTTGAAAAAAACTGAAAAAAACGATACACCCCCCCTTACGTTTTTGTCAAAAATCACAAAATTCAAACTCTGGCATTTTATGCCATTTTTGGGTGCTTCTGGGGCCCCTGTTGAGTGTGTGTGAGGTTTCCACTGTGTTTTTTGACCAGAAAAGTGCATTAGAAGCAAGTTGAAAAAAAATGAACAAAAACGATACACCCCCCCTTACGTTTTTGTCAAAAACTCTGGCATTTTATGCCATTTTTGGGTGCTTCTGGGGCCCCTGTTGAGTGTGTGGGAGGTTTCCACTGTGTTTTTGACCAGAAAAGTGCATTAGAAGCAAGTTGAAAAAAACTGAAAAAAAACGTGACCCAACAGATTGAATGGTTGCACTTACCCTGGGCTTTCCTATGAGCCAACTCTCGAGCTCGGATGAGGATGACTCAGGTTACATGTTGAAAATCCCTGAAAGAACATCTGAGTGATTTGACAACAAAATTCTATTCTGTCCTGCCCTGTTTTGTTTTGTCATGACTGAGATACGAGCTCACTTGACTTTCATCTGTTTAGATAACATAGCTGAGATATGGAATGTTTTCAGTATGAATACCCAGCTGTGTGAAGTGTGTGTGACCATTCCACTGTTTGACAGTGAGGCCCGCTGAGTGCATTCCTCCTCTCTATTCATACAGTCACCAAAGTTCAAACACAGGTCTTGTTTTCGCTGTGTATAGCCCAGTGGGTCCATACATTTTCAAAGATATATTCTATATGTCAGTGTCCCTCTTGCCAAAATGCAAATACTGTACATTGCTTAACATTTGAGTTGACAGCAGTGAAAAGTGCTGAGAGCCTTCAAGTCAAACTGGTCTCGCTGACTGAACAATGCTAGCTTAAGTAAGACTGGAGTTCCCCCCCCCCCTCCCAAAACATTACAACTCACTTCATTTCAAAACACACAGCTCAAAGGTTGTCAAGTCCCAAGGCCTTGTAAGATCCTCTACAAGGATCTCGATGAATGATCTAGTGCTTTGTTGTGTAAATATACTGACAGTCAATAGAAACTTTGAGGTAAAAATGTATGCATATTCTACTTGTAGGTGCGTTGTTATACCCTGTGGATTTATTGGTGACTTAGTGTTGGGGTAGTTGAGCAAATGACGAGTTGGTCTCTGTGCAAAAGTGGACCAAATACTCAGTGGATGCCGGCATAATTAGAGGATTGGTTTTGGAGCCCTATATAAAGGCCAAAAGTTTCTATTGACTGTCAGTGTATTTTTTGCAGAGGTTTAGTAGCTCACAGTGTCCGTCCATCTGTCTATCCGTTTTCTATGCCGCTTATCCTAACTAGGGTCACGGTATGCTGGAGCCTATCCCAGCTGTCTTTGGGTACACGCTCATAATATATGTTTGAAAAATCATTGATCCAAATCTCTCAAATGGTGGTTCTTTATATGTACCCTGGGGATAGGCTACTGACAAGTGGCATAGAAAATAAATGAATGATTACTGTATAATCAGAATAAAATTATATCAATAGTGCACAATAACTAAATAATAACACTCTCAAGTAGTGGGTACTATACTCTTTCCTACTCTATATACTACACTATACTGGAGCGAACCCACTCAGCCCTACTGGATATGCAATTCAACTGTGCTACTGTCAACCTTCCAGTACAACCCTATATTGTTAAAATTAACAAAAAAAATAATCATTGTGTGACCAATATTCCACAAATGGAAAATAAATCTACTGCATTATGGTACTTGGCTTAGTGGTTTCCCAATTTGATGTGTTGATTTCTTCAAGCATGTTCCTGTTCTTCAATGCTTATTATTTATCTGTTTTGCTTCTTTCTACGGCAAAAAAGGTTTTACCATATCTTACTTATTGTGTGGAAATGTGGGGTAATAACTATAAAAGCAATCTTCACTCGCTAAATGTACTGAAAAAAAGGGTAGTAAGGCTAATTCATAATGCCGCCTATGAGAACATACTAACTCATTTCTAAAATCACAAATACTTAAACTTGCTGATATAGTTCATCTTCAAACAGCTAAATATAATGCATAAGGCTAAAAATAACCAATTACCTAAAAATGTCATCCAATACTTCTCTACAAGAGAGGAGAAATATGATCTCAGGGAAGAACTAAATGTGAAACACTTATATGCTAGGACTACGTTAAAACGCCATAGCATTTCAGTATGTGGAATCAAACTATGGAAGAGAAACAATACAAGAAACAATACAAGCAGTTGATGTTTGCTAAATACAAGGATGAAGAGTTTTGAACCAGTCACGATGTGCTATGTATATATCACTATATTGACACTTACTATGGTACCCATTATGTTATTGTATGGTCATATCACCTCGTACTTCGGTACGTGACAAAAATAAAATAAAAAGAAACCAAAAAAACTATATTCGGAAAACAGGAAGTGAACAAATGTAACAGTTACTGATTGTAAAAGTACCAGATGGAGGGGTAGGATTTAATAAGCTTTGCTTCTTCCTACTCCTTTTGGACATGTGGAACTGTGAACTGATTATGTGATGCACTCAATTGTAACCTGATGCATGTTCAAATGAAATAAAACCATTACCATTACCAAAAAAGGTTGTCTTTAGGTGTTTATGCATACATCTGAAGGTAAATGTTGATATACTAATATTGATGCAAAACGTGACTAATGCAAATGTGTTTTTTCATAGGACAATGTGTGCTGTGTATTATGGTTCTCAACAGAAATCCCCACCCGGAGCCAGCAAATGTAAATACGGCGTTATTTTAAGTGATAGTCTGCTGGAAATCCCCCACCTAGTTGTCTAAGCCCCGCCCCCCCTCCAGCGAAACACAGACGGCTAATAATTAGCAGGCAGCCGCTGCACTCCCGACACGTCGAACCAAGCGCACCTTTTAGCCAAAAACAAGGAGCAGCAATGGCCCTCCACAGGAACACTTTAATCAACCAAATGGATTATAACCGAGAACCCAAGGAAGGAAAGCCGACTCAGTCGACCGAAGAGCGGTTGGATAGCGGTTTAGACTCGCTCAAAGAGGAGGACTACCAGGCTGTTGAAGAAGAAATATGTCGCCTACAGCTGGAATGTGAGCCGTCGTGGCACAAACAAACGGATGGTGTAGCAGCCGAGCTACAAGAATGGAGAACACAAGTGACAGAGGACGGCGACACGTAAGTTGGAACACACAACAAGATATTCACGCTATCGTATCGTTTGACTAGCTTAGCTTAGCTTAGTTTAGCGAGCGTACCCGTCTATGTCCCGGGAGGTCATTTAATCGCCTCCGTGTAGAGAATATCTTTCTCTTAGCTTGTCACGGAAGACGATGCAACATCGACACAACACCGGGAATGTTTTTTGTTCAATTATTGATAAGAGTTCCGTTTTTAAAGAGAAGCAATTGGACGTAAACAAAAGCCTATTATCATCACCAGGAATCCACTATGGCGGTGGGCCAGACTGGGAAAGTCCCAGGCGCGCCTCCAAAGAGTCCCAACCGGTGCTCGCTCCCGTGAAAATGAGATGAGATGAAATTTTAAAAAAAAGTAGTAGTATCTATCTACAGTCGGTGTGTTAATGAAAACCATACTACGGAAAACATGTCCACCTCTGGGGTTGCCTCAACGCAACCATGAGCCGTCATTACGACTATTTGTGTATCACACTCCTTAGATGTAGTGAGATTCCCATTGGACGTGGTCATTGAATGCCTCACTGACTGACCTCTGGTCAGTGGCTTGCAGATAATTGACTACAATTATCATAAAGTTTGGAGCATATAGCATAGTAAAAGCATATTTTTCATCCAATAGCGTATAAATAAGTGTATATTAAGTCATCTTTGCTTTGCTAGCAAGCTTACATCGGAAGAAAGAAGTTGAATTCGTTACACCACTAATGACAATTAATATGCTTTGTCAATGGAGGGCCGAAACACTGCAGGTTTTCTCTCCAACCGGTTTCTACAGCAAGGGATTTAATTGGCAAGCTCCTTCCCTAGTGACCGGCTGGAAAGCGTCTCGGCCCGCCATGGCACGAGTTTGACACCCCTGCCTTAAGTGACCTGTCTACATCAATATTGTGTTGTATGCAGTGTTTTATATCGCTTCCCATCCCCCTTCCTATGTCTCTAGGCTGCTCCACTTGGCGATTATCCATGAGGTAAAGGACTACATCAGAACAATCATCACCCTGTCCAAGAACACAGACTTCCTCAATGTCCAAAATGACCAGCGACAGGTACGTGGATTTTGTCTGCACATCTTCCTGTGTGCTTCCTGCTTTGTGAACTTACATATATTCTCCCTCTGCACCCCCACGCCAGACTCCTTTGCATTTAGCAGTGATAACAAACCAGTCGGACACGTGTCAGCGTCTCCTGTCAGATGGCTGCGACCCCACACTGGTGGACGACAGCGGGGAAATGCCCATTCACATTGCCTGTCGCCACGGTAACTTGCCGTGCTTCAGCGCCATCACGCAGTTCTGTCGTCCAGAGCATTTACACACAATGATGGCGGCCTGCAACTACCAAGGTAAGCATAGGAAGACGAATTAAAACCCATAACGGGCAGGGAGAATCTCTCTATGAATGTTCTGAGATCCTGTTTCAACCACTGTTGCACTGAGCAGCATAATGCTGCCTGGAAAAATTACTCAACTTCCCATAGCCGAAGTCAGGAGGCGGTGCCTCTGCTGACTAATGTCAACTCTGGCAGCTATTTTGCTCCAGTTTCTTCAATTTATCATTAAAGTCTACACAATCAACATAGTCGCTTGTGCTGTTGATAGACCCGTGATTGAAAAGCATTTTTGATCGTCTTGGGATGCTCATCTGCTCCAAAGTGCTACATCTTCTCAAGGTAGCAGACATTCAGTTGGCTTTCTGTGTCTTGAACAGGTCAGAACTGCCTTCACTTGGCCTCAGTTCACGGTTTCCTCTCACTGGTGGAGAATCTTGTGGATTTAGGAGCTGATATCAACTCCAAGGTACACACCAGATACACACAATGAGCTTCATCGGCATGTGTGTGTTCACTATTGTTTGAGTTCAAATCTTAAACACGTACAGCATATTGACTGCTGTTCTCCCGTCCTCCAGGAGCAGCGCAATGGACGCAGTGCGTTGCATCTGGCCGTTGACCAGCAGAACCTGTCTTTGGTCAGACTGTTGCTGAAGAAAGGAGCGGACCCCAACCTCCTGACATCTGGAGGCCACACCCCCTACCACCTCACCTACGGTCGCGAGAACGAGGACATCAAAAGGGAGCTGTTTCTGTTGACCCATCCTGACCTGAGAGAGCTGCCCGACAGCGAATCTGACGACAGCGAGGATGAGGAAGACAGAGAGTCGGATGAGGAGGTGCTTGCTTGCTAAAAATTCCACTGTACACCAAAACTAAAAGCTCAGTGCATGAAAGATGTTTTGTTCTTCCCCGTGTGTGTAGGTGGGTTATGATGACATCCAGTGGAATGGTCATTAACGGGAAGTCCAAGAAGCAGGAGACCCTGAGAAAGAAGATGTAGGACGAAAGAAAATAGCTTGGCGTGTCTTCTACTGCCTACAGTGGCATCACGGCAGCCTTGCAGTGTGGCTGAAGCTGTAAAGTCATGGTTGATCCTCTGACATCAGCAGTGGACGGCAAATAAATACAGAAACAAGGCAGCTGCAGGAGCTGATAAGAGACTGGTGACCAAATCAAGTAACGGCGCTGCAGGGGTGCACAGGAACGTACCATGTGTGGCTCGCCAATCATTCACAAGCGCATCCATTCAAAATAACAGCTCTCTTGTATGATATTGTAAATGCTGTGTATACAAAAATATTTTTTATGGAAGCTGTGAAAGTGTACAGTAGGACAGCTTGTAAATGTTTGACAGCGACACTCCCATTTAAATTAAAACACTTGTATTTAACAGGAAATGTTCTCATGTGTGTCATTAGTGGTGAAACAATGAATTAATCGTTGTGTTCCTTTTGAATGTAATGCAGAACATTTTAGCTAAGCACATGCTACACTACTTTAGATGCACAGATAGGCAAGTTTTAATGCATTGGTACTAGTAGTAGTACACACAAACGCTAACTGGGAATGAGGAACTTGGTAGAGCAACACGCAGCTTGGGGGAAATTTTGTGTGCAAAACGAGACTGTCAACCAGGAAGTTTTGTGAGCCTTTCAAGACAGCAACAGGAAATTCCCAGGAACAAGAACACTCAGTTGTTCATCACATTCCGTCCTTTCATGCCCGAAAGAAGGGACTCTGCCTAACAGGATGTTTCAGTCATGATAAGGGAGGGGAGTTTTCAGACAAAGGCATTTCAATGATGTAGGTTTGAGTTGGACTTTAAAATGCAAACAAGTGAACGGTAACTATAAAAATTCAAAGGGAATTTTTAAATGGACTTGCCACCACTTGTATACCTCTAGCCCAGCATTTCAGATCGACATGTTTTGCCTTTTAAATGAATTTAACCCCTGCTAACAATGCTAATCGCTAACCATCCATCCATTTTCAATGCCGCTTATCATTTGGGTTTGCAGTGCTAATCACTGATAGCACCTAGTGAGATTAGTCATAGATCATTCACTTAGTACTGGAAATAATTGAGCAAATCCGTACTGATTTCACATAATTCCATGAAGGTATATGCTTTCAAATGGGTGAAATGCTAACAATTATCATGCTAGCAGTGCTAGTGTAGCACTCAGCAAAACAAGCTCTATGTAGTGCACAGAAAATGGTATGGCTTTTCAATAGTTGCAGTGTGTTACAAAGATACACATTTTTGGACGTAAATGGTTAAAATGCTAACAGTTAGCATGCTATCACCTGGCAAGACGGTACTAAATATACTGAAACTGCTACAACATGCCATGTAGTTACTATGTATGTAGTATAACATGAACGCAGTATTGTGTATATCATTGTATTGTGTCCCCATTTGCAATATTTTACTTTTGTCACAAAAGCCGCCCAATCATGTCCTCACTTACTGCACCAAAGTATAAATGCAACCTAAAAGTAAACCCAGCAATGTACAGAATCTTTTGCATTCAAATTCCTAAACACATTTATTTCAAGAATAAGAAAAACATTGAGAAATTAAGTTCCAAGTTTCCATTTACAAACATAAAGAAGAACTCTGCTCCAAAAGCACCAATAGTAAATAATTTGCATGCTGTCAGATTGTTATAAAGACTAAGGCAGCCAAGGTTCCAGGCACAGAAAAGGAAAACTCCGGCATGAAGTAATTTGTGAGTTCCTGCTGAGGTTGACCATAGCAGACATGTTTGGTAGGATAAATCATCTATTCCCTGCTGTATTACTAAATATATTGGATTAGAAACACCAACCTGGCACTGCAAAAAAAGCAGAGGAGTTGAGGCTCAGAGGCGCCATATTGTTATTCACCCTGAGTAAAGATAGTGAAGAAGAATTGTTTACAAGTGAAGATGAAAATGGAAAACGCAAGATAAGGTAGCTTCTGTAAGAATGCCAAGGTGGGATTGGTTGAAGAATATGGGAATATTTTGTCCAGTCTTGGATAAACACAGAAAAAAAAGAAGAAGAAAAAACAAGTGGGTTACATATTCAACCCAGTAAAGTGTTCATCTTGTGGAAGATTCCATCACTTGACTGTCTCACTCTCGCTCTGACAAAGCCACCAGGTGAGTGTCAATCTCAGACTCTGAGAGAATCCTGGAAGGCAGATGAGGCACGTTAACACATGGATAATCATTCTCTACTTTGACCTTGTAGTTTGACTTGTCTCTCCACTCACTTGAATCGCGGTTCTTTGGTGGAGACAACCCCCACTTCCAACTCTGAGGGCTTGAAGTCGATGGACAGGACAGTGGACAGACATGAGATAGCCGTCTGGTTGGACGAAAGAGCAGCGATTAGGAGCGGGAATTAATAACAACAATATAGGTGGCGTATGCACATGTTTATTGATATTGCAATTACATTACATATAAAGTGTGCATACAGCTACTACAAGATGGGTGTATGTTTGTCCCCTTAAACTTCTGCTACTGGAGAGCTGAGGGCTTTCCGTCATTATGTCAGTGGAAATAAACATGGCACCATTTTGCTCACAAGCCACTGTCATTCTTCAACCACCGGTCAAGGGCTGTCCCCGGGATCGAGTTTCATTAGCTAAGCATGAGGGAACGTGGCGTCTCTCTGGTATGTATGGATTGTATGTGCCGGGTGCAAAGAGTGTGTCAAGTACTTCTATGGTCTGTTCATAGCTCCAGTCCGGTTTCTTCTTGACTTTCTTCTCCAGGAAGCTGATGGCTTCTGTCTGTTTCACTCCAGCTGCAGTGGCCTTGAAACCGCAGTAGTAGCCGGCAGGATCGCACTTAAACAGCTGCAGACCCACTTCTTCATCCACTCCCACCACCAACATGCCTGAAGCAATTTTGGACATGGTTAACCTTCGCTTTTTGTACGCCACCGTTTTTGTTTTCATACGCGGACTTTCCGTTTGCTGGGTACTGTACCGTTTACAGTACCGTTAATGCCGACTATGCATTTTTGAATGGAGAGTGACTGCTAAAAAGCCCGCATTTGGCCCCCCAAAAAACATTGTAAGACAGCAATTTGATTACAAACATGATTGAACTCCATCTGGCCAGGAAGTCTCCACCCATGCATCATTTATAATTATTTACATTATTATGTAAAACTACAATGATTCTCTATAATATGTATTTTCTGTAAATATTTAGGGGTATTTGGAAGAGCTTAGCTGCACGGCAGTCGAGTGGTTAGCACGCAGACCTCACAGCTAGGAGACCCGAGTTCAATCCCACCCTTGTGCATCATGTGTGAAGTTTGCATGTTCTCCCCGTGCATGTGTGGGTTTTCTCCGGGTACTCCGGCTTCCTCCCACATTCCAAAAACATGCTAGGTTAATTAGCGACTCCAAATTGTCCATAGGCATGAATGTGAGTGTGAATGGTTGTTTGTCTATATGTGCCCTCTCACCCGAAGACAGCTGGGATAGGCTCCAGCACCCCTGAGACCCTCGTGAGGATAAGCGGTAGAAAATGAATGAATGGAAGAGCTTATTTGGATTTACATTACATTGGATTTACATTATTACTATTTACTATTATTGACTGCAAATTTCCCCTTTGGGATGAATAAAGTATCTACCTACCTATTACATTACACAAAACATTTTATGACTTATTGCATAACTCCTACATAACTCAAATATTCCAAAACAAAATGTTGTCTGCTGGGTTGACTATAATGCAGACATGAACCAACATTGAAATTGGTATCAAAAAACATGAAGAAATTACAAGTATATAAAGAGAAAAATGCATCAGAAGCATTCCCTCATCACCGTCGTTATAAGACCGATCTTTGTTAAGGAACATATACAATCCTATAGCCGAGTCAAAATAATATATTCCATTAAAAACAAATACAAACGTATTGTAACATTAACAAACTACTCACAGCATCCTAGCGGCCTCATCTCAGCATTCTGTGTGTAGACTTGAGAGATGTCAGCCAAGCGTTTGCACAGCATGCTAACAGGGATCTCATAGCCGTACTTGTACATCCAGTTGGATGCTTCATATCTGGCTCTTTGTACCTGAGACCTGCTGTCAGCTGCAGAAAGGCCACAAGAGGTTAGCATTGCAAAAAAACCCATAAAAACAAACACCATAATTTTTCATTGTAAACAGGATGGTACAACATGTACAACTGAGTTAATACTCAAACACATTATAATGGGACTCATCTACTGCCAAATAGCAAACATCACTCCTATAGTCCTTATAGTACTTTGGCTCTGTTGACATCATATGACCACTTCACACATACAGTAAAACCTCACATGAGCAAAAGGAAACCTGACCTCCCCCCATGTTTGGGGTTTACGTGGTGTCAGCTGGCTTACCCGTCATGCCGGTCATTACACACCCAGTGTTCTCTGTTATTTTGAATAGATGTGTGACTGTCTCGGCATCTAGCAGCTTGTCCTGAAGAGCACATGACAAAGACGTAAGAAACACTATGGACGTAGCAGCTGGGGAATGTGCTTGTATGCACGCCTGTGTGTGTTATGGTGTCCATTTATACTCACTGGGATTTTCTTCTGGGTGACGACCACGGCACAGTCCTTCCCTCTGACTGCTACAGAGGTCAGTCCTCCCTGGTTGATTGCTTTGAAGGCGTACTCTGAGGAAGGTACAAACACAACATTCATTCCTTGTCTTCATCACCATATAAACATTCTAGTTATGAAATTGATTGACCCTCATGAGGGTCAAGAGTAAGTTGTCTTCGGGCGAGAGGCGGGGTAAACCCTGGACTCGTCGCCAGCCAATCACAGGGCACATATAGACAAACAACCATTCACACTCACATTCATACCTATGGACAATTTGGAGTCGCTAATTAACCTAGCATGTATGTTGAGGAAACCCCACGCATGCATGGGTACAACATGCAAACTCCACACAGAGATGCCCAAGAGTGGAATCGAACTCGGGTCTCCTAGCTGTGTGGCCTCTAAACCACCATGTAGCCTCTATTCGACATTCATTCATTAATTTTCTCCCCCTTCTTTAAAAAATCATTATCATTAAATTATCATTTGCACTCCAGTTTCCTCCCACATTCCAAAAACATGCTAGGTTAATTGGCGACTCCAAATTGTCCATAGGTGTGAATGTGAGTGTGAATGGTTGTTTGTCTATATGTGCCCTGTGATTGGCTGGCGACCAGTCCAGGGTGTACTCCACCTCTCGCCCCAAAGAGAGCTGGGATAGGCTCCAGCACCCCCGCGACCCTCGTGAGGATAAGCGGTAGAAAATGAAAGAATGAATGAATGAATATCATTTGCAAATATTTTATTGGAATTGAACCTTTATTTGTAAAGTTGGAATAGGCACTGATGACTGATGCACCATTCCAAAGTGGGGCTGTTATATGACGTTATAATTTTGCAGTACAGTGATATTGGCACTACTGTTTTATGGTATTACATTATGTATTAGCTTATTACAAGTTTAGGGATTGTGCAACAGTGTCAAATACGCTAATATTAGACGAGGTGGCAATAATATTAGGGAATACTACTACAGACGTAAACGTGCTGCTAGCTACTGTTAGCATGTTAGCAAGTGACAGAGCAGGATTTCCCCCCTTTACTGACCGACTTGGTAGAGTCTCCCCTCCGGAGAGAAGATGGTGATATGACGGTCAAACCCCGCACTTGAGCCCCGAGACATGACGACATGAAAAAGCGCTCAAAAACAGTTTAATTAAGTGAAAACCGGTCAGCGGAAAAAGACAACTAAGAGAAAGTTTGCTCCGGGAATGCTCTATCAAAATAAAGGCTCCTACATCCGGGTCACTTCAAGTTCAATAGCTAAGACTATATAATACTGTATTGCAGAGATGTTAATAAAATAATAATCAAACACAATTGTACAGACATTGCTTTTTGCCAACTTTTTTTATTAACACAAAATATTTCAATATGTGGGTAAATTCAGTGCATCTTGGTAAGACACAGCCATTTCTGTGGAACTTCATATGAGCTCCTGACATCTGTGTCATCATAGGGGATGTGCCAGGCGTCTCCTGAAGTCTGGACAATGGTGTCATAGCCGGCAACACTCTGAACACACAAACACAGTAAATAAGTATGTCTTTCCGTCCTTCCCATCCGTATTCAGCGACATTCTCTTCCTCACCTGAAATTGTACCCTCTTCCCCACCAAAACATGTCCGTGCACCACCAGTTGATGTCCTCTCTGCCATTTGAAAAAGAGCCGCCTGGTGGCTTCATCCGGCAGACAAGCCTTGTGGTCCCTCATCAAGTCCCGACTCACAAAGCGGCAGTGGTTCCCAGAGTGCAATGTGGCATACAGCAAGAACGGGTCATCCTCAGAACTGATGGAACAGTGAATTGTGAGTGTGAGTGTAATTTTGTCTTGCCTACAGTCAAACATGGTGGAATTCATGTAATTCTATCATTAAGCATGCATTGAAATTCCAGTGAAAACGAATGTTTTTTTTTTATCCTATTGTGAAAATGTTGTCATGTTGAGTACGGTGACTTCCTGCATCTAACATTCGGTGCTCACATGTTGTCAGTGAAAAAGCAATGGGCTCTCTGCTGGATAAGTTTCATGTTGTGTTTGTCCCACAATCTGGATGGCTGCAGCATGTGTTTCCTCCCCAGTACCAGAATGGTCAGGCCCTGTAGTTTGAGCTCCGACACCACTGCCAACAACTGAAACACATCCGTAAACCACATTTAAACTTAGATGGATCAGAGTACCAGAGAGGGTCATGACACACTGCAATGATTTGCAGCTCGAACCAAATAAAAGTATACTGCAGACATTAAATAAACAGGGGAAACAGTGTTGAATATTTTCTTTGAGTCTGTTGTGTATAAAACACAATATGATGACATTTTCATCCCACTTGCGCATCATCATTTTGTGGTATGGAAAAAAGCGTGTAACAGTGATAATGCGACGGGAATAAATTCAAAATATTATGGGAATAAAGTCATAATTATCAGAACATTTCACAGATGCAAGTTGCAATAGTTGGAACATAAATAAAAAAACAGCAGGGATGAAAAAAAAAAACAACTAGAATTTTAGAATAATTAAGTCCAAATAATAAGAGAAAAAAGTCCTATTGTCACAAGGAAAAAAGTCGCAATTTTATGAGCATAAACTCATAATATGATGTAGAAAAATGCCATTTTAGCAACACAGAGTTGAAGTAAAAATGAAGGAAAAATATGTTATCAAAGAAAACAAAATAAAGTTGTCATTTTTAGAAAATGAAAAGTAGACTTTTTCACGTAGATCACAAAGCATAACATTTGCAGCACACAATCTCACATAGCCGACCCAACAGACGGATGTGGGCACTGTACGTACATACGAAGGCAAAGTATTATTTAAAACTCATGTTCACATGTTCAAACAATGGCTGATTAGTCATACTGTGACCTGCAAAAGAAAGCCCCTTGGTCTGACCGATATTTTGAAAACGGCAAAACTGCACCTGTGTGACTGAAACTGTTAAATTGCTAAACCTCTTTCTTTCCCTCGTCATGTCACATCATGCATCTTCTTACCGTCTCCGACAGTTTGCTTCTGTTGTTGTTGTTATTTGCCACATTAAGTCCATCCACAACAACATCAAAAGCGGGCTTCTTCTTCACAAATGCCTTGAATCTTTCCAACTCCTGAGGAAACACACACACTTCACGGTTAGAGATTTATATACACACATCATAAATTGATTTTTGTACGCTTTTTTTTTGAGAGTGTACATTTACAGTGATTTTATAAACAAGAATTTTGGCACCACATAGAAATATATATTACACTCTTCTGCACTCTGTGTGTGTATGCGAGACAACGATACTGACTGACAAAATGGGTCATTCCATTAATGTCATTGTTCTATGGAATAAACACGCCAAGGTGCTAAAACTAATGCACATAGTGAACCTTTTTCCTGCATGTTTGAAGGCAAGAGACCAGAGTATTTTTTGGAGCTACAACAATCCAAATACACTAATTTGAACTGTATTGCAATTGTTAAAGATTGAGGAAAAAATGTTAGCATGGCTTTAAAATGAATGATAGTATTACAGCATTGAGGCGTCAGTGCTATAATATACAGTATGACATGTCTCTCAGTTGTGGGTCCCATTCCATTTCAAATACCGGGTTCCAGCTTTAGAACATTGTGCTGTGCGCTCCCACATGGAAACGTTTGTGTTTTCACTTTTAGATAGCAGCAGGGTAGAAATAGACTTCTGTGAATTCCCCCAACTGTGCACACACACACACAGTCAAAATAAATGTGACCTTAAAAAAGGAAATGTTTATTGCATTCATCCAGGTGATATAACCAAAAGGTCACTCTTAGTCCACAAGTTTGAATTTATATAGAATTTTCCCAACGTTACACAGGGTCAAAATTAAACTTTTCAACTATACGATGGTCTCCTTGGTAGAGTTAATTTAAGTTGGCTGGTTTTCTGGGTCTTGAGCATAGTTCACACTTGGTCCTTGTGTTACAACATTTCATGTTCTAACGTTTTGTGGCTACATACGCACACCCATAACGAAAAAGAATACGTACGCAAAGAACCCATAGTGGCTACACTGAGGAAGACCAATGTCGCCTTCATTCTTTTGACTGAACTTTTTCCTCCTTCATTATGTCTCCCAAGCGTCAGGTATACTCTTCTGATCGCTATACATCAAAGAACAAAAAACCGAACAGGAAATTTGCTCAGAAGAGGAAGAAATGTCGACCAACATTGGCTGAGTGTTTGCATTGTCGCAACCTTCATCAAAGATAAAGATGGTATCCTTAAACATGTGAAAGGATCTGCTCCTATGAAATGGTCAGTGATAACTAAGCAGCATAGACTCTCCCTCCCTTGCCAACTACAGGGAGTTACTTTCATTTGATTCTTTGGATTTATCACCACTTTGCAAAGATCTAGAAGAAGACCCAAACTGTCACCCTCAGAAAATGGTGAGGATCCAACATATCTGGCTACAATGACAAGACGTCTGTACGGAGAAGTTAAGGTGAGGCTTTCAAAGCTAAAAATGGAGTACAGTGCTGGTGGCATCATCCAAATACTGTTGAACTGCACTTGCAGGAAGACTAAGTACTCCCAAATAAGCGAGTACTAAGTACTAAGTACTGCCAAGAAACCAACCAATTTAAATAAACTTCTACTAAAAAGAGTGGTCAAATATCCTGACAGAATTATGTCAGAAGATTGTTGATGGTGACAAAATGCATCCAGTGAAGGTGAACCTTGCTAAAACATATACATAATATACGTACAGTATATATTAGAACCTTTATCAATCATTTTGTATGTAAATGAGAGAAAATTCTAACCCGCTTTACCTTTTGTACATTGTATAATCATTCCTCCCTTGAAAAAGAACTGTCCAAACATATCACCTTTTATATTTCATGGAAAAACGTCAACTAAAAAGGGAAGTCGTAAGGCCAGAGGAGGGAAGACGCGCGACAGGGAGTCTACGTCTGGTGTAATTATCCAGGGACTTTCCAGAGATGATATGTGAGACCAGCTCATTGTGCTGTTGTGGGTAATATGACTGCTTCCAACACACGTGGTCCTGGACAGAACCCTGAATGCATCTTCACTTGCAAACATAAATCTTCCACAGCAAAACAAGATCTAGACTGTACAGCACTATACTGTATATGTTGTATGTACAAAAAAACTTAGGCATACTCGAGTGAAAAAACATATTCTAATAAATTCACTTTTTTTTGGTAATTAGGCATGCATAGACCATGCATTTTTGGACCTGCTCAAATTTCCCTTGACGACTACAGTAAAAGGTAAGCCCGAAGCCTGTTCTTCCTCACACATATACTACCTCAACCAACTGCAGCTATATGCATGCAAATGACGCCATCTAGCAGAAGAAAGCAAGAGAGTTGCACAGATTAAATATTAATGCAAAATAGCTGGAATTGTTGGCACCCTTTAAAAAAAGGACATACAACCCAACTAACCTCTGGTGTTGTCTTGTTAAAAATGTCTCGTCCCTGGATGATATCGGTCATGACTCTGTCTCTCAGCTGTTGGTACTCCTCAGCAGTCAGCTGAATGGATTCTAACTCTGTTCCACAACTTTTGCACGTTCCCCTAAGCACACACAAACAAAACAAAATGTAAATGAATAAAGAAAGAGAGAAAATGTGTCTCATGATTTATGATCAAAGAGGGTTGCAGTTACTTCGGAGAAGCACTGGTCCAAGCTCCTCTCCAATGCTGTCCTGGAATACTGGAAAGAAAGTAACAGAGAATTCATCCTTTTGTTTGTATAAAGTATAAATTATGAGGTTTGAAATGACGCTATATCATTTATAATAATATTACATAATATTTCCTAATTTCAAAATGGTAAGGAAGCATGTTTATCCTTTATGCAAGAGTACATATTGGAGAGTATAGGTGCCCGTTTATGTCAGCAGGGCAAAGATGGATTTCCTCAACCACAATGCATGGCCGAGATGCTGCACAGACATTTTTGAACACTTCACCACCGTAAATAGACTATTGCCGAACATCAGGTAATTAACTTTACTAAAAATAAAATAATTATTACCCTGTTCAAACTCTTCCTGTTGCACTGCACCTCCCTAACAAGAAACACTGTAAACCAAGGGTGCCTAGAATGCATCCCAGCAGCCATTTTTCGGCTCTCTTTTGCTCTTTCTAATGAGATATATTATGATTGCTTTGTCACATATAACATAAATCTTATATAGATTATTGTACAATATACTGACCGACATTGGATTGATTTTAGCATCTTTAAGGCTATGCATTCATGGTGTATTCATATTTGTATTAGGAAATTACCTGCCATTAGATTACAATTTCATTTTCATGGTTTATTTTGAAAATTATTTATTAAAAGTAAACAATAAACAGAGACGTTGGGGGGTAAGGTTACCTGTACCGTTGCACCCATAGTTTGCTATTAATTCTTAAAAAGATTTTAGGAGGGTAAACCTTCATACAACTGAGCTGAAATATTTAATATTAGTTATTTTTATTTGATTTTTTTTTATTAATATTTATTTAAATTAAATGGTTGTTTGTCTATATGTGTGCCCTGGCATTGGCTGGCGACCAGTCCATGTTGGTCCAGCTGGTATAGGCTCCAGCATACAGCATATAGTGGAGAAAAGCGGCATAAAAAATGGATGGATGGATTCTGTCCTACCTTTCAAACCATGTCTTGATGCTGCTCGCAAGGCTGAGCTGCGGGTAAACCTGGTTGTTCCTCAGGTACAGCAGAATTCCCAGCAGCCTCTCCTTCTGCTGGTTAAGCGACATGGTCGCTACATCTTCTGTGCACACTCTCTTAAACAAAGAGGTCCAAGTTTCTTGTTGTGGGTTCAGCCCCTTTGCCATTAATTCATCATAAAGAGCCCAGGCAGTGATTAAGTCACCGTGAAGCATTGCTGCTGCAATTATATGACCATAATTGCCCGGTGATGGGGTAACAACCTGTAGAGATGAGAGTAAATCTAGATGACGATACTCATTGTTGTTTTGGTTTTTTTTTTTCATAAAAAAGATTGCTCACTTTCTTGAAGTATTGTAGGATGCTGAGGGCTTCTTTCCACCTTGCAGTTCGGCTGAAAGACCTGATAAAAAGACTACAAGCTCCAGTATCCAGAGAAGGGAAGCTCCCTCGCATGATGTCATAAACATCAAATACTTCAGTGTCATGATTGCCTTTCACACAAAGTGTCAGGTACCGTAGTAGCAACTCATAGGATAGAGTTCCCGATTCTGTAGCTGCAAATGTCAGCAGAGATCTAAAGACAGGTGGAAAATGTAAAGTTAGGGAAAGGAACAAACATTTCCAAAACCACTCAGTCCTCTTACTTTGCAATATCCAAATCTGCCCCATTATGCAACAGTGCAGATAACATGTTGATGTCAAATCGTGCTGGATTTCCCAGAGACTCTTTCAGTTGCTTCCACTCCTCAACAGATAGTGGCTTTTCAGGAGGTGGCGCATTTCCTGTCAAAAATCCACCACTTTAGATATGTTTAGATTCTCTCAAATGTCATAAACCTTTACAAAAACGGAACTGAAAGTGACCCATTCCAGAATATCTTGCACAAGCCCAAAATATAACAATGCACCAACAGGTATTTGCGTTTTGTCATGTTTTTTTTTAATCAAAGTCAAACTGTAACAGTACATTACAGTTATAATAACATAATAGTTAGTTGTAATTTGTCTTACCATCTCCCCTGCTCATCCTCCTTGCAAGCACATCAGGGCGATGATCTTCTTCTGAGGATAAACCCGCCTTTCTCTTCTGCATCTCTGCTGTCTTCTTTGCCGTTCCAGCAGCAAACACAGATTTGGGGATGGAAGCATTCTGCATCTTTCCTCTTCCATCTGTGACCCTACCAATTAAGTCTTCTGTTCTTTGTCTTATTGTGCTCTTTTTTAGTCCACCATGCACATTGTCCTGTCTAGTGTTATTTTTGCTCAGCCGGCTACATCCAAGGTTGGAGTTAAAACCCCTGTAGCATTGAATGAGTGGGGCATAAGGCAACACAAGGGTAACTGAAGAGCCTTGATTGTTGAAAGGTAAAGAAGTCATCAGGCACTTCCTTAGCTGGTATATCACGGTGGACCACATGGCATAAGTCACTGTAATTGTCTGAATTTATTATAAACTATAATGTTCTTCACATTCGGTATTAAAATATTTCCAACAATTTAAATAGGTTTACTGTACACAAACTGTATAACTAGCTACTACCCATATTATCTCACAAAATTTAGAAGACGTATTGTTTTTTCGTGCCTGGAAATTAGTCGTGCATGATAAATATGCCGCCACATTTCCCTGAACCGAATTAAAATGTAAACTCTCACCTTCTTTGTAAAATAATAAAAGTACTATGGCAAGTAAATCAGCAGCGGAAATACTACGGCAACTCCACTGAGACAATCATTCTATAGAGGAAGTGACGTCACTTTTGACAACTCCATTTTAAATTGCTCTGCATTTACCCAATGGATTAAAACGTGCGTCTATATTGTCATTTTGTGAATTTTACATTTAGTTATAAATGAAGATTTTGTTGACTATTTGTTATGCTAAAGAATAAACAGTAATTGTTGCGTTGTATTTGTGAGTTACACCAAAATAAAGACAACTCACCCACGGACCTTCTAATACAATACTATATACATATATACATATATACATATAATAAAAACTAGGTATATACGTAGCAATGATTATTAAAAAAAACAGAAAGCAGAACTAGTATTGGGAGTATCCGGAAAGTTCGTCATTTATGTCGCAATGTGACCTAATCAAAATCCGACAATTCCGTACTACAACCAGAACTTATTACAATTATTTCAAAATAAATAGTGTTTTAGCATACACGAGTAAAAACAAAAACGGTAACAGTTTGTTGTGACTGTATTTGTTTTTTGTAAAACATGTTATACTTACTTGTCGATTGTGTGTTTTTCATCTCCATACCAAACTTTGTGTTTATTTTGAAAAAACATTTCATTTAACCGGAAGCACTCGAAAACAGTTCTTCTTGCAAGCTAAACTCAAGAGCCATACACGACCCATCAAGTGTTGTTTTCATTCGAATAAAATGTCCTGACTATCTTCGCCTGTTAAAAAGGATACTGATGTAATTTCGCAAGGATGGCCAATGAAACCCGGGCTGACTGGTCGAATACGTTAAAACGGAGGTTAGCAAACTCAGCCAGAGGTAAGTGGTAATGCTAGCTTACCGGTACTTTTCTGGTGTAAAACCACTCAACGGTAAAATTGAATTTTACTGAAGTATTTTTTATGTTGTCGTCCAGATGAGAGGAGTGAAGAGGAAAAGAAAGCCGAAGAATTTGAGTTATTTTCCAAATATTACTCTGAATGGAAGGGTGGTGGTCACAAAAATAACTCCTACAAGAGTATTCCTCGATTCTACTTCAAGGTATTGATTGACTCACTGAATACGGAAGTCACTGACTTCCGTCCATATGTTGTTGACTAATTCCTTGATATTTGACATTTAACTGCACATTGTGTTCAGGAATATGAGATATTGTTGGGATATGTTCCCCACATGAGAGCTTAAATAATTACGATGTTGACTGTATTGATAATTTAATGCTGAATGTGCACTCTTTTTTAATAAAAGAAAGGGTCTGATGTTATTTGACAGCTACCAGCAGAGGATGAAATTTTACTCCAGAAGCTGAGAGAAGAATCCAGAGCTGTCTTTCTGCAGAGGAAGAGCAGAGAGCTGTTGGATAATGAGGAACTCCAGGTAGCACACACACATTTGTCTTTATAAACGGCTGTCAGAGCACTAATAATTTGTGTAATAACTGTTCTTATTCTTTCTGTAGAATCTGTGGTTTCTACTCGACAAGCACCAGGTGCCACCAGTGAATAGTGAAGAGGCCATGATCAGCTATGAAGCCTTCCTGCAGGTGGGCGACATGGCGGGGCCCAAGTGCAAGTAAGTTAAAACCACAAGAATCAAACAACCCGACGATGTGCATTGTCAGCTATCTCTAATTAACTAATTTTCTCGCATTGTAATGCACAGAAAAGGGAAAGAAATATGTGTTCATGTTTCACATAAGGATTGTGAATAATGGGCGAAATTTAAGAAAGTGCAGTTCTCCTTTTTTAACATTGAGTGGTATACATATACACAGAAAAATAATCATTTATTGTTTTTTTTCCATCAGAAAGTTTTTTACAGCCAGAGTGTATGCCAAGCTGCTCCATAGCGACCCTTACGGCAGGATCTCTATCATGCAGTTCTTCAATTACGTCATGAGGAAAGGTACTGACATGTGTTTTGACTGATGTCACATGTTCTGATTGATAATAAATACAGTACACCCAAATATCATATATTTACTGTAACTGAATGTTTTTTTGTGTGTCCAGTGTGGCTGCATCAGACCCGGATAGGCCTGAGTCTGTATGATGTGGCGGGACAAGGTTACCTCAGAGAGTCTGTAAGCATTATATCCATTGTGTTTCCTTTGTGATACAGCAGGTGATTTCCTCCAAGATATGAACATGGCTGAATATGACTGATTATTGTTCTCCGTAGGATTTGGAGAACTACATCTTGGAGTTAATCCCCACGCTGCCTCAGCTGGATGGACTAGAGAAGTCCTTTTACTCTTTCTACGTCTGCACTGCCGTTCGCAAGTTTTTTTTCTTCCTTGACCCACTCAGGACTGGTGAGAGCCAATCGTCGTCTAAGACTTCTAAGTAAAATAACAGTGTGTAGCCTCTAAGAAACAATCATTGCATCGTAGTGAATAATTGTGTAAGTAAGGTTTTTGCTCTGAAAGAAGAAAACTAACCTCTGAATATTATGACTGCAGCTTATGATTATTTTATTAGTTGATTAATCTGAAGCTTGTTGTTTCGATTAATTGCTTAATCAGTTAGGCCAGAGGTAGGGAACCTATGGCTCGGGAGCCAGGTAGGGCTCTTTTGATGACTGTATCTGGCTCTCAAGCATTTCTTACCACAATAAAAATGCATTTTTGCTAACATTTTAAAGTAAACCATCACAGAAATGACTGTTAAAAATAATATTCAAAATCAACAACTTTCTTATGCATTTTAATTCGTCCTTCTATATTCTGCTGCAATACAGCCAACCATATCTATCTTTCCTGATGATATTTTCCAGGTCAAACACCAAAACTTGATTATTACTGGGTAATGCTGTAGTCTACCTCGGTCATTGAGATGTCAAAAAAACATGTAAATGTAAACTTTCCTCTCAAATAGCTAAAGCTGCAGAACCAAGCCTTCTGGTGAAGATGGCCAAAAGAATGAAATACGTGTACTGAATATGGTTCAAAACTATGCAGCAGCAGAAGTTGCATTAATGGCAGCAAGTATTTGATTTATTATTAGACACTGCGCTGCTCACGAAAGTATGCTGGCCACACCCCATTGGCGTGGGGTAGTGTGCCTGGTCTACATAATTAGAGCCCATTATATCTAAAACTGTTGGTCTTACATAAAAATGCACACATTTTATTGCATTCAAAATGTATATGGCTCTCACAGATACACATTTTAAAATATCTGGCCTTCATGGCTCTCTTAGCCAAAAAGGTTCCCGACCCCTGAGTTAGGCCCTCGATGGACGAAATATTTCAGCGGCTGAAATCAGACGAGATTTACATTTTTAAATACCAAAATAGTTGTTGATTAATTACATAATCACCAATTCATTGATTGATTGTTGCAGTTCTTTTGAATATAGAAAGAACATTGTTTCATAAAATTGATTAATACAAAGCTTTACTGACCCTTCTTTTAAGGGACAACAAATACTACAGTGGAAATACAAATACACGTGGAGATGATAAGCAATGATTTTCCTTAAAAATCATAAAGCATCTTATTTTGAAAAGCAACATTTTCATTGTGATAATTGCAACGTGTGAGGTTTCCAATGTGTCCAAATGTATATAAAATTTAAAAAAATCATATTAACGGCTATAACTAGGCTTTTTCTTTTCTTTTTCAGGAAAGATTAAAATCCAAGACATTTTGGCCTGCAGTTTTCTCGATGATTTATTAGAGGTACATTGTCTTGTCCTTGTATCAGATTTCATTGATGGATGTTTAAAATTTTAAAGACTATTATCCATGCTGGTGTTGACATCTAAACTGCTGACTAGTCAGTCATCCCTGACTACTTACAATATTTATATAGTAGGTTATTTGATGCACGTAAGTCTTTCTTCACTTTCTGTCTGTTTTCCCAGTTAAGAGATGAGGAGTTGTCGAAAGAGAGTCAGGAGTCCAACTGGTTTTCAGCACCTTCAGCTCTCCGAGTATATGGTGAGTCACTACATCTCAGCCATAGTCACACCCAACAGTCTTCAGGGGTGGTATAATTATGTTTCCAGCATGAAAATGTTTTGTGGTCATAATTATACAGAGTGGGCCAAAAGGAGGTCATTACTCGATATCACATTGTCAACGTCAATCATCACACAGCAAATTGATACACAAAAGGTAGATAAGAAATATACAAGACAAGTACCAATATGAGTGTAGAATTAAAATGCTTTTTAAAAGGACCTATAATACTCTTTTTTTGTTTGTTTTAACTCTTTGTATTGAGTTTTTCTCTTCAAATTGAGTTGGTGCGACTTAACAATCATGGTACTTTGTGTGTTTTTAAGGTTTATGTTTTTAACATTCTTGTTTTTGTACAACAGGTCAGTACCTCAATCTTGATAAGGACCACAATGGCATGTTGAGCAAGGAGGAGCTGTCTCGCTATGGCACAGCCACTCTTACGTCAGTCTTCCTGGACAGAGTGTTTCAAGAGTGCCTCACTTACGACGGTGAAATGGTACATTTATTACGTTTGTGATATTGGGGAAAAAAAGTACATAAAGAGTGGAGCTAGCCACGCTATCTGTTGATTGTATTGTCCGTGCCACAACAGGAATAAAATAGAAACGTGCAGAAAACACACCCTAATAGAACTTTGTCAGCGTCTTGTAATAACCTGCTATAATAACAAGAACATTAAATCTGTGTCACACTGGAATGAGGCCACGTATGCTATCATGCTATTCATCCTAAATAGTTTGCATTGAAGACGCAAGATCAGAGTTTAACCTGGAATTGAACTACCGAAATAAAGTCACTTTTTAAAGATATTCAAATGTATTAAGATGCACCTGTGTATACTAATATTAATACTGTGTGAAAAGTCAATTGGATTTCATGTTGGGTTTTTTTTCCTTTTTTTCTTTTCCAGGATTATAAAACATATTTAGACTTTGTGTTGGCCTTGGAAAACAAGAAGGAGCCCGCAGCGTTACAGTACATATTTAAACTTTTGGACATGGACAATAAAGGATACCTCAATGCCTTCTACCTCAACTACTTCTTCAGGGTAACATGCATCACATGTAAACACACATATTTACATAGGTAGTACGTCTTTTTATGTACCTTTAACTAAGACACTGTGAAGTTGCACAACAGCTTCCAAACATCTTCCAAACATTTCTGTCAATTTTTGGATTTGAAAATAAGGGAAATCCTGGTCTTACCTACAAGAGCAGGGGTCGGCAACCATCCAAAGAGCCATTTTACCTCATCTTCCATGCAGTAAAAACAATAATAGTCTGGAGCTGCAAAACATTACACAGTTAAAATATAATCTTTTTTTTAAATATTACAAGTTGAAAAACTAAATTCAACAAAACAGAAGTTCACCATGCATGTGTAGACCTACTCTGAAATATTCCAATATGGAAAAAGTGCACATGTACGATTAATTCATGAATAATTTGTTTTGTTGCTAGGCCATTCAAGACCAGATGAAAGTCCACTGTCAAGCCCCTGTCTCCTTCCAGGATGTCAAGGTAAACTCATTCTCAAAACACCCAACCCGTACATTGTGCTCATATAATGCATTTCTAACTGTAAATGATGTGTATACAATGTGCCCGCCCCCCCCAGGATGAGATCTTTGACATGGCTAAGCCTAAAGACCCTGAAAAGATCACACTCCAAGACTTGGTGAACAGTTGCCAGGGTGACACAGTCACCAGCATCCTGATTGACCTCAATGGCTTCTGGACTTACGAGAACAGAGAGGTGCCAGTCGCCAATGACAGCGACAGCAGCAATGCAGCCAACATAGATGACTCCTAAGGAAAATGACTAAGGAGTTAAGGTTTTCACTCCTTAATCAACAGCACTGAGCAAGATTTGTGGTCCTATTGATCTCTATTCCTTCTTTTATTCTGTACAGAATTATACATTCATTCATTCATTTTCTACCGCTTTTCCTCACAAGGGTTGTGAGGGTGCTGGAATTATAGAATTATACATATATTACTTAATACTGTAGATACGTTAACATCATTCCCATGTGCCTAACTTGAACCAAATAAAAAGCACCATCATCAACACCTTCAAGCTAGATTGAAGTGAATATTTTATTTGGATTGATTATAATCACTATAGAATAGCGGTGATGGTGAGAACAGGGCAGCAAGAAGCCAACCATGGCTGTGAACTATGGCATTGCTATTATGAATGATAATACAGTAATATGGACGTGAAAGGCATTCTTGCAAGCACACATTAAGTCATTAGGCACACCTTGCTAGCCAACCTACCTTGGTTGTTCACAGTGTTGGTTAGTGACATGTACAGGCGGTCAGCGGTTCTATTTCATAACACACCTCGTACATAGAAGTCATAGAAGACAGTTTAGCGACCCTGTTTGACCTTGTTACCTATATCCACAGCCTCAAGCTTCACCAGAGCGCTCTCAAAAGAATTGAAGACATACACATGGCTGGGATAAGCTATGGAGCAAAATCAACTCTATTGGCAATCATAAAAAAATGAAGACTTACAAGGTCAGATAATCTTCTTCGGCATGGGGCTGAGGAGGAGCTTAAAGCTGAAACAATGATGGGTCTTACAGCATGACAATGATCCTAAGTACACTGGCTTTTTAAGGACCATTTGAAGGAGTGGAGTGGCACAGTCAGTCTCTAGACCTTGACCCTGTAGAAAATCTATGAAAGCAACAAGGAATGTTTTGACTCTTGCCATTGTTTTTGTTAGTGTCCAAGTATTTATTTTTCTGTCTAATTATTTACCTGTACTTAATCATATGTAAGGCTGTACTTGGACATTGTGACAATACATCCGTGCATCTTTTACTCATGCCTGCTAAATGAAAGACAAATAAGGTGCATCATAATGACTTAGAGTGTTTTCTGGTCAGGAACATTGTGTCCTCATCATGGAAATACTTCTGCTCAGCTTTCCCCATGAGTATTTTCTTCACCTGAATTCTAATTTTAGACAGAAATCAGTGTGGGTGTTTTCCTCCATTATGTTGCATACACCTAAGAATGGCTAAATAAAGGCTCTGATTATTCATTTTTAGTAGACATCTATGACTGCCTGTTCACTTTGCTGCCATTTTTAGACATGCACTTTAAATATGGTGTTAAGTTTCCATTTTCCTCCCAGGCTGCGAACGCAAAATGAGACGCATGTACACGGCAAGTGACTAAAGGTGGGGTGAGTAGGGGTGAACATCTTGTCATGGTTTCCTTCACCATCGCCGCCCCCACCACACACACACACACACACACACACATACTGTGGCTAAAATAGAAGTTCTAACAAATTCTACCAGGCTTGAGTTTCTGGTCCGCAACATAAAGTTAGCTTTGACCACTGACCACTGAAGAGTCTTATGTCACATCCTGTGGCTGCTTCTAGTGAATCAGTTTCTGACAGGAAGCCGCTTCTAAGAAGTCCCAAGTGTGCTTCCCCGTGGTGCTTTCACAAGACATAGGAAACTGACATTGTGCAGCAGTTAATAAATATAATAAAAAAATAATAAAGGCAGAAACAACATCCTGTTTTAAATTATGACATTAAATAGGAAATAAATAGGAGGTTATGGTCAGTTTGAAATAAATTAAATCAATGAGTTTTGCTTCTGATGCTGATGATTTTGAGCCTCTTGGCTTGTTTATGCTGCCGTCGATGTTGCTTATCGGCCAGGGAGCTGGCCTCCTCGTAGAGCCATGGCAGCTCCCACAGTGCTTTGCTCTGGATAAGTGCACTGTCCAACTGCAAGGACGGAAGCGGTACAGAAGTTCAGCAAGAGCACACCTCTAGAGGTCAAAGGCTAAGGTCTACCTGGATGTGTCGGAACCTCTCGATGCCATCCAGCAGTGCTTCCTGCTCCTGGAAGCGGAATCGCCTCAGCTTCTGCACACGTTCCAGAATGTAGCTCAGCTCCGCACGTATGTCAGATGTAGAGTCTGTCTGGGCAGGAAGTTCCTTCAACATGCGCTGGATCAGCTCCTTGTATGTCTGCAGCGCCACTGCCATCAGCACCCCCTTGGCCTGCAAAACACATGCGATGGAGTCAACCAGGACCCCTGATAAGCGAACCACCAGCATGTTTGAACACTAAAGAAGTATTACCTCAAGTTTGGTGGCAAGAAGTTCTCTGGAGAAGACGGGTCGGCCGTTAAAACGTTCTTTGACTGGAATCTTCTACAAGCAAACACAACATGAACACACACTTAGACACACTTCATCGGTGTAGTTGTGTCGCATACTCACATAGTACTGCAGCAGGTTCTGGATGGATTTGTTCATCTTTGATGGCACATGAGAGGCCGGGATTCGAGAGGCAAAGAGGCAGACACACACATACAGCATGGTTCTGGCCATCTCCGTGGTAACCATCGTTTCCACAGGTTCCTCTGTGATGGCCAGTTGCAGGTTTGATTCCCTGCTGAGGCCCTGAGGTGCGTGAAGGTGAAGTGATGACTTGTTGGCGAGCGCTCACATTTTAAAGACCACACGCACACTCACTGCGATGATTTAGGTGTGAAAATGTGGTTGACGATTTCCTTTAAATAACAAGCGTTCACAGGAACCCACTTTCCACTACACACAATGCACTTGACAGCAAGTGTGTGCATGTTTGTAGCCCATCTCGCTTGAAAGCCCACGGGGATATACCCACATTTTTCGGTCTGATTTCTTTTAATATTCACTTTCATTTCTTCTGCAAAGCTTTTGCCCTAAAATTAACCCATTCATGTCTGTAATGACTTGAAGAGACGAAGGACTTGCATGTATGGTCAGGTGAGTGATGCAACAAAGATGGGGAATATTAATGCTTTAAAAAAAATTACAAAATGTGTTGCCAGGTGCTTTCAAATATTCAGTGTCTGCATCTATGTATTATGATTAAACCAGCAAATGAGGAAGATGTTAAGTGTTTAGGACGGCTACATGACCCTGATATTTAAAAAGATGCTCAAACATTTGTAATAGGTCAGTTCTTTCAAGCTGCTTTATGTGTGAAAATGTCCTATTTCTAGGATTTATTTGATTATTTTTTTATTATTATATTATTGTATTTAGATTTTTTATTTATTATTTGATTCTAGGATCTATTTCTACACCCTAACTGAATTGATGTTGATGGAAAGAAACACATCAAAATTGGAAAAAAGAAAATAACTTTATTAAATTAGTATAAAATGATAACCTTCTTTAGACTTGAGTACCTGAAAGATCAGTTTAAGTATAAATATATGCAGTATACTGTAAAGGATTAGAATATTATCTCAATCCAGTCTACGTTCATCTGGGGCATATGGAATTATTATATAGGAGTTTGAAATTAAAGGTTTGAAAGTGAATTGATTTCACAAGTCAAGATGCATAGAAAGATTAGGAAATTGAACAATATTGATAAATATTAAGAAAAAAAACACAGGGAAAAATACACCAACTTTCCCTGCATGGTGTAAATCCAGTTTTAACAAAACAAATACATATAAAAAGTATTATCTATCTTTACAAATAAGTATATTAGCGTTCATTTCAGTTGCTACAAGTCTGGGATTTTTATCAGGTTTTGGGTCTGAGTTCTCAGGATGGTAGAGAACAAGGCACTATGTTGTCAGGGCTGCCGAGACAAGCTTCGGGCTTGTGGTCAAAGGAGACATTTACAAAGGAAGTGGCTGCTACAGGCTGTTCAACATCAGGAGCAGCACAATCCTGCTTGCCACCCATGCGCTGCTCTGCGAATCTCCGCTCTGCCTCATCAGCCAGACGATTCTCCTCTTCTTCCTCCTCTTCCTGCAGGATGACCACAGTGCATTTAATAAAGCTACAGAACTACAGGATTTATGTAATATAAAGAGTCTGCCGTGTATATGACCAACCTCTTTCTTCATACGGTAGTACTCATCGATAGCATACTGGTATTTAGGAGTAGTGATGCCAAACAGAGAGGCAAGTTTCTCTCCCATGTAGTCACATACTGCAGGAAATACAGTACAGTTTTAGTCAACCATTCATCATAGGCATCAAAGCCTATGATGAGAACAATTAACTAATGGGTAATAACTGTAAATGTACTATAGCATTAAAGTTAACAGGGATTAGCCTATTTTTCTACTTATATGATCATTAAGACTGTTTAAATGGTAATTTAAAATGTTCCTACACAGTTCATTTTTGTTGCCGTTGTTGGCGACAGTTCTACATCAAAACAAATCACAGTCCCAGAAGGGTTTGGGGATCTCTCTGATCGACGAGAAGCCAAAATTTAGCTGGTATGGTAGTCAAATTTCAAGGTCCATATTGACAGCCCTGAAATGGTGCATTACCTGAGATAGTAGAGGTGCTCATTCTCCACAGGTGGAACCAAAAGTATGGCCCCCAGGTCATTTTAGACTAGGACACAATTAAGGGGAACACACTTAGAACAAAGTGGCACGCCGACACGTTTTTATGTTTCTCTAGAGGACTTGTGCAGATGAATATAAAGCTTATGCCTAATATAAACAGTTTAGACCTTTAAAGAAGTATGCACAGTATACTTTTGAGACGTGACTTGCATGTTATGTCTCATACGACGTTCACAGATTTATGTTATTTTTTACAGTAGTACCTGTCAAATGCAGTTTGCATCATTATAGTAACTTTTTAATTTGATCTTACCGTATCCACAGCAACAGCCTTGTCCTTCCCTGGATCTTCCTCTTCCTCCTCCTCATCAGTACTGTACTCCTCCAAGGTGTCACCACTTGCAAAGTAGATTGTCCTGCGGGGAACCTTGACCCTCACCTGCCTCTCCGCTGAGTCACCCATCGCCCCCATACCCAAGTCCGTGGCCTCTTCTGGACTCTAAAAACAGAGACATGAATAGGCCTGTGAATATTGTCATTATTCATCCAGGTCTCAAGGCATTTAATCAATCACAACTGGACTGTTCAGGTCGTTTTTGCCTCTCACCCGAGCAGGCTTCATGAGTTCATGCTCAAAACATTTAAGTATGAGAAACATGCAAAAAAAATGAAATTAGGAAGGGGTTCTGCGTCGGGATGAATACGCAAATCTACAATGACTTTTTTGATAGCTAGTGACTCATATTGCCCTATACGTACAAACACTGGATTATTCATGGCTACATCAAAGTGAAAAAAATAATTATACTCATTATCTGTGGCAAATAAGTACTAGATAGACTGATGACTTGCATCAGTGTGCTCAAGAGACATGTTGTACCTCGTGATTACCACTGTGTGGCAGTGTTGACGTGTTTACCTTTTTTGACATATAGTATGTAGTGGCTGAATTCCATATCTCGCTTATAGAGAATTTCATCTGGGAATGCTAGCGGATCAGTCCAATCTTGAAAGAGTGTGCTGCCCAAATTATTGTGTGCCACCAGGTTATGAGCTTTGCCTAAGTGACCACAGTGAACAGGAAAGCCCGGCTTTACACGCAATAAACCTCGCTAACCCACGCCTATAGCTTCGCAGTGTACCGCCATAGTGACCAGTGTCATCAACGTCTTTGAAAGTGCCCTTTGAATGCCTTGTGTTTATATTTTACTTATTTTTATGCCTGAAAATGCTTAATTCAGGCAAAAAATGCGTAACATTTACTTAAATATGCATATGTATTTACCAGTAACAGGCCGTATTCAACAACAAAACAGCATGATTTATTAATTTGTATATTTGTAAACCCTGTGGTAAGAGTGAAGCTGCGAAATTGTACTACACTTCAAAAACTTGCAACAAACAAGTATGCTCATTTTGTTATGTTACCGAAAGGACGCGAATAGTTTTTTTGTGTAACTGCATTAACACGAACAATAAACATTAAGGCGACGTCACCGTGCTAACACAAGCTAGGGAAGTGAACGACTCAAACTCAACACATCAGTCACCAAATGTACGACATAAAAAGTTACACAGACTTACTTTATCAGTTTCCATAGTTTGTCCCAGTGAGATGTTACTATTGGTTAAATACAATGGCAAGTCTGCCATACCGATAACACTTGGCTTCTTAAAACAATCGGCGCTACTGTTTTGACTCCTTCGTGGAACTTCCGAGTGTCCCGTTGGTTCGTCATTCTTCTTCGTTTTGCTTTTCGTTGTAGTCATTCAACCGCTCGTGTTCAATACTGTCACCTGTCCAATGGGAGTAAAAATGCTGTTTTGAGTTTCCCTTAATAATGTTAGCTTCACTTGTTCGCATTGACAACCACGGCGCCTGTACTTTGAAATCCTCGTAGTTGTTGCATTTGCATTACATTGAAAGCGATAACCGGAAGCTTTGCTGCATGTGTACTATAATTTGACTGTGGTACGCTTCATCCAGAGAGAGGCTCTGGTGTTTTTGGTCCTAGCCGACCCCGCTGAGCAATATGACCGCTAAGAAGTCTGGCTCACGACTGGAGACCGAGATAGAGCGGTGTCGTTCAGAGGGACAATGGGATAAAATACCGGAGTTAGTTCGGCAACTCTCGGCTAAACTGATATCAAACGGTAAGATATATTTTATTCTGTCAAATCTTGCAAGGCCTTCCCCCCTGACGGAATCCTCGGTACTTCCTGACTGAGACAACCACCTCTACTTTTTACCCACAGCATTATCATTGAGAGTCTTCAGTCATTCAGTTTTATTGTGACTGACGTAAAAGCAACAAATTGTATTAATTTGGCGCCGAATTAAAAACAACCACACAGTTATTATATCTGTATGTTGTGCGTCACTGTAAGAAATTTACACAGTTGCTAAAACAGCAACACATACAGAAGTGACAGATTTCACAACACAATTTCGCATCTTCGTGACTGCTACATGCTAGCTGTCAAAGTTATCGTGGACGTTTGTTCGTTAAATCCATTGCAAAAAGGAAGACACATTTGGGGAACCTTTAATGACGTCGGAACAATTAGTTTATTAACTAAATGATGCAAGATGCAAGGCATTTCATTACATTTTAGTTCTGTGGCTAAACCAATCAATATATCCACACGGTCCCGGTAGTGTGTTCTCTGATTATTTTCCTCTCCACAAATGCATCACACGTACATGCAAATATAGCAATATAGGCATATTTACTATATTTAACTATATATAAAACACAAATATTAATACACCATTAAAAATTATTATGACAATGTTGATTTCTTGCCATCGAGAAATGTAAGTTTCTGATAATAGTGAATACTGCATGATGAATGACTGGGATCAGTTGCAGGCTTACTGGTCATTTCAAGATTTGTACCTAGAAACAAATGACCCTGTTTAGGGAGCATGATATATAATTCTTTCTGGAATGTTCATAACCACAGTAGGTGCTGTCATGCATCAGTTAATCCTTAAAGTGGACATACTTAGAAATCTGTAATTAATCATTCATTTCAAATCCGTTGTGGCTCCATAATAATAATATTATTATTTTATTATCTTTGCCTCAAGATCAAGTATTGACTTACTGTCGCTTTGTTATTTCCCTAAATATGTATTTCATGTGTTCAGATGACTTAGGGGAGCTGTTGCTGGGGGAATGCAAGCTTCAGACGTACTTGAAGGAGAATCCAATCAAACAGGGTTCCAGCCCTAGAGGCCCACGACCAAAACTTGTAGAGGTCAGGAAGCACCTCACTGCTGCTCTGGACAGGGGAAACCTCAAGGTACACATGCATTATGTGAATGACTATATGTTTAGATATTACTGTACTGAGTACTGAGCACAATTAATGGATGCTTGGCCTTTTTAAATGTAAGTTTTCTGCTTTCCAGGCACATTACCTCCAGGAGGCGAGTCTTCTAATGGCCAAGCTCAGCTATGTAGAGGCAGAATACACAGATGCTTTAGGTACCATACATTATCTGACTATAGCCTATATAACGTAATACAAAGTTATAATACAAGTAAACTTTAATCTTGATTTGGAGTACATGAAAAAGTAGAATGAAAAACATGGGCTTCTTTGACCTAGTGGTCATTTATTAAAAAGTACATGTTATTATCAATAATATCCTCCCGAGACACAGCAATTGATTCTTTATGTATTTTGTGTATTTACATATTTTGCCTAAATTAACTAAAATACACATTGGGTAATAATGAGTGTAAAGGTGATTATATTGTCTAGAGGGCTCAGATAATGTTAAAAGCTGCATTTTGAAGGTCTTAAACGGGTTTTCTATGCTATGAATGACGGAAATGTTTGCTATAAAGAACTACTGCATGGATATTCTCAGTCAGATCTGGAACCACTTGACCGCGATAAATGAGGAATTACTGTGCTATTTTTTCTGGGGCTGTCAAATGATTAATATTTTAATCAGATTAATCACAGATTTTAAAAAATGAATTATTCATGATTAATCACCATTAGCAACCATGTCTGAAATATGCCCATTTTTACTGTATTTAATGAATAGAAAGACAAATGATGATGGATATTTGTATGTAGTAAGAGGTGCAAATTAACCGAATATGTCAACCAAAAATGCATCAAGATGCAGAAATCCATTTGAACCAAGAAGAAAAACTGCCACTTACAATATCATTTATAAAATGAACAAATTTAATGTAAAATGCAACTTTTCTATTTCTTGGTATGAGGAGGTTACATAAAATGTGTGAAATAACAGTGTTGATTATTTACAGGTCAGTACAACAGGGTGAATCTGGATGACATGCAGCTGTCTGGAGCCCCTGTGTACAGGCTCTCCATGATAGCAGAGGCCTATGCCACTAAAGGTACACACACATACTCTAAAATCGAGCACATTCACACGGTATGGTTTAACTTGTTATAGCGCAACCAATTCTTGTCCATTAATGCTTTTTGCCACATGGTGGCAGTACAATATCACCATTGGTGCATACACTTGATTGGCACATTACTGAAAAAAAAAACAATCCTAAACAAGACAGGGTTATCTGTTTAAATTTGGCAAATGTACCTTGAGACTTACTGTTCATTTTAATGTAACAGTCATGTTCCATTAGTCGTAACATGTCAAAACATTAGTTGTAAAAGTCACTCCTTATAGTTGGTTGTTAAATGTAGCACAAAACACTAATCCACTCAATCCGATCACATCTACTGTGTTCAGCTACATTCCTGTGCATGAATAAACATTCACCTTAACAACGATAACCTCTTGCTGGACATGCACTATTATCCAAGCTGCTTATTTCATGCTGCTAGGGTAGAGGGGACATGCCTAGCTCAAGTCCCGTGACCCCGATGGAAACAAAGGTTTTAATTTGCATGTGGCGCCTGGATCATGAGATAGTGCTTGAGCTTTGTGAGAAATGATTTATATTGGGAGGTGGTAGGTGTAAACGGAATTTTACTACAACGTACACGATATGTCATCTGTGAATTGAGGTAAAATTGTTGAAACCTAAACAACTATTTTTATTGTGTGACCACTTCCTCAGGCTTGTGCCTCGAGAAAGTGCCAACCGTCTCTCCATTGCTGTCCAACCAGAATGCCGGGTCTCCCTCCACTAATAGGAGCAGACCTGAGCGAGAGCAGGAAATCATCACCTGCTATGAAAAATCTGGAGATATTGCTCTGCTCTACCTGCAGGAGGCTGAAAAGGTGTGTGTTGTGGAATGCTGTCCATCTAAAAAGTTTATTAGAGTGAAAAAAAATCTGCCTCTTCGCAGTCAATAGGCCAATAAGTCCTTTCCATGTATTTATTTACCAGGCAATGCAAAACTGAGCAGTATCTTATAATCATAATGTAATTGTTGACGAGAAAATGGCGTGTTATTCTTAGGACTGTTAATCGATTAAAATACTTAATTGTGATTAATCACATTTTTGTCCACAGTTAAGTTAGTACACTTGTATGCCAATGTGCCGCAGTGTAAAGGACAATAAAAAAAATACCTGCAATCTGCAGTACCTTCTCCTTGCTGACATTTGAGAGTTGACATAGTCCATGACAACTCAACTTACAGCGACAGCAGATACTAATAACATCTGCCTGGGCTTTGAAGCTAAACGTACCATTCGAAATACCCTTTGTCAATTTCTGCTCAATATTTGTTCCCGCTTATGGCTCCACATCAATTGCCACAACGCTGCATTTCCTCCAACTAAAGTGTGTCAATTGCACGTCAAAATAATTATGCCGTTAAAGGAAAGAAAACTTTGACAGCCCTAATTATTCTGTATTATTTTTGCAGACAAATCTACTCATTTACTTTGCATTACGCTAGACTTTGTAACTGTGTAAAATAACATTTATGTCTTAGGCTTTGTCAGCTGGAATTCAGAACCGCAGCCCAAAGCCTGGCCCAGCTTCCCAGGACCAGGAACTGGGTTACTTCCTGGAGACAGGCCTGCAGAGGGCCCATGTCATCCACTTCAAGAATGGGTATGTTGATATTATTACTGCCCGCAACCCTAATGAGGATAAGCAGTATAGAAGATGGATGGATGTTATTACTGTTATTAATTGCACATTATCAAATCAAACTTGACATATACTACATTGTAAACACATTACGCTTTCAATTTTTTTCAAATTTGCAGCCAAACCAGTATTTAAACATTTCTCAAAATTAGTGAGTGATCGGCGTGTCTTCTTAAAACTTGGTTTCAATGCAAGTTAGTCAGAATAAAATTCCTTCATCTGTTAACCCATGTAAGGATATTCATTGAAAAGGTTTTGACTGATATTGCATTATGTCTTTTTCACTTGATTGCTGTAGAAACCTGACGCAAGGTGTCGGACGATTTCGAGAAATTCTTCGAGCTGTTGAAACCAGGACAACACAGAACCTGCGCATGGTAAATTTCCCTGAATAATAGCTGTTTATACTGGGCTTTAGTTGTACTTAGTAGTTTGAAAGATGGAATTAGATTACAGTAATTCCGCATTTATTGTGGTTAATTGGTTCCATTATAAGTGAATTCCTGCTAAGTAGGATTCTCGTATTGATAAATGAAATATTTTTGTAAATAGAGCATAAAAAATCTGTTTATATCTTCTAAATACAATTTTTAACATTATAAGAGCCCCCCAGACATGGAGTAACACCCCTATAGTTACCTTTACACTCGTATTACCCAATGTAGTCGTCATGATAACATAAAATAAGCCCTTTAAGACATAAATAAAAGTTTTACTTGCGTGTATTAAATGTGTTTCCCCAAGGGGAGTTGGGTGGTGGGCGGACAGGAAACTCAGTGTTGAGTTTCAGTTGAGTGGATTACGGCCGCAACAATAGCCCTTATTAGGTATTTTTTGCTCTTTCAGCGGTCAAGTCTGGTGCTTGTGTGTCTCACCAGCCATTAGAGGAACATTACAGATACATAGTGTAGAGTACTACATATTATTAAAACATGTTTGAGTGAGTCTTCCAAATGCCTTGTATTTGTATTTTAGTTAATTCAGCCATTTTGTGCTTCAAAATATTGAAATTAGGCAAAATGACGCCACTGTTGTTAATATATATATATATATATATATATATATATATATATATATATATATATATATATATATATTAACATATAAATATGTAACTTTTTTGCTACTAAAATGCCATATTTGAGCGTGAAACAGCATGACATAATAATATACTGTATTTTTGAAAAACCAAGGCAGTGTGAAGCCGTGAAATTTGAGGCGCAAAATGGTGAGGGATTGCTGTTTAGTGTATTTAGTGTTACTAGAACATTTTACTAAGTACAAAGAAGCAAATTTAACCAGAAATAAACAGATTGCTGCGTTGGTGCCAAAATATAAGTGTTTGTTTTTTTGTGTGTGTGTGTGTGTGTAGACCATAGCAAGACAGCTTGCAGAGATCTTGCTCCGAGGGATGTGTGAACAGAGTTACTGGTCGCCTGTGGAAGACCCGCCCACTGTGTCGCCGCTGGACGATCCCACACGGCAAGGACACATCCAAAGCAAGAAGTACAGCTTAAGTCGGCGCCCACGGGTGTACTCTGGAGAGAAGTAAGCAGTCATGTTGTTAATGTCGGGATACAGTGGAAAAATGCCAAGATACCTCAAAGATTATAGTTGCCAATGTTGCTTTTTCTCAAGTTGCTCATCTACTCCATGTCCTCATTTTCTCTTCTTTGCTCTCATCCTTTTGCAATCTCTTTGCATACTTTTCTCCCTCAGTCTGTTTTGCCCTCAGGAGAACACAGAGGAAGCATTATTGCTGCTCCTCATCAGTGAGTCCATGGTAAATCAGTAGCATCCAGCTCGCCAAAGTAAAAAAATCCCACCATAATCCAGAAGAACTAGTCCTACATTCGGTGTTTTCTGCCTCTGTGTATTCCAGGCTAATCGCGATGCAGTCCTGAGCAGGATCCCTGAACACAATAATGATCGAATCATCAGTTTACAGTCCGCCTCTGTAGTATATGACCTGCTTACAATAGCACTTGGCAGGAGGGGACAGTATGAGATGCTATCTGAGGTGAGTCATACCTTAGTCTGCAACACGGTCCCTGAATGATAACGTCACAATAACAGGGATTGTGGAAACACGTATACTTACAAGACACTGCTAATAAATGAATGAGATCCAGTAGAAGAAAATAATTATTACAGAAATTAGGCACAGAGCTCAATTTTCAAATTAGTGTTATTATAATGAGATGTTTATTATGGTAGTTGTAGAAGTGTAGAACTATATTAAAATCACACTGAGGAAACACCCTCCATGTGAAGTTCTACATCGCTACATCACAATACAAGTGGACTGGTTGCTAGTCAGTCACAGGGCAATTATAATTTGAGCATTGACCAGGAATTCAGCTCACACTACCTGAATGAATGTCAGCAATGTGAACGACTACACTATCAATGTCGCCAAAGATATTACTGATGATAATGATATTTTCTGCAGTGTTTGGAGCGGGCCATGAAATTTGCCTTTGAGGAGTTCCATTTGTGGTACCAGCTTGCCTTGTCTTTAATGGCTGCTGGAAAATCCGCCCGTGCTGTTAAAGTTCTAAAGGAGTGTATTCGTCTAAAGCCGGATGACCCCACCATCCCACTGCTGGCTGTCAAACTGTGTATCGGACCTCTACACTGGGTAACCACTGTCTCACATACAGTTAAAACCACACTTGGTTGCAGACGTATACATAAACTTATCATGGACAATGAATGTCTTATTGATTTTGGCCCCTTAATGCCATCCATTCATTTTCTATGCTGCTTATCCACACTAGGGTCACGGGGGTATGCTGGAGCCTACCCCGGCTGACTTTGGGCTCGAGGCAGGGTACACCCTGCACTAGGCACATATAGACAAGCAACCATTCACACTCACATTCATACCTATGGACAATTTGGATTCGCCAATTAACCTACTAACATGCAGGTTTTTGGAATGTGGGAGTACCCAGAGAAAGGTTAAATTAGAAAACATCCACAACAAATTAACACCGTTTTTAAAAAGCATTGAAGATGTACATTAGGGCTGCAATAATTAATAAATTGGCCAATTAATCAACAACTCTTTTGGTATTTGATTTATCATATTCTTATTTAAAAATGTAAATATCCTCTGATTTCAGCCACTGAAATGTGAGTATTTAGAAATTTAGTCATATTTAGTCATTAATGAAAGCAGACTGATGATCCTTGTGTTTTAGGTATAAGGGATTCACACACATCAGCTTTGCCTTTGGAAAACACTAATGGATGTTTTTGCCTCTTTTCTGATATGTTGCGGCCCAAACCTAATTATTAAACTAATTGTTTGTGTTTGGATCATATTGATATTGATTAAGAAAGTAATTGTTAGTTCCATATGTACATATTCAAATAAATCATTAAGGGCCCAAAATGAATATGACATTCACACCTGTGATGAGTGAATGTAAACATTTTTATTATATACAATACATGTTTACTCAATCTAGTTGGATGAGGGTGAGTGCTTTGCCAAGATGGTGATTGACATGGGGGAGAAGGCGGCGGAGTTCAGAGCCAAGGGCTACTTGGCCGTTGGACTGGTTTATAGCCTCAAAGCCACTGACGGTAAGTGTGTGTTCAAGTCTGTGACACACTCTGTATACATAACACACCTTTATTCTCCTGTGCTCTCAATAGCATCACTGCGAAGCACACAAGAAGAATATCAGAGGAAAGCTTTGGGAGCATTTCAGAGGTTTGGTGCCTGCTTTCTCCTTCTGTTTTCTGCCCACTCACAATTCAAGTAATTCCCACTACATACAGTATATATACACAGTATATACATTAGGGTTTTCACAAGATCTTGTGAGATTAAAACGTGACAAGATTTCTCGTTCAGGAAAAAATATCTTGTGGGCCATTAGGCCTGGGACGATAATGTATCAATAAATTAATCACACAATAAATGAAAGTTATTCATTCATTTTCTACCGCTTTTCCTCACGAGGGTCGCAGGGGGTGCGACCCCTTCGGGCGAGAGGCAGGGTACACAGGGCACATATAGACAAACAACCATTCACACTCACATTCATACCTATGGACAATTTGGAGTCGCCAATTAACCTAGCATGTTTTTGGAATGTGGGAGGAAACCAGAGTACCCGGAGAATGCACGGGGAGAACATGCAAATTCCACACTGAGATGGCCGAGGGTAGAATTGAACCCTGGTCTCCTAGCTGTGCGGTCGCGCGCTAACCACTCGAGCGCCGTGCAGCCCAATAAATGAAAGTCAACGTCATAATTTTGCCGGCCTCAGCACCCAGACTGAGCCCTTTTGTCATTCTTAGAGTCTCTTTATCTTGGTGGGTGGAGGCGGGGCCAGTAGCATCCACACAGAGTGAAGAAGAGCATAATGTAGGAGAAATTATATTAGTAGATTGCAATATATTGTCACATATTTTTTATGTTTTTTTTCACCGTACTTTTCATCAAAGTCTACTCACTCGTGAAGTGACCCCTAATATACTGTACAAACAATACAATAACTACTTTTTTGCTGGTTAATTCATTGAAACATACCCTAAAAAAACCTTGATACAAAAATCTACTCTTTTCATTTTGGCAGAGCACAAAGTCTGTCTCCAACGGACCATTTAGCAGCCTTCTACCTTGCACTGCAGCTCGCTGTGTCCAGACAGGTAATACCACAACAACAGAGTCATACTCTTCATGTCAGACACTGAAGCTCTGCAATGAGAAAGAACATTACTTTACCGAGTTTATGAGGAGAGAAAACCTACATATCTGTCTGTTTGTGTATATAGATTCCCGAGGCGTTGGGCTATGTTCGACAGGCATTACAGCTTCAAGGGGATGACGTTCACTCCCTCCACCTACTGGCTCTGCTGCTTTCAGCACAGAAACACTACCACGATGCTCTCAATATCATCGAGATGGCCCTTTCTGAATATCCTGAGAACTTCAAGTAAGACACACAAACAACAACAGCCCATTTAAACTGCAACCATACACTGGCTTGTGCATTCTCTAGCTTGCTGTATACCAAGGTGAAGTTGGAGAGCATGTGCAGAGGACCAGAAGAATCCTTGCTCACCTGTAAACACATGTTGCAGATCTGGAAGAGCTTTTACAACCTTACAAACCCCAGGTATGTACACATGACACATACACATACATGGCCGAAAGAGCCCGCTTGGTAGGTACCCAAGTCAAATAGCAATATTGATTGCCACGTGCATCTCGCTGATTTGCATCCCTGTGCTGAAAGTGCAGAAATAAATGCATGTATATGACAGTGACTCAGGGCGAGGCAGCAGTCTGTTGGATAGAACTGTAGCAGACAGAAGACAGCTCAACGCCATGACTCTGCCAGACTTCAGTGACCCAGAAACTGGTAGGTTTACACAAGACAGACACTCATATGAATCCAGATATAGTTCTTCTTCTACTGGTGCTATCTGGTGTCTCATTAACAATAACATTTAAGATGTGATTCTTGATTTAATCAATACAATGGATTTAATTTATTATCAATTAATTCACAGTGGATGGATTCCAAATTATTTTTAATGTCAAAATATTGTTACTGAATGAATAAATCTGTTTTTTATGTAGTCATCCAAGCAGAATACAGTTATGCTATATTATTTTATGCTATCTACAGTCTTATTGTCTAAAGTACAATTTAGGATCCAGCTTCTGTACTTCTGAAAAGTTCTGCATCTATCCAATAATACCAAACCCAAACATATGTCAGTTTGGTGATTGTCTGCAGATTGACAAGTGTTTCCTGTTCCTTTCCTTTCCCATTTTGCTTCGTTTTGGTCATTTGTTTTCCTGTTTTTGTTTTAGCCTCAGGTTCTTCCTCCTCTCATACTGGGTCTGAACCAATGTCCCCCACGTCCCCCTCCACCATATCCACGCTGTCCTCTCCGCTCTCCTCTCCATCCTCTCCCGTTTTCATTTTTCAGCCTTCTCCTCCCCCCAAACAGTCTTCTTTCTTCTCCACTCCTCCCCCTCCTCCCGCATCATGTCTTCCTCCTACTCCCCTGATGACCACCAAAGCCAGGCCTCCCTCCATTTGCAACCACATCCCCGTTCGCCAACTCTCCTCCAACTCCAACGTGCCTCTAGGTTCACTCAGCTTGTAGCATGGTTTGGAGAGTTATGGCCAAAAAGAGTGTGGTCTTTCATGTTGCTCTGGTGCTCTGTTAGTGTGCTATAAGAATATTGGAGTAGGAATTTACAGATGAACACCCCCCTAAAGCTGATGCAGTTAGTAGTTTATTAGTACTACTTGATTTAATGGCAGTGCCACTTTTTTTCAAGTACGTCAGCCGTTTTTTTTTAAATAATCTTTATAAACTCTTTCATAATATCATGACTTTATTAATGTTTTCCCCAACCTTTTGTCTCACAAATTCAGACATTAAAAAACATTTTTTTAAATATTTCCACCCTATGCTACTAAAATAACATTTTCCCCATAATATTATGACTTTATGCTTGTAAACATGCTCATTTTTGTCTTTACAGTATAGCTTTTTTTTGTGGACTTGGCTTCTTATTTCTGGTGATTTTTCCTAAATATTTTACCTTGTTTAAAAAAAATATATTTTTTGTTCTTACATTTTTCAACATTATGCCACTACAATAATGTTATTTTTTTCCCCATAATATTACGTCACGCTTTTTATTACGTACAACTTTTTTTACTTAATATTATATTTACTTAATAATGTTTTCTTGTTAAATTTTCAGCATGTGCCGCAGGCCGATTTTAAAACAAACAAACAAATGGCTGCAAATGGCCCCTGAACCGCACTGTGGACACCCCTGACATGATGGCTAATGGCTTTGCTGTTTTCCTGCTTATTCAATGTCCCAATAGTCCTCAAAGGCTTTTACTCTAATAGACGCCACACCCTAATTAATCGCCACATTTTTCCTCTCAGGAAAACAAAGCCAGGCGGAGCCTCTAGGTGGCTGTAATGAACCTTTATTCCAGGGATAGACAAATTATTTCCAGTAAGGGTTGCATACAGAAGAACCGAAGGTTTCCAGGGTACACTTTGATATATTTTGTGCATTTAAGATGCTAAAACCAATCCAGTGTATTGTAGGTGAATCGTAGCTTTATTAAAAGGTGACAAAATAAGTTCTCAACGATAATATATAAAGTCCTCCACTTTTGACAGTCTAGCTTTACTATGACACCACCTTGTGTGGCAGTAGATGACGGGCAGACACAGCATCTCAAAAAAAACTAAAGTTCACAAAGGGGTTTTAAAGACCAAGTGCCGCCGTGTGCGGCGTGGAACATTCCAGCCCTAAAGCTGCTTAACGTTAAACAATGGATGACCCGAAAAGTTTTGAAAACGAAATAGAACGCAACCCAGGTGGCCACATGCCAGGTTTACCAGGTGTAAATCTATTTTTAGTTATTTAAAACTTGATGTGCTCCAGCGAGATCAGCAAGTGCGTCCTGAAGGTGACTGTGTGTTTAAAGCTCACAAAGCATGCCTAGTGTGTTGAAAAGAACTAACTCAAATCATTTGCACTGGTGGGTGAACCGGACACAGGCTTCAGTTATAACACACTCAATAAGCGTAACGTTTGGTTATAACTAATTCCCTGGGTCTTTTATAAAAACGTAAATAATTGGTTATCATTAATTTTGGTAGAGTATTACACATCATAAAACTCTGTTACACTTTTCTCAGTTATTTTGCTGTCACAATGATTTGTTTGTATTTGACCTCTTTCTCTGTTCTTCTCTTTCAATCAGTAACAACAGACTTTGTTTTTTTTTCTCATCCCTTCATTTTTTTAAGGCGGCCTTCAGGACGCTAACACTCTTGGTTTTTCTTCCATGTTTTCTGTTTGTAAGTAGCCACCTAACCTCCATCCCACTTTCAGTTTTCCATCTACGGTACATTCCCATGTGAATGTACTGTAAAAACTTATGTTTTTATTTTGACAACATCTTCAAGATTCTACCAAAGAATGGGTAATAGGTTATAAGTACAGTGGAACCTTGGTTAATGTCATTAATTCATTCAGAAGGGCTGACTCTAACCGAAATGGTTGCAAACTGAAACAGTTTCTCACATAAGAAATTAAAGAAATCAAATTAATCCAAAAATAATGTTAACACAAAAGACGTTTTTATAGTTGCGGAAAACAATTTGAAATGCATATTTATTGAAAGGGATAAATTAACATTTTAGGTCACTGAAGATGTCATGCTTGACAAGACACAATGTGGCAGTGAAACGCCACACAAACGCCATCTTCCTGTTTTGCCATGGGTTACTTCTTGAATTCAATAGTGTTCTTCACTGCAATAACCCAAAATGCAGCCAAAGAAAATTGCATTTGCCATCATTTTGATAAATAAGGTGAGAAACGCTCGTAACAGTCCGTGTCCGTGTGATGTCTCGCTGCCAGGTTTTCAATGAAGGTAACCTTAAATGTTAATTCATCCCTTTTATTCATCATTTATATGCATTTAGGATCGTTTTATGCATATGAACGTGTTTTTTGCTGACATTTTTCATTCCATAGACTGGCGACAGCGTAGTTAGACTTGCCATTTTGTTAGCCAAAAATCCATTAAGAACACAGTTGGACACACACTGTATTAATAGCACAACAAAACAAGCGCCATATTATACACTAAGTGGAAAACGTACCACATTTTGTTAACCAAAACACATGCTAACCGGAGCGGACGCTAACCAAGGTTCCACTTTAGAAGTTAACAATGCTTTTTTTAAAAAAAATGCACCAGTTACATTATTGCATGATTTTAAACGTGAGTTTGAATTCATGAAGCAAATAAAGTGGCTAGTGAGCGCACACCATCAGCTTTTACTAGATGGCTGCAGGCAGCTATGCGAAGTTGTGCAGATGAAGTTGATGTTGCTGGTTCTACATGTGTTTTTAAAGGAATACCTGATTTTAAAATGGGTATTTCTTCTAAAGAAACTTAAGTAAAATTCTAACAATTCTGTGTGAAAGGTGATTTTTGAACAAATACACACTATATTCATTTGTGACCAATTATTTGAAAGAGTCTCTAATACAGTATATTTTGCTTAATTTGCAAGAAATGCATTCTAAATTGTGGAAAAACAGCTTCTCAATGTAACGAATGGAAATTAATTTCTTTGTCAGTGTATTCCTTTAATTCAATTAACAGCTTGTGCATGTGTTGTTGTGTCAGCTGTAAACATTTCCATGTGAGACAGTGCCGCACATTAAGTGTTTGGAAATATGAGACTGTTAAGCATTCTGCAGGGTAGAAAATGGCGGCCAGTGGCAAACAAGTGAGAGTAGACAGTGGCAGATTTTTCATCTTGAACTTTGTGTGAATGTGCTGTATACAGGCAACTAAAACACACAGACACGTATTATATTTGTGACAAAGGAAAGCACGCAGCATCCATTAAAAAACACACACATACAAAAGCACATTTTAATTTAGTCTCTGTGTATAGCAATATAGTCCTTTTCCAAATATTAGCATTCAGAAGGCTTCTGAAAACATAATTATCCATTATGTGAGATGTGAAGAGAATACTCACTTGTCAATTGTGCACTGCAGACAACTAACCAACTCAAAATCAGTGTATACAAGTCTAAAACCCAACTATTTAACACATTAAAATTTTTTAAATATCTCACATATTTAGGTCTTAATGTGTTAATATCTTTTTTGGACAGTATAGATATAAAATTGGTTGTAGTGTCACTAGCGCTCAGGAGATTAGAACAGTATTCAGGCATTGGAATTGGAACCGTACATTAAATGTTTTAAGCACACTATAAACCTTGCAATCCACCTGCACTCGGTGTTCCCAGCGTCACTCTTTGCTCCCGCACACGGTGTTAATGTCCAAGTAGGCGCTGTAGTAATTGTCCATTTGATCAAAGTTACTTAAAATGCATTTATTATTAAATGTGATTTGTTGAAACCTGCAGAGACCTTAATAATAGAAACAACTCCCAAATTAAGCATAAAGGTTAATATAGTGAAACAGTCCATTCTGGGATGCTCCTCATATTCATATAAAGCCACAAGCTGCCGAGTAGTCAGTATTTAGGTTCTAAACTCCTGCTAGATGATGTGATTAAACACTTGGAAAATGTAAAATTTACAGACTAAGGCCTGAACTAATAACCGACTGTGCCTCAGAGTTGTGAGATTTAAGTTTTAGTAGAATAAACCACATCAAACCCGTAGACTGAAGTGCAAAGCACCATGCCACCGACGTGTGTTATTATTCATTACATGACTAACAATGTTATACGGAGGTGCAGTTCAGTGAGCCGACTCCTTTTGTGTGCCTGAAGTAACCTCACATGCTCTTAACAAAGGGGCATTTCTTTCACCTACTAATCAGTGTACAGAGTGATTCAGTGTGTCTGCATGGCGGTGCACAGATTAGTTCACTTTAACCTGGTTAATCCAGGCTCATAACACTGTGTGTGTGTTGCAGTGTGTGGACTGATTAAAGGCTTTTAGTTCAAGAATAGGAAACTGTGTGCCATGGTGAGCAGACAGTCTTGACATTTACGTTTTCTCTTTAAAGTTTGAGTTAGCTGTAGCAGTACAGTTTGGTTGGCATTAAGACAACACCGTGGCACATGGCTGCTTAACCTTACTCACAAGACTATATATTGTTTCCCCGTAGCACTTTGACCACGCCGTGTTAGGTGGTGATAGTTTTCTCGTCTGTCTCCAGGTTCTGTACATGCTACATCAATAGCGGCTAGCCGCGTGGAGCAGGCGCTGTCGGAGGTGGCGTCTTCCCTGCAGAGCAGTGCACCCAAGCACGGACCCCTGCACCCCTGGATGACACTAGCCCAGATTTGGCTGCATGCAGGTATTCCCATTACACTCAATACATCAAAGGGTAATTCAGAAACAACATTTTAAATACTTGGTCTTGTCAGAACTGAATTTGCCTGGGACCATTTGTGGCTCATGGCATGAATCTTATTGGCCTGTGGTACATTATAGAAATACAATTTAACAGATAAAAACAGAAAAAAATGGGGGGAAAAGGGGGCAAAAAAGAAAAAGTTGAAAAAAAAACCATTGCTCGGAGTAGTATCTAGGAGTCCATATTAATACATTCGTAGTTATAACATGTTTATGACTTTCTCTTACCATTATGAGAGCGGTGTATCATGAAATAACACCCCTATAATCACCATCTTTGTTTACCCCGCATTGCTAATGCACAGGCCAAGACACAAGAAACGGCCATGGCTGTATAGCATGCTAGCAAGCTAACTAGTTAGCCTCCAATTTATTTAATTATTCTACAGTTTCAACAGAGTGGTGAAGAAAGTGAGAAGCCGCAAACTTTCCACTTCCACACTGAATAGGAGGAGAACTTGTTTTCACGATCATGTCGGACTAATGGCTAATGTCTTGCACTTCCTTCCTTCCATGGTCTTGATGGTTAATGCCTAATTCTATGTTAATATGTATGGCTGACTACATGCAGTATTATAATCAAATGTATTTTTTTTCCTGTGCCCACTGAAGGAAACAGCATTGTATATTTAGAATATAATTATATTGTATATCACCATTTTTAATTGGTTTTTTAAATCATACAGGTTATAGGTCTCTAAAAATGAGGCATTAACCATCAAGACAATGGAAGGACGTGCCAAACATTTTCCATTAGTCAATTAGTGTCAGGATTACATAATGACTGCAATTAACCTAATGAGTACTACCAAGTAGTTTAATCCGGTCTGTTTATCGACATTAGTCAAAAATTAGGTGCACCACACAAAAGTTTGCAATTCATTCACTAAAATAAAGGATTTCCAGTACATTCTGTCTGTCAATCTTCATGTTCAATTTTCAATCAACCAGTTAAAAATTTATGACACCATTACTCATTCGAATGAGATCCAATAGAAGAGCTACTATGTCAGGAGTTCAGCGCAAGCCGCACAATGCTTCATAAGAAAAAGAAAGGAGACAGAAATTGAGTTGTTCGTTGTTCTGTATGAGTTCCATGAACAAATAATAGAAAATGAATATTAGATAAAGGAGGGCTGCACAGTTAGCACTCAGGCCTCACAACTAGGAGACCCGAGTTTGATTCCACGCTCGGCCATCTCTGTGTGGAGTTTGCATGTTGTCCCCGTGCATGCGTGGGTTTTCTACGGGTACTCCGGTTTCATCCCACATTCCAAAAACATGCTAGTGTAGCTCGGTGATTTTTGGGCTATCTGACTAAATAACGCAGAAGAGTAGTTCTTGGGAGTCTGACCTGGTGTAAATGAGACATGGAAACAGGTGCTTTGCAGTGAAATTATATATTGTAAACGAGGGAACAAAATGACAAAAGTAAATTTTCACAAAACAGAGGATTACAAGTGGCTGTTATAACAGTTCAATGAGTCTCTGAGATAACGGGGAGTTGAGGCCTCCACTCTGGAGGAATGGTTCTCGATCCTTTAGTCTAAGAGTCAAAAAGAAAGACAGTCCTACCCGTTCGCTGCCAAGGCTTCCTTTGGTTGGGGTAGGACCAAAGCCGTCTAAAAAAACCTGACCTGCACCGGCCAGAAACAAACAGGTTTTAACATGTCAACTTCGCCAAATTTACCGATAAATACTCCAAAACATACTTCCAATTCAAGATGGCCATCCTTCATAATCTCAGTAAAAGTTCACTTGTGGCATTCATCTCACTTTACTGTCTAGCAATTGTTAGTAAGTTTAGCAGTTGAAATATACACATACACATGTAGCGGCCGGTGAAATGGAAAAGACTTACCGCAAAGTTGTTTTCTGTAGGTATTGATATCAAAGAGGGCTGTGAGCATGCCGCTTGTTGACCAGCCACAGCAGGAGCCGCTGATTACCTGCACCTGTTGGCCCTTTAGTGCTGCCTTGCAGGACAGACAGCGAATCAGGAGGGGACCTACCGTCAGCTGACCCAGTCATATGACTGCTGCTCATTTGGGTGGTGGCATAACATGGGTTACACTAGGTTAATTGGCGATATGGTATGAATATGAGTGTGAATGGTTGTTTGTCTATATGTGCCCTGTGATTGGCTGGCGACCAGTTGAATTAACTAACTAAATGAACTAAAACAAGCATTCACACTGTGAATGTAGTAGCCTGCATTGGCCACTAGATGTCAGTAATTGTTGGGTGAGACATGCACCAGACGTGAAGGCTAAAGTAGACATTTTTTAAAGGTTCATAATAATAATAACATAATAATCAATTATAACATGTGTTATTGATGGCACCATAATCCATGACAAGCTCAACTATATATCATATATATCAGGTTTGCGAGTTTGAACCCTGGGTTTTGATTGCCACTCAGTGAAATTCAGTTATCAGTAACTCCCAGTGTCCCACACATACTGACAATCCATCATTGCCATGAAGTGACCAGAAGGACCATTTCTCCATGATTGATGCAATGGTGCCGCCTCCCATGATGTCACATACTATCTTCCACCCGCTACTGTGTGTACAGTGGTAAGACAGTGTTTTCAACTATTTGGATTTGAATCCCGTTCAAGGACACTTGAGTCCTTCTGCTTATTTCTACATTTTAGATTTATAATCTACAAGAATTACACAAACAGGATGTTTATGTTTTATTTCTCCAGCTGTTGGCTTACACTGCTGGTCATTTCCAGCTCACTGACATAGATACTCTCACGTTAGTTTTTCTCCATTTCTTATAAATATATATAAATAACACAAACAAAACAAAACTTCAAACAACCAATCAAATTGAATTTCCCATTCATTTAGTAAAATTCCAGATGTCGTGGTGCATGTCTCAATGAGCAGGTACACTTAGCCTACATTTACCACGATACTAATTGAATAGATCATGCTGGTCTAAGCGCGCAGACCTCACAGCTAGGAGACCAGGGTTCAATTCCACCCTCGGCCATCTCTGTGTGGGGTTTGCATGTTTTCCCTGTGCATGCGTGGGTTTTCTCTGGGTACTCCGGTTTCCTCCCACATTCCAAAAACATGCTAGGTTAATTGGCGACTCCAAATTGTCCATAGGTATGAATGTGAGTGTGAATGGTTGTTTGTCTGTATGTGCCCTGTGATTGGCTGGCGACCAGTCCAGGGTGTACCCCGCCTCTCGCCCGAAGACAGCTGGGATAGGCTCCAGCACCCCCGCGACCCTTGTGAGGAAAAGCAGTAGAAAATGAATGAATGAATGAATTTAGTAAAATTCCAGATGTCGTGGTGCATGTCTCAATGAGCAGGTACAGTTAGCCTAAATTTACCACAACACTAATTGAATAGATCATTTTGGTCTAAACTGATGATCAATTCTCAGGTTGAATGGTTCTCTCTAAAACATGTTGGCATCCTATACATATGAATTGATTATTTGACCATCAGGTCAGACTAGAACATGCACTGTGATGTGGATAAGAATGTGTGATCTGACGGACAGCTGTGTGTGGACGCCGCGCAGGATGAGGACAAGTATCAAATGTATAAAATATAACACTGTAGGCGACATCATTTCCCTTTTTTGTTGATGTGTTTATATGACAGTATATCATATGAAACATTTTCCTATTATGCCGTTTTTTTTTTTTCAGTTTTATACACAGTTAGCTCGACCAAAAAACAGCACAAGTCACTATTGTCAATGAAGGACTGTGAAGGCATGAATGAACATTTTTGGGAGATATGTTGTTGTAGAATGTAATTACTGTTTGAAGAAAAGAACCAAAGCATTTAATATGATCAATCACAGCACAGATGGGCTTCAAACTGGTTTCCTGTACCAGTCATTGACTCCATCTGTGTGAAACACAGAGCGGATTAGATTACCTTCATACTGCGGTTGTTTGTGGTTAGATTTCTTGGCTACTTCCTGCTTCGTGGAAGATGATGTAAGATGTTATGAATGGACGGGGTGGGGCCATTCTCAGAACAATCGAGCGGATTAAGGAAATGTGAAAAGGAAAGCTAAATTCCTTAAGCCACACCTGAGACAATGACTTAGCATCGGAGAATCATATTGAAATAAGTGACTTGCAAAATCATCAGAATTGTCTTTTTTTTCCCGTCTGTGTCTCCGACAGCTGAGGTTTACATCGGCATGTCCAAGCCTGCTGAGGCGTCGGCCTGCACACAAGAAGCCGCCAACCTCTTCCCCACGTCCCACAATGTGCTGTTCATGAGGGGCCAGATAGCAGAGCTCAGGGGCAGCGTGGATGAGGCTAAACGCTGGTACGAAGAAGCCCTGTCCATCAACCCAACGCACGTCAAAACCATGCAGAGATTGGTAATACACCCACACACACACACACACACACACACATTTTCATCTTGCCTTCCTCCTCCGTTCAAGTGTGTCCTCCTTCTGCCTGAAGAGTCTGCAGGGCCTCATCTAATTAGCCTGAGTCCTCTGAGACAGACTGATTAAACATCTAACATAATTGGGCTTTCTACCGTTAAGGTACAGGAAGTGCCGTTAAAACGTTGCCTCATTCACACGATGATGAAAGAACCGGCGTCTTCACGCTACGCTGACAGCACTGGGAATAAGTGAGACTTCCAAACTTTAGATACTTTGGCAGGACTGGGGGGAGGTGGAGTCAAACCAGTAACCTTCATACTACTACAACTAGTTTGAAGTCACTGCAGAAAGAATTATGCTAATTGTAGTAGTAGTAGTAGTAGATGCTCAGCGCTTTACTTTTTCCACGTTTTCATATGTTAAATGCTTATTCCATTCATTTTCTGCTCCAAAAATTGCACTCCAGCAAAAGTAATGATATAAATAAGTAAAGATATGCACCAAAATAAAAGTAAGATATGAGCATAGCATAGCAAGACAGCTTGCTAATATTCATTAATTTTCTACTGCTTTTCCTCACAAGGGTCGCGGGGGTGCTGGAGCCTATCCCAGCTGTCTTCAGGCGAGAGGCTGGTCGCCAGCCAATCACAGGGCACATTTAAACAAACAACCATTCACACTCACATTCATACCTATGGACAATTTGGAGTCGCTGATTAACCTAGCATGTTTTTGGAATGTGGGAGGAAACCGGAGTACTCAGAGAAAACCCACGCATGCACGGGGAGAACATGCAAACTCCACACAGAGATGGCCAAGGGTGGGATTAAACCCGGGTCTCCTAGCTGTGAGGTCTGCGCGCTAACCACACGACCGCCGTGCGCTTGCTAATATTATCTTGTGTAATTCTTCTGTCCACAGGGTTTGATTCTCCATCAGCTTCAACGCTATAGTTTGTCAGAAAAAGTACTGAGGGATGCTGTGCAGGTCAACAGGTGGGTGTCTGTGTACTGTGTGTACTGTGTGTACTGTGTGTGCACTGTGTGTACTGTGTGTGTATTGTGTGTGTGTTAGCCATACAGAATATCATCTTTCACTGCACGTTGATACCTGAGGTGTGGCTCAAATGACGCGTTCCTTTCTATAAACTGTTGGTTACTCTCCTTTTTCGGATTGATTTTGACCATAAATGTGTGTGGTTCAGTTTATTAACAGAGTACTTTGACTATGCTGGATTAGTAGCGACATTCCATGATATGCTGCTCTGCTTCCCAAACAAAAGTGTGTCATTACTTGTACTAATTTTTGGTTCAGGACACACACAAAAAAAGCAAGTTCAGGGGAATCTCTCCTGCTCATTTCAGGGGCTTTTAGAAATGGTATCAGATCCCAGTGGGGCATCCTGATGATGTCTACTACTACTGTTGTGATGGGTCAAGGATCACAGTTTGATTCCAGTTCGCCACGGCGCATAGAAACACGCTTCGTTCAACCGGTTATGTGCTCAATGTTATCAGCAAACTGTAAAAAGGAATTTGATATTGGCGAATCAGTAGGTCTCTAGCTCCCCGGAAACCGAAAAATATTTTCTTTTCCGCGTATCTCCGGCTTAGATACACAATTCTTACATCAGTACGGAGCGACAGTCGACGTGAAAAATTCAAAGTATGTCATAGAAATATTTTCTTATGGAGCTAAAGACCTATCTGGTTATGATTGTGGTCTATGTATTTCCACAGTACGGCTCATGATGTGTGGAACAGTCTCGGCGAGGTGTTGCAGGCTCAAGGGAACGCGGCTGCCGCCACGGAGTGTTTCCTCACCGCTTTGGAGCTGGAGGCCAGCAGCCCCATCCTGCCATTCACCATCATTCCGAGAGCACTATGAGTACAATCGAAGTACTCCACAATACATACGGACTTACTGCAAACATAAACAGCATGTCTGCATGCCACTTGCACACAAGCTGCACAACACTGGTGCATGTTCAGACACACACACACACACACACACACACACACACATGTTTTGTATATGTGTATAGATGTTTGTGTGTGTGATTTTACTTGTGATGCAATTGGAGTTCCAACTTCCTACATGAAGAGTTTACATTGTGTTTCTAGGTAGTTGAAGCACTGAGAATAAGTAGTGTACTACAAATGTAGCTTAAATCCTGTCGCCAAACTCCTCTAATTGCCAAAATACGCACTCCTATCTACACAAACACACACTTTCCTGTCCGCGGTTTGAAATTCAAGTGCGTTGAATTCGTATGTACAAGTTCCTGTTATGTAACCACGCGTCCCCCATCTTGTATTATCGGATTGTTCCCTTGTATGTTTTGGTATTCTGGTTCCCGGGTTGACTTGACAAACCGGTTTTAGAAAAAGCAGTCATGATACACAAGAAGTCACCTTGGGCTCATATCGCCACGTTGGTTGTAAAAGCAGTATTTTGTCGCACAGAAGCATATTTGCCAGAAATAGCCTTTTCAATTAAAATGAAACATGATTAAGTTGGAATTGAAAGTAAGGCTAACTAGGCTGCTAATCAGACGACAAACCGATAAAAAAATGGGTTTTATCTTCAAAGACATCTCCAGTTCAGATGTTTAATGCTGGTATATTCGATTATGTCATGTACTTACATGGATGTCATCATGCACTGAGATGATGGTGTGTTTTCCTTTATCCTGTAATATGACTGGACTGAGGATGTTCATAATAAAAGTACATTGTGTTTCTGATAATGTGGTGCTGGTGTGTGTGTGTTATTTATCGATGTTTAGTTTTTGAGCTTTTGTGATTTTTGCCTTTACTTAGTTTATCATGATTGTAATCAGAATACAAGAAAGTTAGTTATTTTTTGTTTTATGATACTCCATAAGTTCTCAAATTGGTGGACGTAAGGGGAAAATGCGGGCACCACCATGAGTTTATACCAGGGGTCTCAAACACGTGGCCTGTGGGCCAAATGTGGCCCGCAGGACACTAGTTTGAGTGTTAAAGGTTAAATAACTGTTAATAGTTATCCTCCCTATCTGTGTGGAAGTTTTTGGCTATTTAAGTTTAAAGGAAATAACTTGAAGGCTACCGTTTAGGTCGCTAGCTCTCTAGTTTGCGAGTTAGCATGTGTCTCAAGACCCTGCAGTTGCGCAATATGTTGTAAATAAAAAGAGTATAAATGTGACTATAGTCGTGTTTTGTCATGTCTACAGGGCTCTAATAATGTTTTGTTAATTTTAATCTGAAAAAATAATTTGTCTACCCACCAACTACATGTGGTTTCTTAAGTTTTTATTATTTGCCGTTTTATTATTATATTTATTTATTACTGATTGATTGATTTTCTTTATTCTTGATTTGTTTATTTATTTTTCATCTCATTTTGTGCAGAAAAATAAAATTAAGATATTTCAAAACAGTGGAATGTTTTATCAGAGCTTTTATTGTAGAAAATCGGAACCAAAGCACTGAAAAAGTTTGTATATTTTTCTGTTTTTAATAAATGCGTTTTTCTTTTTTTTGGAAAACCTGATGCGGCCCAGCCTTGCCCAGACCCTAGCTCCAGTGGCCCCCAGGTAAATTAAGTTTGAGACCCCTGGTTTATACCCATAGCAGCCAATGACTTTCTTTTCTTTGCACCATGAGCTAGTGCATTGTCATGCATGCTACGGAAGGTACAGTTCTTCATTTTGTGCCGTGGAAGAAAGTAGTCACTGAGTAACTCTAAATAAGTTTCTGAGGTCATGTATGTTCACACCTTCAGGGAGCATAAAGAGGAATGCCAGCTAGCAAAACATGACTCCGCCACCACCTTGCTGACATCATCGCCTTGCATTTAAGACTCCATGCAACTTAAGTTGAATTCACATGTTTTGAGTTTATTCTCTGGGGTTTCCGAGCAAACATAAATGCAACAAATTGTATTTCTGCACCAAGAGTTACAAAGTGAGTCCTTCTGTTTATTGAGACCACACATACACATAACTTTTTTTTTTCCTAATAAGGAAGTGTCGTTCCAAGGTTGAGGTGTTGTACGTTGGAGATACATACTGTATATGATGTTGGAATTGCACTTCTGTTGATGTGTTCAGGTCAATAACATGCCTCACTTATATAACTACACTTATTTGCCCCCTGTGTGTGTGTGTGTGATGTACTGTATAGATGGATGAAGCAAACACATCCCACACTGTTATTTTTTTGTCCTTGCTCTCACTTCCTTCTAGAAAGCTCTAACTCCCAATGTCTTCTTTGCTGCAAAGGAGTTGTAGAAGTGAAACAAGAGTGCGACGTGTGCCGCCTTTCCACTCTGAGGGATTCGTGTACGACATCGGCAGTGATAGAAAGTCATGGGTTGGTGAAACGTTGCTATTGTGTTTTAAGATGCACAAAATGCATCAGTTTCAGTCGGAGTCTCTTCCTCCCGTCTTGGGTTTCTATTATTGTCTCGCAAACTCCTCTCATGCACTCCCACAGATTTCTGCTCCCTCTTTCACACAACCCATGCATGCTTCTGTTGCCTAGCAACACCTCATAGGCAGACATGAGGACATCTCAGTGATGGATGCTAGGGGCCTGCTGACATGAGGTAGCTACTAAAATCTGTTTATTTGTTGTATTTTTGTGTTGATGTGAATGCAGTTTGTCGGAATGGTACGTACGTATGTTTCAAAGTTATAGTACAGTTTTTCCATGTCAGTTAGTGACAATTCATTCCCACCATGTTCCATATATTTTATAAGGTGACACAATAACTAACTTATGTGCTTATACTGTCTTTAAAGTGTGTTCAGCATTTTCTTTAAGAGACACAAAAGTGTGGCAATAGCTTAAGATTTTGCAGTGGTGAAATGTGTAAAAAAAAAAAAAAGCAGGATGTAAATTGTGCAATGACCTATGAATAATGGCCCACACTGTTTAATAATCTTATAATGGATATACTGTAATACTTCTGCTGTTGAATGTTGTATTGTTCCTAAATGCAGTTATTGCTCAAATTGTATAGTCAATTTTGTAGTTGACTTTATTCCATTAAGACTCCATCATTCTTCAGTGCTTCAAGTGGAACATTTTATACTGTGCAATAGCGACCCGTGAATGCATCTTCTTCCTTATCAGTTATCAGTTTCTCAGAAGACATCGCAGCCAATGAGAGAACAGTACCACATTTGAATTTATGGTCTTTTATTGGAAAAACAAAATGTAAAGACTAGCATGTACAACTTGGAATGCAGATCAACTGAACTAGACAGAACAGTTGGACTGGGCCGGGCCTCACCGCAAGCACCCAACCCCCAACACGCACACACACGCACGCACACACACACACACACACACACTAGAAATGCCGCAAAGCACCGACCCGGTCCCCACTAAACTGAAATGAACATCCCCACAGAAGTGATACATACACAACATCAGAGCCAATACAACGTACCCCAACATGCTTCAGTGAGGAATAACAGCTTTCATTCAAGTTCAACTGAAACGTTGGAACGTTCCCGTTGAGACCTGCCGACCTTACACCAGAAATCACACCTGGAAAAGCCCTCGTGACAGGAGGACACACCCGCCTCTTGCCACCCCTCCTCCCCTCAAAAAAGGTAAACACATAAAAGGATAAAAGCAAATCTCCTGCCATGCCAGAAAGACGGTCTAATATGAAGTCTTATGTATTCCATTTCCAATATCTTTATGCAGGCTGACTCGCTCACGCCCATGTGACAACTAACCCCTCCCCCCTAGCCAACGGGTCCCTCCTACTTCCTGCCACGGGCACCCCATTGTCAACAGTAACTAGTCCAAAGCGGCATGCATATAGAACAGAAAGAAAGGAAACAGGAAGTGGTAGAAGAAAGGCGACTGGCCAGCCCAAAGAATCGATGACATCAGGCAGATGGAACCAGGAAGCAGAAGGGCAGCGGCCAGAATGAGCCAGCTGCAGAGAGGCCGCTTGGCTAATAAGTCGAGATCCGATTGGGCAGCTCACCACTGGGCGGCGGGAACACAAGCCAGTACATGCACTCGTTTCATTTTTTGTCTTTTTTTTTTACCTTTTTTTTGAGCTTGTTAATACGGACAGAGTTTCAGTTTTCCAACATTCATTGTAAGTTGTCTATACAGAACAGTATGAATAAATGTAGATTTTTGCAATAAGAGGTAAGTGAAACATTTGACTGATTCTTGGTCTTAAATGTGAGCCCGCTTCATTTGCAAGTCATCATCTGAACAAATTCTGTGGAGCAAAATAAAACAAATAAAAAAAATCAGCCATGTCTGATCAGTGAATCAAAACACCAAACACTGAGCTCGTCCCGTACCTTCATAGTTGACCTGACCGTCTCCGTCGATGTCTGCTTCTCTGATCATCTCATCCACTTCTTCATCTGTCAGCTTCTCCCCCAGATTAGTCATCACATGACGCAGCTCTGCAGCGCTAATGAAACCGTTGCCATCCTATCAAAGACACCATAGTTCACGTTTAAGAAAAACACCATAAATCGACTTGACTCACCTTATCGAAGACCCTGAATGCCTCCCTAATCTCCTCCTCGCTGTCAGTGTCTTTCATCTTCCTGGCCATCATTGTCAAGAACTCAGGAAAGTCAATAGTCCCGTTGCCTAGGTGAAAAGGACTAAATTGCACAACTTTCCAAAAAAAACAACAGTTCAATTTTGAATAGAAGCCAGCGTACCATCGGCATCCACCTCATTGATCATGTCCTGGAGTTCGGCCTCTGTAGGGTTTTGACCCAATGATCTCATGACGGTGCCCAGTTCCTTTGTGGTGATGGTGCCGTCGCCATCCTTGTCAAACAGGGAGAAGGCCTCCTTGAACTCTGGACAGATGCCAAGGAAGTTACCAAAACATAAAACATTGAAAAGAATCATTGAGAAACGTAGCAAGTGTTATCTTACCAGCAATCTGCTCCTCTGTAAGTTGGTCAGCCTGAAAGACAGAAGCAATGTTGGTAATATGAACCTGTACTGTACTTCAATAGGCTCGGCATACATTTGCAAGCCTGGTGTAAAACTAGCAACCTGATGGCAGCAAACATTTACATTTTGAAGGGGCGAAAGAACATTTTAAACTAAACATTTGTTTACTTACTACACAAAAATATTTACAAATAGAAGAAATAGAAGTGAAAGAAACAGCAAGAGCATCCATCCATCCATTTTCAATGACGCAGGTATGCTGGAGCCAAGAGGTGAGGTACACCCTGGACTGGACTAGCCAATCACAGGGCACATATAGACCATTTACACTCACATTCATACCTATGGACAATTTGAATTCGCCACTTAACCTAGCATGTTTTTGGAATATGGGAGTAAACATGTTAAGAGTACAGAGCCAAACATAATAACAGAACACTGTGCTTTTGTGCTTCTAACAGTGGAATGTGAGAGGAAAGGAAATGCATGCCAAGGGTAGAGAGCCTGTAAAAATGATGCATCAGAGACCTGGCATTTATTTCCAGCGACAGCGTCTGGTGTAACATTAAATACAGCAATGACTGATTCAACGCAATAGGGCGAGATAATTGACAAGTGGGAAAACTTTACACCACATTCCCAGCCTTACAAAAACCCCCCCTTAACACAGCCCACATCATGCCTGTTGCAACTGATACTCGGTTTTGACAAGTCAGTGCAAGTTACTGCCGTACTACGCACAACAGATAGAAAATACCATATTTTCCAGGCAGTGTAACGTTAAGGCTGCAGTACTAGTATTGCAAGTACTAAAAGCAAATGGTACTTTTTAATTTTTCTGAGTATGATTTTGTTCCCAACCTTTAATCCGTCAAAGTGAATATCTGTAAGGTCCGTAACCAGCTTCAGAGCTTTCGGTTCAGTTCTTTTTTTCACAGCACCAACTTTCCCAATACCACCGTGTCTTCCATCCAACCGTAAAGTCCCTCCTCTACGCTGCTTCTGATCCACACCTCTTCCTCCTGTGCCTCCCCCAGGACTTCCACTTTTGGTACCAAGGCCATCCAGCTCTCCCCGCACCACCACCAAGCTCTCTGCGAGGCACTCGACACGCTTGTTGGACTGGACCATCTGCTTTTTAACCTCTGCTAGCTCAGCTTTGGTTGCCTTCAGGCAATTCCTCATGTCCTGCATCTCTCGGACCAAGCTGTCCATTCGGCTGGAAGAGCAGTCCATGAGCATTTGGAGGAAAGCTCTGTAGCTTCTCTCCTGCTGCTGGAGGAGTTCCTTATAGACGTGTTGTTGTTCATCCAATAAGTCATAGACAGTGGATAAACTCAACAGCTCATCCCTTATTGGGTACAAAGTGACCTTCTGGGGCAGCATTTATGTTTTTGATGAAATAAGTGAAAATATGATGCTCAGACTATGACTCACTCCTAATGAGAGACAGCAGATTCTGGGGCATCCGTTTAAATAGATAAACAAGAGTTTTCCAGGTAGGTCATCAGTCAAAAGAGTAGCAATAACGTAGCAACACTTGGGTTAAAATCCTTCAAGAGAACTTAGCTGGTGATCAATAGCTCCTGATCCATTCATATAGTCGTCCCATGAGGTGTCCAACCAGACCGGAGACTGCTGTGTGTCCTTGTGTTGAGTGGAAATGACCAAACGCTGTCCTTTGTGGGTTGCATCCGAGCATGGGGAAACTTCCCATGTGTGTGTGTGTGTGTGTTTGTGTCGAGGTTTTTCATCACTCCAGAAGATGAAGACACAGCTGATGCCTCCACCTCCAGTAATATTTCAACAGTATGTGTTGCATGTGTGTGTGAGACAATCCTTCCAGAACAGACTACAAAAATGTGTCCAAAAAGAAAGAACTGTATTGTGTGTGTGAGTGATCACGTCCAGACAAGAGGGAGGTCACAGAGGTCTTGTCTATCAATGTGTGTTAATCTATGCCCCGTCTAACAGCTACAGTTGCATCTCCTGGAGAGGATCAGTTGGCGGGTAATCTGAGCTGCCAGACAGCATTATAAGTCACAACTAATGGGCCCCTTTGGAAGGAAACAACGCACAGGTGGTCACAATCATTTTCATCACATTATAAACACTCCCGTCCCATGTTCAGAGTTATATGTATGCAGTGTACAGACCACAGGGTATGGTACAATGCTAACACCTTGTGGGTCCCTGAGCGTCACTGTCTGACATTCACCCGCAAGATGGATATACATTTCTAAACAATGAACATAAAACAGTGGCTCTTTTGTCCATCAGAGAAGAGGAGTTACTGATACTGGTAGTCTCCATTTTCTTCACAACACCCATGTTGACCTAGTAATATTTATTCTTGGGCCCATTGTCAGGATCATGGATAAACTGTTAGCCAAATGACACTGTTAGCAGCTATACTCCATTTTTATTTTATTCATTGATGCTCTGGGGGTGTCATAAATCCTCCCTAGATTAACTACGACTCAATATTCAGTTCAATGGACACACGCACAGTCACAAATTTTGTTAAAATTAAAAAAAAAAAAACTTTTAGAAATGTTGAAAACACTGGAGTTGGGGCCGAGTCATAATCAAATCAATTAACTGCACGATACCTGAAAACAAATTTGCAAATTTTGCCGGTCTCGATATATTGACATGTGCATGCGTGTTTGACTTCCTCCCGTCTCTCTACAGAACAGGTCATTGTGATGAGAAGGAACGTTTGTTCCGGCGAACTGACACTAACCCCCGTCCCGAACTAAAGACGTTGACATAGCGGCCTGAAACAAAGTTGGAGGAAAAATGCCTCTTACGGAGCACGACTTGCAACAAGCAGGGTTAGCTTAGTTTAATAGAGCACGCTGTGTGTGTGTGTGTGCGCAGCTCAGGCTCTACGGGTGTGTTTACACCGTGTTGCCTTTTACCGCTTGTTAAAATAAGCAAGTGTTTTACCATGCCTGGAGACATGCAAGTTTTACGTGAACTAAGGATGAGAGGCACGTTTATTCTTGCTCCCAGCTCATCTTAACGGTCAACACCCAACACAGGCAAACCACTTCAGGCCTTCACAGTAAGAGCGCCACATCCTGTCTTGTTGTGCAAACAAAATGAGGGTAGCAATATCTTGCATTACAAATGGTACTGCATTGGTACTGTGACAACGTCTTCCTTAACCACAAGCAAATAACAATTAGGTGAAGATTGTGTAGAAATGTTTGCAGTGGCTGACATTACACCCCATTAGATCACAAGTTAGCCAAGCTACATCCACTTCTGAATTACTGGGCGAAACTGTGCAACAATGTATTGCATCAAGGAAGACGTGTATATGCAAATGCACCAGCATCTGAATTGACACAATGTGAACTTACAGAGTTACAATGCTAAATGTAAGACGCTAATTGTTTTGATCGATACAGTCAAACTGTCATCAGCAAGAAGTAAAAACCTGATGAAATAAATATGATTTAACTAACATTGAAAAGCTATTTTCTAAAACATATCGTGAAAAGGTTTGACTTTAGAGTCAATTCATCTTATCGAACACCCTAAACAAACTCCACCCCCAGCCAAATTTCAGGTTTGCTTGGTACTCATTATGTAAAAACTAAATCAATTAAGGATTTTTTTTTAGTCCCATATAGAAATAGATATAGAAACTGTTCTGCAATACTTGTTCATCTGGTTTCGCACAGTCATGGACAGAACTAGTTTGTTACTGTAGTGCTTTACTTTATGGATCCGTTTTAACTAAACTGGTTTCTGGAGTCAGTTTTGGTAAATGGGGCGTGTTAAGCATTCGGAACGTGATGATGTTGATGAAAACCAAATTCAAACTGGTAACACCACATAATAGGCAAAACGTGCGTTGGGCAATATACAGTATATTAAATACACTATTACAAGCTGTGCAATGCAACCACTCTAGTTGGGCATGGCATCAATATATGAAAAGATATGCAACACCAGCAACTGGAATGCACTTATTTGTCATTGACGAATGGATACATACAATGGACAACAAAAAAGAAAGAAAACAACTGAGAATATTTCGTTGCCTAGGTTGTCTTAATAATTCCTTCGAATAAAAAACATGAATACTGGAGATGTCATTCGCTGCAATGCTAACATTGGTAGCCGGCTGGGCAGTCACAAGTGTCTGTTTCCGTAAAGAACACTACGTCGTAACTTCTTGGCGTCTTTCAAAATCCCGTACCTCGTCTTACGTTACAAAGTGTTAATTTAAAAAATAGGTTACATATGGCGTGGACAATCTACGTGCAGCGCTAACAACTCGCAAGTTAGCATGCTAGCGCTTGCAATTGATTCTACTGCAGCCGAATATGAGTGAGCCGATTTCAACAACAGGTCCAAAGCAAACCTAAACCTTGAACATTCATTTCTGATACGCCAAAACTGCGTCATGTAGCAATATTTCGTCCATGTTGACTATATATATATATATATATATATATATATAGTTAATTAAAAATACTCACCATACTTGTTTCACTTGCGCCTAGTTGTCTGCTAAGGCTACAGGATGAGAAGAAATGGACGTTGGCGGGTTGCGAACAAGACTGCCTGGAGGCGGGGAACCGAGTCGAAGCACTTCTCTACAAGCTGGAAGTATTTCTCCGCGCGGTGACACCACCAGTTCCTCTTAGAACTTCACATGTGTTACCGCATATTTGTCAATTGTAATCTGTATTGGAAAACATTACTAAAATCAAGCATTTGGCATTACAAAAGATAACCATTAAATCATGATTATGTACAAAGTAATTAAACTCGTTGTAAAATGTGTCACTATTGCGCAGTTGCAGTGGCGCACTATTTTCTTTTGCCAGCATTTTGTTGGCGGAAGGATACATTTCGTAAATTGGTCCTGACATACTTTTGACAAGATGTGGTTTTGCTTTTGAGAGGCGATCCCTGATTGGGCAAGGCGGAGCCGCAATATTGTACGCGCTATTCGAAGGCCGCTGGTTGGCCGTAACTGATCTGCAATGCGTCAAACCACTGCGAGGTATAGGCGGCAGAAGGGACCGTCAACAAATAGTAATACTCGTAGTAGTAACAGTAGTTGTCATACCTGAACTGTTGAACTAAATCTTAAAATAATCATGTAAAAAAACAAGTAAAATCAATACAAGCAAGCTATGTTGCCTTACTAAATTCACATTGAGGACAGATAACCTTGTCATATATTACAGTCAACTCCATAACAAATGCAGTGTAATAAATCCTGCCAGAATGTGGGAGGCCACATGAAATAAAATAAAATAAAAAAAATAGGGAAGAAAATGCAAGAAAACCTTTTGCACCAGAAACACATTATAATACTTTTTATTTCATAACTAAAACCTCAAAGTCACATAATTTTACATATTATAAACAAATTCTATTGTATCAGCTTGTAATTGTTGTGTGAAAATTTGCAACTTTTAGACATCATACATACAAACTTATCTTAGTCCATGCAGAGAAATCACTTAAGTGTCTTTTTGCCACTGAGCAATGTCTGTGTGTGACTGCTTCAGTCTTCCAGTAGTATATCGAGTTCTTCTAATGGCAGCCTGAGTCGCAGTTCTTTCTCCGTCATCAGATCTATAAACTCTTGTAGGTTGTCAGGAAACAGCTGCACTGCATCCATATATAAACCCTGGTTAAACACACATGCAAGCACACATCTGCATTAATGCAAATCCCTAATTATCCATGTGATACACACATAGTAAATATATGAAAATATTGGGGCTATGTTTCAATTCGAGCAATTCTGCCCCGAATTGGAATTTGAGTGCAGTGTGTTGCAAGTAGGAGTATGGCAATATACGGGTTGCATTATCAACAATAATTCCTGAAAAAATTTGTACCATCAGGAACTAAGTACGCATTGGACAAAGTACAGGTGTATACATTTTGAAGTGTGTGTATTGAAACGCCGTCTGTGTCATACCTTCACCCAGGGGATATTCTGTAAAGCTTTGTAGAAAAGTCCCTTGGCTTTATCCATTTTGCCCTCTGACACCTACAAATCCAAAACACAATAAGCATAAAGCACATATTTAAGTCTACTCAAGATATAGCTAATTTAAACAAAAAAAAGGGCCAATCGATAGCCACAAACATAAACTGGATAAAATATTTTTCATTGTAGGTGGCTTTGTGAATGATTTGCTATCTCACCAGGTAGTGAATGTACATCCTCCAAAGTAAAGGACAGTGAGCGCCCATCTTGGTCACTATAGCACTTTCAAACAGGCCACGGATACGATTGCTGAGACCATTCTCTGGCAGGACACTCAAGGCGGCGCTTTTGTCACAGGATCTAGGATTGCCATAAAATATGTCAATTAAACATGTTTTCATGTTTGAAGAATATAATAGTTATTTTTTTGTCACTGCACAAATTGTAGCATGTAAAAAAAAAGTAAGAACATAACATCTTTAAAAATATACCATGAAATAAGATAAATGTATCGGTGCACAAATATGATGGTGCGTGATACATCCTGTAAACAACAATATGGAGTGGTGCAAATTAACAATTGTGAATTTTCTAAGGGGAACAATACTTCATACTTCATCTTTTTCCACTTTTACCTTTGTGCAGCATCCACCAGTTGCTTCCTTTGTTGTTCAGCAACAATAGCAAAGAGCCGTGGCACAACACTGCTGTTGCCCCTGGTTACAGCGTGAAAGAAGCGACGTGCCCGACCAGCGCTGTGGTAACTGTTCTCCACCTGAAACACGTCCCAAGAGCATCATCAAGCCAGATGAAAGGAGAAGCAGTGGCATGAAAAGTGTAATACAATTTATCTTTGTTTTTACCTGTACATATATGTTCCAGAGACAGGCACTATTTGGCCAGCTTGAAAGGACAGAGGTCAGCGTGTCCCTCAAAGTTCCCAGAGGAAACACATCGATGCTCATGTGGTACTTCAGCAGTGACGCCTGCTGCACCGCTAACGTCTCACACTCGGAAGCCAACCTGCTAACAATCAGCTGGCTGTTGGAGTGGTGAGCATCATGGTGAGAGACATTGTCTGATGTTAGCGTCCGGTGCAGCCCGTCCATACGCTCTCTGGCCTGGATGTAGACTGTGCTCGCTGCTTGGATGCCCATGGTGAGGTATTGGAACAGAGCATAGCAGCCTACCAGGCCTTTTAAACTCAGCTTCTCATCTCGGACACCATCTTGACCTATACATGGAATAATCACACCAAATGGGACACTTCTTCAAATGTACTATTTCTTAAATAATTGCTATATTTGCCTGGCTTTAGTGCAGTAGAAAGTTTGTTGGAATTTACTGAGTGCGCAAACCTTTTCTGTTGGCCTGGGGATTGCAGAGGTCTTCATCCAATGCTGATAAACTGGCAGTCAGTGTTTGTTCGTATGACTTTCTGGCTTTCAGGATGGCAACGGGGGAGACAAACTGTGATGATAAAGGTGATGAGGAGTTCCCCTCTGCTAGTACGGTTAATAGACACACAGCAGGGGATGGAGCTCCATCACTGAGCGCTCCACCTGGCCTACTTGCTCCATCTTCCACCTCAAGCTGGGCCCACAGCAGACACAACTCACAGAGCATGGGGCTGCACAGCCTTTTAGTCCCCCCTAGCGCTGTGGCTGTGGAGAACACTTTCCGAGCCTCTTCGAGGTTACCCAGTATCCACTCTAAGTGGGCAAACTCCCGCCACATTGCTAAAGACGAGCGGTTGTCTGGTTCTTTGAGCAGTGATTTGGCAATCCGCTTGCTGCTTTTGCTCTGAGAGCGGAGACGCTTTTTGTTGCTGTGCATGCAACGCAAAACCTGACAGATACACACAAATAAAGCAATGTAATTAATCCACTTTTAACACAATTTCAATAGAAGTCAAGCTCACACCAAAAAAAGTCCTACCTTAAGTTTCTCATACTGCATCCTACTCAACGATAAAGCCGCTCGGTGTTGGACCGGAAGGACAGGTTGCAGCATACTGAACATGTTGGTTATAAACTTCTCACCTTGCTTTCCAACACCTGCACACTTCCTGGTTCCTTGGAGTGTGGTCATGTGACCCACAGAGTTCACCCCGTGACTAGGTAGGCTGTGGAAGGTCAGAGGATGCTGGGAGTCATGACCTAAGTAGAGACAGGTTATTTTCCCCTTCAAGTTCATCAGGACAGCTATCAGAAAATATGCATATTTTTTTTAAAAAATGTGTATTTTTGGCCTAAATGCAGCTTTTTCAAACATAAAAATAGCTAAATAAAATAAACATAAGCATCCCAAAAAACACATTGAAAGTAAGGTTGTGATATATATTATTCTACTCTGGTCAGGTTATTGATGAGACTGTAGCTATGGCAGGAAGTACTGTCCAGAAAATCAACAAGAATTTCGCCAATGGTAACATCTGAGTCTAGGTTATCTCTTTTTCTTTTGTCTTATTTCATCTTATGTGGGCTATATTGTGTAAAACAAATTTAAAGATGGCTATAGGGGTGTTATGTTATATCTAGAGGGCTCTAATAATGGAAAAACACTTACTTAGAATGTGATGTTATAAGTAATGAATCCTGATATGTGGAAATTTGCTTATCACGATCAGGTATGGAACCAATCAACCACGATAAATGAGGGATTACTATATTCATATATTTTAAAATACATCTATTCATCCATCTTAGCCATGGTCAGGTTGACGATGGGGCAGCAACCCATGCAGACAGATTGAGACCTGTCCAGCTTTTTATGGGGAAATCCCAAAAGAGGCCAGTTGAGAGACCTGTCTACTGGGTCTTCCCCAAAACCTCAACCCAATAGAAGTGCTCTGAAAACCTCACACCCCTGAGGCGTCTTGCTCAAGTACTGTTAAAAATCATTCAGTGGATGTGGCTAGCAAACAACTATCGTGTATATTGGTACATTTTGTGTTGTATTTACCCTGAGTGAGCAGTGAAAGGTCCTCTAGAACCAGACCAGGCTGACACGGACCAGGAGACAACACAGAGTCCACTGGAAACCCCAGGAATGACAAGAAATTGAGAAGGAGGCGGAGCTGGAGCTCTGACGAGGACAAGCATATTAAAGAGGGGCCAATGTCATCGAACAACACCTAAGATGAAGAGACAGACAAAAGGATTTCTGTTATTTCTGCTATTTCTTTCAAATGTAAGTCAATTGGTTATCAATAACTTATTTTTACATACCTGTCTCTCTGGGTCGTCACAGTCCTCTTCTGATTGCCCCTTGGTTTTATCAGGCCTCCAAGGCAACCAATGAGCGGCTTCACGAGATGTCTCCACATCCAGCCAGACTGTCCATCGAGGCTGCCTCCGGTCCTTCACCTCTTCCTCTTCATCTTCCTCCTCCTCTTCTTCCTCTGTGGAAAAACAAAAAAAGACATCACTCCCAGTTTCATGCATGTGGCAAACCATTTTTCATAAAATTTGTTGTATTATGTATACCTGGACAGGGCTGCAACCATCCTCCTCGCTCTTGTTGGACCATCCATGCCTTCCAACCTTTTGCGCCCCACTCTCCAACTCTTGCCTCCCCACTGTCCCAGAATGGCTCAAAGAACTCAGCCTGCACACACGTATATATATATATATACACTGCATATTTGTACTTGTGCATCAGTCACTGTGTATTGGCAAAGAGTATAACATTTAATTCCCCTTTCCAAGAGCAATATTTTCAATATTAATATGTAATATAAACAATTTTGCCCCATGCAGAAGTGTTTTTAGCCTCATACCATAGTGGCTCAAACGGAAATTACACCATTTGTAACCTAACCCTAACCTATCTCATGACGTCCTGATGGCAAAAACATGTCTTTGAATGTGTCGATATTGTTGATCTGCACGGTCAGAAGCCATGGGACAGCCGATTGTACATTACCTGTTGCTTTGTGGTCAGCCCTCCTACACTGTCGGGTTTGTAAAACGTAAATTCTATCATGGCTTGAAAGATGGAGAATGCCTTCTCGGAGTGACCACACTGACGGAGGAAATGACACTGCTGGGTGAAGATATCTGAGCGATGACAATGGATAGGTTAATTACCATCATTGAGCAAAAAATATTGAATCTACAGTCAAACACAGCTATTTAGTCTTTAATGAATACATACATATATAGTAAGTCTTATGATAAAATTCTAACCTTTTCACTAGGATGCACATGTATGCCTGTTCCGGCAATTAGAGATGTTATTACTAATTTGTAGCGAGAATTATTATTATTATTAAGTAATCTAGGATATTTTATATATTTTACAAAAATGTGCATGTAAAAACAAGGTAAAGTTACCCAGCATATCCTCTTCAATCCCTGGCAGGGCCGGGTGAGAAACCATGCTGCCATCCCTGACAGCGCTGAGCGTGCTGAGACACTTCCCATAAGCAGAATTGACCTTTGACACACTGAAGTTGCTGAAATAGCTCTGGGTGAAGAGAAGATACTCCCTCCACAAAGGGCCACTATTTGGGTGGAGGAAGACCTAAAATACAACACATGAAGGAGGTGTTTTCCGAGACATGTTCTCAAGTGAGCTGTGTGAATTGCAATGCAACACAAAAAGGGTCAACCAACCAGCTTCTTCCACTCTTTAGCCAGAACTGATGGTTCCCAAAGCTCTTGGCAGATCTTGAGTCTCTCCAGCTGCAGCTCTATACAGCTGGGATTAGTAGCCACGGCACGGTCTGCAATGCTAAGCTTTTTTTCTAGCACTGCTTTATAGGATGCTTTGTTGCGCCGCTCGGACGTATCTGTTCCCCGTTGCTCCTCTTCGATTTCAAACACGGTGGCACTCAACTCATCCTAATGAGGGAGAGAAATGATACACAATGGGAGTACAGTAATCCCTCATTTATTGCGTTTATTTGGCTCCAGATCCGACTGTGATAAGTGAATTTCCCTAAGTCAGATTCCTTATTTATAAATTGTATATTTTCATAGTTAAGGCATAGAAAACCTGTTCAGGAGCTTCTAAATACAGTTTTTACACATGAAAACACAGATGACCCGGAAGAGTCCAATTGTACAGTGACTGCATTTAAAAATTGTTTTTAAAAATGAAAAGTGCATGTTTTCTTATCTTCGTTAATGAAGACAAACAAGACAAAAGTATCTAATCTATTAAACCACACATTAAAAAGAGAACCTCCCTACCTGGTACCTAATGAAGTTTAACCATAGCTGCGTGTCCGCTGGTTGTTCTCTAAGTTGCCTGTTAAACTCTTCCGTCCGGCCAACCATAAGGACAGATTCTTGCCCAGCCTCCACATTGTTCTCACAGTGATCCACCTCCTCCTGCTTTCCCTTCCCCTGCAGCCAGAGGGTAGTAGTGGAGTCGTACACACCTAGCGGATTCACTGATGATGTCTGTGCTTCCCCACCTGGATTATCACATACAACATACGTACATTCAACAGTAAGTCAAAAGAAGACAGAATAAACGAGTAAAGGAAAATATGACTGTAACCATAAGTAACTTGTTTTGGGGGACACATCTTTGATGTAACATGATACTGAAATAATGTGACAATGAATCTCTTACCAGTCTCTCCTTTTTTCTCCCCCCCAGTGCCACCCAGTGAAAGAAAGACGCTGGCATTGGCGACATCGCTGCCTTCCAGAACTTTTGGTAATAATGGAAGAGGCAGCTCAGATCTGAGTAATTGACGACACCCTGCAGAGAAGTATCTGTCTGCTCCTTTCTTTTTGTCCTTCTTCTTACTGGACTCCTCCCAGCTTACTTCTTGTCTGCGAGGGTCCAGACCCAGTGATGATCTACCTTTCCTTTTATATCTGTAAAAGTAAACACAGTTCCGAAAAATCTAAACACACAATGTTACAATGCAATAACATATGATTTATATTCAAATCATATATATGTACAAATATTGCAAGTTGGTGCATGTTTTACCTTGCTACTTGTCCTCTGTAAAGAGACTTATACGTCCAATTGGCGGGGTCGGCTTTTGGGTCGACACAAAATGGCTGTGCTGTGGGCGACGGAACGTCGTCCAACCATGAGAAACAAGTCGCTAATGGAGTAACCTTTGGCCTGTATAGCGGATAAGACAAAACAGTCATGAACAGAAATCAGAAGTCAGTTTTGAAGATTGTCGCAATTCAAAATGATGGGAAGCCATTAAAAATGTACAAATCAACAAGTTTGGTTGTGTGTTACCTGTCAGCTTCTTGTTTCCGTTTGAGATCACTTGGGAAGATTGGTTCAGAGTCTGATCCACTACTATCTGTATACTTTTTATTCTTTTCTTTGTGTTTTTTCTTCTTTTTTCCATGCTTTTCATGCTTCTTTTTCTTTTTTCTGGATGGCAAACTGTCTTCATCTTCTTGGATTTCACTGCATAAAATATTACATCAACATCAGCATCAGAGTCATGAGACAAAAAACAAAACATTGTACAGTGGAAGCCGCTTATCTTGACACCCCTCACTCTGACGATAGACATAAGATGAATGGGATAAAGAATTGCAGGGTCAACAGTAGTTATTTTTACCCTGATTCTTTGGTTTTAAATTATATTGAAGTGACAGGATAATTGTACGGTTCTGAGCTGTCATTCAGGGCAGTACTTTTATATGAACAACAATATGGTGGACAGATCGGCTTAAATGGGTTGGTGACACACAGTGGAGCAAAGTTTAACAGGTTTCACGGTAATATAAATAAATTAAAAAGGCTGACATCACGTAGCATGCAGGCAGTAGTAAATGTAACATTTAAAATACAAAAAAAAATTGTACCTTAAGTCTTTCCTGTCTAATGCGTCACTTTTGTTGTCTAAAAAGCGACTGTGAAGAGAGAGGGCATCACTGGTCTGAAAACTCTTATTATTGAGCCAGTTCAATTCTAAATGGGGAAATAAAACAAAAAACCACGTTACTCATACATCATTAGTGTAATCATACAGTTTTTACACACTTATTGTGGCATCATTGTGGCCTGATAGATTCACTGTTCATAAGCATCGATGCTAACATAGCACAGCTTCTTCACGTAACAATTGATAACGTTATCAATAAACCAATGACAACAATGGCTGTTGAAAGCAGTATTGGGTGTATCGGAAAAGTTTGTTACCGTTGGACGAATCGTCAACCTTGTCATTAGAAACTTGTGCAAAAGCTGGAAACAGCGCCATGTTGTTGTCCAATAGTCGCAGGAAAATGACGTCAATAATCAGTCGCCAGAAAATGAATGGAAGGTTGTACATACATGTAATAAAAAATAAACATATAGTAAATATTTCGAACAAGAATGTGGTCAACATTTTAATATAAAATAGTAACATAATAAATTACTAATAATATATAACAAAAAATATACATTGATGTTGGTCGAACCCCACTCTCTCGCGGCTTAGAAAACAGATGGATGGCATACATTGATATCTTATATTCATATTACATATAAATATAATAACAAATACTAAGGTACGAACAAAGGTATACGAGAAATGCTGGTTATAAATATCAATTTATCTATTTAGACCTACACACTGTACTGACAGTACATTATGAAATCTTCATATGAAGTGCATGAGATGCTTCATGACGTCACCACTATACTCGGTGTTACATTTAGATAAGAATCAGGATGTTTGATTAATATACTGTATTACTGAATATACTGTATTCCATTGACAAAACATGTTTTTGGATCGATGGTGTCTTCAGAGAAAAGCTACCTGTGTTGTTACTATGGCAACCAAGCTCTATCCAATCAGAAGTATGACTTAAAAGTTGTCAGCCAATGACATGTTGTTTACAAATTGTGAGACAAGCCCTGTCTTGGGAGATGCAAGCAGCAGCAGCTTGCTTAAAATGAAGAAAACCTTTTTCAAACCTGCTCTGCTTTTAATGTCAAAGACAGAAATGCATAGATATTGACTTTGTACAATGTGACAGTGAGCAGAGTCTTTGATGAGCAAAAAATATGCTTTTGAAAAACGTTATGTGGAATATGGGAGGCCCTCTTTGAAGAGCCCATACTAAATGGTTACACAACAAAAGCACTTGTTACAAATGGTATGAAATGTCTGAAATTACCAAAAACAAATAGAATAAATAAACAAATAATTTTATACATTTATGATAAAAGTAGTGGTAGAACTCCTGAGTCAATGAAATATTGATTTTAATATTACAGGTACTTTGTGTATAAGATATCGACATTACAAAATTAAGAAATACATTCTTAAAAGATTGTATGTGTAATTAATAAAACAATTGTGGATCTGTTTTGTTTAATAAACTCAAAACTATTCTTTTTTTAGAGCATTACAAACAGTACATGCACCTTTGTATTTTTTATATTTTATTTTGAAAGGAAATCTGAACTAGGCTGTATTGTATTGTCCTATTAATATGAAACGATTTGGGGTCGTCTTATGTTCAAAAAGTCATCAAACATGAAATATTTACAAAATAACACCTTTTGGTTTTATTTGTATAGCCGTCTGATTCGTCACAAGGTTTTTACAGTCGCGCGTACAAAAAGATAACGTTTAGTTGTAAGACTTTATTACGTCGACAAACGTGGTCCTTGGGTGTTCTTTCAAAAAAGTCGTCCGCGTAACATTCGTCGCGTTTACATAGAGTACGTAGCGGTGACGACGCATCTATATAAGTTGACAAATGCATTCTTTTTTTCTTGTTTGCGAAAACATTCAGCAGGACTACAACGTCTGTGCGAAATTCATTGAATCTCCCAAGCTTCTGTAAAGGCAACTTACGGAGTCATGGCAGACACTGAAGTGTAAGTTACACCATCTCTTCCAAAATGTATTGTAACATATTTAAGTACAGTTTGAATACAAATAGCTTTGCCTGTTTTTTTTTTTTTTTTTAGAAAATGTTGTACTTTAATGGTATTAACGGAAGTTCAAGATCGATTCAAATATCATTGATGTCGAAATCCCTGGGCTTGATACAAGCTTAATGAGCTCGATATTTTGTTCATATTGTCTTTACAAAGGAAAATATAAACACGGGATGGCTTTGAGGACAAAAAAGGATTTGAATGAAAGTCAATATGTTGTGCTTTTGTATATTTACCACTGTTTTGCTTACATTAACAATGAAATTTGATTATAATCATGTTTCATGAGGCTGTACGGTGGATGAGTGGTTAGGATGTTGGCCTCACAGCGAGGAGACCCGAGTTCAATTCCACCCGCAGCCATCTCTGGAGTTTGCACACATTCCAAAAACATGCTAGGTTAATTGGCGACTCCAAATTGTCCATAGGTATGAATGTGAGTGTGAATGGTTGTTTGTATGTGCCCTGTGATTGGCTGGCGACCAGTCCAGGGTGTACCCCGCCTCTCGTCTGAAGACAGCTGGGATAGGCTCCAGAATCCCCCGCGACCCTCGTGAAGATAAGTGATAGAGAATGAATGTTCGAGGAGTTAAAGGCAGAATTGTAAAAAATTAGATAGACTACCTCATATAATGAGGATAAGCAGTATTTTGCTAATGTAACCCACCTGTAAAGTCAGTACCTTGCTGGTTTAGTATTGGTGAGGACTAAGATGTCTTATGCAACCAAAGAAAAATGTTCAAACTGCTGCTGCCAATAAAGATTCATTTCAAACCACTGTTGAGCACATTTAAATACTTATCTTCCCATAAAAATATTCATTCATTCATTCATTTTCTACCGCTTTTTCCTCATGAGGGTCACGGGGGGTGCTGGAGCCTATCCCAGCTGTTTTCGGGCGAGAGGCGGGGTACACCCTGGACTGGTGGCCAGCCAATCACAGGGCACATATAGACAAACAACCATTCACACTCACATTCATACCTATGGACAATTTGGAGTCACCAATTAACCTAGCATGTTTTTGGAATGTGGGAGGAAACCGGAGTACCCGGAGAAAACCCACACATGCACGGGGAGAACATGCAAACTCCACACAGAGATGGCCGAAGGTGGAATTGAACCCTGGTCTCCTAGCTGTGAGGTCTGCGCCCCATAAAAATATAAAAATCACAAATATATAATTGTGGCCTCATTGTCTAGATCTGAAGACATGAACAACCTTCAGCTCGGGGGGCGGTCAGTGAAGGATGACTTTCCCAATCTCAGTCAGCACAACAACCACATGGCCAGGTTCTTGACCTTGGAAATGTACAACAAGCTGAGGGAGCACTGTACCCCCAATGGCTTTACAATAGATGATGTCATCCAGACAGGCGTGGATAATCCAGGTATACAATAACCTCATTTTGGTGATTTTGACTACAACTTGGAGAAACATTGTTGACTATGATTTATGGATGTGTGCAGGCCACCCCTATATCATGACTGTGGGATGTGTGGCTGGAGACGAGGAGTCATACGAGGTTTTCAAGGACTTGATGGACCTTGTGATTCAGGACCGACATGGAGGTTACTCACCGACAGACATGCATAAAACTGACCTCACGCCTGAGAATCTTCAGGTCTGGCAGCATTTTTCCGTGGATGATGCTGATGTTGAGATTTATCAAATATTTCTTGTGCCTCTTTAAGGGCGGCGATGACCTAGATGACAACTATGTTCTGAGCTCCCGTGTCCGAACAGGCCGTAGCATTCGTGGCTACTGCCTCCCGCCACACTGCAGCCGTGGAGAAAGACGTGCAGTGGAGAGGCTCTCCGTTGAAGGTACTGAGAAGCCGTTATAGTTGTCTGATTGATGGATAAATGGTGGAATTCTGTTCTGCAGCCCTGGATTCACTAACTGGAGACCTGCAGGGGAAATACTACGCCTTGAAGAACATGACTGAGGAGGAGCAGCAGCAGCTGATTGATGACCACTTGCTGTTTGACAAGCCAGTGTCCCCTCTGCTGCTGGCCTCGGGGATGGCCCGTGACTGGCCTGACGGCAGAGGCATCTGGTGAGATGGTTTAATCTTAGACCTGCATCAAATTTGATAAAAATGGAGAAGTCCATAACGCATTTCCCTTTTACAGGCACAACGACAACAAGACCTTCTTAGTGTGGGTGAACGAGGAGGACCATCTGCGAGTGATCTCCATGCAGAAAGGCGGCAACATGAAGGAAGTTTTCACTCGCTTCTGCACCGGACTCTCTGAGGTTTGGAGAAAACTATCTTTTAGAGTTAAGGGAATGAGAAGATAAGATGATTGAGTGTATTTATCTGGTACTTTGAAGTTGGAGTCCTTGTTCAAGGAAAAAGGTGAAGCTTTCATGTGGAATGAGCACCTGGGCTACATCCTGACTTGCCCATCCAACCTTGGGACTGGACTGCGTGCTGGTGTCCACGTGAAGCTTCCAATCATGGGAAAACATCCTGATTTTGAAGACATTCTTAAGAAGCTGAGGCTCCAGAAACGAGGAACTGGTACATAGAACCTTTTTTCATCTTAAGTGGTTCAAAAAGGCAAACTGAAGCTTGTTTGTCCTCCAGGTGGTGTAGATACCGATGCTGTGGATGGAGTCTTTGACATTTCTAATGCCGACAGACTGGGCTTCTCTGAGGTAGAGCTAGTGCAGAGCGTGGTAAATGGAGTCAAGGTTCTGGTGGAGATGGAGAAGAGACTGGAGATAGGCGAACCCATTGATAACCTCATGCCCAGCACCCAGTGGTAGAACCAAATAACCAATTGTCATATTTTGAAGTAGGTTCTGGCTTCACTTTGTATTTCTTCTTAGCGTAAAAGAAACGGTCGCGTCTGAGCCTGAGCGGAAAAGGCTGACAGCTGAGGAAGAGTTCCCAGACCTGAGTCAGCACAACAACCACATGGCCAAGTTCTTAACCCTGGACATGTACAAAAAACTGAGGGAGCGGACTACAGCTAATGATTTTACCATAGATGATGTCATCCAGACAGGCGTAGATAATTCTGGTACTGGTAAAACATGATTCTATCTGTAGATGTTCATCTTGCTGTCCCTTTTCACCTTCTACTGTTAATGTGTGCAGGTCACCCTTTTATCATGAAGGTTGGCTGTGTGGCTGGAGATGAAGAGTCATATGAGGTCTACAAAGACTTAATGGACCCCGTCATTCAGGACAGACATGGAGGATACAAACCAACTGACAAGCAAAAAACTGACCTCAACCCAGAAAAACTAAGGGTACATAAGTAATTGACTCCAACCACAACAGGGATGTTTATCCTGATTGTCTTTTTGCCATCCAGGGGGCCGAGGACCTCGACCCAAACTATGTTCTGAGTTCCCGTGTTCGCACTGGTCGCAGCATTCGCGGCTTCTGCCTCCCACCTCATTGCACCCGCGGAGAGAGACGTGCATTGGAGAAGCTTTCAGTCGAAGGTAATGACTTAAATTGTTGAAATAACTGGTGTTTGCCCCCTAACCTGATTTTGAATCCAATTTAAATATTAGTCAATGACAAACAAGTAAGGCTGCACGGCGAGCGAGTGGTTTGCACACAGACCTCACAGCTAGGAGACCCGAGTTCAATTCCTCCCTCGGCCATCTCTGTGTGGAGTTTGCATGTTATCCCCGTGCTTGCGTGGGTTTTCACCGGGTATTCCCACATTCCAAAAACATGCTAGGTTAATTGCCGACTCCAAATTGTCCATAGGTATGAATGTGAGTGTGAATGGTGGTTTGTCTATACGTGTATGTGCCCTGTGATTGGCTGGCGACCAGTCCAGTGTGTAGACAGCTTGGATAGGCTCCAGCACTCCCGCGACCCTCGTGAGGATAAGCGGTAGAAAATGAATGAAGAATGAACAATTTAAAAACTGCATTAAGGGAGAAAAAGTTCTAAGACCAAAACCACTGCTGAACAAAAAAGCTTGTCTCAATTTTTCCATAAAATATCATGATGATCCCAAAGACCTTTTGCAAAATACTTGGTCTGACGAGACAATTTACTGTGTAAATTCCCATTACATCTGACTTGAAAACCATACCTGCAGTAAAATATGACGGGTAGTGTAATGGTCCATGGACTGTTTTGCTTCAGGACCTGGAAAACTTGCAGTGTACCAAAAAATGGAGTGTCTGGCCAACTGTTTGTGACTTGGGTTCTGTAGCAGGACAATGTGGGCCTAAATACGTCCACAGCCCTGCATAAAAAATTGCATATACAGTTCCTAAGGGTAGAGCAACCAGGGGAAATCAGGGGTAATCACTTTCACACAGCCATGAAGGTTTGGAATTGTTTCTCCCTTAGCAGTGTTGTCATTGGCTCATACTTAAATTTGTTTAAAACTCTGGTTGTAACTAACAATAATTGGCCTGTATTTTGTGCTTTACTGTTTATGCAAATGAGTATGGAACTATAATAGCAACTTCTGCTGTTGCAGTTCTGGAATCCATGACTGGAGACCTGCAGGGGAAATACTGTGCCGTTAAAGACATGACAGAAGCCGAGCAGCAGCAGCTAATTTTTGACCACTTCATGTTTGACAAACCAGTTTCTCCTCTGTTGCTGTCAACTGGGATGGCCCGTGACTGGCCTGATGGCAGAGGCCTTTGGTGAGATCGTTTATTAATTCGTTAGCACACTGAAGTGTGAAGTCATATTTATTTAAACAGGCATAACGAAAACAAGACGTTCCTGGTGTGGGTGAACGAGGAGGACCATTTGAGAGTGATCTCCATGCAGAAAGGAGGCAACATGAAAGAAGTGTTCACTCGCTTGTGCAATGGAATCACTCAGGTTCATCATAGAAAAATGATAAAAATCTTTCAAATATAATTACATATCAATCTTGATGGTCTGTTCATCTTCTGTAGATGGAGTCATTGTACAGGAAGAAAGGTCATGTTTTCATGTGGAACGAGCACCTGGGCTACATCTTGACTTCCCCGGCTACTTTGGGAACCGGACTGCGTGCTAGTGTCCACGTGAAGCTACCAAACCTGAACAAGCATCCTGAGTTTGATGAGGTTCTTAAGAGGCTGAGGCTCCAGAAACGTGGAACGGGTACATACATTTGGCCCAAGTGGTGTTCTTGCTGTAAGTAATAGACACTTTAGTTTCTGTAATTCACTAATGTCACTAAATGTTTCACCAGGTGGCGAGGACACTGCTGTTGTGGATGCAGTCTTTGACATCTCAAACATCGACAGACTGGGTTTCACTGAAGTAAGGCTGGTCCAGATCCTTGTTGATGGGATCAGGGTGCTTGTGGAGATGGAGAAGAGGCTGGAAATGGATGAATCCATCGACGACCTGATGCCCAGCAATATTGAATTGAAGGGGCTGACGGTGAAGGATGAGTTCCCGGATCTGAGTCAGCACAACAACCACATGGCCAAAGTCTTAACCCTGGAAATGTATAAAAAGCTCAAGGATCGTACAACTCCAAATGGTTTCACCGTAGATGATGTCATTCAGACCGGCGTGGATAATCCAGGTACATATCATCAGTTTGAGATAACAATAATTAGACTTTGATTTGCGGGGTTTCTCTGGTGTGAAGGTCACCCCTTCATCATGACTGTGGGCTGTGTTGCTGGAGATGAGGAGTCATATGAGGTCTTCGGGGAACTGCTGAACTCCGTCATTGAGGCTAGACATAAAGGTTACAAAGCCAAAAACAGTCACAAGACAGACCTCAACCCAGATAATCTGCAGGTACTGTTGAAGTATCATGTCTGTTAATATTTGTACTACGGAGTTACAAATACTTTTGTCCCCAAAAGGGTGGTGATGATCTGGATCCTGAGTATGTTCTGAGCTGCAGAGTCCGAACAGGTCGCAGCATTCGAGGATTTTGCCTCCCGCCACTGTGCAGTCGTGGAGAGAGACGCGCTTTGGAGAAGCTCCTTGCTGAAAGTAAACATCACACTAAAAAGTGAATATCATAAGAGGTAGTTTAATAAAACACTGGAATTTCAGCCCTGCAGTCATTAACTGGAGACCTGCAAGGGACATACCACGCCTTGAAAAACATGGCTGAGGAGGAGCAGCAAAAGCTGATTGATGACCACTTGCTATTTGACAAGCCGGTGTCCCCTCTGCTGCTGGCCTCGGGGATGGCCCGTGACTGGCCTGACGGCAGAGGCATCTGGTACGTCAACGTATTCTCACATGTTTGAGAACATAATTCAACTTGTTTTCTTTGAAGGCACAATGAGAGCAAGACATTCCTGGTGTGGGTAAACGAGGAGGACCATATGCGAGTGATCTCCATGCAACAAGGAAACGACATGAAGGAAGTGTTCACCCGCTTCTGTAGAGGTCTCACTGAGGTTTGTAGAAACATCTGGAGTAAAATGTTGTAGCTATTATCTCATGACATTTCTTCCATTTTAGATTGAGTCCCTGATTAAGAATAAAGGTGAAGCGTTCATGTGGAATGAGCACCTGGGCTACATCTTAACTTGCCCGTCAAATCTCGGGACTGGCTTACGTGCAGGCGTCCATGTGAAGCTTCCAATCATGAGCAAGCACCCTGAGTTTGAAGAAGTTCTAAGGAGGTTGAAGCTCCAGAAACGTGGAACTGGTACATGGTCAAGTGTTTTTTTATTAAATATCTCAAATCCTTAAATTTAAATATCTGTCCATCAGGCGGCGTGGACACCGATGCCGTTGATGGTGTCTTCGACATCTCAAATGCCGACAGACTGGGCTTCTCTGAGGTGCAGCTGGTGCAGATGGTGGTGGATGGTGTTAAGCTTCTGGTGGAGATGGAAAAGAGGCTAGCACAGGAGGAGTCAATCGATGATCTAATGCCGGCCAACCTTGAGCTCAACGTGTTTTCGGCAAAGCAAGAATACCCGGATCTCAGTCAGCACAACAACCATATTGCAAAGTTCCTGACCTTGGACATGTACCAAGTGCTGAGGCAGCGTTGTACCCCCAATGGCTTCACTATCGATGATGTCATCCAGACAGGCGTGGACAATCCAGGTACAGGAATTTGGTTGAAGAGTCGACACTGTTCACCCCACGATATCACCTCTGTGCAGGTCACCCATATATCATGACTGTGGGATGTGTGGCTGGAGATGAGGAATCTTACAAAGTCTTCAAAGAGCTCATGGACCTTGTGATTGAGGACAGACATGGAGGTTACAAACCAACAGATATCCACAAGACCAACCTCAACCCAGACCACCTGAGGGTAAAGTAATTTTATCAGAATAATCCGATTGATCTAAAATACATAATTTGCATCTCAGGGAGGTGATGACCTTGATCCTAAATATGTTCTGAGCTCCCGTGTCCGAACGGGACGCAGCATCCGTGGCTTCTGTCTGCCACCACTCTGCAGTCGTGGAGAGAGACGTGCTTTGGAGCAGCTCTGCACTGGAGGTAAAAAAAAAATCAATAGTGGAAGCCAAGTGGGAAAACAACTTAACCCTGTGGTGTTCCTGCAGCTCTTGAATCACTTAGTGGAGATCTGCAAGGGAAATACTACGCCTTGAAGAACATGACCGAAGATGAACAACAGGCTCTAATAAATGACCACTTCCTGTTTGACAAACCGGTGTCCCCTCTGCTGCTAGCCTCAGGGATGGCGCGTGACTGGCCCGACGGCAGAGGCATCTGGTGAGATGGTAAAATTTTAACCGTTGCATGAAAATAGCAAATTAGAGCAGTTTTTTCCTTTTTAAAGGCACAATGACAATAAGACCTTCTTAGTGTGGGTGAACGAGGAGGACCATCTGCGAGTGATTTCAATGGAAAAAGGCGGCAACATGAAGGAAGTTTTCACTCGCTTCTGCACCGGACTCACTGAGGTTTGTGTGAACATTGAATGGCTATGACAAACATTTAATAACCTGATTTTCTGGTGATCTTTAGATTGAGTCCGCCATTAAGGCGAAAGGTGAAGCATTCATGTGGAATGAGCACCTGGGCTACATCCTGACTTGCCCGTCCAACCTTGGGACCGGATTGCGTGCTGGAGTCCACGTGAAGCTACCATTCATGAGCAAGCACCCCAAGTTCGAGGACATTCTTAAGAAACTGAGGCTCCAGAAACGTGGAACTGGTACATATAACATCTCTTTTTTGATGCAATACATATACAGTAAACCTCGGATATATCGGAAATTCGCTCACAACGGACAGATAAAAAAGAACCAATTTTTCTGTAAATTGCATATATCGGATTTTTTATAACGGATTTCGCCTATTTCGGACAAAATCTCCAGTCCCGTTCCAATGCATTTCCATTAAATTTCCCTCGCATATATCGGATGGCCGCATCGTGGCGCTCCGATTCGCGGAATCGTGACAGGCCGCTATACGACGTCATTTGCAGCGTTTGCAGCGTTGCCTGCGCGTCCAGGTACATTGGAAACATAGTCAATGAAGTGCCTTTTTATAACGGATAAAATCCGATTTACGCATATACCGGATATAAATCCGATATATGCGTAAAACGGACATTTTCCGGTATACGCATATAACGGATTTCGCTTATATCGGACAAAACCAGTGGGAACAATTGAATCCGATATATCCGAGGTTTACTGTATAATGAATACATTTTGTCCTTCAGGTGGTGTGGACACAGCTGCTGTGGATGGAGTCTTTGACATTTCCAACACTGACAGACTGGGATTCTCTGAGGTACAGCTAGTCCAGATCGTAGTCGATGGTGTAAAGCTCCTGGTGGAGATGGAGAAAAAACTGGAAAAGGGTGGCTCCATCGATAGATTGATGCCTGGCAAACTTAAAATGAAGAATCTTCCAGCTGAGAAAGAACTGCCAGATCTCAGTATGCATAACAGCCACATGGCCAAGGTCTTAACGCTGGACGTATACAAGACACTGAAGGAGCGGAAAACCTCTTTCGGCTTCACCATAGACCGCGTCATTCAGTCAGGTGTAGACAATCCAGGTAATTTGCATCAGGATTAAGTCGATTTGGTTAGGGCATCAATCTGATGCGTCTTTTGCAGGGAACCCTTTCACCATGACGATGGGCTGTGTGGCTGGAGATGAAGATTCCTATGAGGTGTTCAAAGAGCTTTTTGACCCCGTGATTGAAGACAAACATAGAGGCTATAAGCCAACAGACATGCACAAGACTGACCTCAACCCAGACGGCCTGGTGGTACAGCACATGTTTACATTAGATGGATATAATATATGGATTTGTACCTGAGATGAGATTTTTTTCTTAGGGCGGCGATGACCTTGATCCAAACTATGTTCTGATTTCTCGTGTCCGAGCGATTCGCAGCATTCGTGACTTTTGTTTCCCGGCTCAATGCACTCGTGGAGAAAGACGTCTTGTAGAGAAGCTCTCAATCGAAGGTAAGAACTTGGATAGTTACCAGTTACCAGTCCATGTAAACAGTAGTTACAAATAGTATTGGTTGTTTTCTGCAGTTCTGAATTCTCTTACTGGAGACCTGCAAGGGAAATATTACTCCTTGAAGAACATGTCAGAAGAAGAGCAGCAGCAGATGATTGAGCAGCACTTACTGTTTCCTAAACCAGTGTGTCCTCTGCTGCTGGCCTCTGGGATTGCACGTGACTGGCCTGATGGCAGAGGCATCTGGTGAGGAACAATATTTGATTTGGGTTTAGAAATATAAAAATTAAATTTGTTTTTTTGGCTTTGAAGGCACAACAGCAGCAAGACATTTTCTGTGTGGGTGAATGAAGAGGATCATCTCAAACTGATGTCCGTTGAGAAAGGTGGCAACATGAAGGCAGCATTTTCCTGCTTCTGTTGCGGAATCAAAGAGGTTTGATCAAAAATTATTTGGTTGACAGTAGATGATTGTTAATTGATTTTTTTTTTTAGGTGGAATCTGCTTTCAAGGAGAAAGGCCATGCATTCATGTGGAATGAGCACTTGGGCTTCATGATGTCCTGCCCATCCAACCTGGGCACTGGTCTGCGTGCTGGTGTGCATATTAAACTACCAAACTTGGGAAATCATCCTAACTTTGATGAGATTCTGAAAAGGCTGAGGCTTGAGAAACGCAGAACTGGTACACACAGCATCCAGAGTTTTCCCCAAATTGTGCTACATTTTCCAAAGTTGACAAGTTTTTTTGTTCCTAGGTGGTGCGGACACTGATGCCGATGCTGTCTTTGACATCTCAAACGCTGACCGACTGGGTGTCTCAGAGGTGCAGCTTCTGCAGATGGTGGTTGATGGTGTTAAGCTGCTGGTGGAGATGGAGAAAAAGCTGGAGATGGAAGAATCTATTGATGACATGATGCCCACCCAGAAATAGAGCCAGCACTCCCATTTTAGAGTCTTGTGTTGAAATACTGTACTGTTTAGGTGGGTCTGAAATAAAAAGGTCTATGACAATACTGAGATAGTTGGAACGATCAGGTCATGTGAATACATCGTTGGCATCGACTAACCACAAAAAGACACAGGAGGTCCCTGATTCCGCCACACGGTGTCGTGGGTCATGGTCTTTTTTATTACTACAAAACAATATCACCGTATAAACAGTATCTGGTAATGTTTTCGGCAATAGTCTTGCATCCTGGATCTAAACACCTCATCCGTTCCAGCAAGTCCACACCACCCTGATAAAATGTCAGGCTTATGTCATGTAAAAAAAAATGAATTGTATAGAAAACATAAAAAATAGTTCATATTCAGTTCACATACAGTACATTACAATACATACCTAACAAAGACTAATGAGGAAATACTCAGGATTTTTGTATTGTACAATAAGTCATGCTTGGCAAAGCCTGTCGTGAAGCATAAAGCAGTTATGGAAGAATCATGTTTTCGCAGGAATTTCGCTTTTTCTTCTGAAAGATTTAAACATTTGAAAAAAAATGTACAAGCATTACAACAATAAAAAAAATCCATAAAAGTTTTCATCCTGTCATTTTATTACACTGGCTTTTTAAAAAGGGCATGGTGGCTTTTATATCCACATGTTCAGACATGGTTTCCCACCCCCAATGATGTTTTAGTCTTTTGAGAGAAGACCTAATAAAATTTTCAGGAATTAATAAAAAAAAAACACAAAAATGGTAAATACTTTACAGACAAAAATATAAGAGCAAAACATACATGGAAAACGGGGGAATAAAATAATAGCACCACATGAATACAGGGATGGATGTGTGGGTTTGATAGTGTGTGTGTATATACAGGGTACAGAAAATGGGTCTTGAATGGACATACCATAGAACTAATCATTGGATCATTGGAGAGAAAATAAGGCCACAAGAAGGACGAGAGAGAAATGGTAACAGGTCAAATAGTGCATTCATGAAAAGATGAGAGGCACTGTGAGTTTCCTCCATTATCACACCCCCCGTATACATGCACCAAATATGCCACTGAAGACGTTACAGCACCTTTTCCTTATTGTCAACAAACCGTATTTTGTGACCGATACAGAGCAATAATCCCCAAATGACAGATTCATGGCGCACATGTATTTATTCGTAATTTAGCGATCCAATGTTGTTAAAAAGTCAATGTGCATACTAAAACTAGAAATGTTTATTAAATCTGTAGAAAAACGTATGAGTACATGATCTTAAAAGTAATTGGTATAACCATGTCTAAGTATTTGTGCAGAAACAATACATATTAAAAACATTGTCCAGGAATAAAAAAGCTAAGAGTTGAACAACTACACAGATGACAAAGTCGACTAACTGGGTTTTGGTCTGAAAGGTATAGTTCAGATTTTTTTTACATCCCTATCTCTCCCGTGAGCCGTCTTCTTGTTGGATTTTGGTGATGAGGAACGTAAGGGGCAACTTCAGTAGAGGTTGGCTTGTCAAAACGATATGCTTTCAAAAGGGTGATACATTTGCATGCCTCTTCAAAAAAAAATCTGACCTCACAATGGGTCAGCATTACTTTCTCTCCCTAGTAGTAGTAAGTAATGTCGAGCAACAGCGAGGTCTGATTTCTTTGCAAATGATCTTTGGAATGCATATTGTTTTGAGAGGTCAAACTCAACTTAAGTGGCCACAACAACTAGCCAGAACTACAGTTGAGGACAAAATTATTAGAAACCCCCCCAAATTTGAAGTTTCTTCAAGATATCCCCAAGTACTTTTTTAACAGAGCAAGGAATTTTCACCATTTAGTTTTATTTAATCACAAATTATTTAGATTTGTACACCAAAACAGAATTATTGAAGAATTAACTAAAATGACCAGGGACATTATTACAAAAGTAGTTTGTGCAAATGATGTGCTTTAATTTTACAGGTGATGTTCTTAAAGCTGGCTATGTGAATCGGGCGGAATTCACTCAACAATTAAGTTAAAACATGGTTTAGTTGAGAAAGCGCCATGCTGAAAATTCAAGAAATCAGTTTGGACTTGATGCACACATAGCAGGAGAACAATGTACAATGCTATCCAAGCGTTTCCAAGTGTCCAAGAACTGGAATGAGAAGTAAAATCCCGAGATTCAAGGACAGCCGCACAATACAGAACAAGCCTGGCAGAGGTAATGCTACGTTCACACCGACGCCGAATCGATGGCGAATTAAATCGGCGAGCAAAGCGGCGGCAAAGCGTAACAAAGCTTAATGAAAGCGTAAAGACCGTAATACAGCGTAAGAAAGGTTTGAGCAATTCGGGACATTCGGCAAGAGCGCCAAAATTTTTTAAACCGTTTAAAAATTTGAGGCGATCTGTCACGAATTGCATAAAGCGGGGAGAGCGTATTAAAGCTTATCAAAGCGTCACAAAGCTTATCAGTTTTGCTCAAAGCGTAGGAAAGCTTAACAGAGCTTGGTTCAAAGGATCAATGGATCTGCTGCATCTTTATATATGCTCTGGATCAGAGGCGGGATGCAGTCGGGATCTCAAAATTTTCCATTGCGTAACAGAGCCTATCAATGCACAAGAGAGCTTGATAATCGTATCAGAGCGTTATTTAAAGCGTGATAAGCGCACCAAAGCTTATCAATGAGTATTAAAGCGTATCAAAGTGTGATTTAAAGCGTAACAAATCCTGATCAATCGGCATCAAAGCGTGAGTAGCTGTAGCGATTCGGGAAATAATTTGTCGCCTAAAGCGGGAACGAATTTCGTATCAGAGCTTATCAGAGCATAAACATATCTGAGGAGATCGTGAGAATTCGTCGCCGATTCAAAGAGCGACATTCGGCGTCGGTGTGAACGTAGCATAAGAAGCGGAAGGTTTCAAAGACCCTGGACAAAAAAACTAGTCAGAGATGTGTTTAAAGACCCCAGAAAAACTGGCAAGACGTTGATGAATGACTTGGCCACATCAGGAATCGTAGTCTCGAAAAAGACAATCACCAGAGCTCTGCACAGGAGGTTGCAGACCAAGAAGAGACACCTTCGACCTTTAATTATGACTTAAGTATGCTCAGGACAACCTGGAGAAAGATTATGCACACTGGAAGCGTGTCCTATGGTCTGATGAGACCAAGCAAGAGCTCTTTGGCCATAGAGACACTGCTTATGTTTGGAGAAAAAACACCAGGAGAACACCAAACAACAAAGAACACCATCCCACAGTGAAACATGTCGGTGGGAGTATTATCTTGTGGGGATACTTCAATGCATCTGGAACTGGAAATCTTATCAAGGTGGAAGGGATCATGAACAAAAAAAAGATATGTGGAGATTTTGAAAGAAAACCTCAAGCAGTCAGCAGTAAAAGTGGGTCTGGGTCGTCATTTCATCCTCCAACATGACAACGATCCAAAACATACGTCTCTCTTAGTGAAGAACTATCTCCAGAAGACCAAAAAGAATGTCATTACCCTGACTTAAATCCCATTGAAAATGTGTGGGGGTGACGTGAAGAAGAATGTCCATGCCAGAAGGCCATCACATCTGAAGGAGCTGAATGGGCTGGGGTTGCCCAAAAGTAGTGTGAGAAACTTGTTGAAAACTATAACTACAGTAAACCTCGGATATATGGGATTCAATTGTTCCCACTGGTTTTGTCCGATATAAGCAAAATCCGTTATATGCGTATACCGGAAAATGTCCGTTTTACGCATATATCGGATTTATATCCGGTATATGCGTAAATCGGATTTTATCCGTTATAAAAAGGCACTTCCTTGACTATGTTTCCAATGTACCTGGACGCGCAGGCAACGCTGCAAACGCTGCAAATGACGTCGTATAGCGGCCTGTCACGATTCCGCGAATCGGAGCGCCACGATGCGGCCATCCGATATATGCGAGGGAAATTTAATGGAAATGCATTGGAACGGGACTGGAGATTTTGTCCGAAATAGGCGAAATCCGTTATAAAAAATCCGATATATGCAATGAATTTTTATTGGAAATGCATTACAGAAAAATCGGTTCTTTTTTATCTGTCCGTTGTGAGCGAATTTCCTATATATCCGAGTCCGATATATCCGAGGTTTACTGTAATTCAATAGTCAATTCAATTGACTATTAGGGGTTAATAATTTTGACCCTGAGCATTTTTGTTTTTTGTGGAATATTTTAATTTCTGTGTACAAACTAAAATATTGGAAGGATCCAAAATAAAAGTAGGATGTCTAAAAAAAAAGCTGTGTTAAAAATGTATTGCTCTGTTTAAAAGTACTTGGGAAATACTTTAAAAACAGTGACATTTTTGTAGAGGTGCTAATAATTTGTCCTCAACTGTATGTTCCTCATCACCGAAATCCAACAAGAACTCGGCTTGAAGCCACAGTTGATGCACTACACTGCTTATTCATACAACTATCCAAACTATCCCTTTAAACCACGGTTTGGTTGACAATATGAAAAAGCTCTATTCCTTATGTTACATGTTGATTCAGTCGTCCACACACTGTGACTTATGCTTCCAATAGCACATTTAGTTTTAGGGCCATCTTCATGTGGTAGCTTCCAAAAGTCCAAAAGCAAAAGAAATGACCTGCAAAACATACTGCTGATGCATTCAAGGACCACCACAGCAGGATAACACATTGTGACGCATTGGAAAATGGGATTTCTGCTTCATGACTGATTAATTGATGGGAAATAAAAAATAAGATCGTGTGTAACACTCCATTTTCATTTCAAATAGTAGCAGATGCATATATACTCTTAATGCGTTTTCGGGAGAGGGACACGCCCACTTGGGTGAGTCAACGAAGACTTCCTCAAATTGTCCTCTCTGCAACAAAATGTCTGTGTCCTACCTTCAAAGGCGTGGCCATTCTGTTTCTCCACATCAAAAGCTTGTCTACATGTTGATGTAGATGACTACTGTCCTGTTATGAAAAAGGCTTGTCACTGTAAACCGGGAATCGTGGATCCTGATCCTGTTACCGCTGAACCTCTTTGACCGCCAAGATGCGAGTGAGCATGCTCTGTAGGATGGTGTGATGCAATGGATGAGAAGTATACCAGTGGGGACTGTGGGAGAGAAAGTAAGATAATAATCAAATGTTAATTATTTCAGCAAAATGTTTGTCGGCTCCTATGCCTACTTCCTATAATAAAATACAACGGGACTTGTGAGGTTGCATTGGAAACATCCCTCATACATGATAGCACACAAAACTTCAGCTTAGTCTAAGGCAGGGGTGTCCAAAATGCAGCTATTTTTAGCCTGCAGGTGATTTAAAAAAAAAATATATATATTATAATGTAAGGAGTGATGCTCATAAAAAAAACACTGAATTTCTTTATAGAGGCGTCTTTGACTCTCCACTTGTATGACATTACAGAACATTGCCATTCAAAATGACATTTTGTTATTTAAATACAGCCATTGGTCAATGTTGCATGGAAAATGTGAATGAGAGAACAGCAAAAATATCAACATAGTTTTTACCTCTGTGTATGCACGTTGCGTTCAGGTTGGAGGTAAAACATGTCAGTCCTCTTCACTGTTGTGGCAGGGCTGTTGGAGAACAGGAGTGTAAGATGATGTAAACTGCTGCTTTTTGTGGCAACATACAGTCAACGTAGTATGGGATTCTATTCCCCATGTTTGCATGCAAAAGGGGTTTGATAACATAACATCATAAGCAATAATATCCTATTGTACCTTTTCCCACTGATTCAGGAATTTCTGAGCAGTTATATTCTATGGCATAACATATGTATGTATGTATGTTTCATACCATCTTGAGAGATAGAACTCATAGAGTCTGACAGGACAGTGCAGAGGATTGGCAACATTTTCTGGCATCTCCATGTTAACATCTTCCTGTTCCTGCTTTTTTCGTTGTCGCTCTACAAAAAAACAGTCAGATCAATATTGATACAGATTAAAACTACAAAAGTGTAGTCACATATCACTACATTATTATACATATTCAAATGATACACACATGTAGGCCCACCATATTATTTATTCTGTAAAGATCAGTAAAGTAACAGTATGTGATCATTTTATGTAGAAAAACAAAATTCATAAACATAAACAGCTCTTGTATGATGCAGTAGAGTTGTATACTACTGCGAACAACAACTAAAATATTTTCAAATTCTATTCAAGTAAAGAATAACAAACAGGTGATGTGTTTAGTTTGAGCCACATTATGCGCAAAAAGCAAAACGTAACACTTACTGGTATTTTAAAATTGGCAATCCAAAGACAAAACCATAAAAAAAGGAATAATAGGCTATAGTCAACCACGAAACAGTGATCATTCATTTATTTTTTAAAAACTGTGAGAGTGAGGGAGAGATATTCGAATCGTGATGTATCAAAGTACGACTGTACTGGCGTTGTTGCTGCGTGTGGCACGTCATCACAAAAAATTAAAATGACAATCCGATTTTTATATCGGTCGGTTGGTAATACCAGACCTCCCTACTTATTACAGTTAAGTATTAAGTCAAATATTTGTCAACAATGAACATGCGTCAACATGTGAAAGGGAATCCATTTATTTAGCAATGTGTAAGTGTATTGGCACCAAATTATTATATTAATTATCGATAAATAGCTCTGAAGAGTTACACCCACCTGTCTCTCCACGGCTCGAAGTAGCAGCAGAGCTTCGGTGGTATCTGAGGTAGAGGACTTTGCCGGCTCGACTGCAAGGTTTTGAGTACAAAGTAAAGTTGGCAAAAGAGAGGCCTTGGTGCTGTGCCAAGGTGGTGAAGTGAAAGTTCTTGGTGTAGAAGAAGAGCAGCGTGTTGAGCAACACGATGGGGGAGTAGGCGCCCAGCTGCTTACACTCCCACAGGAAGGACTCCTCAACACGTGATGATACAAGACCACCTATGAGGACAGAGGATATGGAAACACCTGAATAAAGTGCTTTCAGGTGTTTCGGCTGGCCATAATGTTAAACAATGTAGTGGTGAATGATGACGGCATTGGCCTGATTCTGAAAAAGACAGATCTGTTTTATACTCAATGTCTGGAGATTTACTCATGCAAGCCAGCAGGTGACACCAAAATACACACCAAGCGAGAGCTTTTTTCCCTAACAAAACTCAAGAGATCCACACAGAAACCCACTCAAGCTCCTTGACTATGGGTCAGTTAGCAATAACAGAGACTTTACGATCCAACTTGCTAACTTCAAGATTGAACCAATCATTTTCTATACTGCTTGTTCTCAATTAGGGTCAAAAGGGTATGCTGGAGCCTATCCCAGCTGACTTTGAGACACCGGACTGCTTGCCAGTCAATTGCAAGGCACATCTAGACAAACACCCACATTCGTTTTTGGAATGTCGTAGGACGAGGAGAGAACCCATGCGCGTAAGGGAAGAACAACAAACTCCACACAGATGCCCAAACGGAGATTTGAATCACAATCGTCCAATCTCCTGACTGTGTAGCCAACATGCTAACCATTCCTCCACCGCACGTCCCCCTAACTTTAAGATAATGGTGATAAATGGGGCAGATCATCCAACAACTGTCAAGCAGCGAAGAAATTACAGAATGTAATGTACAGATATGACACACCTTAAAAATGCAAAGCCAGAAAAGGCTTAAGGTGGTTTATAAATATGTGACTCAAAATCATATTGAGGGCATGACCATTATTAGAGTTGCTATGCAGCAGAAAGCCTAGGACAAAAATGGTTTCAATCACGTTTGCTCTGAAACTATGCATTTTCAATGATGTGTTCACTTCTCTCTTCAACATGCAGGTGATCAGAGCAGTCCTGCATCTCATTAGGGGTGTTACTCCCATTATTTTCCCATTCCCAAAAAAACAAAGCACTTCCCTTGGTAACATTTTGGATGTTTAAACAGACCTCTCTGAAAATACATATTCAAAATACTCCACACATAATGCTTTGTCCTTTCATGTGAGTGAATGGTTTACAACAATCGGACATGTACTTTCACCTTCCACTATTGTAAAAATGTAGATTAAACATGAATGATCATACCGGTGGTCAGCTGTTTGGGTTTCCATACTCGTAGCATTCCGGAGATTTCAGTGGCAAACTGAGTGTACAGCTCGTCGGTGAAGATGTTCTCGATGCGGCCCTTCGTAAACAGATACTATCCAAACAGATGGAGATGGAAACAAAGATGACGGCACATCAGAATATACTGATAAACACTCAAAGAAGCGCGATTCAGTGTTTCCATGTACCTGCTGTATTCCCAGGCAGAGGTAGAATATGCTGTCTGGGCTATAGGCTTCTCCGTTTGGCCTACGTACTTCTTTGATGAAACAAGACAGAGCATAGCTCAGCTCAGCAGAGTCACACTGAAGGATCTCCTCTTTAACAAGCACTGGATTGGCTAGAACAGCAGAGACAATATGAATTAAATACATTTGATGAGTTACATCCAGCAAAAGTAGGCAGCTTCGATGGCTTGACAACAAAAAATAATTCTCGCTCACATTTTCTTGATGGCTTGTTGTGTTCCTGAACCCAGTTCCTCCAAGCTTTGACACCATACATGTGGTTCAATTTCAACATGACTGGAGGCGCCAGTGCACTGCGGTCTAAAGAGATAGTTCGCCTTCGACCCTGCATCAACAGAAGAGGAATAAATTCAGGCTTGTTTGGTAAACAGCTGATGGCGACCGTGTTGATGAAAGGTTGTCCGAAACATGAAACTGTGGTTTTATTGGATATTTTATCATTTTATACAGAACATAAGCACACATTGGGTGAGCTGTCTGGTTGTGTGTTCACAATGTGATTTTCAATGCACTCACCAAAAGATAAAGTAAGAAATGTATCATACTGAAAACAGATGACTACACTGCAGCCTTGGCAAAAATAAAACATTACCCGCTTTCGACCGCTGGAACCTTCTCTGGCTCTTTTCACGCCCCGCCGGGGAGTTGTGGACTTTTGATCACCCAAATCTGCAAAAGAGAAAACATTACTATTGCATGACTGAAGTTCAAATTATCCATCATTTGACCATTAAAATTGGCATTGGTGACTCCTTTCAGCCAGGAATAAGACATGTGTTGAGCCTTTTCCAGAGTGACAACATAAAGTTTTTGGTTATGAAAAAATGTCATTAGAAATTATCTGTTCAAACTAGGAATGTGTATTGGCCCACCGATAAGCCTCACAAGCAACATTCTTGTCGCCATATTTGTCAAAACACTGCTAATGGTGAGATGGGTAGTTCATAAACATATACATATGTAAGACAATTAGCTTTGATAATATTTGGCCCATAGCCTGCATCATTAGGTCATTATAACATTGCATAATAACAAGAGCATCATTTACCAACCCTATATTCCTGTGCACTATTAATTCATTCATATGTCGATGGGGTAGCGGAGTGTAAAAAAACAGGCAGACGCGGTAGTTTGGTGACTCAAGATGGTGTTTACAGTCACCACTACAAAAGGGGTTGACATTTTAACTAATCATAAATCAAAGCTCCAAACAGCGACTAAATGGTTGCATTTTGCGATAAAAAATTAGACATTTCAAGTAATTTTTTCATCTGGTGGTGCATTTACAACCAGACAAAAGTACACTTTGTCCCTTATTACCATGAAATGAAAATACCTCAATTTCCATTGTATACGTAAGCTGCCACTTTTTTTTTCCTGCTTTGAAACCTGCGGCATATACAGTGATGCAGGTAATTTATCATCACATTATAATCCTGCAATATATCTTGTATGATTCAGAACAGCTGTCTTAAGACCATTAACAAGTTACTGTACCTGTACTTTTACAAAACCAAATTCCAAATTACAAGACCTCAGAGGGCTTTGACCTGAGGAGTGCCATTGTAAATTTTTCCATTGTCAAACACAAAAGACACTTTCAGGTTTTAGCAGAACAGTGCCAAGCCACTTTTCTAGCTCACCCATTGGGAAGTCATACTCCAAATCGGTCATTGGAGAAGAAGGAGGCTCTTGTTCAGCAGCGACGGCCTCTGCAGCACTTGTTGTCGGGTTTGCCTTTGACTGGCTTTTAGGAGGGGAACTACTCGCCTCTATGTACCCCGTTAAAGGTGAGAGTTGGCTTTGTGCTGAGTTTGGGCTCTCTTCACCTCGGTGGATTGGAGGAGTAATCATCTGTGATGTACTTCCACACCGGTCTGTAAAATACCATGAGATAAAATGGTAAATAATTCTAGTGTTATTCTGCTGTACTGAAATGTTTTTCAGGAATTTCAACACAGGAATTCAAGTCTTCAAAATTATACACATTGGCGGTGTCACATTTAAGAGTATATTAAACAGAGTTGAACAGTTGAACAGCACACCCATGCCACAAATAGTGGGTTGTTAGTCAAGGTGACGTACACTTGTAAAGTTAAGTATGTGTTGTTTGTAAGTCCGAATCTCCATCATACATTGAATGTCCAAACTGTCTGTAATAATTCTGCAATGTCATGATACAAGCTTGATATAAAGTTTTCTGGTAAAGTTCTCTGAGTAGTCTGTCCAGTCATTGCGGCCCATGTCGGTTGCCATACAAATTAATCATAAAACACATCGATCATAAATTAATCATATTCATATCATGTTCATGAATTTAAAATAATAAAATCACCAAAACAAGCCAAATTCATGCATAAAAGCACACTGGTGGAATCAGGGTCAAATATTATAAAAATTACCTTCCATGGGGTCTTCCAACTGTTTGTGCTTTTCAGAAAATTCCATAGCATCTGAATGGACAGCAGCGTCTTTCACGTCTTTGCATGATGGTACAGGAATCTGGGATGTCACCTGATCGTGTTCGCTGGAGTCATCTAAATCATTACGCTTTTCCAACTGTGCATGCATGGGATCTGATTGGGGAGATGCATCTTTTACATCTTCAGTCTGTAGTGGCACAGCAATGGGCAAGGGGATCTGGGTTGTGACTTTCAGTTCTCTGGAGTCATCCAAATTGTTCCATCTTTCTCTATTGTCATCCAAAGGATCTGACTGGACAGCAGCGTCTTTTACATCTTTTATCGGTGATAACATCGCAACTTTAACAGTGTCCATTTCCAAAGGATCGGACTGAACAGCTACATCCGCCACATCTTTACTCTGTGAAGGTACAACGATGGGCATTGTAACCTCCTGTTCCATTGAGACCTCAGAATTATTCTGTTTTTCAGTCTGCTCGACCAAAGGTTCAGATTGGATGGCTGCATCGGTCAAATCTTTGTGCCGTGGTGGTACAACAATGGGCACTGGAAGCTGCAAAAGAAAAAAGATTTGCAATGTCAATCAAAGATGTTAAAAAATAAAAAAATAAGATGCAATGAAATATGATGGAACGTACAGTTATGGGCATAGCCATAGGAACGGGTGTGTGCTGAGAGTACATGTTCATAGGCACTGGGATAAAGACCGGCACTGGAACTGGCACCATTAAGACCTTCACTTTTTCCTCTGTGGAGGAGCTTGCTGAGGGTGGGGATGGAGCTGAAGAGGAGCAACAGGACATGAGATATTGAGAACAATTCAGAATAAAACAATTTTTTTAAACAATTGTTTACAATATTGAATAGTGGATTAAGGAATAAATTATTTAAATATTTTGCTCTCTGTAGTGGCTACATCGAACAGTAAACATTTATTGCAGACACACAGGTCCATATCAATATATAAAACTTTGCAATACACAACATAGACACAATCATTGCAGTTCATGCAATTTGACAGAAAATTGAATCTAAATTTCACTTTTGAACTGAACTGCTGAAATAAAAATTTCTAAATATTTTATGGCAGAAATGTAGAGAAATTAAAAAAAGAGCTTTAAAAAATATGTACTGAGATGCGGCTGTGTATGTGGAATTAATTTTCTCTCACTGACTAAGCCATTAAATAACAAACAAAATGGCTCTGACTTAATGGTTGTCTATAACATCCAGTTGTTTTCCCACCGGATTTCAATCTACTTTTATCCATTATTTATACAGTTGAATTAAGTAATGTGTACGTATGTAAACACTCACCTGTTTCGTGGTCTGTCTTCATCTTTTTAGCAGCTTTTTCTGTACTGTAGACGTCATCTGCTTGGAGAGAGGGAGCTATGATTAGCTTTGCACTTTATTTCCATTTCTTAGAATTGTGTTTTTAAACAAATCAAACTGTGGGAGAAGTCAAAGGGACACACATGACTTCAAAGTATTGATGGAAAATTGTATTTATTGACTTTTTTGTATTTTACAAAAATAACTTTTGGTTTACATGACTGAGGTATCAGCAAATAAAATATTTGTTATATTGTACACATCCATATAATCCAGAATACTGATAATCAATGCAAAGCAACAATTATGTAGAATGTCACTGATGATGGGGACAATAGTGAAAATAGATTCCAATTCAAGCTTTTTATTAGAGATCTTAGATCAGGGGTGTGCTATTATTTTTGTTGAGAAAAATCAAATGATGCAGGGGAGCAAAAGCTTGTGTTATTAATGCCAACATTTATGATTTTACTCTCTTCATTTTTGCTCTATTATGGAGTTATACATTTTTCACAATGTCTGGCTGGTTGAAAATGGCCACATTTTGGACACCACTGTCCTAGGTTAAAGTGGCTGTATCAGTTCAACTTCACACTGTACTTAAACAACACAAATAAAGTGTTAGAAACTGATCCACTTTTACCAGGCATCATAAATTGACAGAATGGCTGGAATGAAATTTGTAAACACACATTTTTTTTCAATTGGGTATTTCTGAAAATAAAATATACAAAAGAAATCACTGTCTATCCAAAACACTGACAGAAACGGCAAGACAGGCACGCTTTAAAGTGTATTTCACAGCACTGCAGTCTGACAAATTAAATGGTCTTGACAAGAAAAAATTTGCATAAAGCCAGTCAAGTGGAGGAGCTCACGTAAGCACCTCAAACTGTTGCTTCTGTCCAAAGTCAGGGCAGATGTTTCCCACTGAACATGGGAAACATGGAAACATGGATGACTTAAGTCTGTCAAAATATGTAAAAGAAAAACAAAGAGTGCAAGATTATCACTGTTCTAAATAAATAACTTGCCATAGTCTTTACTTGCAACAAAACTCTGAACAAAACATGAAACAAAAAAGACAAAAGTATTGTGGTATAGTATAGTTGGGTTTGGAAGGCAGAAACATCTTTTGGCCCAAAAGAACAGTACGTTTTATAGGTATCTTAACTGTGTACCTGTGGACCCAGCCCTCATGTTACAATTAGGTGTGTGTCCCAAGACTTTTGTCCATATACTGTAAGCCACCATACTTTCTATGATCTCAGTGACTCGGAGGGCTCACCTTGTGCTTCTAGTTATGAAAAGGTTTTGTAGATCAGTCTGGTGTGGTAAAGTTCAAAACAGGGCACAGGACACAGGTTGGGATGCCCTGGACATGTTTTACAGTAATACTGTGTGTAACTCTTTGTTTTCTCACTGTCTTTTAACTCCAAGTGCTCGTCCTCTTTGATATCATTTTGGAAATTAATCCCGTTTGCTTTCTCCATCTCTTTTGCAGTCCTCTCATCCATTTTTTGCTTCTTTTCTATTTGTTGGGTTGGTTCCAATACTTTCTTCCTCTTGTGCTGGGAACAGATCTTGCAGTCAGAATCAGTTTCCTTCTTGCCCAGGAAATGACGCCCTATTAGGCGTGCTGGTACGCCACTGGACGTCTGGGTTTGTGCTGGCATTGATGCTCCTGGGGATGTGGACGCTTCAGTGGATGGTTGCTTGGTTTGCGAGGAGTTATCTAACACTGCTGTTGCAATTATTGAAACAGGCAATTGGAAACAATCAATTAATTCAAAGAAAATTGCTGAAGCCAAAAATTCTAAGGGCCTTAAATATCTACCCAATGATGGTCAGGATGAGGCCGAAGTCACCAAGCATCAATTTTCTGGACCCACCCACCAATTCTCCAAAACACCACTCAATGTTTGAATATGCATATATAGTAGTCCTTCTTCCCTATATCATTGTTCGAACAAAATTGGGTCTATGAGAATGGGACATCGCCTCCATCCACCATGAACAGACTGTTCATGCCATTGTTCTATGGAACAAACGTGCCAAGGTGACACCAAGTTTATTCTCGCATGATCTTACCTATTATGAGTAAAACAAATATTGAAAATCAGGTTGTATGTAGTATTCTGGTCAGTAGGCATCACTAATGTTACATTTACCTTAACAGTGCATGGAGTCAGCCATGGCATGATAGAGCGAAAAAAAAATTCTCCTCCCATTCCGTGTGGAAGTGGTATGTCGTGTGTCAACTTTGCATCATTTGATATACATGCTGTATTAATACATGCTGCATTAATGCCTATATTGATAACATGTAATAGTTGCCGCATCTTGCCATATTTTGATGCGCTGGGGAAATAAGTTTTGGAAGTGTTTTAATCAAAATATGGCAAAATACTACAACTATTACATGTTATCAACAGTATACGTGTTAATGCATGATCACGGCATGTTTTTGCACATTTCCTGACAGCCAGGCCACCTGCAAATAGTGTACATAAAGTCTTAATACGTATTACTCTGATGGTGCACTCTCTCTGCTCTTGTGTTATCCTGTACTTTGATGGAATTTCCCCTTGAGGGACTAATAAAGGCATATTTTATCTTATAAGAACCGCTGCTGTTTTTTAAACTTTGGCTTGTTAAGTAGACGTATTACTGCCTCTTTGTTTTGCCGTAATACGATCGCAAGCGCCGCTTAGCTCCCTTAACTTTGCTGTACCATTAGCTATAGGCTAACCTGCACAACAGCAGTATGCACTACTTTACACGTTGTTAATAGATTGGCTGCATAAGTAAATACCATCATACCAAGCAATTACCATCCTAGTCTTATCATTGGCTGAACAGTGTTTTTATGTTGTTGACGTTTGACCCGTCACCCATGGCATGCATTGCAAAAAGGTACATGTGTTTCATTTATTTACAGTTCAGGCTGGATTTTGTTTTGTGCGCTGAGATCGCTGGTACAGTACACGATTCTGCACACGTGCAGCTTAGAGGCAACATTGCTTGCAAGTTTCTTTGGCTCCATTTTGGGTTACAGTGTTGAGGCGAGAAACACTACTCAATTCAAGAAACAACGCAAGTCACAACAGGAAGATGGTGGTTGATGGTTGATCTCGCTGCCACATTGTGTCTTTGTTGATACCAAACCAACAATTACAGCTTCAATTAAGATAAATGTAACCTTAAATGTTCATTAATCTCCTTCATTCATCATTTATATGCATTGTGAAATGTTTTGTGCATGTCTAACTACAATTGTAAAACAATAAAAACATGTTTTTTGGCTTTCTGGAATGGATTAATTGGATTTAGATTATTTCTTGTGGGAAAAATGTATGCGGTTAGCGTCCATTTAGGTTAGAGCCACATATACTGGAACTAATTAATGATGCTAACAAGATTCCACTGCATTATGCAGATCCATGGTGAATGGATTATGCTAACATGTTTTATAAATACAAACAATTGTTGTATTTACCTGCAGAATCAGTGGAGGGTTGGAGGAGGTGACATAGGCTCTCTTGATCCATTGTGAATGGCCGACAAAGAACAGACTTATTCTTCATTTGACGTCGGTAGTTTGGGAGCGGACGCACAGCATCTGTCTGAGTACTGGCACATACATGATCAAGAACCTTGCCATCTGCAATGGAGTTTGGAAGTCCTCCTGTCAAAACAACACAAAATACCCATAGTGTATATTTGGCACAGCCCTAGGATGAGGATCAAAAGTAGAGCTGGACTTTTGGAGTAAAACTAAGTTACATTAACACACAGGGATTCTGCACATGAATTGCCAAATGTATATCAAGCCATAAACATACATATCTGCTAATATGTGAACTGCGATTTTTCGTCATGGGGTCATGACATGGCTCATGTTCAAACTCATCAAATCAACTCACCGGTCATAGCAATATCTGATGACACGCTGGGTTGACTGGCAGAGCCATTTGCTAGTGACACGACATCAGCAATGACAGGGTTTGTTTTTGAGGAATAGTGAGGCTGTGCCGGAGCTGAAAGAAAGGCAGTAATAGAAATATTCACCCTTAAAAACGATCTTCTGCTATCATATCCTATTTAGAAATTTTAGCCACGTATGTAATGCATAATATTGATATAACAAGATGTTACCATGCGGTGTTTGTGGCTCTACTCCAGTGCCATTACTGGGAGTGTGCTGGTTCAATTCAAAATGCAGGCAGCAGTACCCGAGCACACAGGTCAGGTTGCAGAAGTTCCGTACTGATCCCATATACTGCAGCTTCTCATTTAAATAGCCCTGTTTCCTACAATTGTCACATCGGCCCATCTGCACAAAAAAATAGTAGAAAAACAAAGTCACCTTGATGGATTAACTGACTGTTTTCAGATTAATTAAAATGCATGAATATTATAGGTTTTTGTTCGTTGATCCCTTGATTCATGTAAGGGACTGGCCATTTTATACAGTATTTACTATGATGAAAAGCATTCAATTTTCCTTACCCCATAATAGAGTACAGTGTACTGGGACATGCAGTGAGGTTTGCAGAACTCTTCCAGCTTGCCTCCGTAGTGGCTATGCAGCATTTTTTGGCTAATGCTATAGCAATAGCTGCAGGGACGGCAGGGAGGATCCTTGTTACGAGACGTCAGGCTAACTTTGAAGTTTTGTTTACAGTCTGAAACACAAAAGTTGGGGTCTAATTACTGGCCAAATAAGGTCAGGTGCAGTGTAATCTTCCCACGTGTCTACATTCGTTTATATTTGTATATATTATATGAGAGTAATTTTTCCGTTAAAAATTAAATACTGGTGTTAAATGATGAATGGCAAGAACTGGCATGTTGAGACTCAAACTCACTTTTGCTGCAGAAGAAAATGTCTTTCCCATTGTAGTGAATTGTATCAAAGGGCATCTGTTCTTTTTTACAGAACTCACACACAGCTAGGATATTTTTGTGTGTTTTATAGAGGTCACAGCATGCCATAGAGCAAAACACAGAAATGTGATCCTGCAAAAAAAACAAACAAACAAAAAAACTATTATACAACAGTTCCTCCTCTCCTCTGAAAGCTATCAGTAAAAAAATGTCTTACTTTGTGGCCAAAGAGCAGCGGTTTGGTGTTGAACTGTTTGGTGCACTGATGGCAGGTCACTTTAGGCGTGTCGCTGTGTCCACCCTCCCCAGCTTTTAGAGGCTGAGAGGGGGGTGTTCTGGGATGGGCTTGCCCAGGTACAGAAGTAGAGGTCATGGCCAGTGACGGTGGAACCAAAGGCGGCACTGAGCTGTTACTGCCATGGTGGCTGGGGTAGGGGGCTGATGATGGGTAGTCCTGAGGAATGGGAGGGACTGAGCTTCCTCTGGAGGCTGGCCCTAGTCTTGATGCATCCCTGGGGGATGATTTTCCATTGATCGGATCCGACTGTGTATGTCCCGATTTCTGTTTAAAAAAAAAAAAAAAAAACATAAAAATGAAGAAAATTACAGACTATATCTCAAATTATCCATCCAATAGGTCATTATATACTTGTTTCCTTTTGTTTGCTACAATGAGTAGCATGGCTCCTAAACACTTTTCAATTGGCTCGCCAAAGACTTTATTAATTTATTATCAATTCCTATACACACAAAATTAGAAAGTGCCAGGAAGTACTTTGGGAGTGTGATCTATCACAGCGGAGTAGGTGTGCCCGGAGCCAGGCCGTGGAATAAATTAAAACAGGCTGATTTGTCGAGAACCACAAAGGAAGGAAAAGGAAATACAGCTGGCATAGGTACAGATTCGGGAAGTTTTCTCTGTGGGTTATTGTGTGTAGCTGTTCTATAGGAGTCAACAACTCAATACAAAGGGTCAAAAAATGAGCACAATAGGTCCCCTTTTTGGAACAGTGGACCAAGTCCCCCCTGAGGTGTGTGCGATCCTGATGACCAATTTCAAGAAAAGTCTAAACCTGTGCTTGCCAAAAGGGTTTCCAAGTATCAAGTATTGTTTTCTGTCTCTCTACATTGAAATAAATCTATCATAAACATTATGGACTGTTCAAAACAGGAGCAAATAATTATTTTCCTCACTGTATATGAAATGTCATTCTTTACCCTGAAAGTTGAAACACATTCATAGGAGCAGAAGTTCCTTATAGTGCCATCCACCATTGCCAGATGATACTGAGGAACAGCTACAGACTTGCACAGACAGCATGGGAATGCAGCCCCTGCAGAATGGACATTAAACAACATTCAAGAAAATGTACATGTACATTTCACAGTCTTTGACTGGGTATTTGTGACATATCCTACCTGTCAACGTGTGTAGCGGTGGTCGGCTCATTTGCACACAAACAGGTGAGCAGTAAAGCTGAACTTTTCCCTTTTCGTCTCGCTCCATGATGCTTGTGGACACTATTGCAGCCTTGTGACAGTTGGCACACTCAATCGTCTTTCTGCAAGACTGAAGAGGCAAAATGGGTTTACTTTTATCACCGTGGGGGTGGTCGTGCATAAAATAGGAACTTCCACACACCTGTTTGTAAGTGCCAACACATGTGGGACCGCAAAAGTTGAGCTCAGATTTGTCAATTGTGAGCGTATGACAGGAGGCCGAACTGCTACTACAGTAAAGTCCACAGCCTTCACAACAGTTCATGGCTAACTGTCGCATCTTGCGCCATGTTACAAAACAAGCATCACTGCAGAGGGTGTGCAGACGACCTTGATGGCTGACTTCATGCTGAATCTGGTAGAGAAGAAGGTTCAATAAAAGATAAAGAAAATAAAAGATACACATGTGGCTCGGCATTCAATATAAAAAGGAAGCAGAAAAACAAAAAAATTAAATGAAAGCTCACATCATTGCAATTACCTTATTGGTGACTCTGCACACACTGCAAACAAGATTTTCAGACTGTCGCTCAGCAGGCTTCTCTGGTGGCTTCTCAGGCCTCTTTTCTGGTTGTTTATCAACCAATTTTTCAGGGGGCTTTTCATTTTTTTTTGCCCTGTGTCTAAAAATGGACAAACAGTGCTGACTGCAAAAGTGCAAGTAGGTGTTGTCGTCAGCCGGAATTGTAATTGTGTCCCGAGCCCGAAGGATCTCGCTGCAAAAACAGAATGAATGTAAGAACATGTAAGGCAAAGATTGTGCTGTAGTACAAGACTATGATGGCAAAGGTGCAGAGACAAACCAATTAAGCCGTGTTTTACGGTGCTCTAGTATACAGTAACTGTTTACAGCAAAAGATGGGTCAGAAACGCTTACCTGTTGCATAGAGAACAGAATTGGTTCTTGTTGGCTGGGGGCAGATGGCCAGTGAGACAGACCGTGGAGCAGAAAAGTTGTGTCGAGCCTTTTCTTTGGAATGCTGTTTGACCTTTTAGCAGAACCTAATCACAATTGCAAAATCATGAAGCAAAGTACATTAAGTCCCACCTGTGTGGTGTGGGTGTAAAGGTACCTTAAAGCATCCACTGCAGCGTACACTGCCAGCAATGGTTGGTGCAGGTGGCCGAGGGGCAAGGGGTGACAAAACTGAAAGAGAAGTTGAAACTGGAACGGGAACCGGAACGGGAACTGAAGGCCTGACAGGAAGGGGAGCCACAGCTTGGAGAACAGCACTTCTACCCGGAATAAAAATGGCTGTTGGTGGCGGAGGAGGTGCAGTCACTTGAGGGATGAAAAGAAAGAAAAAGGTTAATATGCCCCTCAATGGACTGTCTGAATTTGACTGTGAAAGTTCATAAAATGTGGGTTTGGAATCGACACATTAAGGACAAAAAAACAAAAACAAAATATTAACTTACCCACAGGGGGCACAAGTGTGTTCCCTCCACCAACAGAGTAAACTGAACTGATCCTAAGCTCTTCCTGAAAACACAAATTAAAGTTCAATAAAAATATGAGAATTTATGACTACACATTTTATCTACGCAGTTCAGATACAGCTAACTTTGTTTTTTTTAAATACAGTTAGAAAACAACTCACAGTACTGATAAAAGACAAATGTTAAGCAGTTCATACAGGCACCTTTAAAACAATGTGTTCAAGAAGGGTTTGCCACCGACCTGCCCCACCTAGATCTCGCCTTCAAAGGCAGTATCAGAACCACAACAGGGTTGGGATTATATTGTGTACAGTACATAGTGAATGCTATATGTCATACCCTTGACACTTTACCCTTCTTCAACTTGTCAATGTACTCTGAATTCACATCCGTTAAGTCTATTTTGTCTTTTAGCCGTTTCCAAGCTAAGCCGTTGACAAAGGAAGGCTTATTTTTACATCCTCCAAAAAAAGAGCTTTACGGACTGCTTTTATGGACTTTAAATCTACTGGCCTCCTGCCTGCTGTAGCCTGGTCCTCTGCTAGCTTAGCCTGGCCTTCCGAATGCTGAAGCCTGGTCCTCTGATAGCCTGAGCTTTCCCTCGATCTGCTGCAGCCTGGACCTCAGCTAGCCTTAAACTGGCCTTCCACCTTTTGCAGCCTGGTCCTCTACTAGCTTTGCCTGGACTTCCGCCTGCTGCAGCGAGCCTGGGTCTTTGCCAGCCTCAGCCTGGCATTCCATCTGCTGCAACCTGTGATTCAGCTAGCCTCAGCCTGGCCTTCCACTCGCTGCAGCCTGTCCTCTTGTACCTTAGCCTGGATCCATGGTAGAAAAATGTACAATGACAGAAGACAATTATGCCCTTATAGCTCTAGCATGTTTTTAGAGGTGTTCCGAAACAACTTGAATATGGGCCAATACTGATAAACTGATCTCAGCACGAATCACACATACTTCTATTACATATTTTGTAGGATGGAATGTAAGAATAGACTTGATGAAGTGATATTACTTAAAGGGAGAACAATAATCAGCAACAGTAAGTATGAGAAAAAATTACATCTTTAAGCATCTGAGTTTCTTGTGTAATACTGCTTCAAACGCACAGGTTTGGTTATATGAAACTTCCCCAGGTCTTCCCCTTACAAATTTGCCCAACGATCTTAAGAGAATTTGAAATTCTTACTACTTCGTAAGAATGCTGCGTCAAACGGGTGTTTTATCACTCAAATGTAGTTAGAAAACAGAAGGAATATTAAAACTGTTAGAATGCAGTCATAATACTTCAAAAGCACTTAAAACGCTGTACAAATACCACTTCATTGCCGTCTGAAGTCTGGTTGGAAGGTGCCTTGAATGCCGTATGAATTCGCCTCAAATGCAGTCAGTGATTAGTTTTTCCATGTTGCATAATACAAGTAATATGAAATATTGAGCCAAGATCACACCAACATGTAACATTTAAAATCTTTATTTGTACATACAAGACATGCAAAATATTTACAAGTACAATCACAATCAAGACAATTTATGGTGTTTTATTAAGGAATAACTCAATATCTACAGGCGTGTAACAATAAAGATGAATTAAGTTACATCCAAAACATATACAACATGGGAACCTAAGAGGAAAGGGAGGAAAAGGAAAAATAAGAGCATTTGTCCTGTAGAAACACTATCCACATAACATCACACATGTTCTGACTACTCTGACTGCTGGGTAGGGGTTGGAGAGTGCACAACTGGATGAGGGGTGTTAAGTTCTGGATTGTCACCAGACTGGTTGATGTTGAAGAGCTGGGTGAAGCTGTGGATGGATGTTGATGAAGGCTGTGGCAATGGGGTGCTGGCAGACAAGACGGGCTGAGGAAACTGTGGTCTGATGGGAGGCTGTTGCTGGACCCAGTTGGCCTCTTGTGAGCCCCAGACAGAAGATGCTTGATGAATTTGCGCTGGCCACTGTGATGTATGAGGCTGCCAGCTCACTGAAGGACACTGCTGGCTGCTGGGCCCTGGGATAGGTGCAGCAGGATAGGGTCTATGGAACTTTTCTTGCTGTTGTTGCTGCTGCTGAATCTGCATGGGAGGCTGCTGCTGAAGCTCCAACTGGTACTTCTGTAGCAGACTGTTGACTTCATTCTGGAACCTCAGCCACATGAGAGGAGGAAATGTGTAGGAGACCTCCTTCATGAAGTCCGCAAAGGTATCCTTCTGGCGTTGTAGGGGTGTCTTCTCAGCCTTGGATAGCTTGTCTAGCAACTGTCTTTGCAATTCAACAATGTTGTTCCTGGTTGTCTCAATGTCATCAATAGGCCTGGACCCAGACCCCAAGGAAGTGTCTGCATCAGATTGAGTGGCTGCACAGGGATGACATTCAGCGGTGTCACAAAGCTGTGATTGGGCAGCTCCAGCGGCTGCCAGAGCTGCCCTGGATTGGATCTTGGCCTTCATCTGTCCAGAGAACAGATAAACTTACATAATTTGAAAAAAATCTGGACCATGGTTGTAGTTTCATCATAAATACCAAAATAAGATAAACGAGATAAAATACTTACACGGAGAGTGACCCTCTTTTTGACATGGATGATTAGGTGGGGCCTGAGAAATTCGAAATTGCGGAGGATCCAGTTGTCCCTTGCAGTCAGTTCATTGTTGCAAGAGCCTGAGGGAGTCTGCTTCAGCTTGCCAAATCTTGATCTCATGTTTGCGTACCACTTCTTCAGCTGGTCACTGGTCTTGCCCATCTCCCTGGCCTTCTGCTCCCACAGTCTGTCCTTTAGGCCCTTCTTCATGTAGTTAGGGTGCTTCTTGTTCAGCAGGCAATCTTGCTCAGGGGCTTGGAGCCAGTCAACCATCTCCTGCTCCTGCTTCTCGGTGAAGTCAGCTGTCACCAGCTCCCGCTTGCGTTTCTTATGAGACCTGGCAGCCTCACTGGGAGGAAGCTCATCCTCACTGTCAGAGGATGACTGTGCTGCTGGATGTTGGACCTCGGCCTCAATCTCCACCTGGGAAGCAGGGGAGGAGCAGTGGACTCAGCTTCATACTCTGAAGGTGCTGAGACATCATCAGGAGCTGGCTCTTCAGGGGCTTCTTTGGTTGCAGCACCTCTGCCCTGTCCACGCTGGTGGCCGGTGGTTGAGTTCCTCACACTGGCTCCTTTTTTCCTTGGCAGCATGACATGATGTGAATAAAGCGACGCTACAATGGTGGATGACGTTTCAACGGCAGCTGGCTGCAATTTTATGCATTCTATACGGTGTTCCAAATTACATCCGAACTCATTCAAGGGACAACTCGGACATTAACTGCATTTGAGGCGCATTCCAGTTATAATTGAAATATTGTGACAGCATTTGAAGTGATTTCCAGCTGAATTCTTTTAATATCATAATATATTCCCAAAGCAATTGAGATGCATTCGAGGTGCATTCCAGCTAATTCGAGGCATATTTAGTACATTCTGGCAGGATTTTAATTGGCTTGCCGTTTCAGTTCTCTCTCAAATGTGATTTGAATGTTTGCATGCTGTTTGGATACTTAGAATATTTAAAATGCAGTCAGGGTGCAGTTAGAATACCTTACAATTGCTGTTCGATATTCTTCCACTTCGAATGCACCTGCAAAGTTTTTAGCATGATAATATTCGAGTCAAATGCACTCAAATTGTAGAATGCACTATCCAGGTATAAACCAGGAATTTTTATTTTGACGCCATTCCGGCTCATTCTGCATGTAGTGACTAGGGCTTAAAGATGTTTCCCCTCTCTTCCTGGTCCAAGTTCAGGTGCTTTCATTCAACTTCTCAGATACACCATCTACTGAAAACCTCTATATACACTTTTTGTTCCAATAATTTTTGAGTTTGTGAATAAAAATGCATTGTTCTTGAGCAGGACGTGGATAGGATACAACGCTTTGAATACATTAAAAGTAAATACATCCTCTATGTAGCTGCATAACTGGCCCTTTAAATGCAACATATTTAAGAATTTTCAATTGAAAAATGTCTGCAATTTGGGTTGCTACTCGTCAGTCAGAGGTGGTGGTGGGTCCCACAGCCAAAGCAGTTGAGAACCACTGGTCTATGTATATGACATTTTATGTCCAGAATTTCAGTGTTTTGGGGGTGAAACATTTTCTCAAGAAATAGAAATGTAAATGCAGTGTTGTTTCCTACCTCATGTGTGTAAATCAGGGCTTAAAGTAAAAAAAAAAAGTCTTAAGCCTGAACTTTTTTTCCCCCGCAAAAAAAATACATGTATACAAACACACACGGATAGTATACGTCTGCACCAAAAACTACTAAAATATAATTGTGAACATGAACCCCCCCCCACACTTAATGCGAAAAACGTACCATATACCACCCAGAAGTGCATACAATTCTACACAATTTCCCAAGCCTTACTTACCTTACCGTTTAAAGCAAATGTGAATGTTACATTGTCAACAGCCTTAACGTTAGCAAGTTAATGCTAACAGAGGCAACAAGAGCACGCCCAACCGCAGCCGTAAATAGCAACTAAATGCAGCGTAACAGAATAATCTCCCAGTCAAACTCCGCTATTACTGATAGTTGATAACAGCATATGAAACCCAGTTGAGGTGAAAGGTAGAGTGTTTACAAAGCAAAATACGGATGCAACTATGTTCAGCCTCCTCCTCCTCCTCCGCCGCAACTTGTGAGGGTCAGGCAGACCGCTCTGTCTCCACCCCCGACTGCTGAACGCCAGTAAATCATTGGCATGCGCTGCGGTATCACAAAGAAACGCAGCTTTCTGAAATGTTTTCATTGTTCCCAAAATACAAATTTTTCAAAGTATTTGTTCTAATTAATTATTCGTAAAAAAGTCATTATTCCTGCCGTTCCGAATACCGTATTGGGTTCGGCTCCACCCCTATAGCATACACTAGCTTCTTGGAGCACAGCACACAAAAACATGCACCTTTCCCTGAGTTGTCTTGAATGCAGCATAATCGTAGGATTGGACAGTAGAGGTTTTTAGGAATCAGAGCCCTCCCGCATAGCTACAATGAGTTTGTGTTTGTCTGGGTCCGGCAGATTTGTTTTTTCTTTTTTCGTTGGTCATATTGAAATGCCGGAGATCCAGCACGGTGTCGGAATACTTTAAGCCCTGGTAAATTCAGTTCAAATGTTATTATTTTGTATGCTAAGGAAAAAGTAAAAACTGCTGCTCTCGTTTTCATGGACCTCTATGTAGGTCAGTCATAAATACACACACACACTTTTGGGTACCATACCACACCATCATGCAAACAGTCTGCTCCGTAGCTGGTACATGCATTTGCGTCTAAATGAAAAAGTCTTATTTTCGAGCATACTTGCTTACTGCCCTCTACGAACATAAACAATCCCACAGGTTAGATTCCTGTTTTTGTTTGTGTGTAGCAGAAGATGAAGCACTTGTGCACATGTTCTTTCTTTGTTCTGTCTGTTTATAGTACCACATATGTGTGATGTATTAAAAATTTTCAACAAGTAATCCAACCTGAAAACATTCCCGCGTGAACTATTTGACTATTTACTGATACGACACACTGTGGACGTGACTTTTTTCAACTCGCCAAAAAACACTCATACCCGTGTGGACAGGGTGTCAGTGAACTGGGACCAAAGTAAGTAGTGCACTTCTATGCAGGTACTACAATATACAAAATATATATATATATGTATATGCTCTTCACTGCATACTTACCTCCTGATGCTCCAGTTCCTCTTTGACGTGTCTGATGGAGTTCTGAGGCAGTAAAGCAGCATCGTATCCCTCATCAATGGGCTCATCTTTCACTGTGACTTTGGGAGACACCGGATGGTTGCTGTCCTCCATAGGAGGCGGCTCTGAATGCTGTCATACCAAAGGGCAAAGGAAAAAAGAAAATGCAAATACTTAAAATGTGTTCACTGTCATTAATTTGTTGGTTGGCAAGCTCTACTTATCTCTTCTTTTTGATCAACATCTCAAAATTAAAACTATCATGAGGACACAGGAAAATATTTGTAATTTCATCCTTGGATGATATAAAGTAATTACTATTGTTTGCCTACCTCTCCTTGCTGACTGTCTTCTGTTTCTTCCGTCTGATTCAGGACTCCTGCATCTGATGAGTGTAAATGGGGAAAGATTACATGCAAAGTAATTGTCCAGAAACCTATATGAGTGTTGTACACGTTTGTACAGCTTGTATAACAGTGACAATTCAGGTGCTATCCTCAAGGAAACGTAATAAGGTCAAAATGGCTAAGTATTTTAGATTTTCAGCCTAGAATCCACAGGGATTGTGGTTGTGATTATTTTTTAGTCCCCTGAAAAGATATAAAATATCTGCACAAATGTGAGGAGTGTAGTCACTTTTGTGACACATGATACATATTTGATTTTCATTGTTCTCTACTTGCTGAATGTTAAATTACGTACATACTCTACCTTGGCTGCTTTCAGGTGTGTTATCCTTTGATGAGTGGGAAGTGTTTGCAGAGCTACTGGTTGCTTCCGTCTCTTGCTCCTCTACTCTGGGCTCTGGAGGAGAGGGATCTTCTTGAATTTGGTCGTTTTCTTCTCTCTCTTGATTGTTTTTGCACTTGGCTTTGTCACTGTCGACATCCTCCAGTGTCCCAGCTGGCAAGGAAAAGTGCCAGTCCTCTTCTTCTTCATCATCATCATCATCTTCTTCTTCTTCCTCCTCCTCTTCTTCTGGACCAAATGAAGGAAGGCCATCTAAAGCATCATCAAATGCTGCCTCTCCACTTCCTCCTCCTTCACTGGGTTGGATGGGAAATGAGGAGTGTTGGTCATTCATCTTTACATCTTGCCTGCTGCTACTGTTACTGCTGTCCTGTTCTAGCTGTTGTTCATCCTGTCCCGGAACTTCATCCCCTGCCTTTGTCTCCTCTTGACCCCCACTCCTAGAGGAGGTGTTGGAGCCTCGTGAGGAGTCAGCAAAGTCTCCCAAACCCATCACCTCATCAAACACTCTGGACAGGTGCTGCTGATGCTAAGGGGAGAAACAAAGAATCAGAAGCGTTCAAATTCAAATATTTGACAACAACTGTGGATGGAGGAGACGGATTAAGAGGCTGCATATTTGCATGGTATCTGTGGACTGCTATGCTATGCTATGCTATGCTGTGATGTATTAGGATACAATCCATTATTTTGTTTTTTTCAGCTCAATTACATTTCTGCAAGTTTCTGGTTGTTATCAATGTTTTTCTGAATTATCAAAATGCATCCTAATATAAATGTATCCCAACAGGGGTCAAGCAAGGATTTTTTTGTCTGAATGGGGGGGGGGCAATTGTGGTAATATGATGGGGAATGGTGATGATGTTGCAGTTGACATAAATACACAAAATTATTTTTGTACACGGGGATAAGATGTTCGTCACGTCTGAGTTAACCAGAGCATCTAAAGAGTATGGCTACACAACATAAACAAGTTAATCGTTACATGTGGATATGAACGAGACGCATTGAGCTTGATTATTGTAGGCCCCGGGTTGTCCAGTGGATGTTTAACCGCAAGCTCTTTTAGCATTTTAAAATATTAGCATTACAGCCGTCATGGCGTCTTAAAGACATTTTGACTGACTCGATCGAGCGTATTTTTATACGGCTTTATTGTGCATGTCAGCAATGCAAAACAACAATGTCCAAAACGCTGCAGAACTGCATCACCGAAATGTTGTTTTCTCACGTCTCCTTTATAGTAATCTAAAACATGTCGTCGTTTAATAATCGTAACACTTGCAGTCTCCGATATGCAACGTTGTGCTCGCATCTCTGCAACACAACTGCAAGCTAGCTTCACATAGTTGGAAGCTAACTAGCTTTAGCCTGAACACCATTTGTTCGCAACGACAAAGCTAACAATGACCAAAAATGGCAATTTGGGGTTAAGCATGGTGGATAATCTGACAGCGTTTTTGGTGGCCATGTGAAAATATACCCTAAGTACATTTTTACCTACCTTTAATCGTTTGAGTCGAAATTCCTCCGACTCCGCCATCTTTAATTATGCTGCAGTCATCTCGCTCCCAAACACCCCCACCTCTCCGTGGCCCTGCTCCTTGGGTTAGCAATTTAGCTAGCAACCGGCAACTACAGACATTCCCGCGGGAATTGCGAATGGGTCTCCTGCCTGTTGATAACCCCTGGACCGGCGTTTCAGACCGACTTGGGGGCTTTTGGGCTTTGCCTTTCAAACTATTTTAACATCGACAATACGCCAACAAAACGCAAATGCTAACGGTACAAATTGCTAGCACGCGAACAAACGTGGATACATTAATAATATTAGTACATCTCATTTTAACAGACCGTTGCGAAAGGAATACATCTTAATTTGTTCTACAACCAGATTAAATGCCAAAGATAACACTTAGTACGATGGTGCCAAATGCCGTAAGTGCAATACTATGAATTTGCATCATGTCATTTAAATGTATGCAATTTAGTACGAGGCTACTGGCTAAAATGCCAACATGCTAGCATCTAGCAATATGGTACGATGTAGTCACTGTGGATGTGGTGTTACGTCACGACATGTCAATACATGCGTGAAATAGCCAAATCGTGTTAACATGCAAAACTTTACCTGTAGGGGTGCACTGGTCTGGTTGGTCTTTGCAAGGGTGTGTGTCCTCCATCGGCGTTTCGCTGCCTCGGAACGCTTTCCCCTCCGCGGCATTATGTCAACTAAAACATAGCAGAAAACCGTGCAGAAGAAGACACATTCAAACTCCTTGGACAATGAGTGGATGCGTCTGTAGGTGTAACGTGTATTTGTGTGTTGGTATTGGTTATGCGCTACCATTTGTACCGTATATGTATATTATGCTATTTGGTATAAAGATATAGTTAAACTGCAAAAATGAATACGATTTGACGGAGACGTCTTCAAACTAGACAACGTTCACTTTGCCTTTCACTTCGGCTTCTACTTACAGTGAAGTGTCTCAATTCGCCCACTTTCGTAATTACGTTTATCGTTTGAGTGCATAAGTGTACATACAATGTTTCGCCAGTACCCGGATGTTTTACACTCAATACCCGAATGGAGTCATGACAAGACCTCGACCACCCTCAATCCTTAAAACAACAAAACTCTCAATTATCGCCTTCACAACGGAAAAGAAACTTATGGAGAAAAATTGAGAAAAATATATATAAATCAAAGAAAAACATGAAACGTTTTATTCCCACCCTTTCTCTCCCATTGTTTCCTTGTGTATTATAGTACACATTTTTATATTGTTCCATCTTGAATAGTAATGACAAATTTACTGCCATTGACTTTGTTATAACATTTAAATAATAAATGGACGAAGAGATAAGGAAGTGGATCAATATTGCGATCGTCACTTCCTATAAGTCTGCAAAGATTAATGAATTTGGGCCCACCCGACACGACACTGATTAAAGAACTAAGTACGCGGAATACATCACAGGCTAGGCCCGTGAACCACACATTTACTTCCCCAGTACGCCCTGCGCAGTTGTGGCCGCCATGATGGTGAGCAGAATCCAGAAACATTGTATTCTGATCATGCACTCAGCACACACTTACGCCATCAATTGTGCCAATGTGCGGTCCTTAAGACCAGATTTGTCACCGTGTTTCAGGCTTGCCAAAGGCAGGTATGTGTAATAAAAACGTGTAAAACTAAGTGTGTATACTGTGCATGGCAGTGGACAACCGAGCCCCGCCCACATGTCTTGCTTACCATCATGGCAGACGTTCCATACGCTTGCCAAAAACGACAGTCTCTTCCACGTAAGAGTCTTGGTAAACATATTTTGACGTGTACTGACGGAAGTACTCCATTTGAGACACAGCGTGTCTGTGTTGTGTTTCCGTTGTTCGGCAAATGACAAGTGCTAGAGCGACAGGCGAACCGACATTTGTTGTTTATTGTTTGGATACAATTACGTTCCTTATTTTACCATCGCGCTTATTGGAAACCGCCGGATGAATGGCCACGACCGCAGTAAGAGCAGTGGCTGCAGCGGGTGGCCAGGCGTCTTTGTCTCGGTTCAGGGGTGCTCTGGTCGCGGCTGTGCTGGGCGACTGTGTCGGCGGAGAGTTTGAGGGAGCGGAGGACGTTCCGATGGAGAATGTATTGCGGCACATAAACAGTCTCGACGACGAGGCGAAAGAGAATGGTAAGTGTCATTGCTGCGACATCAGATACTATTGAGCTCCAATACAAGGTCACGAATATTTGATAAATAGGGGAGCATCACATTGGTAGACAGTTACCCCATTTAGTTGCATGAGAGGGACACGAAAATAATCTAAAAAATACCTGTCCCCCCACCAAATAGTGCTTAATGTTGTCTCCTACCCTTTTCCTTTTCGCGCACTTCCACACTTAACAGTAAGGCAAAAAGCGATTTGCCGTAGGTTCCCGGATTTTGCACTCAACTGTCCCCAAATGGTGAATGTTGCAGTTGGAGCTCAACCACCCTCAATCATCGCCATCTTGGCTAATAGTAGAACAGTGGGGACTAACCTCTGTGGTTGCAATTCACAATAAGGAGAGAAGAAACATTTAAATATTTCAATCACCATTTTCGTTAAAGGGGAGCCATTATACTCATTTTTCGACCCTTTGTATTAAGTTGTGATCTCCTACAGCTACACACAGAAAAATAACCCACACAGAAAACTTTAGATTCTGCATAATCTGCACCTATTCTAGCTGTTTTTCCTTTGATTTGTGCTTCCTGCCAAAACTGACTGTCTTAATTCCACACACACCTCTGGGCATGCCCACTCTGTTGTGATTGGTCACATGCCCAAAGTGCTTCCTAAATATATAAGGAAGTCCGCCCCTCTGACATCACAAAAGGGCGGTTTTACCACGCCTTTTGAACCAGCATTTTGAGCCATCCCAAACATCTTTCATGGCTCACTTCCAAATGCGCAAACCTCATGATCTGAAACATTGACATAATTTAACACAATAATACAACATAACTACATTTATAGGTCAGGAAAGTGGAAAAAGCACAATAGGGCCCCTTTAAGTGTGCAATGACAGGAATGGATTTGGAAGAGCACTACACTGAACTATGTACGATTACAGGCTGTGTTTCAATTTCTGCTCAATATGTGACTATGTATAAGCTATTAACACTGCACAATTTTTTAACATTAAGTACCACAAATATATTACTGTTGTTGCACACTTACCAGAAATAAAGAACACAAGATGTTTCATTTTCTTCTGTTCATTTTAACTGCAACCAATCGAGGTAGTCCATTGTAGCCTCCATGCATAGCCACAATGCGATGGCTGAGGGTGCTTGGTGTCCATCGTTGCACACTCACCATTTGGGGAGTGTTGCGTGCAACATCCAAGTACTGAGAGCACACTGCATTCTGCCATACTTCTCACACTTATTCACTCAAAATGCTAAATGCAAGTATGGAAGGAAACACAGCCCGTGTGTGTTTGCACTGGTCTGTTCTAGGTACCCTTGAGTACAGTGATGACACAGCCATGGCCCGTTGTGTGGTCCAGTCTCTGCTGACCCGGTCTGGCTTTGATGAACAGGACATGGCTCGCAGGTAGACAAAACACTAACACTTATGGGGCAAATTTTGTTCCACTGGGTTGTGAAGTAAACTGTAAACAGTGGTTTCATTCAAATGGGAAAATGTTGGGCTTTTCCAGGTTTGCAAAGGAGTACAGCTTGTCCCCAGGTCGTGGTTATGGCTCTGGAGTAATCCAGGTGTTGAAGAAACTGGCATCCCCTCAGCTCACTGACGTGTACCAGCCAGCCAGGGACCAGTTTAATGGTCGGGGCTCTTTTGGGAATGGGGGAGCAATGAGGGCGGCCCCCTTCGCGCTGGCCTTCCCTGATCCAGCTGATGTTAAAAAGGTGAGCACAGAGAGAATCGACTTTTAGACTTGCACGTTGGAGCTATTGCCTTGTTTGTCACATCCATAATTGAATTCATATAACAAAACTCTCTTTTCTTCCTAGTTTGCTCGTCTGGGTGCCATGCTCACCCATTCCTGTTCTCTGGGCTACAACGGGGCAGTCCTACAAGCATTCGCGGTCCACCTAGCCCTGCAGGGTGCCTTGGACCTGCCTCAGAAGTTCATCAACACACTAATCGCAGAGATGGAGGAATTTGAATGTGATGAGGCAGCACGGAATGATGCCAGAATGTAAGTAACAACATGTCTCGGCACAAACTGGGAGGTGGGGGGCAAGAGCCAGGCTCATTCTACAATAGACATGGAGGAACCAAAAACGTCTATAGTAGAGGACTTTAAAAAAAAGCTGTGGCTCAGTAATTTGGAGATATTGAGCATCGATTGGACACATACATTTTTCTGTTAGTTTCTTAGGAGAATGGAAAATGCAACATGGTTTGCCATCTTTGAAGGAGTGTCCTATCACATCATTAAAGATATACTGTAGTCCCTGTTGCAATGGTGGAGAAAAGCAGGTTTAAAAGCTGACTCGTGATATTAGCTGCCTAGTCGCAACTACTTTGCACGAGAAGGATTACCACAATTGTACCAGGAAGTCAGACAGACAGACTTGCTACAGTGACCCATTTTGATTTGACCAGCGATATGCGGTCAAGCAGGACGTGCAAACCTTACATGAGCTTGACAGTTCACTTCATTAACGACTGGGAGATGAAAACCGCGTGTATCCAAGCTAGCTATTCACACCGGTGAGCATATAGCTGAAACACTTCATGATGCAATTGCATGCTGGAGCAATTGCTGGAAACTCCAAAAAATACATCTGGTTGCTGTAACTACTGTCATCAAGGCGGATGAGCTAAACAGGTGGTGGCTTCGGTCACAGACTGCACTTGGCTATTAAGTGCAATGCTGTTAAGCGTACTCGGATCTTGTACTTGAATAAAAGCGATTACAGAGGTTGTTTACTAAGTTCTTAGAACTCTTCAGAATGTTCTGTACCTCTTCAAAACATTCTCTCCTGGCATATGGAGTTATAGAGAGTTAAAATTATTGATTATCTCAACACTAAGTATTCCCACCCACCCACTAGTGGTCTGTTGGACATGGCTTCTTTTGTGGATCAATGGTTCAAGACAACCTACATCTCCAGTGAAAGTGCTGATGCAGGAAAAGAGCTGTCTTGGAGGTGGAGTCTCTACTGCCCAACCACTGTGTTCCCACCGCGGCCAAGCCTACAGACCAAGAGACAGCAGCAGACCCGAAAGCAAAGAAGACATTGGCAAACTTCTTCAAACAGCACACAACAAGTCCCCAAAGATGGGGGAAATTGAAAATGAGCTGTCAAGGTACTTGCAGCTAGGAAGTGGGGATAGTGACACAGAACCACTGAAACAGTAGAAGCACCATGAAGTTGTCTTTCCAGCAACGAGTCAACTATCTCTTGGTACCACCCACCAGTTCGCCCTCTGAAAGGGTGTTCAGTTGCAGTAGCAATATTGTCACCTGCCATAGAGCATCCCTGCAGTTGACAAGTTGGTGTTCCTGTCACAAAATCTTGGGAGGAAATAAGGAAATGCTTATCTCCTCTTAACATGTTTACCTAAAAAATATGACTGTTTGAAGTAAAGTATTTTTTTTAGTTTCTGGTGATGATGAAAATGTTCTTAAAGCAGGCACTTTTTGTCTGTTGGCACAGCCTGAAAGAAGCAGAGAAGCCATTCTGTGACCGCCTTCATCGAGTCAGAGATTTGATGGACAGGAACAAGGTCACCATAGAGGAGGTCATCTCTGAGCTGGGTCAGTACTAATCTTTGAAAATCTACATTTAGGGCATACAGTTTAAATTACGTATGAGTTAAACTTATCCAAGTTGCATTCACATACTATAGCACAAACATTGCAGATATTCATCTGTCTGTTCAGATTCACAAGCAGTCCAAACTTCTGTCACTCCATTCACGTAAAGCAGTGCTTGTCAATTATTTTATGTCATGCCCTTCCCTCTCAGGGAAGTCACCCCCCCGATTTGAAATGCTAGAGAAAGTAATCTATTCACCAAACTTGAAACTCAAACCAGGAAAATGCAACAAAATGGAGAGCCCACAAACATATTCAAGAATCAAATTGCATGTTGAGTACTATAAAATGGTCATGTTGGCAGGTCCGCACGAAAATGAAAGCTTTCATCGCTATTTGAGAAGCATTGACGTAAAGTAACACGCATAATGCAAACGTCTATCTGCCCATTCACGAACAATAACACACAATGCCAACATCTACAGTATCCGTCAATTTACACACAATAACATACATATTGCAAACGTCTATCTGCCTTTCTGTCAGTCCATTCACATAGAATAACAAGCAATAATGCAAACATTCATCTGTCCATTCACACACAACAATGCAAACATCCAGGTTTCCCACTACATGGATTGTGGTGCACCGCCACGGCAAAATAACACTTTTTAAACATGAAAACGGCGTTCAGTAATTCATTGTATGAGTGAACTTCACAATAGCAATGTTTTCTACACATTAGTTTGTTAAACTATTATTTAATGATTAATTAGAATTAGAAAATGTGCTCATTGAATGAAGGTTTTGTAATATGTTTCCTTGACTTTGGAGGCATTGTCCTGCACATAGTTTAATAGTTTAACTTTTAATTTCTTATAACTGTCATGTTTGATAGCAAATGCTAACTGTATATAATACATGAACTCTTATGTATAATGAACGCAACGCCACGTATTTAGAATGGCATCCGACTGAGGTTATGTACACAACTATTTAGGAATTATCTGTAATTATCTTTATTGCCGTGTTGATTTGAATCGGGAATTACTGAATTGATTCACCTTTCTTGTTAACAGTCCGAGTGTGAGGCAGGTCAGGCGTCGAAGGTGCCTCGTACATATTTATGACGTCATCCGGTCGCATGGAATTATCTTGAATTATCTTCGTTTGAGTACTTGTCACCGTTTCCTCGGTGCGTTGTTTTCGCCTCATAAATCGGAGACACCACGACGGTCCACCTGAAAAGTCTTCAATGTTCTTTTCCGTGGCGATTGCTTTGGCTTTTAGTTGGATCTGCACACTGGAAACACTTCGTCCGTCTGCTCTTTGTTGATTTACCCAGTCTGCAAGCACGCTTTCTAGTTCAGGCCACTTGCATTTCTTACCTCTGAAAGCTTTTACTGTCTTTTTGGTTTTTGTCAGCTTTTCATGTTGATGTCTCCAACGTCTCACCATACATTCATTTATACTAAGCTTACGCGAAGCAGCCCTGTTTCCTACTCTGGCAGCCAAATATATCGCCTTTAACTTGAAGGCGGCATCATATGCGTTTCGTCGGGTGTTTTCCATGATCGAAGTTTGTGACTACCGGGTTGTCACTGCGCATGTGCAGAACGCGTCTACATACGGGCGACCTCGGTGGTGAAGCGCATGTGCAGAACGCGTCTACATTCCGATACAGTAGGAGGCGGTATGCAACTAAACGTTCGTCGATCGGTTGCATTGAATTATTGAATGATTCCATCTATTTTGATTACCTGTAAGCTTTGAAACTGTGAATGTAAAATACTAATTAGTTTTTATTTATTATAGTATTTTTAAAAGTTTAGATAGATAGATAGATAGATAGATAGATAGATAGATAGATAGATAGATAGATAGATAGATAGATAGATAGATAGATAGATAGATAGATAGATAGATAGATAGATAGATAGATAGATAGATAGATAGATAGATAGATAGATAGATAGATAGATAGATAGATAGATAGATAGATAGATAGATAGATAGATAGATTAGATTAGATTCAACTTTATTGTTATTGCTCATGTCACTGGTACAGGGCAACAAAATGCAGTTAGCATCCAACCAGAAGTGCAATTTTATAAGTACCTTAGTAGTAAGTAAATGTAGAAAAAAAATGGACAGATCTATGTAAAAAACTATGACTATAATACAGTGATCATATGTACAGGGATATAAATGACTATAATATGGCTATTGTAGATTATACAGATTATAAACAGTATGGATGTGACAATATATAATAACAGTAATATATACATTTTTTTAAGTGTGCTGGACCAGAAGGCACATGACTTCAGGTCAAATGAAGGTGCTGGGACTGTGAAACGTTGAGGAACCACTGCTCTATGACATTCAAATCATTGTACCTATTTTTTTAGGTAATGGCATTGCAGCACTCCAGTCAGTTCCAACTGCCATCTTCTGCGTTCTTCATTGCTTGCAGCCAAGGGAATACCTTCCAGAGAATTATGGTGGTGTGGAGCGAACAATAGCATACAGCCTTGCCCTGGGAGGGGACACAGACACTATAGCCTGCATGGCCGGGGCTATAGCCGGCGCACACTACGGCATCGAGGTCATTCCTCAAACCTGGATCCGCTGCTGTGAGGGGGCAGACGATGCTGATGTGGATGCAGAGCGACTTCACAAGTTGTACCGCCAGTTGTCAAAGGAAAACAGGACGAGATCAGGGAATCGGAGCAAAGAAGATACTTCGGAAAACCGATCCAAGTCTTCGCATGGCGCAGACAAGACAACCCAAACCAAAAACATATAAGTTACACAAATACTGTACATTCACAGACAGGACTGTTTCCGACTGTCACCTCAGAAACAGGGATGAAAGGCAAATTATTCTAACACAGCAAATTTCTTCCTTAATAATTCGATATATTGCATTGAAGAAGGCAATAGAGTATCTAATTTGACAAGCAAAATGCATTTCCTTCGTATTATAAAATGCCACAATCAACAACAATGACAGTAATGCAGAAATATGGTGTGTGCATCAACGTAACACATATATCTGTTCCTTTCCTAACCTTGTCTTTTTGTACTGAACCATCCCAAGTTGTTTCTTTGATCATTTTGGTGAAGAACCATTATTTAATAAAAAGGCCAATAAGTTCACCCCGTGTCTGTTATTTCAATTTTCAAGCCCCAGAGAGAGAAAGTCATCATCTATTCACATATGCAAATTTTACCATACAGTACATGGAAAAAATTATAATGTACTGGCATAAGTGCAATATTGGTATTACCTCTGAACTAATGGCTTCATTCATTCTTTCATTTTCTACTGCTTATCCTCACAAAGGTCACGGGGGTGCTGGAGCCTATCCCAACTGTCTTCAGGCGAGAAGCTGGGTACACCCTGGACTGGTCGACAGCCAATCACAGGGCACATATAGACAAACAACCATTCACACTCACATTCATACCTATGGACAATTTGGAGTCGCCAATTAACCTAGCATGTTTTTTGGAATGTTGAAGGAAACCGGAGTACCCGGAGACAACCCGGGGAGAACACGCAAACTCCACACAGAGATGGCCGAGGGTGGAATTGAACTTAGCTGTGTGGCATGCACGCTTATAGTGTATATCCTTGTGTTTAATTTCTCCAATCAGTGATTTTGTGGAAAATATTTCCATTGTCACTACTTTTTATTAGCTGTAGACTCAGCGAAAGTAGAATGTTGCATTTCAAAAAGCAGGCTTCAATGAAATTTATGCAATAATTTGAGTACTAAAGTGAACGGGATATGTGTCCTAAGTGTGAATTTATAATAATCCCTTTACAAAATAATCCACTTCCATTGCAGCTGCTGTAAATGTTATATTGCTACCTTAATATGCTTCACATGATTGTTTCTCAGTCAGAGGCTAAGTGATGGTGTTCAAATAATAAATACAGACCTTATAGCCTCAAAATCAGAAATCAGATGCAAGTCAGAAGGAGAACACTTGGTGGTGATAGAGCTCTACCAAAGTGAGTAAAGACTAGTGGGATGTGGATATGTGACTTTCATGCTTTCACAGCAATTCAAAGTTTATTTCAGATGAAGCAAGTGTACTTAATGTTGCTGTTTATTGTTGTATATTAGACATGACAGCATGAATGTGTGTAAAAGTCTCCACTTATGCTTCAGTATGTACAGTATAACATGCAAACTGCATACTTTGTTGCTGAGCGTGCAAATTCCGACAATATGGTGCTGTACCAAATTGATTACTGTCAGTGTCGATTACTGCCAATTTGGCAACACTGCCAATTTTATTTAACATCTTATTTAATCCTACCCTTCACCCATAACTCATTAGTTGTAATTCATTTGTTCACCTGTATTCCCAAATGTAGACGTTCCTAATTGTGAATGCACAGGAAAGTAATAAGTTCTAGCTATGGGCTACATGGGCAATTGCCAAGACCGGCATTCTCCACGGGGCTTGGGAAAGAAAAATAAATACTGTATATTTACTAATTCTCAGGGCTCACCGAATCCTCATCAAGTCAGCATATATGGCAGACCGGCAGCCTTTACAGGCGTGATCGTCGCGCCCCCAGAAAAGAGATCTGACTAAACGTTGGAGTACTGGTCAATGCTATTGAGCTATCCAACCACCATATATTTTGGGCTGATGTGCACCTGTGCATCCGTTACCTAAATAAAAAAAGATACTGTTGTAGTGATCGCCATTGACATTAACATTACTCTTAATAAAAGAAAAAGCAATATTAGACTATTAATCAACTATGGACCAATCAAACAAATCATCTTTGACTATGAAAATCATAAAAGTCAATAATAAAGAGTTTTCTATGACATTATCACAGTATTAGGAAATACATGCAGCCTTTCCTTCTCCAGGAAAAGCTTCAACACTTTGTTGGAAAAGTTTGATCGCCTCTTGGTGAGCTTAGGTATATAATGAAATAGGTATAAGTTAAAGGTTTTCTGCTACTGGCTTTTCCATGATAAAAGACCAGCACAGACAGTGACAATAACAAGCACCTATCTTCAGGATGCAGCGGTACTACAAGTACAAGTATATAAGAGATAAGATAAGATAAGATATGCCTTTATTCGTCCCTCAGTGGGGAAATTTGCATTGCACAGCAGCAAGAGTACACAGTTAATCATCAGTTCACAGTACTAATTAATCACAGTACATCAGTTAAGCAGTACAAAATACACAATATAGAAATATAAACAATATAAACAACCCAAGTATTAACAAAACCAACAGTTTTTCCCAGAGTTATATACAATACAGTATGTAGATAATATGAAACGAGATGAGATATATGACCAGTCTATACACTGAGATCTTGCTAGTGAGTTAATATGAGGCATTATGGAAATACTTCACATAGAACTTAGTATATTGCATTTAGAGCCCTTAATTGCACACGGAGGTTGATCAGATATTGCACAGTATATGTGTTTCATTGTCCGAAAAGAATAATGATGTCACCCTTACATTCAAGACATTACACTGGCTGTAGAAAGTCACGGTGTGTTATAAATTATATTATTACCGACATGCTGACAAACAGAAACTGGTGGGAACCATAATGCAACTCAAGTGTGCAGTGTGATGGGGTGCAGGCGACAGCCTCATTTAATCAGAAAATGTGCAAATTCAGTGATTTTTACTGAAGAAAATGTTAGAAACGACTGCATTTGTGCTGAAAATACATTTAAAATACAGTTCAAAATGATCATGTTTGTTTTAGGTTATGTTGTTTTATTCATTCATTCATTTTCTACCGCTTTTTCCTCACGAGGGTCGCGGGGGTGCTGGAGCCTATCCCAGTTGTCTTCGGGCGAGAGGCGGGGTACACCCTGGACTGGTGGCCAGCCAATCACAGGGCACATATAGACAAACAACCATTCACACTCACATTCATACCTATGGACAATTTGGAGTGGCCAATTAACCTAGCACAGGGGTCTCAAACTTTACTTGGGGGCCACTGGAGATAGGGTCTGGTCTTTCCAAAAAAAAAAAAAAAAAAAAAAAACGCATTTATTAAAAACAGAAAAATGAATAAACTTTGCTTTGGTTTCGATTTTCTACAATAAAAGCTCTCATAAAACATTCCACTGTTCTCAAATATCTTACTTTTTATTTTTCTACACAAAATAAGATGAAAAATAAATAAACAAATCAAGAATAAAGAAAATCAATCAATCAGTAATAAATAAATAAATATAATAATAACAACAAAACGGCAAATAATAAAAACTTAAGAAACCACATATAGTTGGTGGGTAGACAAATTATTTTTTTCAGATTAAAATTAACAAAGCATTATTAGAGCCCTGTAGACATGACAAAACACAACTATAGTCACATTTATACTCTTTTTATTTACAACATATTGCGCAACTGCAGGGTCTTGAGACACATGCTAACTTGCAAACTAGAGAGCTAGGGACCTAAACGGTAGCCTTCAAGTTATTTCCTCTAAACGTAAATAGCCAAAAACTTACCACTTCCACACGGATAGGGAGGATAACTATTAACAGTTATTTAACTTTAACATGAACATTAATCAAACGTAATATTTTTTTCTGGGTACATGATAGCATCCATATCAAACTTGCGCGGGCCGCACTAACATTAAACTTTCATATCAAGGCGGGGGCCTCAAACTAGTGTCCTGCGGGCCACATTTGGCCCGTGGGCCGCGTGTTTGAGACCCCTGACCTAGCATGTTTTTGGAATGTGGGAGGAAACCGGAGTATGTTAGAATTATTCATTACAAAAATTGTCATCATGACTGATGAGGCGCTCTCTCTGCTGTTTGGCCTCCGCCAAGGCTGCCCCCGTCACCGGTTCTGTTCATTATTTTCACTGACACAATTTCTTGTCGAGTGAGGGGAAAAAAATTATCGTGAAATGGACAGTCTGCAATAGCACCGTCGCTGAACCAGGCTGTCGTGAGCCAGAAGGCAAAGCTCTCAATTTACCGGTCGATCTCCGTTCCTACCCTTACCTATGGTCACGAGAGTAAGAGCACGAGTGAGAAGCAGCAGCCCACAGGGGAGGAGAGCGAGAGACCTTGAAAGACATCAGCCAAATAGAAGCTGCAAGGGCTGTTAAGAGGGGGTTGGCACCACTTGCGAATAGACTTCTTACCTCACACCTAGTGGGAGAGAGGATTGACAGTTCAGCATCACTTTGAATGTGTTTGCTCTTTTACAGCCAAGACCATTTTAAAAGCTCTTTTTATATACTATATATATTTATATACATTAGGATGAAGAGTGGAGATATAGTTGAGTTGATTGAAGACCCTTAATTAACCATGAATGTGAATGAGTGTGAATGTTTGTTGATCCATATATAACAGGATAGATGGGTGAAAGTGAATGAATCAATCCCCGACAGATGCCTTGTTTTCAGCTGAGCGTGAACACAGATGTTTCTTTAATGAGTTTGTCTTTGAGAAACATTTTTTAACTGCATGGTTAAGCAAGAAGGTGAGAAAACTTTCCCCCCCCCAAAATGAACAAAACAAGTCTGATCCTGATCCTGATGTGGTTTCAGGTCAGAATTCATTGTTTGACATAGCGTGTTATTGACTGGTTAGTGCACAGGCCTAACAGCTAGAAGACCTGAGTTCGATTCCACTCTCTGTCATCTCTGTGTGGCGTTTGGATGTTCTCCCTGTTGCATTCTCCGGGTTTTCCGGTTTCCTCCCACATTCCAAAAACATGCTAGGTTAATTGGTGACTCCAAATTGTCCATAGGTATGAATGTGAGTGTGAATGGTTGTTTGTCTGTATGTGCTCTGTGATTGGCTGACGTCCAGGGTCCAGTCCAGGGTGTATCCCAGCTTTCGCCTGAAGACAGCTGGGATAGGCTCCAGTACCCCCGCGACTTGTGAGGATAAGCGGAATAGAAAATGAATGAATGAATGAATACCGTGTTATTCTACCGTATAGTGTTTTTGGCTACATTTACAATGCCCTGGAATACGGGTATGGCTTATGCTCTTTTATTATATCAACATTTCATTGACATTTAGAAAAAATGTATATAAATGGGTCAGAAGATGGACACAACTAAGACAAAAAGGATCATGACAATTTGAAAAATGCCTATTGAAGGCTGTCACTCAAGGTTTTCCATGCTCTTACTATGAAAAGGAATTCTACAGAATTCCTTAACACTTAAACACGCTCTGGTCCGGAACCGATTAACTTTCCAATATGGCAATAGTATACTTTTATTTCTTACATTTTCATTCAACAGCCCGCAAATCACATGAGGATAAAGGAACAACTGGGATTTACTGATTATGGTATTTGGAAATAATTTGACAGTTTTGCCAGTAACTATGACTAGTTCCACTCTCCAAGATGGCAAGTTTCCTCTTAGGCTCAGTTGCTGTATTTAACCTGCAGAAGAGTGTTAGCGGAAACCGTGCTTAAGAGGTTTTTGGGCTCAGATGATAAGAGAATTTCTTGCACCCTGAGGTCCAAAAGTTTCACCATGTGTACACAAGTGAGTTTCAGCTTCCTGCTTGTTCCCAGAAAAGCTCCGCTTTGAGACTAGGAAAAAAACTAGGAAAAACAAGTTTCCATATTAGAACCGTTGCTCTGCATGGCATCTGGTGTCAGGTCTCTTGAGTCCAGGTATGCAATCTATAAAGTTGTTTTCATTTATTTTTAACATCCACATTCAACTGTACAACCTGTTTGGTCTGCCTCTGTGCACGCCCCGGGCTCGAGCCGAGGTACCCTGAGTGAGAGTTGAGAGCGCTCGCAATCGAACGTATTATCTTAATCTAGGCAACTGGCTAATGGCAACAAATTGTGAAACATTTATCCTTTATCTTTTACTTATTGTGTATAAATAGATGGAATTGACAACATAACTACTTTCCATGTGATCTGTCTGGGTATTGGTGGAAAAAAAAAGGTCATGATTAGTGATTTACAGTGCCGTGAAATAGATTTTTTTTCAATAGCAATTACTTTCTAATCACCACTTTTTCAAAATGCTTTTTTAATAAATTTAATAACCGGTATATTTGGCTTTGTGTTATTACTTCCATGTTTCTACATCATTTAATGCCTAACAGTTCGTCCCCCTTGGGTCCTATAGGGGTTATAAAGCTAATGTTTTTTGCAAATTAATATTATTTAATTGAACTATTACTTGCATGGCTGTCCCCAAGCAGAAAGAAAATAACAAGTTTTTTTTAATTAAAAAAAAAACATTGTTAACATTTTTAATTATGTGGGGAAGAGTTTAAATTTGCTACAGGATATAACAAGACAATTGTCTTTAGCCAATAAGCTCAATAGCCATGTCCACAAGAATGTGGATATTTCAAAATGGCACATTTTTTTTTGCACAGATGTGTGTGGGTCAAACCGGGTTAGCGCTATTTGTATACTTGTTGTCCCTCACCGCTTTGCAGTTCAGGTTTTGCAGCCTCACTCTATCACAATTACAAATAGTCAAAATATGTGCATATTTCAGAAAATGTGATTTTTTTGCCTTAAAATAAGCATTGTCAAGCATAAAAATGGCTAAATAAACTAAACTACAAATATAAGCCATTCTTAAGATACATTAAAAGATGCTACGAAAGTGTCAGTAATGATACCGACACACAAGCACCAGACTTGATCGCTGGAACAATAGTGAACAACCCTTTTATTGCAGGGTTGAATTATGTCACAAAACACAAAAATCCCACATAAAAAGCTTTTCAAAACTGAGAACAAACCCTTAAACGCCTTAAAAGGTTGCAGCTGTACCATTACAGCGCCAATGACTAACACAGAGGAGTAGGTGAATTCTGCCATTTTATTCTGCTGCCTGCTGTTAAGTATTGTGGCAACAAGCATGGTGTCAGATTAATTTTTGGTGGTCTGTGCCTCATGACATGTGGCATCCTTTGAGCATTTGTAGAGAATGCGTCCCCTTGTGCACAGCACGTACTGAAAGTCTCATGTATTCTACCACTCCCACTCCATTCCTCAGTTTTTTGCATTTTTGTGTGCTAAAACTGGTGCACTTTAATTAGTTTTGCTACATTTTACATGCAAGACCGAATCCAAGAGTTGTGCAATGAAGCACTGACGCATGGGCTCATTGAACAAGCATATACATTGCTTACCTCACAGCTGCCGGGATGGTGTTTCTACAGTTAGACTGAAACGTTCATTACAGCTGATGCAGCAGCCATTCTCTTTTCATGAGTCCCAAAAGTAAAATGTCTTTGACAAATCTGGGCCGTTCCCCAATTCTTCTCATTACTATTCATTGTCTGGATAACTGTCATTCATACGCACTGATCTTTCTTAAGAGGTTCAATAGTGTTCAATAGACACATTGCATCTTTGCATTAACCTACCCAGCTGTCCATCATAGTGTATTTCACTGGACATGATAAAACATAACCGTTGCCAAGCTCCAGTGGAGTAAAGCAACTGGGAGCAATCACTAGACCCATATCTCCAAATATCTTTTTCTCTTCTTTCTTCTTGTCCTCTTTCACCATCTATCTCTTATCCCCTCATCCGTCTTTAGCGCTGCCGTTTTCTTTATTGTGCAACGGTCGAGGTAGAGTACTATAGCCCTGACACAGCTGTAGGAGTTATAATGACTGTGTGCATGTTTGTGTTCTCCACAGAAAAAATGATTAGAAAACACTGTTGTTCCGTAAGGAAACACACACACAAGCACAAAAGTGTATTAGCTATCGATTTAACAGCTGAATATAACATCACTACAACTGAGAACACTGAAAAAGTTGAGCATTTTACAAAAATGCCTCGAACTCAGTACAGGGGTGGACTGGGACACAAATTTGGACATGGACTTTTTGGCCCAGACCGGCCAACTACAATCCATCCATCCATTTTCTATACTTCTTAACCTCATGAGGGGTTAAGAAGGGCATGCTGGAGCCTAGCCAAGCTGTCTTTGGGCGAGAGGCGGGGTACACCCTGGACTGGTTGGCCTGGTTGGCCAGGACACATATAGACAAACAACCATTCACACTCACATTCATACCTATGGACAATTTGGAGTCGCCAATTAACCTAGCATGTTTTTGGAATGTGGGAGGAAACCGGAGTACCCGGAGAAAACCCACGCATGCACGGGGAGAACATGTCATGTCCATCGGATAACAAATCTGGGCATGAAAAGTGTGGAATAGTTCCCAACAAGATTACATGCAAAACAATGAGTCTGCATGTAATCAGAACTTTGAGTAATACGGAATACATTATAACCATCTGATTTTATTATTATTCAAACAGTAGTATTTTAGTCATTGTATATGTATCATGTGGAACTGTTGAAAGGACAATAAACCCTAAATACTGATTGAAAAATAAGAATACTGTCTATATTCATATTTGACCCTAAGGTCCACATAGATTGTATGCTGGTATAAATAGTTGTACAATGCAATTTTGCATTGAATAGTTCAATAATTATCAGTAGCATGTTTTCTGCCAGCATTCAGCTTGTTGCCAGGACAAGGACAAAGTTGTTATTTTGAACACAAAATTACTGCTTGCTGCACTAACAAAGGGATTTTTCATTGTGTTAGTCAGTCAGCTGGCAGCCAAATACATTCAATGGTTTAAAATAATTATGGGCTGCGTGCTAATACATACATACATACATACATGTTTGAGTTTATTTTAAAGCCCTCTTACACATATCTCTCCAGTTGGTGTGAACTGAATCACTTGCACATACAAGAAAAGGAGTCAGAAGACAAAGAGATGACGATTGACTTTTGCATGAAGGCAAGATTACATTTATGCTGCTTGCATTTTAATACATGTCTATATTCAAATAAGATGCTTGTGAAAAATATTCATGCTGTTTAATGTGTGTTGTACAGGTCCGAGTAATACCAGCCTCTGCCAGGAAATGCCATCACTTTCAGTTATTACATTTGCTTGCGGTGTCTGTTAATTAAAATATTAATCATAATTCCATAATTTATCACCTTGTGACATTTCCTTTACTTCAAAACTAACATTGATTTTTTTTAAGTGAGGATAACTCTTTGGCAAGAGTCATCAGCTATCAGTTATCAGTGAACTCACAAAAAGCTTCTCAACCCATTGCAATGTGCCGGAGGTCATTATATATACCAGTATAACAACATTCTGACTCATTGTGTCATCTTACTAAGAACACTAAATTCATCACACAGCAACTTAACATACAATACAATAAAAAAGAAAATGAATGAAAGAATGAACCACCCCTGCTATAGATGATTGTTTGCAGGACGTTCAGTGCTTGCATCACTGTTGACTTGGGTCTTTCTGTGTTATACTGTACTTGTGTTTATGTGGGCTTACTGACACAGAACAAAAATGTGTGTGTTAGAACTCAAAAATTACGTAATGTACGTAATAATGTAAATTTCATTTGATAAAGATACCTGATTTGGCCAAAGGGGGCACTGCTGATCTGCATGTAAACATTGAAGGGCTTCCTCTTTTTACATAAGCCAAGACTCTCTTTTTCCTCATTGCTCAAATTGATTAATTAATTAATTTCATTCTCGCTCCCGCTCTCATTTGTCTTCTCATGCACAAAAACAAAGTCTGTCTCTCTCTCCTCCCTTTTCTTTTACTCAGATAGTGAATCATTCTCCCCAGCATCCTGACTCCCTGAATGAATTGAAGAATCCTTCACTCTTGGGTTCCTTTAGCCACTGCTTTCCTGTGATACCAGTATTGACTAAATCATACAGTTCTGTTGCATGCAGAAAATTATCTTATTAGAACTCCCAGAGAGCTTTATTTGTAATGATGCTGCCACTGACTATATGTACAATTTACTATTACTACCGTAGTATGTAAGCCATACCTACTAAATTTAGAGGGAAAAGAATTGTACATGTATAAGCCACACTGGACTATCACTCATTAGTGTCCACAATAAACAATTGAATATTTAGTCAGCAGAAATATGTTTTTTAAACTTTCAATATTTTTTCCCCCCAAACAATGCATGCTAAACTATGTGCAACATGGCTATTCAAACAATACAGAACCAAAAAGGATACCAAAAATTGAGAATACGTTCATGAAAAATGGGTTACGGACAGAAAACTGTTGTTCATGTTCGGACTTTTGTGGCTTGTTGCTGTACAGGGAATAGTTGTTTGTTAACAATGAAAACGGAAAAAATAGAAACACAAAAAAATAAAAGATTAAAAAAAAAAGTGGTTAGCGCATAGGCCACACACAGCTAGGAGACCCGAGTTCGATTCCACCCTTGAGCATCTCTGTGTGGAGTTTGCATGTTCTCCTCGTGCATTCGTGGGTTTTCTCCGATTACTCCGGTTTCCTCCCACATTCCAAAAACATGCTAGGTTAATTGGTGACTCCAAATTGTCCATAGGTATGAATGTGAATGTGAATGGTTGTTTGTCTATATGTGCCCTGTGATTGGCTGGCCACCAGTCCAGGGTGTATCCCGCCTCTCGCCCTAAGAAGACAGCTGGGATAGGCTCCAGCACGCCCGCGACCCTCGTGAGGATAAGCGGTAGAAAATGAATGAATGAATGAATATATTGAGGATTTTACAGTAACATTTCCAATAACTGACCCAGTCCAACATGTTTGTGTTCTCAATGCAGATATATTAATGAAATATCTAATTATCTAAAGGGTAGGAAAAGCTACAACACTGTTGTATACTTATGATGTGAGATTTCCAGCTCATATTTTCTTCCTTTATGATCCCCAGAAATGTATTTTGGTTCCCCCTTTCAATGTTCACTTCATCTATTTTGTATTTGCTCATACGTGTCTTTTCTATTATTGCCGAACAGCATTATTTTAGTTTTAATTAGGTTCAAGCACCGTCTATTGCTTTCAAAGCAGCTTTTTAATATAGCTCTTGTGTGCTTTCCCCAGAACAAAAGGCGGTAGTATCATCCGCAAATAATACCAACTTGAATCCCTTTGTCACTTTACAGATGTCGTTGATGTACAAGTTGAACAGTTATGGTCCCAGGTTTTTATTTGATGTTATCATAATATGTTTTTTTTTCATCGCCTGCTTACTTCCGACTGTACATCTGCATTGTCTGCAATGCACCTTTAAGTGCAGACACTTGGTCTTTGCATCAGCTGCTATGTGACAGGATGTGCTGTCACATAGAGTAAGTGGAGATGACAAGCAAAGTGCTGCCTGATGCAGAACACTCAAAAACAAAATGTAAACTTATAATGTGACTAGCCATAGACGCCATGGCCATGTATCACTGTAAAAGACTGACAGAATGTGTGCGGCAGGGAGACAGGAAACAGACACAGGACCTATGTGTCAGTGTCCATCTTACTGTTGACACTCACAGGACACCTAACTGACTGAACCACATAGACACTTCATTCATTCATTCATTCATTTTCTACCGCTTTTTCCTCACGAGGGTCACTGGGGGTGCTGGAGCCTATCCCAGATGTCTTGGAGCGAGAGGCGGGGTACACCCTGGACTGGTCGCTAGCCAATCACAGGGCACATATAGACAAACAACCATTCACACTCACATTCATACCTATGGACAATTTGGAATCGCCAATTAACAAGCACAATCACAAGAACACAATAATAATGCCCTTTAGAGTTATTACATTACATTGATGAAACAATAGCCACAGCAGAAAGTACTGTTCGGAACAGGAAGTAAAAAAGAACAACAACAAGCAACCCTCTCAATGCATTCATTCATTCATTTTCTACCGCTTATCCTCATAGGGTACAAATCCTGGACTGGTCGCCAGCCAATCACAGGGCACATATAGACAAACAACCATTCACACTCACATTCATACCTATGGACAATTTGGAGTCGCCAATTAACCTAGCATGTTTTTGGAATGTGGGAGGAAACCGGAGTACCCGGAGAAAACCCACGCATGCACGGGGAGAACATGCAAACTCCACACAGAGATGGCCGAGGGTGGAATTGAACCCTGGTCTCCTAGCTGTGAGGTCTGCGCGCTAACCACTCGACCGCCGTGCCGCCCTAGACACTTCGTATATTACAATTCTTATGCGAAACACATATTTTTTTTCCCTTTCCTGTGCATTATAACGTGAGAAAACGAGTCAATACGAGCTAGCTAAAAAATGTGTTTCATTTTCCAGAATACTATATTTCGGGTATCACAATGCAACAGTATCACAAGAGTATCTCAAGCTACTCCCTAGTAATGCTACCTAATGATGCTGGTATTGTGTTGTTAGTTTTAGGAAGTTAACGCTAGGTTTTAAATCATGCATTGTTGAGGGTTGTGGCAATAAGCCAAATAGTTGGTTAACTTTGAGATTCCACAAGAAAACAACAAGACAGACTGAAGGATAACAGCTGTCAACTTCGATCCAACAACATCGCTACGAAGACTCAGCAAGACGCTCGTTTGTTCTGAGTGTTTTTTTATTATTTTTTTTAAACCTGAGGATTATTTTGAACTTACCAGCTCAACAGGGAACTCACGTCTCGTGCTGAAAGATACTATTGATGCTATTCCACCAGTCGGCATCCCTAATGAGAGCGGACATTTTCAGTAACTGTTTTGTGTGTGTGTGTGTGTATGTTTCACTGTAGCCTGATCTGCCGAGTACACAGCAATATTATTCTCTGACGGGGGGGGGGGGGGGGGGGGGGCGTTGACATTGTTGACAGGAGTAGTGTTAGTTCCGATCAATGGGTCTCTGAAATCAATGCGCCCAAGAAAATTTTTCCGGTAATGTTTTAAATGATCAAAATAAGACAAAAATACTGTAAGTATTACATATTATCATCATTGTACTTGTTCATACATGATCACAGCATGTATATGAAACGATAAAATACTGCAGTTGTGTCCCAATGATGTGCATTGTTAGCTAACTAATTTTTTGGCATTATAATGCATAGAAAGTAAAAGAAATATGTGTTCATGCGGCAGATAAGGATTGTAAATGATGGTCAAAATAAATTTAAAAAAAAGCAGTTCCCCTTTAACTAGCGTTACATTTTGTGCTCGGTGTGTCATCTTTCACACACTGGCTTGTGATGTAATCTCGGAATGATCATCCAAAATAGCTAAAAGCAAGATCTTTGCTTGGGAATGTGTGACAAAATGGAAGAAGATGTAGAAACTTCCTTAATCCATCACTGATTTCTTGTAAAACTCTAAAAACCTGTTTTGTGTTAACATTCTTGAGAGTTATTCGCTGATGACATCATCAAGTGAGCAAAGAGAACGGAGCATTATATAAACAAATATGCATATCTCAGCTGTACCCCCAGCTGGGGTACACCAATTGTCATAAGGGGTACGTGAATAAAAATGAAAAACAATTAGCACCTTACTCTCATAATTACATGTGCACTTGAACGCATCACAGAGCAGGGCACGCAGTCTGAGCATAAAGAAGGAAGGAGACAGAGCATGAAGTTCTTCATTGCTCCGTGTGAGTTATATGAATAAATAAGTTTGATGATTATTTTGAACATTTATCAAGGTGTCGCTGGGGATTGGGGATTACCCCGAAAATTAGGTTTTATCGTTGATTGTACGAATGCTTGTATTTCGCATGCTACTTTATGACGGTTGTTTCCCATTCAGTGTAAGAAAGTGAAGCTCAAATTTAATCCATTCAAGCAGAAAGATGATTATTTATCTATTTATCAGTGCTTATGTCAAACTTGAAAATGCAACCAAGCAAAATACACATTTTAGTGCACATGGTTTATTTCAGATGCATTAGAGCAAGGGTCTCAAACTCGTGGCCCGACGCTAGTTTGAGGCCCCCACCTTGATACCAAAGTTTAATATTGAAATGACAGCTTAAAGCTATGTGCACACCGGACACAATTAACATGATTTTGCCACGCCCATACTGTTACCCTACCCTGTTACACCGCCCCTGTTTTGCTTTGGATTAGCAATGAAGCTAAAGGCTTATGACAAATGGGTACAAATAAATGCAGGAAATGATTTGGAATAAAACGGAAAATACACGTCAAGATAAAGCATCTCATCAAACATGTTGTTAAAGTTACGACGCTGCTCCCAGATGGAACTGAGTACGATGCTAACTTGCTATTTGGTCAAATTATTAAGTTTCATTAATGTTCATGTTAAAGGTTAAATAAATGTTAATACTGTACATTTGAATCTGAAAAAAATAATTTCTCTACCAACTGTATGTGGTTTCTTATGTTTTTCTTATTTACTGTTTTATTATTATTTTGCTTATTTATTACTGATTGACTGATTTATTGTCTTTATTCTTAATTTGTTTATTTATTTATTTTTATCTTATTTTGTGTATAGAAAAATAAAAATTAAGATATTTGAGAACAGTGGAATGTTTTATCAGATATTTTGGTGTGGAAAACCAGAACCAAAGTACTGAAAAAGTGTAGGGTATAGCAGAAGCAAAAGCATTGAAGATAGTTTTTTTTATTGATTTTTCTTCCAGTTTTTAATAAATGCGTTTTTTTTTTTTTTTTGAAAACCTAATGCGGCCCGGCTTCACCCAGAACCTAGCTCCGGTGGCCCCCAGGTAAATTGAGTTTGAGACCCTGCATTATAGAATGAACTAACTTGAGCTTCTTGTGCACACAAACATCAGCAATTAACAAATAAAAATGACAGCATCGAGTAAAAATAAACTAATTGCGAGGCGGCTTCTGAGCTGTGCAAATAAATCATTTCATCATCCTGCTGACGTCTCATCAGTTTCAATTACAATATTGATGCTTACAGACATTACAGATAAACACGTACACACAAAAAAAAAATCAAAATGCCAGCTTCCCTCACATGTATTGATATGAGTATTCTTCTATTGTTTATAAATAAATGATATAAAATATCCAGGAGCTTGTTTAAGAGTTTCCATTATGTATAAACGTCATGAAAGATTCAACTTGCAGAGTGAAGACTGCAGTAAGCCTCGCTCCCTTGTTCCTTGCTCTCTCACACACACTTGTTGTTTAATGACATCTCTGCTATTGGTGACACAGCTGTCTGTTGGCGTCACTAATTAAATTCTCATTTAGTGTTTTCGAGATGACATGATGACAGTGATTATATAAACTCATTTGAATATGGCATCAATACAAAAAAAAAACATTAAGCACATTTTCAAGCATGCAAATTTACTGGAAGATATGCAGACTTTGAGTGGATTAATTTCTCTCAAACACCACAATAAAGCAATCATAGCAGTACCGTCAATTTTTACTTGCAAACATCCTGTCCTACAAACAAGCACCTAGTAGAACCATGAACCAAACCAAGAGTAAGCAACGTTACCCTGAAGGAAAAGTCCATGCTGTAGTTTGGCATGATTACCACATTAACATCAATTTGTCTTACCATCGTGCTTCCTTCAACATTCATACCCACATAGAAATAATTAGCTCTCCCCAAGCATTACTCAGACTCATTTGTCATGCACACATGCAAACATAATTACTGACCAAGCTGTAATGTGTGTACAGAATTTGATGAGTGCTTGTGTAGGTCCGCACGTTGTTGGGTATTAATCTTTTGTGTAAGCGTATGTGTAAGTTACCTATTTTCCTTTGCTTGTGTAATCAATTCATAATCAAGTTTTCATTTGCACATAAACAGCAATCTGGCAGGCTGCAAATACAATTAACATTACGTTATGGATTGTGAAATTAGTCAATGTGTTGTATGAATGCATAAAAAGAACACATCAGCACGGGTACAATTTGAGACCATTTCAAATAAAGATGTTTACGTTTATGAACTGCAGTACAACATGGACCGTATGTGATTTATTTGACAATTCATTCCTTGCTGTCTCAGTAATAAACATAGCTAAACAATGGAAACTGGAACCTACATATCAAGCATCATGCATCATACATCATCAGATGTAGGATTTTGCTTTTTCTTTAGTGTTTTGGGGACTTGAGAAAGAAGAGGAGAATATACAGTAAATTAATTAGTTAAGATATAGTATAGACTGTTGTACGGTGAAAAGTGGTTAGTGCGCTGGCCCCACAGCTAGGAGACCCGAGTTCAATTCCACCCTTGGCCATCTCTGTGTGGAGTTTGCGTGTTCTCCCCATGCATGCGTGGGTTTTCTCCGGGTACTCCGGTTTCCTCCCACATTCCAAAAACATGCTAGGTTAATCCAAATTGTCCATAGGTATGAATGTGAGTGTGAATGGTTGTTTGTCTATATGTGCCCTGAGATTGGCTGGCCACCAGTCCAGGGTGTTCCCCACCTCTTGCCCGAAGACAGCTGGGATAGGCTCCAGCACTCCCCGCGACCCTCGTGAGGATAAGCGGTAGAAAATGAATGAATGAATGAAATTGTCCATAGGTGTGAATGTGAGTGTGAATGGTTGTTTGTCTATATGTGCCCTGTGATTGGCTGGCGACCAGTCCAGGGTGTACATTATGAGGATAAGCGGTAGAAAATGAATGAATGAATGCATTGAGAGTGTTGCTTGTTGTTGTTCTTTTTTACTTCCTGTTCCGAACAGTACTTTCTGCTGTGGCTATTGTTTCATCAATGTAATGTAATATACTCTAAAGGGCATTATTATCGTGTTCTTGTGATTGTGCTTGTATGTGTTGCTGTAAATCAGGGTTGGGGCGTGGACAGGAAGTGACATTAGAGATTCAGAGTTGACTTTTAGCTTAATATGGTCGTCGCCAACAAACAACCCTAACCCATTTCAACTTAATGGCTGGACATGATAAATTATTTACAGTACACTCGGTTCTACTCTGAGCCCCTCCTGGATGACTGAGCTCATCACCCCATCTCTTAGGGTGAGTGCAGCTACCCTATAGAGCAGGGGTCTCAAACTGAATTTACTTGGGAGCCACTGGAGCTCGGGTCTGGGTGAGACTGGGCCGCATCAGGTTTGCATTTATTAAAAACAAAAAAATTCAGAGCAGAACAAGGTCCAGCCCCACTCGAGGAGTTTGGTTCCAGAACCCAAAGACCACCAAAGACCAGGTGGTGGTTCACAGAGGAGCTTCACCTGCACAATTAAACAAATTTTAAGTAGTTTTTGTCCAAATCAAGCATCAACATCGATAAAAATAGACAAATCATTAAAAAAAACACACTTTGTTATGGGATAAACAGACTACAGATGAGGTGTGCTATTATGCTAAAGTTGCTGTTGTCCAGTGACAGTGACAGTGACATATGATCCTATCTAACTGGCAGGCTTTATTAAATGTGTGGAGCAGACATCACTTATCACAGCTGTCCAATGACAGAGATTGTCTTTTGTTGCAGGTACATCACACACAGTCGGCTCAGATAAAGTCAATGTCAATTTTGTTGTCAATTAACCTACATGTCACACAGGCTTTTGGAATCGTCCGGAATTTTCATCCCAGTTCCCTGCCAAATATCTAATGCTCTTAATAAACAGAATTGTATTATCATCGCGGGTCGCGGGTGCTGGAGCCTATCCCAGCTGTCTTCGGGCAAGAGTCGGGGTACACCCTGGACTGATCGCCAGCCAATCACAGGGCACATATAGACAAACAACCATTCACACTCACATTCATACCTATGGACAATTTGGAGTCGCCAATTAACCTAGCATGTTTTTGGAATGTGGGAGGAAACTGGAGTACCCGGAGAAAACCCACGCATGCACGGGGAGAACATGTAAACTCCACACAGAGATGGCCGAGGGTGGAATTGAACTCGGGTCTCCTAGCTGTGGGGCCTGCGTGCTAACCACTCAGTCTATACTATAACTTAACTATAACTATAACTTAATTTACTGTATATTCTCCTCTTCTTTCTCAAGTCCCCAAAACACTAAAGAAAAAGCAAAATCCTACATCTGATGATGTATGATGGTCTCCCAGCTGTGAGGTCTGCGCGCTAACCACTCGACCGCCGTGCCGCCTGTCCTCTAACTTGGGACATAAAATCCCATTTATTTCCTAGTCAATTCGGCAAGGCAAAGATAAGTCAAGGACTTTATCAGCCGTCAGCCACCAAATGGCCATGTCTGGTTTATGTAATACTTATACTTATTCATTTATACCCTTTAATTTGTTATATTATTTATTATTGTTTGTCTTTTTACATTGTCGTTGCTTTGTGGGGATGAGTTAGCGTTGTAATACTAATCTACTGCACATTACAATTGTCAGCCAATCCGTGAACACTAAGGCTGTGACAAAACCAACATTGTGTAACTCGTCTTTTGGGACAAAAAGTATTTCAGTAAACCAAATGAAGTGAGTGGAATGAATTAACCTTTTCTTTCAGTTTATAAAAAAATCATATTGCATTTTTATTCCATTAGCCAGTGTTATCATCGGATGCATCAGAGACTTCAGGGAAGAGTGGCCTTGTTTTCCTTCTTTTCCTGTTTTGTCAGATCCTGTATATTCCTTGCTTGTGCCTTGGGATGGAAAGGATTGGCCCTGTCCTCGGATAAACCATCCCGATGTTCCCTGTTGTCAGCCGCTCTTCTGTAAACTTTGAGCTGTGAGAAAAAAAAAAAAAAAAAAAACAACACAAGAAATGCAGTAAGTTCACATGCCCAGAGCGACATTGCACAGCTTGCGTGTCTCTTTTCCTTGTGTGTTACTCTGCCTCTTCTCTTCTGTTGTTCTCTGTGGCCCCCACTTGTGTCTGATCTCTCAATCCCTCCACCCCCACTTGCTTTCCACTGAATGCCTCTGTAATTCCTATTCTTATCTTCTTGCCGGCGTAAGGATAAGAGCTTCTCTACTTATGCGCTTTTACTCTCTGGTGGGGAAGAAGAGACAGAGGAAACATTTTAAAAAACTAAAATTACATGCAAGGAGGAAAGGGCAGAGGAGGCAGGAGTATTAGGGTAGAAGATGAGGAGCATTTTCAACTGGAATCACATGTACAGCAAGGGAGAATGTAGAGCAGGGGTCTCAAACTCAATTTACCTGGGGGCCACTGGAGCTAGGGTCTGGGCAAGGCTGGGCCGCATCAGGTTTTACAAAAAAAAAAAACGCATTTATTAAAAACAGAAAAATATACAAACTTTTTCAGTGCTTTGGCTCCAATTTTCTACAATAAAAGCTCTGATAAAACATTCCACTGTTCTCAAATATATTAATTTTTCTGCACAAAATAAGATGAAAAATAAATAAACAAATCAAGAATAAAGAAAATCAATCAGTAATAAATAAATATAATAATAATAATAAAACAGCAAATAATAAAACCACATATAGTTGGTGGGTAGACAAATTATTTTTTTCAGATTAAAATTAACAAAGCATTATTAGAGCCCTGTAGATATGACAAAACACGACTATAGTCACATTTATACTTTTTTTTATTTACAACATATTGCGCAACTGCAGGGTCTTGAGACACATGCTAACTCGCAAATGAGAGCGCTAGCGACCTAAACGGTAGCCTTCAAGTTATTTCCTTTAAACTTAAATAGCCAAAAACTTACCACTTCCACACAGATAGGGAGGATAACTATTAACACTTATTTAACCTTTAACATGAACAGGAATCAAACGTAATAATTTTTTCTGGGTACATGATACCATACAGCATCCATATCAAACTTGCACGGGCCGCACTAACATTAAACTTTCATATCAAGGCGGGGGCCTCAAGCTAGTGTCCTGCGGGCCACATTTGGCCCACGGGCCGCGTGTTTGAGACCCCTGATGTAGAGGTAGATAGTGAGGCAAATATTTACATAGAAACTAAATGCATGCATCAATGCATCACTTGTACAACTTGATTTGATTTATTGCTTAAATAAACAAGATAACAAGAGTGTGAGTTCGGTAGTGTCCTGTCATTCAGAAAATTCACATTGCAGTAGAATCTCTGTATTTGTATGCCCCAGTTTTTGTCAAATTATTGACAAAAATATGTCTGTGTTGCTTATTGTACGACCAAACAGTGCACTTAAGTTGTTTGTTTGTTTGTTTGTTTCCACAGAACCGAGAGCCCAAACAAAGTGTTGAATGGATTGCGATTCTTTTCGAGTTGAAAAACTACAGTCACACTTGCAGTTTGAATTTTGTGTCTTCACTCAGTAAGGGTTTTCAAAAATATAAGTGCTGTTTCATTGTTGGATATGTCCTATTATTATTTATGAAGAAGATTTTTAAGCAAATCTTTCAAAGCATAGAAAATGGCTAAACAGACTCGGTGTCATGATCCGTGCTGCTGCTGCCAATCTCGTTCCTGACCTTCTTAAGCATGGCAGCAGCTGTGCCTCGTTGCCAGATCGTACCTCAACCTACCTTGTCCTACACGCCCTCCCTTTTGCTCGGCAGCGTGTTCGCCCTTTATGTTGTTGCTTTCTGGCTTTTAGCGTCATTCCTTGTAGTTTTGCACTATTGTTTTCTGTTTGCTTCTTCTTTTTACCTGTGTGACCTTTTGTCCACAGTGTTTTCCGTTGTACTTTGCTCTCAGTGTTCCTGCGAGTCGTTTGCTGCAGTGTTTTTTTTGTTGTTCTTGGTTGTGTTGTACTTTTGGAACTCTATGTAGTTCAGTTTTTGGTTTGTATTTTTCGCCGTGTTTTCATTATCCCCAGTGGACTACTGTCTTAATAAAAAAAAATTTGTTCAAGAAAATGCCTCTGCGCGGTCTAGTGGTTAGCGCGCAGACCTCACAGCTAGGAGACCAGGGTTCAATTCCACCCTCGGCCATCTCTGTGTGGAGTTTGCATGTTCTCCCCATGCATGCGTGGGTTTTCTCCGGGTACTCCGGTTTCCTCCCACATTCCAAAAACATGCTAGGTTAATTGGTGACTCCAAATTGTCCATAGGTATGCATGTGAGTGTGAATGGTTGTTTGTCTATATGTGCCCTGTGATTGGCTGGCGACCAGTCCAGGGTGTACCCCGCCTCTCGCCCGATGACAGCTGGGATAGGCTCCAGCACCCCAGTGACCCTCGTGAGGAAAAAGCGGTAGAAAATGAATGAATAAATGAAAATGCCTCTGCGTTTGGGTTCCAGACTGGCTCTTGCCACCCTTTCCTGATGCTAGACTGAAACACCTTACTAGCTTTAGCTTACAGTTCTAGCTTCAAATGCTGCAGGTGGTTTCTTATATGGCGAATGAGTTTTCTTGTATTGAACATTTTATGACTTATTTCGGCCTTAAATAAATTACTTGACATTATTGCTCCATGTGACTTGCACATTTTGCAGAGGTAGTTATGATCGGTTTCATATGAAATTATTGATTAAAATTATGGAATAATAACCAACATACTAATAATCAGAATAACATGGGCTGTAATCCACCCCAAACCAAATCTCAATTTGAGGGATGTTCCGATTAGGGTTTTATGAAAATATTAGCTTAGGTTTTTAAACAATTCGGTTTTCATCTGCAAAAACCCAAGTTCCACTGCACATAAGTTCAGCCAGACCATAAGAAGCGGCTCGGAACATTTGCCTGAAACATGACTGCAAGTGGCATAGTCTAATCAATGAGTGTCACAAACATTTAATTGAAATATAGAGTAGCATTAAAATGAACAATTATGAAGCAATGTTTCCCTCCTCTGATTAAACTTTAATGCTGCTTCTGTCCTGAGTGAGTTTATTAAGCTATTTCTGAGATAACATCAAGCCCACGCCTGGGAGATGGAGGCGCCGAGCTGTAAGTAGTACAACAATTATGGAATCCCAAGTCAGACTCCTCAGGCACTGGAAGACAAATATACAGATAAATGTAACCGCTGGCAAATCAATAATCCAAAATGGGAATTAGGTTCTTCTCAGTGGTGGTATTGTGAATGACACAATACAGTGCTGCAAAAACAATACCTGGCTGGGAATGCAAACTGTTATTCCATTGTTATTATTGTTAACTGGTGTGGCAATGGACCAGAAGACCCTATCACTTTATTTCTGTGTCATCGCTAACATGCACCTATTTCTACCAATTAGGGGTCCAACAACTTCACAGGTCCATCCGCTATGTTCCAGGCAGTGTAAGTGGAGACACAATGAACACTTATTTAACCTTTACATACTGTTCCTATTTTATGTCTTCATAGTAGCAACATTTAGGCACATTTTGGCCTGGACCAAGATTTGTTGTGTCCACAAGAAATGTGTATCAATGACATTCACTGACTCCTTTGACTCCTCCTAAATCGGAGGATAACAAAAAATAATAAGTGAATAATTCACTTCTGTTAAATAAATTGTTTTTAAACATTCATTCATTCATTCATTTTCTACTGCTTTTCCTCATGAGGGTCACAGGGGGTGCTGGAGCCTATCCCAGCTGTCTTCGGGCGAGAGGCAGGGTACACCCTGGACTGGTCGCCAGCCAATCACAGGGCACATATAGACAAACAACCATTCACACTCACATTCATACCTATGGACAATTTGGAGTCGCCAATTAACCTAGCATGTTTTTGGAATGTGGGAGGAAACCGGAGTACCCGGAGAAAATGCAAACTCCACACAGAGATGGCCGAGGGTGGAATTGAACTCGGGTCTCCTAGCTGTGGGGCCTGCGCGCTAACCACTCAACCGCCGTGCAGCAGTCTATACTATATCTTAGCTAATTAATTTACTGTATATTTTCCTCTTCTTTCTCAAGTCCCCAAAACACTAAAGAAAAAGCAAAATGCACATAATAAATCCTACATCTGATGATGTATGATGCATGATGCATGATATGTAGGTTCCAGTTTCCAGTTTCCATTGTTTAGCTATGTTTATACTGAGACCATTCACACTCACATTCATACCTATGGACAATTTCGAGTCGCCAATGAACCAAGCACCCGGAGAAAACCCACGCATGCACGGGGAGAACATGCAAACTCCACACAGAGGGTGGAATTGAACCCTGGTCTGCTAGCTGTGAGGTCTGCGCACTAACCACTCGACCGCCGTGCCGCCCCTGTTTTTAAACAATTCTTAGTAATTTTTTTATGAACTGAAAACCATTTGTGATTGTCAAGAAGTACATACGGTATCATTCAACAGGAAAATCTCTGATACTTTGTTGTAAAGGACCGTCTTCTGTTGAGCTTGGATATATAATCCTCAATGAATTAATTCAGTAAAGCATAAAAATAGCTTTAATGCATTTCACTTTGGCTTTAGCTGATGCTATGGTTAAAAACTTACAATTACCCATGCAGCAGATGCACCTTAGCAGAGGTAGATAGGATCGGTTGGTAGATAAATTGCTTGCTTTTCCTCTCTATGGGAGAAACCCCTTCCAGCTCAAGCACACCTCCCCACTCCTTTCGGGATGAGGCTGAGTACTGCAGTATTACTCCACGTATTGGTTTTCTTTGTATTTTATTTTGCTTGTAACAAGAATAATGATGTCAAACGTACATTAAATATTTTATACAAAATGTGGAAAGTAATGGCGTATGATAAAATCTGCACTGGATCTCAGCCATGGCATGTCGGTAGCCAGTCGCCATGCAGTGTGAAAGGTAATCTAACGCTATGTCTCATAACATTACTGATGCCTAGTGACCAGAATAACTTCTTTCAATGGCGAGATTGATAGACTTGTAAATTGTCGAATAATTGAGTATTCCAAAACACCCCAGTAATTATAATGCATTTTATTCACATTTTCTGTTTTCAAACCTTGAGTATCTAGTAATTGTGTTTCCATGATACTTAAACTTGGACAATTCCTGTCAATATTAACTCTTCACACATTTTTTAAAAAGACTATTATGAACTTGGCACGTGTGTTTACAATCGATATTAGCCTCTCAACAACCTTGTGTCAGTTTGTCAGTTTCTGATCTTTTTGCACTTGTGACCGTCACATACTGTACGTGTGAGTTCAGCCACAGAACAGATGCCATAGTCAGTTAACAGGAAACATCTATGGCGAATATACAGAGCCACGGAAAGTAAATAAGAAACCAAATTACTTAAGTGTTTTGAAAACGCAGTGCCATGCTGTCCTGATTGTATGATGATTGTAATGACAATGTTATGAATAATGACCAGCTGTTATTTCCGATGTGTATGCAAGTTAGTTAGAATGTTGTATTTGTGTTAAAACGATGCCAAAGGTTTGCGCATTTGGAAGTGAGTCCTGAAACAAATTTGGGATGGCTCAAAACGTATGGTTTCAAAAGGCGTGGTAAAACTGGCCCTTTGTGATGTCACAGAGGAGCTGACTTCCTTATATGGGCATGACTGTATGCCAGATAAGCTCCCTGTCCTCCGCCAAGCTCTGCTACTCTGTTTACTTGCTAGCAATGCCTCACACAGGAAAGCCACTTTTGTTTACAATTCCTACCGAGGCAACCATCAGGCAGAAGTGGTTGGAGTTGCTGATTCCCTACCAGCAAAAGAAATGCATTTTAATCTGTCAACGGAATTTCACAATGGACTGTTTTGTGAACATGGGCCACTATGCAGATGGAATAGTCGACAAATGTGCGACAAACGTTACTTGATCATTTGGAGTCAGAAGAGCAAACAGTAAGTAACAATTTATCTGTTTTATCTAACTGTGTTAGGACAGCGCTTGCATACAAGGTGGGTGGTTGCTAATAGCCGTTTCCCACCACAATTAGCGGCCAAATTTGACATTACTCTGATGCTGTCGAAAACCGCTAAAATGCTAAAGCTACTTATGATTGAGAGACGTCTTGAAGTAATCTCTTTTCTTGAGAAACGTCTGACTGTCGAGTCTCTACTTCCGGATCAGATTTGTTGTGAGCTTATGAAATTGAATGCAATAACCTCATCTTGGACCAATACCAGGCATACCTTACCTATTTCCTAAAAGACAAAGAAAACAAAATGATTTTACAAGCATAATATGCTTTCTTTTCTTTAATCCATCACATACAATGAGTGCACCATGCTCTATCTATCCATTTAATGAAAAGGTGAATAACCACTAGCTATGCAAGATAACAGAGTTGTTCCTATAAGAACACAGAACAAAAACAACTTGTACAACATGACAAAGCGGAAAGATTCTTTGGAAAGCAGCATCTTTTCTCTACAAGTGAGGCTCTATCTAATATCTGTATTATGTGATTATCCTGACACCCAAAGGCAAAATGCCAGATGAGCAGCATCACAAATAAAGAAAAAAGACTTCAATATTCAGCCAATATCTGAAAACAACCCTTAAGAATCCCTTAGGGCCCCAAATATGACCACATTTTTTCTGTTCAATACCGTCAACAACACAAACAGAAAAAAAAATTACAAAACAATATTCCACCAAATATCTCCAACACCAAATACCTTTAGGGCTTTAATATTTATGCAGAACCCTTTTCATCTGTGTGTGCATGCAGTGACAGCGGGAACGCATGCACAGGAACACATAGTCGAAACTCTAAGGTAATGCTAGGTGACAGTACTTGGAATGGGAAAACTGATCCGAAGTGGATTATCGCTGATATACAAAGAGAATGAGCGGAAAGGATGTGCGGAGAGTGGGGACGAATAATAAGGAAGGGAGAGAGAGTAGGATGATTACAATAATGGGAGGATGGAAAACGGAAAACAGGTGGAGAATGGTAAAGAGTTTTAAGACAAGAAGAGATTTAGAAGGAGTTGCTAAGAGATGATAAGAGACAGATTGTTGCAATAAGGGGCCACAGGGAGTAGATGATGAGAAAATAAGAGGAGGTGGGGTCATGAAACACTGAATGCAAACGTAAGGGGGGGGGGGGGGGGGCAAAGGACACACAAAAGGAAGGGGAGCGAATGAAAAGGTAAACAAGAGAAAGGAGATGCTCAGGTGGCGGGAAAAGATGTGAAATGAAAAAAAAAGAGGCGACGGCAGGCATAAATTAGATTGTTAAGGGAAAAGAAAGCCGTGACAAGACAGATTAAAGAAGACTAGGAGAAGATGAAAGGATTGGGAGTTTGAAGGAGATCGCTTCTGACCTTCACATGAGTAAATTATGCACCTGTTACTATAGCAACCACACTTACCATCGCTGTAATCAACTCCGGCGATGGGGAATATGTGAGTGTACATTTTTGGTAACATGTTTAATCAAGTGTTTACATTGGTTTTAATCAGTGGGCTAAATTTAGAGCGTGGGAATGTGTTCCAATCAAGTAGACTTTATGGATGATCTCTCGAAAAACAAATCAACACAAGAGATTAGTGCCAGACGACGTTGTTAACATTCACACACATATTTTACGCACACAGACAAAGTAATTTTTGACATATAGTTGCACCCCAAAATAACAAATCTTTCACGTGCATGGAGGTTTTGATGTCGGACTCCAACTATATTATGTCTGATATCTGGTTGCTGACGGCGGTCGAGTGGTTAGCGCGCAGACCTCATAGCTAGGAGACCAGGGTTTAATTCCACCCTCGGCCATCTCTGTGTGGAGTTTGCATGTTCTCCCCGTGCAAGCGTGGGTTTTCTCCGGGTACTTCGGTTTCCTCCCATATTCCAAAAACATGCTAGGTTTTTTAGCGACTCCAAATTGTCCATAGGTATGAATGTGAGTGTGAATGGTTGTTTGTCTATATATGTGCCCTGTGATTGGCTGGCGACCAGTCCAGGGTGTACCCCGCCTCTCGCCCGAAGACAGCTGGCTATTGACATAATATTTGCAAATGATGATTAATAAATGTTAATTATAAAAAGTGATATTGGATAATTCCTCACGGCACACCTGACGGTTTCTCAAGGTACACTAGTGTGCCGCGGCACGGTGGTTGAAAATCACTGTTCTCGACAGGTGAGATGGGAATATCAACAGCATCTTATTGTTGCTATTTAAATATATGTACTGTATGTATTCCTGATTCAGCCAGCCCTGAAACCAAGGTCTTTGCTAATGTAAATCGAGAGTGTGAGGCGTCTAGCTAAAAGGCCGAACTGTCAACTCAACCCCCCCTCCCCCAGCGCCTCTTACGGTGTAGGGAGTGAGATTTATCAATATGTAACCCGCACAACCATACTGGCTGGCATCACATACTGTACACTTCTCAAAGTAGGATTGTCATCACAGTGTAAACTCCAACAATTTTCCTCTGCTCATCCATTCTGGCTGATTCTCGGGTAGTTTTGCATTTTTTCTAGTGACCTCAACACAAATGAGGAATTGTGGAATTGTCAACAAATGTGGCTTTGCTAGCAATTAAACAGAATAGCAGGAAGCAGAGGTTGAGGGAGGCCAGAGCGCTTATCTGCCTACAGACACGCCCATATAAAGAAGTGGAGGATATGTTGATCTAGGGTCAAGGATTGCTTGCCTCATCAGCAGCATAGCACAGATAAACAACACCACACAAATGACCGCAAGTATGGAATTAATGGTACCTGGGCGGTTGAGCATGTTTCTTTTCCTAACATTGCATTTCGGTATTGTTTTGTTACTAATATCATGATTGTGATTGCATAGTATGCAATCCTCAGCATATTGTGCAAGATCTCAATGTATGGTACAAGTTCAGCTTGAATCAAAAGACACCTCTGCATATGGGTTTTGCTTTGTTTTTGGCTTTTTGTTGGCTCACTATTGCATGAAAGCTTCACTAAAGACTGACCCATTGTGATTTAATCTGTACATTCACAGTGCTTAATTTATTTTTTTCTGTCCAGTGTGCAGCAACAGATGTTATACAGCATTTTACTCAAGGTATGTTTGATGTACTTAATTTAACAGGGCTCAAACAGCAGAAAAGACGGATTTAGCCAAAATCATTAAGGAAAAAAACAAGTGTTTTACCTCCTAATTTTAGCCATTCATTGACTTAAACACAACTGAGCCTTCTTTTCTGACTAATGGGGGGCCAGGTGATGATAACATTGTGTACTGAGGGAATTTAACACATTTACAGGTACACAGGACGTCAGAGGTTAATTACTATTTCACAGTCGGCCGCTGTAATTGCAGCTGTTTACAAATGGAGATTATTATTAATTTACCTTCTGGACAGAAATTTTCTCTTGAGAAAGTGACTTCATTGCAAAGTATTAGCATGCTTGTATTGGATTGAGTACAGATGCATTCAAGGTTTGTTTCTATTTGGCTCTGAGAATTCAGTTGTTGACTAACCTCCACATTTTTGTAATGTGCTGAATGTCTGATTTCCATGCTAAATGGCTGCATTAAGTATTAACAGTGGCTCCACACTCTTTCACTTCGTCCCTCCTGTCATGTGTGGTTTTTCCATCTATGATCCCCTCCGATCCCTGTCCTGCACTTCTGCCATCTTGTGGCCATTCAGATTAAAATTGGTCTCAAAGTGACATACATTAGTGGAGGGTTGCGTCAAGATAATTAATATAATTATCGAGATTGAATTAGTTATTTTTTTGTTGTTGATTGCATTAAAATGCCCTACTGTGCGGCTGTAAACTACCTATATATGCACATACACTGCTGCCAAGTTGTGCTACACAAGATGGCGGCGTGTGCACTGAAGCACTGCGCGGCGGCGATCCATCACTCTGTGTTGTGTCCAGGTGTGAGCTTTCTAGTCTTTCTATTTCTGTGCTTATGCGCGTGTGTTCTTTCCTCTTATAAAGTTTGTTACGTCACTTGGTTCTGGCCTTCTATGTATTCACAGCGCCACACTTAGGTTTGCGTTGCGTATTACATCGTTTTCACTCAGTTATCCATTCCCCGTGTGAACAGGGCCTCAGGATTAGCAACAACAAAGTAATCCATTCTTTTATTCCGCCATCAATCTTTCCTAAAACTACCTACAGTAGTCGGTCATCAATGACAATAATAATTTGCTTCAGCACCAGAATGTACACTCTCATACCCCTTGAAGCTTCATTAATTCATGCTAAGAAAACATAAAAATACTATGCAGTGATAACACACTTCTCTGGATCAACATCATTTCATTGGCTATTCCTCGGACCATCATAAAATAAGAAAGTTATGAATCAAGCATAAAATAAGAAAACCAAAATAAGATTGCAGCAGCAGGAATACTCATCTGAGGTGTCTGGTTATAAAGGCTGCTTCACTGACTTAAACAACTTTGATTCATGGTTGTAAAAATCCACTGACTGATTAGCTGCTGACACAGCAGCTGGTGGTGCATATGCCTTCAATGTTCTGCCTGATGTTATGTGTCAAACCCATCGAATGGTGTCACCAAGTGGTGCGGCGTTTCTGTTCATAACTACTGAAGTGTCACATGTACAGCCTTGGAAGGCTCAAAGCAACAAGTAACAGGTCATGTTGTCGCTTTGTGTGAATAAAACTCCTCTGTATGATTTTAAGTTGAAAAAAATGGCCTCTTACAAGCTTGGAATAGCCATAGCCTCTGAAATGCATAGCTCATCTGAATAGCATTTCCACCAGCAGACACAACAGGCCTCCCCACTAACAATTAACCCAGCCCCTCTTAACCGTGAAGGGCCAACCAAAATTCCCCAATGAGAGGGTGAGGCAATTTGTCTAAAAGGTACCATATTTCCATTTACAACACCCTTTCTTTTATGTTACAAAAGCCTTTCAATAGTACCACGCTTAAGCTTCATTTTCTGTATACATTTTAAGCACTCGATTACACATAATTACATTTACCCAACAACTACCCAGTTAACCCCCCCTCCTCCTCCAGGTGACACTTGGGAGAGTCCAATCAAGGTGATCAGCCTCTGGCCTGTGGCCTGCCGTCACATGCTTGTGCCCCGACCAATCACATCAAAGAAAGGAGAAACTGATGAGAAATTTGCTTTTTGCTGTCACCTTTTCATTTGGGTTCAAACAGTATATTTGTTTATTCAAGGAAAAATAAGCATACACTTGATTTTTGAGAAAATTAAAGACTTTTATGTGTGCCTCATAGTGCGGAAAATACGGTAGTTACCAGCAGGCATAGCTGAGGACAGCCGAGGACGAGAATGGATCTAAAAAGCATTAGCAGCGCACTAGCTAGGCACCAGGAAAAATTTTGAAAACAATAGCAAAACATTTGGGACCAATAAAACACATAGTGTACATTTTAGAGGCTTTACTTTGAAGCACTATATAATAAATAAATAAAGAGTGTCAAATACAACGTACATAGGATACACAATAATTTCTCTGTTACATTAAACACAAAATGCATTTAAATTAGCTTGCTGCTAATTTACATTGAAAATCCCATATACATGCTAGACATTAGCATTACTGATTTTACATACACTATCAAATACTACATTTGACAATTAAATAGACAACTAAGAATTAGATTCCACGTAAACCGCTGACATATAGTTAGCATAAAATACTTTTTAACGCTCAGCAAGAGAAAGGACTCACATAGTCGACGTCTTAACGGCAGAAGACTGCTAACAAACTTTGTGGGTCTTCTTCGATGACAGCAGGTTTGAAAAAGCACTATTGAGCATTCTCACCACTTATAATAATATTAATAAACGACACCCCTTTACATGGAAAATTAGCTTCAAAATAAAGCAACAAAACCACTGAAATTCTCATCCCACCAGTTAATAATCAAGTATGCAAGTAATAAAAACTAAAAAAAAACTGTTAATAGTAAAAAGCTTGTGATTAATCACAATTAAATCATTTTAAGTAAGTAATAAAGGGGGTCTTTGCCTAGCAAATATCATTTTTTTTTTCCACAAAGATTTACGAAAGTTGTTTTCAAGTTTTCCCAAGTACTTTGTTTAATTCCATAACTGAAAATGTCGTATTTAGTGTATTGTTGTACCACTTCTGCAGAATATTCTCTTGTAAGGATATTCCTCTTTGCCTTTTTTCCTCATTTGACATCTGTAGAAATAAATAGTAATTTTAAAGCACCTCTATAAGTGGTTTGCATCCTGCATAAACTGGACTTTCATGTGATTTTGGATATGACAAAAATGTATTTGGGGCTGGCAATAAGAACAAGGACTAAGTCAACCAGGGATAAGTCCCAGTTTCTCTGTGATTCTTAAAATGAATAAGAAGAGCCGATATGTTCCGTTATTACTCTTACCACAGCAGTCACTATTTAATAAGCTTGGGTTTGTTGGTGTTGTTTCTTTTCCAACCTCCTGAAATGAAAACCTGCATTTCACATGTCAGATCAGGTTAAAATAATTTTTCTTCATCGAGGATCTTATTACATTTTATAGCATTGTCAGTCGACATATTTTTGCCAAAGCTTTTATAAGTCTCTCGAGTAATGAATGAAGACATTGCTTTTGTGGTTATGCTAAGTTATTTAACAGCTGAATCTGCATTGAAAAATACAAGGAAATGTTACACAGGACATTCAATTTGGAACCTACAATATACTGACAGATTCATCCTAGCGATAAATTTCATATCTACACCAAAAAGACTTGTTAACATCTCTTTTCTCCAATGGACAGTACATCACGGCTCCATTTATTCTGTCCACAGCAATATGGCTCAGCTGACGCTCCGTCAGTGGTCAAAGAATTTTCCATCAAGGCCTGATAGATGGCGTAGAGGTTTGAAGGTGAACGCTGAGTAGGTGTGACAGGTCTTCTACGATGTCTTCTCATGTTCACACAAGTCCCTTTCTCAAGGTCATTAAATAATCTTTGACCCTCGCTGTCAAAACAGACACATGCAATGAATACTAATAACTACGAGCTTGTAAATGCTTCTTACTTGGCAAGGACATATTTGTTTAAATGTAATAGACTTGCTCTGTTCACGTTCTGGCTGTCAATCGTAACAAAGGGAGCAAGATAAACGGCATGTTTCCCCAAAGCCAATGATTAATGAAATCATAGCATTCATATCCATTCATTTTTTGTCCTATAAGGGTCACAGGTGAGCTGGAGAATAGCCCAGCTGACTTCAGATGAGAGGTGAGGATCGTCAGTCAGTCACAAAGCGCACATAGACCAAAAAAAAAAAAAAAAAAAATTCCCACCCACATTCACACCTATGAACAATTTAGATTCTCCAATTAGCCTACAGTGCATGTTTTTGGAGTGTAGGAGGAAGCCGATGTACCTGGAGAAAACCCACGCAAGAACAAGGAGAACATGCAAACTCCAGTCTACTGCATTTGTGTATTTACAAGGAAAACAAATCAACCTTTAGTTTACAGTAATCCCTCGGTTAATGGCGGTTATTGGTTCCAGAACCGACCCTGATAAGTGAATTTCTGTATCGCAGGATTCCTTAATCTATAAAAGGAATATTAAGTTAGAGCGTAGAAAAACAGTTCTTCTAAATAACATTATTAGAGCCCTGTAGACATTAACTAACAACCACATAGTCACCTTTACAATCATATTTCCCATCTAAGACATAAATAGGACGTTGAGGGTGGAGTTTCAGTGTAGCCCATGTTATTATCAGGGAACAATACAGTAACATTAGTGACCCCTAGTGGCCAATGTAGAACAGTACATACCTAGAACATCTTTTTTCGAATGCCTTATATTTGTATTTTAGTTAATTTAGTCATTTTTATGCTTGAAAATGCATAATTTCAGCACAAGCAGTATAGAAAATGGATGAATTGAAGGGACAAATTAGTTTAATTTAGGCAAAAAATATTTAACATTTGGTGGTTAGCCACACAGCTAAAAGACCCGTGTTTGATTCCTCGCTCGGGCATCTCTGTGTAAAGTTTGCATGTTCTCCCCGTGTATGTGTGGGTTTTCTCCGGGTACTCCGGTTTCCTCCCACATAATTGGTGACTCCAAATTGTCCATAGGTATGAATGTGAGTGTGAATGGTTGTTTGTCTATATGTGCCCTGTGATTGGCTGGCCACCAGTCCAGGGTGTAAAATTTAAATACAACTGTATTTCAGACTTGATTGCATTTGTGGTTTTGTTTGATTTTACAGCAATAAATCTGCCACTTTCACTCAGAATCCTGCTGCTGCTACTCGAATTTTGTCCTTCCTCCTGAAACATTTCCAATAAATCTTCCTCTCACCTCAGTATCTAAGCTAGAACAATGCTAGTTCATTTGCTTCAGCACTGACTAGTTTGTGCTCACAATTGGCTTCCTTGCAGCCACGCTCCGTTTCTCCTGTGCAGCTATGTGGCAGCCCGGTGAGGGACTACATGATGAAATGAGCATAAAAGTGGATCGGACTGCAGCATTCACTGGCTTATTGTATTGTAACAGGATAGATGAAGCAGACAGTGATGCAGGAAGGAAGAGACAGCGCCTGAGAGAGATGGCGAGTGCAATGATTCAGACTGATGGAGGTTGGGAGAGTTGCCCAGCTCTGGGACTAATTAAAGTGCCATTGTTGGCTTTGATACAGTGGTATGAAGAATGATATAGAAACTGCTTCAGTGGGAAGGGAATTTGCAAAGAAAGTAACACTGCAAGGAAGGGTTCCGATATTGTTATAAATCATCCACCTTCATTCTATCCTGTATTATCATTGGTGTCATGATAGCTGTTAAATATTATTACCCTTTTCCATTTTGAAGAATCATTGTCTGCTCTGTGTACCTCATAGAGTAATGTCCCATAGGAATCGTTCGGATAAATCCTCTAACTTGTCTTTGTATTATTTTACCTGCATAATGAAGGTCAAATTGCGTCTCTTATGTGCTGTAAACCCCAAAAGGTTTCCAGTCTAGTAATATTTCAGAGAAAAAAACCCAAAACAGTGTACTGTACAGCAACACTTTGTCACGGTAGCCAACTTCAGTGCATGGTCAGTCAAATATGAAGTAAATTATCAGTTCACAATAAAAGCACTTCCATTCAAACTGATATCTAAATTAACATGCTCTTTATGGTTCATTAGCTAACTACATTTAATCTGTGAACATGATTATCTGGAAATTGCTGCCATTAAATAAGCAAAAAGCCCTGCTAACCTTTGGGGGAACAGGTCGTACCAACTATTGGTCTTTGGAAGATGAATGAGTTAAGGGCAAACGATCAAATGCAATGAGCTTCAAATAATTGATAACAATGATCGATTAAGTAATATTATTCATTTAATTCCAGAAAAATGACTTAATTTTCATGAAATTACCCATGAGCGCCAACTCATAGTCAACTCACATTGTTTGTTATTATTCAGTGACGTGAACTTGTACATAATAACATATGAAATTATGATTTATAGCTAAATTAATACAAATAATCACAATTACCTGTCATTACCTGTCATAATAAGTGAAAGTAGAGGGATTTTGGTGGTCTGTTTCATGACAGAGGTTGTCAATGCAACACAAAACAGCTTAAGCCTGACGTGACCGATGTGGTGCTATTGAGATGATAGCACCAACCTCACTGGCAGGTGGATTGCTGAGGATTCCACCTGTTCACCAGTTCACCATCACCTGATGTCAGCACAACAGGTCTGGAGAAGTGGTGGACCAGACAGGAGCTTGTACATAACAGACTCAGGTTGTGATGCATGATGGCAGACATCTGGTTCTTCAAGCTGGGACTTTGAAGACCTGGTGACTGATGTGATCAGATCCGGCAGTGTTGTTCAAATTGAATCAGCTGTTGCTGTCATATGGGTTGATGATAGTCCCAAGGAGTGTGTTGGCGTTGTATCCATGTGACCAGATATGAAGGCCCTTATTTTAAGTTGCATGATCCAGCGTTTGTTGAGGGAAACAGCACCCAGTCAGAGAAGTTGACATATGCAGTGATGCAGCCTGTTAAGTCGGCAATATAGTCCACATATGGATCACATATTACATCCCAGTTGATGCAGAAAAGCTTCTCTGCAGTTCCATGCGGACCTCCTGAGATGTTAACTGCACCAAATTGTGGTTTGAGGATACAAGGGATAAACATGGTATGCATCCATGGTGCTTGCATTCAGTTAAGTGCATTATTCGATTGTCTCTTGTTGTACAAGATACACATATTGACGGATTGATCTCTGAACAGAGTCCAAACTGCAGTGGATGAAATCCTGGGAGATGATAATGAGAGCCCCTACGTGGAGTAGAAGCTATCTGGCAACTGTGGAATTAACTCATAAACTGATGTCTCTGATGTAGAAGATGGAATGTTCACTGTAATAATGATGAAGTAGGAAAATTCCAGTGGAAGATGAAAATAACTTAATCCCACAACTGAAATATCAATGTCTGGTTATCAGAGATTTTTTTTTATCATGGTTATATGATTGCACCACCTCTCAGCCATAAAAATGGAAATCCAGCCTCTCACATTCCTCATAATGTGGTACTTTGGTACGAGGTATTCATTCATTCATTCATTTTCTACCGCTTTTCCTCACGAGGGTCGCAGGGGATGCTGGAGCCTATCCCAGCTGTCTTTGGGCAAGAGGCGGGGTACACTCTGGACTGGTGGCCAGCCAATCACAGGGCACATATAGACAAACAACCATTCACACTGAAATTCATACCTTAGACAATTTGGAGTCGCCAATTAACCTAGCATGTTTTTGGAATGTGGGAGGAAACCGGAGTACCCGGAGAAAACCCACGCATGCACAGGGAGAACATGCAAACTCCACACAGAGATGGCCGAGAATTGAGCCCTGGTCTCCAAGCTGTGAGGTCTGCACGCTAACCACTCGACCACCGTGCTGCCCATATATGAATTTGTTTATATTATTATTATTTTTTACCAAAATGAGCAACTGTATAATGGACAGAAATGAAAAAAGAGTCAATATCAATCATCCCTTCAATAAAATCACACTTCAGCTAATTAACCTAGCCTAGCATGTTTTTGGAATGTGGGAGGAAACCGGAGTACCGGAACATGCAAACTCCACACAGAGATGACCGAGGGTGGAATTGAACCCTGGTCTCCTAGCTGTGAGGTCTGCGCGCTAACTACTCAACCGCCGTGCCGCCGGTATGAGGTATATTATTAAAAAAAATAAACCCAAAAAACCTTAAACTGTATTATGGAAAGCAGGAAGTGAACAAATGTAACAGTTACTGATTGTAACAGTACCAGATGGAGGGGTATGATTTAATAAGCTTTGCTTCTTCCTACTCCTTTTGGACATGTGGAACTGTGAACTGATTATGTGATGCACTCAATTGTAATCTGATGCATGTTCAAATGAAATAAAACCATTACCATTACCATTACCATAATGATGGAAGGAACCAAGGTCTCCTACCCTCCTGCAGCTCTGCATCCTCATTGGAACCATAGTCGTCCTCTCTGAATCTCACATGGACTCAGCACCTGCTTGCTTCCCCATGATCAAGACTCCATAAGTATATGAAAGCCAGGAAAAGAAATGTCAAATCGCTATTTGTGTGGCATAGTTCTGAATAATCCGGTTAAGTCAGCGGTGATGATGATCAGTCCGCATTTGGTGCTACGTCTGGAGACAGGATGACAAATCTTTTTGTCCTTCTTCAAAGTTTAATGGTTTGTGCTGAACATTCTGCTCGTGGTGCTTCAGATTGATGTTGGTGGCAGACCTTGTTCTGCTGCTATCTGTCCTTGTCCTCGTAGTTGTGTGCACTTGGCCAACTAGCGTCACAAACGGGGAGTTCTATGGAGAATTTAGTGCGATTTGGGGGTCCTTGTGGTGGTCCGATGTGTTAAAGCAGCCAGGCAAAGAGAAGAACAATGGGAAAGATTACAGAATAATGTATATAGTAGATCAGTGATGGATTATGGGAAACTGAGTACATAACTGAGAACATATGTAACCGTTTAGTAGAAAACCAAAGCTACCCCTTGTGTATAATGATGATAACTTAATGGCAGGCTGCACAGTGACCAAGTGGTTAGCGTGCAGGCCACACAGCTAGGAGACCCGAGTTCAATTCCACCCTCGGCCATCTCTGTGTGGAGTTTGCATGTTCTCCCCGTGGGTTTTCTCCGGGTACTCCGGTTTCCTCCCACATTCCAAAAACATGCTAAGTTAATTGGCGACTCCAAATTGTCCATAGGTATGAATGTGAGTGTGAATGGTTGTTTGTCTATATGTGCCCTGTGATTGGCTGGCGACCAGTCCAGGGTGTACCTCGCCTCTCGCCCGAAGACAGCTAGGATAGACTCCAGCACCCTGCGACTCTCGTGAGGATAATCGGTAGAAAATGAATGAATGAACTTAATGGCACACATAAGTCCTGTAGGTTAAATTGCATGTGATATACATGATCCCTTAAGAGACCAGAATAATTAACAAATTGTTATTATGTGTATGTATCCCCATATCTCATTAAACACACAATCATTATGTTATCAGAATCTCAGACCGCTGCCCCAATAAGGGATTTGAATAATACACATATAATGAGTTATACTATAACTCATTATTTCACATAACGCCCAGTTAGTACACTGTGATTGGGTAAGCAAACCTGTCATCCCAGTGGGATACTGGGAATAGACCATGGAGCAATTGTTTCTACAAATTGGGAACTGTATGCATGGATAGACAAATATGCAGTGCTTGGTAAATTACTTTAAAATTAATTGTTGTTATTAGTTATTCACAAAATGACTTTGTTAATGTAATTAGTTAACAGGTAATGTAATTCCAGTAATCCTTTGTTAATTTCTTTATTTATAAATGGAATATTGTCGTTGTTAGGACATAGAATATGTGTTTATAAACATTATTAGAGCCCTCAAGACATGAACAACATCCCTCTAGTGACCTCTACACACAAAAGACAGATGAAGTGGTCCAAGTCGCCACCAAAAGACAAAATTTTCACGTAGGTACAATCCTGAATTCATCAAGTACGGCTTTGTAAATGGAGGAAGAGAAACATCTGGTTCAAAAATTGAAGCTTTCTGAAGAAATTGTTAAATTGTTATTTGCGCTTTAAATTGTATTTATAGTTAATTTCATTAAAAAATATAAAATATATATATATATTTATATATATAAATAAATATAATATATATATAAAATATATTTAGATATTTATTTATTTATTGGCGCCTCAGTCATCAGCTCTTCATCCAAAGGTTAATGATATCAGCAGTTTGTGTGTTGCTAGTCCAATGCTTAACCTTCTTCCTCAACCATCCTGGCCTTTGACCAAGCAACAGTGGTGTTAAAAATACTTAGAGTCAATTATGTTTGTTTATTCATAATCCATATGCATACAAAATAAAAAAAAAAGTTTCCTGCTACAAAGTTCATTTTTAATTTCTGTAATTTGCACTTTGAGGCCAGCCTCGGAGGAAATAATGTTGAAATTGGGCAAACACATTTGCAATGGAAACAGTGGTGAGGAGTCCAGGCCCACTGGCACATTTGTTTCCCAAAGAACATGATTTTACACCTCAGCTCCTGATTAATGGTGTGTATGATGGACATATTTTTCAGGGTTTCTGTTTCTTACTGCACCCATCAATCTGGAGAAGGTCTGACTAAGTGTGAAAATAGGAAATATAAAGTTAGTGTAGTGCTGCAGCACATAAAGTCTGTGAGGAAAGTCCATATTCTTTCTGTCTTGCGTTGTTTTCAACGATATGTGCTGGTGCATGTAACCTTGCTTTTAGACTTTATGACCTGTGGTCTAAAAATAATTATATAATAATAATAATAATGATCCACCCTTGGCCATCTCTGTGTGGAGTTTGCATGTTCTCCCCGTGCATGTGTGGGTTTTCTCCGGGTACTCCGGTTTCCTCCCACATTCCAAAAACATGCTAGGTTAATTGGTGACTCCAAATTGTCCATAGGTATGAATGTGAATGTGAATGGTTGTTTGTCTATATGTGCCCTGTGATTGGCTGGCGATCAGTCCAGGGTGTACCTCGCCTCTCACCCTAAGACAGCTGGGATAGGCTCCAGCACCCCCGCGACCCTCGTGAGGAAAAGCGGTAGAAAATGAATGAATGAATAATAATAATGAAAATCTGACTAAACGTCTGTGATTGACTACCTCATTGACTGGCCATAACATTAGGTACACCTCCGCAGTGACTGCATGGAACACTGTGACTGTAAGGCTATGGTCAAATACTACACCTCTCTCAATATGCTGCAGTATGCACGTTGTAATCGATTCCCGCTTATGCATGCTTATGCATTCAGAAAGAAGTCACTGTCTTCTTATCACCGCTCCGTCCTTAACAATAACAGAATGCTGTCCGTGGTGTCCGTCTTGCTCAAAGCCCACTGGAGTGGAGTGGGAACTATAGTAATGGTGTCAGATAAATAGAAGAGAACATAAGTAAATATACACAGTGTATTTATTATCCTGTGTCGAAGTGGCAGTGTCGCTATGTTGGTTCCTTCCAAAACCTCGGGTGTGGTATAACGTGCAGCGTCATTGAAAATCTTAACTCCTGCTCTGTAAAAGGTTGTGATTGGCTGTTTTTTTCTTTTTTACATAATTTCCTATATTATAGTATACGGGTCGCTCAGAGTGCTTACCAACATTCACAAAAGGTTTTGTCGCCTGATTTTGGATCATTTTTTACCATTAAAGTGACTATTCCCACACATCCAGTAGTTCCATCTCCATTAACACTCCCCAACTCGGTCTACATCCCATTTACAAATTACTCGTCACATGTCCGACCTTGACGAAGACCTCAAAAATCAGTTATCAAAGTAAACAAGTGAACCACTGCAGTCAGTGACTGAGAGAACAACAAATCCAACATCATTTATTATATTTAGACAAATGTCCTGAATTAATTATATCCATGGTTATATAAACAATACTGCAAACAAATGAATACGCACGTCTATATAGTACAGGTTTGTCACAACTTAATTACCCTGCATCTTTACCCTGAAAGGCTATTACGCAGTATGCCATGTTGTTGTGGAGCACACTGAATAATTCAGGCATCGAAAAGTCACCTTCATGTTTTTAAATTTAATTTCAATTCCGGTATGCATGTGACTCAGATGTGAGTTATGTTGCTTCAGTTTGAGAAATGAGCAAACATAAGCTATAAAAACTTTCTCAACTGATCATCCCTACATTGTGAATAATGTATTGCTGTGCTAAATAACTCTATTATTGCAGACGGACTGGTCGTAACAGAGATGCAGGCCAGACGCACAATAATCGCAAATAAAAATCCCTAATATGGACTATGAATGCGGCTATAACCCATGCTGAGCTGAAACTCAACTCTGAACCCCGACACCATCCTGTCCTGCTCCTCTAGGGAACACATGTTAGTATCAAATGAGTCTTATTTTAGTCTTAATAGCAGATTTTCTCTTATTATGCCTACGATATTGGGTAATACGCGTGTAAAGGTGATTATAGGGGTGTTAGTTCACATCTACAGGGCTCTAATAATGTTAAAACCTGTATTTAGAAGCTTATAAACACGTTTTTTTGATGTTGCAACTCCAAAAATATTCAATGCATGAATAAGGAATCCTATTTTGTGGAAATTCACTTAATTCATTCATTCATTCATTTTCTGCCTCTTTTCCTCACGAGGGGCGAGAGGCGGGGTACACCCTGGACTGGTCGCCAGCCAATCACAGGGCACATATAGACAAACAACCATTCACACTCACATTCATACCTATGGACAATTTGGAGTCGCCAATTAACCTAGCATGTTTTTGGAATGTGGGAGGAAACCGGCGTACCCGGAGAAAACCCACGCATGCACGGGGAGAACATCCAAACTCCACACAGAATGTGGAATTGAACCCTGGTCTCCTAGCTGTGAGGTCTGCGTGCTAACCACTCGACCGCCGTGCCGCCCGGAAATTCACTTATCACAGTCAAATAGAAATGACTACTGTTGGGGTTCCTCGTCAAAACGTCCAAAAAAATCCACCTTTGGTTAGCTCATAGTAGCATTCTCCTGGTTTACCGTACACTGTGTTCTATCATGCATCTACCTTAATGTGTTTGTTCTGTGTCCGTGCACAAGGCGCTTGTAAAAAAGAAACCGTTTATCGAACAGCTGGAGGCTTTCCATTTCAGACCTCATTTACCAATAGGAATGCTGACCTTGCAAACTTGAAACCACCCCATGGCATTAACAAGTAAACACTGTGTCACAACCACTTAAGACCGTGGGACCCACTGTGGGACTTTAAACGACACACCAAGCCAATATGTGTAAGATGTTAAATATGTGTATGGGAGCACCTATTCTGCCTGTGATTGATTTGGGCTGCACTATATATTGTGTTAGTCAATTTGCCGTCAGGCAATTTTACTTGCATCAAGGCACACAGGATCAAATCAATGGTGTTTTTATTCTGACTACACTCATTCACAACAACATTAGTAAATAGGCTTTGATAGGCATAGCTTCTTTTAACTTTTCAGACAGTTTGGAGACCGAGGCAACAACAAGTACCTTGGGATTTTCTTGCATTAACTTCACCCTCAGCCATCTCTGTGTGGAGTTTGCATGTTCTTCCCGTGCATGCGTGGGTTTTCTCCAGCTACTCCGGTTTCATAGGTTTCAAAATGCATAATTTGAGCACAAGCAGTATACAAAATTGATGAATTGATGGACAAATTTGTTTAATTTAGGCAAAAAATATGTAACATTCGGTGGTTAGCCACACAGCTAAAAGACCCGTGTTTGATTCCCCGCTCGGGCATCTCTGTGTAAAGTTTGCATGTTCTCCCCGTGCATGTGTGGGTTTCCTCCCACATTCCAAAAACATGCTAGGTTAATTGACGACTCCAAATTGTCCATAGGTATGAATGTGAGTGTGAATGGTTGTTTGTCTATATGTGCCCTGTGATTGGCTGGCGACCAGTCCAGGGTGTACCCCACCTCTCGCCCGAAGACAGCTGGGATAGGCTCCAGCACCCCCACGGTAAAAAATGAATGAATGAATGTCCATGTCAACCTCTTTTAATATTTGCACATGGCGCATTCAAAGAGTGATATGTAGTACTCTACACTGGTCATTAGGTGTCAGTAATGTTACTATAATGTTTAGTGAGACAGACTGTACAAGCATCACACTTGATCTTAAAACAACAGTCCTGTGCAGCAGGTTTGAATTAATTTACAAGGGCCACAATAATATGGAATTAAAAAAAAAAATCCCAACAAAAACACAATACTCTGAACTCCAATCGTTTCTTTCTGTCCGTCCCGCAATCAGCTCCTCTAGCATTGGGACCGTCTTATTCTTGTAAATGACTTATGTCTACTATATTGGGTAATACGAGTGTAAAGGTGATTAGGAGTGTTATTTCATCTCTAGAGGGCTCCAGTCACAGTCACAGTCAGGTTTGGAATTAATTAAATGATAAATGAGGCGTTACCGTACCAGCTGTATACTGGCCAGTAGCCTCCTAGTATATAAAAACATAATGACAACAATAAACTATTTACAATCTGGTTCCCAGAACGTGACCCTGGTGAGGGTAAGCGGTATAGAAAATAGATTTGATGGCCAGAAAAAGATACAAAACATGAGGTGTGGATACCAACATTTTGTTAATAAAAGCATATTTTGTTTGTTTGGGTTAAAATAAGCTATGAAAATAAATGTCTCAAAAAGAACTAGCTCTCAGCCATTCTCATTTTGTAAAAGTAGCTGTCACAAGGAACACGGAGAGCCCTCATGGAGAGAGAATACAAAATAATGTGAGTAAGACATATGCACAAAACAGGTGTCAGCAGGACAATAAGAAAACCAATAAATAAAACAAAGTCTACAAAATTCCAGAAAATAAATTAGAACAGAAACTTTCTAAACAACCTAAAATGACTGCTAAATTACAGTCTTCCTACAATACAAACTCTGTCTCTGTTATCTCTCGGTTCCATCATTTGTAATATAATAGTTCTATTTATTTAGATACGTATAATTTTCCCTCCCAGCTTTGACAGAATATGTAAGGTAATTGGTATGAATTTAATGTGCAACACATCACACTTCTCATTTCCTTAACAATGACAGTGTCAAAAGTCACAGACAGCGACGTCTCTGTAAACAAAGCAAATATTTGAACTGAGCTTGAAAAACAATGTTTTGGTAATGATTGGCATCACTAAAGGTGCTGTGTATCTAGTCTTTCTTTTTTATAATGTACACACAACGACAGAACATTACTTTAAGTGTAGTTTTCTAAGTTTAGTCGCTGTGCACAACTCACTAACAACAAAAGTTTTCCCAGTTTTCGGTTAAAGTCCAAAATTTTGGTTTGTGTACATTCTCCAGCTGTCTTCTTGTGTTTTTAATACACTGAGTGTGTCCACTCTTTTAATGTGTTTAAAATCCTTCTTAGCATCATATTTGCTTGCCACAACATGGAAACTGGAAGTAAGCTACGTCACCTGTCTATGATGTCATCAGCAGTTCATTCATTCATTTTCTACCGCTTATCCTCACAAGGGTCGTGCTGGAGTCTATCCCAGCTGTCTTCGGGCGAGAGGCGGGGTACACCCTGGACTGGTCGCCAGCCAATCACAGGGCACATATAGACAAACAACCATTCACACTCACATTCACATTAACAAAATGTTAACGCAAAAGATGTTTTTTTTTTCAATAGTTTTATAACATTTACTGACGTATAACATTTACTTCTGACATGACTCAATCCAAAGGCAAGATGTGGCAAAACCCCCTGTTTTACCATTTGTTGAATTAAATAATGCCTCTTAACTTTCTATGCCTCCATGTTGTCACAAGGTGGAATGAGCCAGTGGTTGTTGGATCCCGATGCAGAGACAACACAGTCCGAGTAGAACAAAAAATGTTTAATACAAGAAGTGTCTTCACGAGAAGTAAACATACATACACCAAAAGGGCAGGCAAAGAGCAGGCTAAGCCACACAAGCAAAACAAAAGGTGCTGCCAGGAAAGAGGCAAGAAAAAAAAAATGCTGATTCAGGTAAAACAAACACGAAACAATTCCTTCTGATACTGATATAGCAGGTGACCAGAAAGCTACTTCACAAAGCTAGTTACACAAGCAACAGGGAAGCACGGAAAGCAGATGAGGTCTGAGGTACGATTCCCCACCGAATGTGTGCTGCAGCCAAGGTAAAGTAGGCCATGTGGTTGATTGCTTGCAGCTTGTGCACCAGCAGCTCTGGTAGCTCCAAGCAGGCAGTGCACTACAACACATGGCAGAGCGACAAACACAGGTCAGGACATATTTAGGGTTATTGAGGTGAGAAATTCAAGAAATAACTCATGGCAAAACAGGAAGGTGGCGTCACATTGTGTCTTTGGGAACACTCACGTCAAGAATCACCTCTTCAATGAATGTTAAGATTCATTCATTTTCTACCGCTTATCCTCACGAGGGTCGCGCGGGGTGCTGGAGCCTATCCCAGCTGTCTTCGGGTGAGAGGCGGGGTTCACCCTGGACTGGTCGCAAGCCAATCACAGGGTACATATAGACAAACAACCATTCACACTCACATTCATACCTATGGACAATTTGGAGTCGTCAATTAACCTAGCATGTTTTTGGAATGTGGGAGGAAACCGGAGTACCCGGAGAAAACCCACACATGCACGGGGAGAACATGCAAACTCCACACAGAGATGCCCGAGGCATATTATTAAATTATTATTATATTATTAAAAAACTGATTACTGATTGTAAAAGTACCAGATGGAGGGGTAGGATTTGGCCGGTGGAATTGAACCCAGGTCTCCTAGCTCTGAAGTCTACATGCTAACCACTTGACAAATGTTAAGATAACATTCAATATTCATTTATCCCTTTGAAATTCATTTTGAGTTATTTTCTGCATATAAAGCTATAAATGTGTTTTTTTGGGTTAACATTTCTGACGTCTTGGAACAGACTATTTAGATTTACATAATTTCTTGATTGATTCTTGAAAAACTTGATTGATTGATTAATGATGTTAACCAAGGGTTGTCACAATACCAGAATTTCAGTCGCTAACACCAATATTTGAAAGGATTATTGTCACAGCTGATGACAAAATAATGAATTTGAGAAGTTGTTTTAGCAGTAACGGCCTCTGTGTTACTGCCTCCAATGTTTGTGATTAGCTGGGAGAACTTAAGGACTCCGTGCAGCAGGGGGCCAATCAGCCATCCTGCTGAGAATAATTTTCCAATGGCTGCACAGTGTTGCTGGAAAAAAAAACAAAAAAAAAACATGTTCACAAACAGCTACACGTGTAGAAATTGGAAGCCATGCTGTTTAAGCAGACAAACTAATTATCTCCAAATCAAATTTCAAATTGTAATAGTCATCACTGGGGAGCCCACAATGAGAAGATAATCGAGGTATAATTAAATTCATCTCCACAAATTGTAGAAGATCTTTTTTGCTGTTGGAAGAATGATAATAATATCAACGTAGAATTCATTTTAAGGTTAATTGGTGACTCCAAATTGTCCATAGGTATGAATGTGAGTGTGAATGGTTGGAAGGAATTGGGCAAACACTTATGTTGACGTCAGTTTTTTAGCAATAAGAATTCAAGGTGTGCCTGGACATGATGAGTTGGTCGACATAAAACAGGACCGACTTAAATGGCTTTGACTATAATATTTGCCTGCACTGATCACACACTCTTCTTACGCCAACATAAACCTTGAGCGGCACATAAACACACAAGAGACTATAACCAAACACTATAATACAAAATATATCACCTCATTCACCTCAGGAAGCACTTCTACTGGCATGGTTTCAAGGCTTGTGTACTTTCTAGCTAATGTTGTGCTTACACTGTGTGAACAGGATAAACAAATGCACATGCACATTCATTTAATACCTGCAGAGCTCCTTTGCATCCGCATCGCTTGTGCGTCTGCCCACTGGGAGAGCTGATGAGTATGTTTTTGTATAAGGCATAAAGCTTCCTTTCACTGATTATTGTATTCCACCAGGATACACTGGTTCACTACTATTTCCGTTGTTGACTGATATGTTCATGCGACTTATTTCACACAGTCAGATGAGTCTAAATCACGGGTCTTGAACACGCGGTCCGCAGGACACTAGTTACCCGCAGTGGCCCGCAGGACACTAGTTTGAGGCCCCCGCCTTGATATGAAAGTTTAATGTTAGTGCGGCCCGCGCAAGTTTGATATGGATGCTGTATGGTATCATGTACACAGAAAAAATTATTACGTTTGATTAATGTTCATGTTAAAGGTTAAATAACTGTTGATAGTTATCCTCCCTATCCATGTGGAAGTGGTAAGTTTTTGGCTATTTAAGTTTAAAGGAAATAACTTGAAGGCTACCATTTAGGTCGCTAGCTGTCTAGTTTGCGAGTTAGCATGTGTCTCAAGACCCTGCAGTTGCGCAATATGTTGTAAATAAAAAGAATATAAATGTGACTATAGTCGTGTTTTGTCATGTCGACAGGGCTCTAATAATGCTTTGTTAATTTTAATCTGAAAAAAATAATTTGTCTACCCACCAACTATATGTGGTTTCTTAAGTTTTTATTATTTGCCGTTTTATTATTATTATTATATTTATTTATTACGGATTGATTGATTTTCATTATTCTTGATTTGTTTATTTATTTTTTATCTTATTTTGTGCAGAAAAATAAAAATTAAAATATTTGAGAACAGTGGAATGTTTTATCAGAGCTTTTATTGTAGAAAATCGGAACCAAAGCACTGACAAAGTTTGTGTATTTTTCCGTTTTTAATAAATGCGTTTGTTTTTTGGGGGGGGGGGAAACCCTTGCTCCAGTGGCCCCCAGGGCCCCGTTTCACGAAGCAGGTTTAGTGAAAACTCTGAGTATGTTAACCCTGAAATGAGGGAAACTCTGAGTTTTCCGTTTCAAAAAGGGAGGTAAGTCAAACCAGAGACAGAGGAGTAACTCCAGCCTGTTTCACAGAGAGAGGTAACTTAACCTCGGTGTCAGTTACTATGGCAACAGACTCTGTGAACATAACCTGGTCGGGACCAGGTTTTCTTCAATGAACCTCGAGTTTCTTTCTGTCTCCGCCCTCTTACGCTACACACGGTGTGATTCATTCATTGTCGCGCGTGTTTAAAGCCAGTTTGGTCGTTTTTCATAATCACCATCACCAACAGCAGTAAAATAAACAGAAAGACAAAAAAATATATATATTTTTTTCTTTATTTCCTACAAATAAGAAAAAAAAATGGTTTCTTACTTTTTAATTGTTACAATCATCAACACAATTCACCTATGACCATGCACCCACCTCTAACTTGTGTTTTAATAATTCAATTTCCAGATCCGCTTTAGTTATCTGGCGGTCCAGCAGCACCATTTCTTTTTCTGTTTTTTGTACTGATTTTAATAAATGCACTTTGTAGATTTCTTTTAGTGGTAGCTGGGAACACATAAGGATGACATTATACAGTTGCACATGAATTCCACTGAATTAACCTCTGGAATTTACTGAATACGTATCTCACTGTGTCAATCTGTGCTGTGGAGGTTGAGGGACCCTCTTCCTGCTGCCCAGCCATGCTCTGTTAAAATGGATAAGAATCCGTTAATACTTCAGTGTAGGCTAAAAGTCACTATAATCCACAAAAGCATGTAAAGACAAGTGAATGGAGAGGAAATCAGTAACATCAAGATTTTACCTCTGTAGGCCTCTCAGGCTCCCTCTCAGACACCACAGAGAAGGCAGCTTTCTTCATCATCCTGTTTAGAGTGTTGTGTTTCACTATGCTATACTTTAAATATGGCATAATCTCTGGACTATTGGCTACTTACAGTTAAAGTGGCATATGGATCCACTAGACCAAGTACGCCTTCAGAATCTGTTGAGACAAAAGAAAAACACATGAAAGGGAAATTAACAATGAACTATAGGCCCAAAAGAAGTTTGAGGCCTAGGCCTATTACATCTTATCAAGGCTGGTGGCTCCTGTGTAATCATGTCCGAGGATGAGGTTCCTCCAGGGATCCCCTCTGCGACTGGCCTCCCGACAGTCTGACTCATGGCCAGCTCCTCTGCCTCGGTCAGACGTGGTGGGGGTGGTCCTCCGCCAGTTTTGCGGGCATCTGCCCGCTTTCTGTTGGCTGAGTAGAAGTTAGATGTTGCTTTTCATATGTCTGATTTAACTGTATACAGGCGAGGACATTTATGTGTGTGAAAACAATATTATGTTGGAGATAATGCACACTGAAACAGCCGCTGAATGATCATCTAAGTGACATCATCATCTGAATGACATCTAAGTGACATAAATTGTAGCTGTAACACCATTCTACTTGTTTGCATCTGTAGCCTAATATTATTGTGATTACATAAATGTATATAATAAATTTAAACTTACGCATTGACTCGAACACTAATCTTCTCCCACGCCGACTCGCGTTCTTTCGCTGCTGCAGCCGTGTTGCTTTTCTTTTTAAAAACGCTTTCAAATTCGCCGTATGACCGCATTAATATATCCAGTTCCAGAGGACTGAAATACGTATGACGATCTTTTCTTATCACTCGTTGCCATGGTGAATCGAGGGAACGGGGCTCCATTGATCAGGGCTTTTTAAAGTCGTGGTGCAAGCGCTTAACTCAGAGTGAACAAACTCTGTGTTGATTGAACCAATTGAAATCACCTGTTCTGAAACCCGTAACTCAGAGTTTCCTGTCTCAGAGTAGATCAACTCAGAGTTCAGGGTTAGTCTCCAGAGTTGGTTGAACCTGCTTCTTGAAACGGGGCCCAGGTAAATTGAATGTATTGTGTTTTTGTTGACAATCTGTCTCTCTGTGATAGACTTTATATAAATCGTCTGCATCACTTGATGAATACCAAATATATTGGGTATCATTTTAAACAAATGTGTCTATTTTCAATTTTAAAATCCAAACATCATCAGTCACCATTATTCATCTATTGCAACAGAAGACAAGATTATCAGCAAAAGAGATATTGACAGCTCTGATTGAGTGCTGTTGTGTGGAGGCGTCGCGTTGCTCCGAGATTTGTTCCCATGTGACGCAGATCCACCTGCAGTCGGCGTTGACTTGTGTTTAACAAGCCGCCTGTCAAGCACGCAATTAATATCACCTCATTGAGAAGTCTATTAAGCCTCACGAGTCATTGCTCTTCCTTGGTCGGCTAAGTGAATTCATTGTCATTATGCAGTTATTGGATTTAATGCTTAGATTTGATTATGTGCAGCTTTGCATTAGAAATAAATGTATTTTTAAAATGTAAGCATGGATAATTCATATGAATAATTTCATACACGTATGTCTGCGAATACAGTCATCCCTCATTTATCGAGGTTACCATAACATCTATAGGATGCACCCACTAAACTACACCCACTAAATTTAAAGTGAATATGGCCGTACCTTCCTTATGGGGGTACCAAACCCCCAAAAGTAACATGAGACACTTCCTACACATAAAGCTTTTGATTGAATAAACAGAACAGTGCATGTAGGGCAAGTTAAACAGTTCCGGTCATATGACTTCAGTAGCCTACCAGAAATGTCATCATACAATAAACAACCACAAAATACAGAAGAGTGCAACGTAGTAGAAATAAAATTAGTACATTATAATATATTCATTCATTCATTTTCTAGCACTTTTTCCTCACGAGGATCGCGGGGGTGCTGGAGCCTATCCCAGCTGTCTTCGGGCAAGAGGCGGGGTACACCCTGGACTGGTCGCCAGCCAATCACAGGGCACATATAGACAAACAACCATTCACACTCACATTCATACCTATTGTGTGAGGAAACCGGAGTACCCGGAGAAAACCTATGCATGCACGGGGAGAACATGCAAACTCCACACAGAGAGGGTGGAATAGAACCCTGGTCTCCTAGCTGTGAGGTCTGCGTGCTAACCACTAGACCGCCGTGCCGCCCCTATAATATATTGTATATATTTTTTTTCATTGTACCTTTGTATGTCTCATTGAGTATGTTGTGATATCCCTACTGATGACCCATGACTTCTGCATTATGTCCAATATAAAACCCACTGTGATGTTTGCAGACGTACACAATGGTAATGGGTCTTATCCAAGATATGAGGAAGTGTCAGCAAATCAACAACCCAACACTAAATGTGGAAAGACAAATAAATATCATGGACATCAGGAGGAGCCAGCCCAGTGGAACACCACTCCTCATCAATAATACAGCAGTGCAGATTGTCAGCAGCACTGGGTTCCTTGGGGTGCAGATAACGGACACTCTGACCTGGTCCCATCACACCAGAGCTCTTGTAGGAAAAGCTCAGTAGCACATTTCTGTTCCGGGTGAGAAGAGCACCCCCCCCCCCCCCCCCCCACCCACTATCCTCTCCAGAGGCACCATAGAGACTATACTAACAAACTGCATCTCCGTGTGGTCAGAAGCCTGCAGTGTCTTTGACTGGAAATCCCTACAGAGAGTGGTGAAAAATTATTGGAGGGGAGAAAATCATTGGAACTACTCCCGTCCAGGAAATTGGAAAAAACGTCAGCACAGACCCTTCTACCCTCAGCACAGACTGTTCCAGCTACATCACTTCCCTCTGCAACCTTCAAAGCAAAACAGCCAGGTCCAAAAACACTTTTCACAAGCCACAAGACCGCTAAACACAATCCACCCTCAGAAGAATTCACAGTAATGGTAATGGTAATGGTTTTATTTCATTTCAACATGCATCAGGTTACAATTGAATGCATCACATAATCAGTTCACAGTTCCACATGTCCAAAAGGAGTAGGAAAAAGCTAAGCTTATCAAATCCTACCCCTCCATCTGGTACTTTTACAATCAGTAACCGTTACATTTGTTCACTTCCTGCTTTCCATAATACAGTTTACGTTTTTTTTTGTGGTTTTTTTTGTATATTTTAATAATATACCTCATACTGGCGGCACGGCGATCTAGTGGTTAGCGCGCAGACCTCACAGCTAGGAGACCAGGGTTCACTTCCACCCTCGGGGTCATCTCTGTGTGGAGTTTGCATGTTCTTCCCGTGCATGCGTGGGTTTTCTCCGGGTACTCCGGTTTCCTCCCACATTCCAAAAACAGGCTTGATTAATTGGAGACTCCAAATTGTCCATAGGTATGAATGTGAGTGTGAATGGTTGTTTGTCTATATGTGCCCTGTGATTGGCTGGCCACCAGTCCAGGGTGAATGAATGAATAAAAAGGCAGTCTGTGAAAAGTGCCTCACCAGCCATGAAACTGGACGCATGTCACTGTTGTGGTGTCAATTCAATTTTTTATTTATATATACAAGTGAGTATAAGAAATTATTTACAGTTTGACATATTGTGCACATCACACCACACGCTGGTAATGACGCAATGCACCGACATAATTACATTTATGATTCCATCTTGCTGTCAAATACAGTTATATCAATATAATGCCTACCTTGGCTCTGTGTAAAAAGACAGGCTCGTTATCTGCTACAAATCCCATACAGGCCTTTCTGTCAGTTCTGTGATTGACAGGTAATAAGTCCAGGGTGTACCCCCTCCGTGTCGTAAGGCAGCTGGGATAGACTCCTACTGTTCTTGGCTATGAACAGAGACTTTATCAATGTTTTTGTGGATTTTGCAACCAAAAGTCATGAGCTGTTTCATCATCAGTCAATAGTGTGGATTAAGTGAGTCTTTGGACAGGGGTTGCCATGGCAACGGCAGGGTCACTCATCTCCTTACTATACGCCAATATACCATCATGATTTTGAATTTTTTTTGTAGGTAAAAATATATTGCTGTTTTAAAGGTTATGGCAGCAGTCAGTGTGGAAGAATAGGAAACCCAATAAAGTGGGGATATTGCTAAAGCCTTAAGATCCCTGCTGGTGCAATTGCTACACACTTATGCCTTTCATGGTTGAGGGTATGGGTTCGATTCCCAGCCAGGCTTGCATCAGGAAGGGCATTCGGTGTCAAAAGTAAGCCAAAACCATTCATGAGATTGACTCGCTGTGCCGACCCCTTACAGGGGAAAAGTCGAAAGTTGAAAAAAAAAAAATAGCTGAAGCCTTAGGAAGAAACAGAAAGCGAGCAGGATTCTAAGTCCAAAGCCCAAGGTTTAACATCTGTCCACAGCTTCCTGCAAATGGAGGGGGGGAGACAGGCGAAGCAAGAGGGGCTTATCGCAGTCATCCTAGGACTTATTTACATGTTGTTAGCATAAGTATGTTTGTTTGTGCAAGCTGTGTGCATGCAGAAGCAGACAACCTTTTCTGTGATTCTACATGTGGGAACACACTGTCTCTGCCTACGACTGTGTGTGTGTGTGTGTGTGTGTGTGTGTGTATGTAGAACCCTTATCGTTCCCTTCTGCCTCAAGACAACTTGAGTACACAAGCATGGCTACTTGCCATAAATCAAGTGAAACGCCGAACAGATGAAATATAGAGCGAGACGGAATATAAGCAGAGTGAAGAGGGGAGGTCAAAAAGAAAAGGGCAAGGACAGAATGGAAAATATGAGTGGTAAAAAATGTTGCACACATAATGATTTATATATATATACTATATATAATGCCGCTAATAGCGTGACTGTTATTAAAAACCTAAATTATAGATAATTAAAAAACAGCGGCATGGGAACTTGTTTGCACCAGAGTAAACAAATTCGGTACGTTTACAGTAATTTACATATACATTTATGGAAGTTTCTCTCATCTGTTCTTATTTGAACTACTTTGATGCCCCAAAATTCCCTCCAAATTTGATGGCCAAAACTGTGGGAGACTCCTAATTGGCTCAGCATGTGAGCTCATCGCAGCTGTTGGTCGCCAGCTAAAAGAAACAAGCTGTCAATTCACTGTGTTGCACTTTTCTTCAGGCGTCAAGTAGTGAGGTTTAAACCAAGATGATACCATAATAATCCTACTAGTTGGCATTCCAATTATTTTTTCTAAATAATTATATTTTTTCAGCACTGTGCTAGATCCAGTGACAATCCGTGAGTTAGACAGCATTTAAGTTCTCGTTTCCATGCATCAATTCCTGTTTGTATACCCTTATTTTGTAATCACTTCCTGTCTTACCTTGTTTTTTTTTAATCATTTGCACCTGCTCCTGCTTGAATCACTCCCCTATTAGAATAGTTCAGGTGTGTTTGTGGAAGCATTTTTGTTTATTTGCTCCTTGTGGGCAAATGGTTAGCATACTGGCCACACAGCTAGGAGACCCGGGTTCGATTCCCTGCTCGGGCATCTCTGTGTTTGCATGTTCTCCGGGTTTTCTTCAGTTTCCTCTCACATTCCAAAAACATGCTAGGTTAATTGGTGACTCCAAATTGTCCATAGGTATGAATGTGAGTGTGAATGGTTGTTTGTCTATATGTGCCCTGTGATTGGCTGGCGACCAAAACGTGACAGTGACGTGCAGTCAGCTGAAAATAAAACTGGACTTAGACATATATGAATTTCATTCATTCATTTTCTACCGCTTTTCCTCACGAGGGTCGCGGGGGGTGCTGGAGCCTATCCCAGCTGTCTTTGGGCGAGAGGCGGGGTACACCCTTGACTAGTCACCAGCCAATCACAGGGCACATATAGACAAACAACCATTCACACTCACATTCATACCTATGGACAATTTGGAGTCGCCAATTAACTTAGCATGTTTTTGGAATGTGGGAGGAAACCGGAGTACCCGGAGAAAACCCACGCATGCACGGGGCGAACATGCAAACTCGCATGCAAACACTGCCCGAGCAGGGAATCGAAACCTGGTCTCCTAGCTGTGAGGTCTGCGCGCTAACCACTAGTCCGCCGTGCTGCCTGTATATGAATTTGTTTATATTTTTTTTTTACCAAAATGAGCAAATGTATAATGGACAGAAATGAAAAAAAAGAGTCAATATCAATCATCCCTTCAATAAAATCACACTGCAGCTATCCTGACACTTTAAAATCTGTTCTTGTATCATTTCCAAAGCAACAGTGGCAGCAGCAGCTGTGAAGCACATCCTGCCAGATTGGGGGGGAAAAAAATCCAATCAATCTTAGTCACTCGCAGCATTAATTGTTTGAAATAAAGCCATCTCTACAAAAGATGCACCGCTAGGTGGGGCATGTTTATGTATTCCAAAGTCACAGTACAGTTGTGGACTTAAACACATGCATAATGGATGGTGGGGGGGGGTCTGTATCAGTGTGTCCTTTCTAGGCCAGTTGTGTATTCATGAGTTTGAGGAGAGGCGACAGAATCATAATACCTTTCATACACAGAGACAGACGCAGGCGTGACAAAGTTATTTAGAATGCTTGAGCAGACACAAAGAAGAGTTCATTTCTTTCATCTGGCTGCTCCAGTATGATGGAGCCAGGAAGAATCACAAGTGGTGGAAGTACCGAAGCACTGTTGTTGGACAGTGGTATATATATATTTCTGAAATAGACAAAAAGTTACAATAGCTTAACATTGTATAACCATGCGTTAAAGCAGAAATCAATGGCAAAGTGTCAACAATTCATTAATTCATTCATTTTCTACCGCTTTTTCCTCACGAGGGTCGCGGGGGTGCTGGAGCCTATCCCAGCTGTCTTCGGGCGAGAGGCGGGGTACACCCTGGACTGGTTGCCAGCCAATCACAGGGCACATATAGACAAACAACCATTCACACTCACATTCATACCTATGAACAATTTGGAGTCGCCAATTAACCTAGCATGTTTTTGGAATGTGGGAGGAAACCGGAGTACCCATACACGGGGAGAACATGCAAACTCCACACAGAGATGCCCGAGGGTGGAATTGAACCATGGTCTCCTAACTGTGAGGTCTGCGCGCTAACCACTAGACCGCCGTGCCGCAGTGTCAACAATATTTTACAAATTTTCCAACAATGAGACTTCTGTCTGTCAATTTTGTGTAAAAGTTTTTGAATTTCTGGGACAGATAACATTGATTCCATTAACATCTGTTTGTGTCGGACCTTCTGGAACTAATTAATGAGATGAAATGAGATGATTTTTGGCAAAAAAATGCAGTTTCATGAGTCATTGATTTGACATCACCGGGGAACATCTTTGGATCAAATGGTTCTTCAGGAGTTAACTACTAAAGAGAATTTTGTATTTTTTTTTTACCACTGAAAGAGAGGACAATATATGAGAAGATTTAAACTGTGCACTCCCTTGTTCACAAGTTAGTTGCCATAACAACGTATGTGAACTGTACTGCGCATTTGTCGTACTGTGCAGCAAAGGAATGATGTGAACTTTGTGAGGTCATGTAAATAAACATTTCTTCTTTTCTCTTCCTCTACAGTAAAGGTCAAAGACTGAAAATAATAAAATCAAAGCACACTTCTGACTGACAATTATCTACCTTGTGTCTGTATGAATTATGCTTTGGCTTATGGTTTCAGACAGCTGAACGGACTGGGAGGTTCATATTCATGCATGTTTGGGATTTCATTTTTCTGTTTCATATTCCTTCTGGTCCATCCCTGCATGTCTGTGGCTTGAACCATGGTCCATGGAAAACTGGGCATCAAGCTAAAAGCCAGAGCAGCTCCACTCTTAAGGCATCAGGCCTCAAAAAGGTTGGACAACACTTCCAGACTGCAATAAGTGAATTTCTATGAAGTAGTACTAGGGCTGCATGGTGGTCAAGTGGTTAGCGTGCAGACCTCACAGCTAGGAGACCAGGGTTCAATTCCACCCTCGGCCATCTCTGTGTGGAGTTTGCATGTTCTCCCCGTGCATGCGTGGGTTTTCTCCGGGTACTCCGGTTTCCTCCCACATTCCAAAAACATGCTAGGTTAATTGGTGACTCCAAATTGTCCATAGGTATGAATGTGAGTGTGAATGGTTGTTTGTCTATATGTGCCCTGTGATTGGCTGGCGACCAGTCTAGGGTGTACCCTGCCTCTCGCTCGAAGACAGCTGGGATAGGCTCCCGCACCCCCGCGACCTTAGTGAGGAAAAAGAGGTAGAAAATGAATGAATGAATGAATGCTAGGTTAATTGGTGACTCCAAATTGTCCATAGGTATGAATGTGAGTGTGAATGGTTGTTTGTCTGTATGTGCCCTGTGATTGGCTGGCGACCAGTCTCTCGCTCGAAGACAGCTGGGATAGGCTCCAGCACCCCCGCGACCCTTGTGAGGATAAGTGGTAGAAAATGAATGAATGAATGAAGTAGGACTCACTATTAATAAACCAAATAATTTCATAGAGGATGGAAAACCTGTTTATGGCTTTCTAAATACCATTCTTCGCATTTTAGAGCCCTGTAGACATGACATAACACCCCTATAGTTACAGGGTGGAGTGCTATCACCGGGTCAGGGATGAGTAGGGGTCTTGTTGATGAGTGAGGGAAGAATGAAACATGAGGTCAATCTTCACTTATTGTATGACCTACTATATACTGTACTTGTAAGAACAGGACAAATAAATATCAAGTAATTGGTCCCACTTAAAGTATGTATGTAACCTTCACCTCCATCGCCAATATTGACTTTATGCTGAAAACTTTTCAGGAATGAGTCAGACGATCGGAGACAGTCAAAAAGTCAAACAGCCTGTAAAAGTAACAAGGATTAAATGGGGACCTGTGCTTGTTCCAAGTCAGTTTGTGAATGTCGGCACCGTGAGACTGATCAGACAACGGCGAAGGCTTCAGAAAAGTCAACTAGCAGAGGAGGAGCTGTCAGCGCACATGCTTTGACGGTGTTTAGGAGAGAGGAGGAAAATGTCACTTTCACTGTGTTCTCTAAGCTTCAGTGTGAGGTGAGAGCTCTTCTTTGTGCTTTGTAATGTGAGGCTTCATGACAGAGGACACATAGTGAGGAACTCAAAAAGATTCAATCTAGGTCACCGCCACACAATTACTTTCCAAGTGCAAACAGGAAATTGTTATTTTGACAGCACGGTGGCTTTGCAATCATTCGGCGGCAAAAGTCCAACCCTTTGTCACTGCCGGTGTTGCTGTTTATTACATCATTTAAACGGGGGGGGCACGCTTTGTGGTCCATTCACTATGTGCCCCTAAAGTTGGCATAAAATGATTAATGATGAAATGTGTGCTGAAAAAAAAATGGTATAGAAACAGTTTAGTGAATAAGTAGGCCCCTCCGAGGTGATGGATTATGACGTCAAATTAAAGGCTTGAAAATGGAATACCAAAAATGTTATACAAGCATAAGGTATCCATAAAATTTTGAAATACTTTTCAACACATGTCAGGGTCCACCCAGCCATTAATCTTCTTTACCACTGTTACATATTATTATTATTATACATTGACGGCGGCATGGTGGTCTAGTGTTTAGCGTGCAGACCTCACAGCTAGGAGACCAGGGTTCAATTCCACCCTCAGCCATCTCTGTGTGTTTGCATGTTCTCCCCGTGCATGCGTGGGTTTTCTCCAGGCACTCCGGTTTCCTCCCACATTCCAAAAACATGGTGACTCCAAAATTGTCCATGTGAGTGTGAATGGTTGTTTGTCTATATGTGCCCTGTGATTGGCTCAAAGACAGCTGGGATAGGTTCCAGCACCCCCGCAACCCACGTGAGGATAAGCGGTTTCCTCCCACATTCCAAAAACATGCTAGGTTAATTGCCGACTCCAAATTGTCCATAGGTATGAATGTGAGTGTGAATGGTTGTTTGCCTATATGTGCCCTGTGATTGGCTGGCGACCAGTCCAGGGTGTACCCCGCCTCTCGCCCAAAGACAGCTGGGATAGGTTCCAGCATACCAACGATCCGAGTGAGGGTAAGTGGCATAGAAAATGTATGGATGGAAATACTCTGCTAATTACAAAGTGTGAGGTGGTGGAAGTTGACATAGTGCAGATTATTCAGATTATTGCACCCATTTAGTTCAGATGACTCATTTGTCTTAAACTACGATTAAACTATTATTTATAGGTATGGAAAAGTTCCTGGGGAAAGGGAAACAAACACATCAGTGGTCATTTGATCCTTTAAAAGTTAATTTATCGGATGAATGTCACTGCTATCACCAAATGAGAATTGTATGATTCACAAGAAAACCAAGACATAAACATCACTTGAAAGTGGCATTTATGATTTCAACTCAGCTATCAATAAATGAAAGGAAAACTTTATACTTCTGTCGTGCAGCTTTAGTCTCTTTTGTTCAATGAGAAGAATCAGACAAGAACACAACAATAACACCCATTTGATCATTTGGGCATCTTTCCAAAGGCCTATTCAAATAGGGTAATTCATTTGGGGACGCTAGAAAGCCTCACAATGATTGGACATGAATATAAAACATGTATATATTTGATGTGGTTTTATTTGTTATTTATCTAGGGACAGAGTATTGGTTGGTAGAAAGTACGTGTTTCTCGATGGATGACTACGTGTGATGTTAACTTGTCTCTGTGGAATGAAGACGGTACAGACTTCCAGTCAGTGAACTTCCTCATTAAAATTGATCTGAGGGTTTTGTGTAGCAGCTACGGGTGAAGGCTTTGACATTCTGGTTATTGTTTCAATTTTTTTCAAGAAGACCTCAATGAGACATAGGTCATAAGACTTAGCCTGAGGAATTAATACTTTAATATACATAATTCAACTAGAAAAACTACTGTGAATATATTTATGTAATTCTACTATAGCAAATACTGTTGTGGTTTTTATCCTATTTTTGAAGTCTCATAAATTTGGGATGTTACAATTTGATCCATCCATATTCTATGCCTCTTATCCTCAATAGAGCTGGAGCCTGTCCCAGCTGTCTTTGGGCGAGAGGCGGGGTACACCCTGGACTGGTCGCCAGCCAATCACAGGGCACATATAGACAAACAACCATTCACACTCACATTCATACCTGTGGACAATTTGGAATTGCCAATTTTTTGGAATGTAGGAGGAAACCAGAGTACCCGGAGAAAACCCACATACGGGAAGACCATGTAAACTCCACACGGAGAATCCAACCCAGGTCTTCCCGATCTCCTGACTGTATAACCTACATGCCAACCACTTTATCACAAAGGGCAAAAATACCCCATTCCTAAACTTAACAAGTTCATTCATTCATTCAGTCATTTTCTACCGCTTATCCCCCAGGGACGGGGGGGAGGGGTGCTGGAGCCTATCCCAGCTGTCTTCGGGCGAGAGGCAGGGTACACCCTGGACTGGTCGCCAGCCAATCACAGGGCACATATAGACCAACAACCATTCACACTCACATTCATACCTATGGACAATTTGGAGTTGCCAATTAACCTAGCATGTTTTTGGAATGTGGGAGGAAACCGGAGAAAACCCGGAGAACATGCAAACACAGAGATACCCAAGCAGGGAATCGAACACGGCTCTTCTAGCTGTGTGGCCAGTGTGCTAACCACTTGTCCGCCGTGCAGCCCACTTAACAAGTTGAGGAAGTTAATTTTATATCAACACAATAACATCACAATCCGTGAGATTTGTAACCTAGGAGAGTTTGCAGCCGTGGAATGAGCAGATTACACATTTCCCATCATTTTTTGTCATAGTTAAACTGATGACTTTTGACTATGTTATGCCTCTTTAAGGTGTTATTTTGTACGAACTGGGTGCAATAGTTAAAGTGCTGCCACTTTTGTTGTGAAATTTCCAATTTAAAATGCCAGAGGAGTTGCTTTATTACACAGATCGCTGGAAGCACTTTGTTTGATAAGGTCTGTAAGGAGGACCAACTCATTTGTATTTTCCAAACGATTCAACGGGCCGGGTGGAATTGAAGCACGGGCTGGATTTGGCCCCCGGGCCTGAGTTTGTCACCTGTGAGTTCATATATACACAGTACCTGCACCTTTACACTCATGTTTCAATGAATGGCATCCAAGTATCGACAGGAAGTGACATCATGGATTTGGAGCACAGCCACAACAGTACCCCATGTTATGATGATTAATTATTATTAATAGTATGCCTGTTTAGTTATTTTTATTCTTGAAAATGGGCAAAGAATGTATAAAAATGGCTTCATATGGCTTCACAAATAATACACTAATAATGGGCCATAGTTAACCACTAAACAGCTATTTATTAATTATTGAATTCTTGACAAAAACGCGACAGTGAGGGTACGATGTTCAAACCACCAAGTGGCGAGGGATGACTGACTGTATGTACACAATAATGTTGTCCTTGCAGTCACGCTTTAATGTATTCCTCCATTCCTTGTCTTTGTTGGGAACACTGGATGGAAGTATTTACTTTCCATCAAGTAATCCTATTGGGAGTTAAATTGTATGATTGTTAATTATGTGTCATAGACTGCGGTATTAGGTGTAAGTGTGAATGTAAGTCGTGTTTGCGTACAAATGTGGACTTTTCAAATTAGGACAAGAGGCTTAAAGCCTGCATAAGTAAAGATAAACTGTAGATGCAGTACATGAGAAATAAAAGATGGAATATGCAGTCTGTTGAACCAAGATAAATTTTAGCTCCATTAAAACAACACACCACCTACTTGACATTTACAAACATTTTATTTTATTTTTTTTACTCAGAGCAGGTTGCACATTAAATTGGAAAAAAATAAAACCAATTAATTGTATAAAGGCTATTGCCTTAGGACATCACCTAAGACGATTAAACCACCAGACTGTTTCAGTATTGAATATTAGTGGCTCCTGAAAGCTGGATTTAAAATGTCTGTCTAACCTCGCTGTATCACCAATTATGAGGAGAGACATACTCCATGTCCACTTCTTCAACAAAGGAGGGATAATAGCTGCTGAGGATGTTGTATCTGCTCTGAATAATAATGTGTTGCGTTGTACTGCAATTTTGCAAGTGGGTCTATTACAGTGGTTGGCAGTTATTTTCTATCTTCTCCATTGAGTTGTTTGATTTTAATTGTTATATGCTCAACAAAAATAGAATTTAGGGTGCATTCACACTTGTAGTCTGGTAAATTATACAGTCATTCATTTTCTACTGCTTATCCTCATGAGGGTCACGGGGGTGCTGGAGCCTATCCCAGCTGTCTTCAGGCGAGAGGCAGGGTACACCCTGGACTGGTCGCCAGCCAATCACAGGGCACATATAGACAAACAACCATTCACACTCACATTCATACCTATATGGACAATTTGGAGTCGCCAATTAACCTAGCATGTTTTTGGAATGTGGGAGGAAACCGGAGTACCCGGAGAAAACCCACATATGTGGAAGAACATGCAAACTCCACACGGAGAATCCAACCCAGGTCTTCCCGGGTTTTCTCCTGACTGTATAACCTACATGCTAACCACTTTATCACAAAGGGCAAAAATATCCCATTCCTAAACTGAACAAGTTGAGGTAGTTTATTTTATATCAACACAATAACATCACAATCCGTGAGAGTCGCCAATTAACCTAGCATGTTTTTGGAATGTGGGAGGAAACCCGGAGAACATGCACAAACACAGATGCCCGTGCAGGGAATCGAACCCGGGTCGCCTAGCTGTGTGGCCTGTGTGCTAACCACTTATCCACCACTTGGCCACAAGGAGCAAACAAACAAAAATGCTTCCACAAACAAACCTGGACAGGTGCAAATGATTAACAATGCATTTGGAATCGAAAAAACAAGGTAAGACAGGAAGTGATTACAAAATAAGGGTATACAAACAGGAATTGATGCATGGAAATGAGAACTTAAATGCTGTCCAACTCACAAATTGTCACTGGAGAAAGGTAAATTATACATTTTTTGCTCATACGCGACCTGCATCTGATTTTTTTTCATGTCAGTCTTAGCATCCTCCTTCTTAATCTTCTACTCAAAATAATTTGGTAAAGAAAATGACACCGGTTGCACAAAATCCATGAAATTGCTGCAAATGCACCAAGACTGAGACCAGGAATTGGGGGCAGATCTACTTTCGTAAATACACGGCACCGAGTGGGACGGCACATAATGTTGGTCTGTCTGCCTGGTATGATCCTGGGTTCATCGGACTGCATTTACACTTACTTGTTTTAACTGTACCAAACATTATAAGTTTGAACATACTCAATTATTTTCTGTCATGTCAGGAGAGGACAGAAATGTTTTACTACTTGATGCTAATAAAATCATCAGTTTTGGTAGTTGATTTTGTTGGAATCATTCACCACTGATTTATAACCGGTGCAATGAAGCCAAACTGTGTTAATTGCAAATAGACTGCTCCAATACAATGTCATTTGTAAAGGAGGATTAAGGAGAGAGCATTTTGCGGCCGCTGAAGCTCTTTTTATGAATTCATTTGATAATTAATCAGAGCGACAGCTCAATATGAATGGATTAATTAAAAAAAAAACAGACTAACCCGGTCCCAGAACTTGAAATGGTCCTCAATAAGGTCTTATAAGGAATTACATGATTCTGCTGTAGGTCATAAAAACCAACACAAAGAAAGGCAAATCAGATTAATATCGTTAATTAATACAATATCAAATTAATTCAGTGTGTAAAACAGTGTGAAATCAAAAAGTTAATGCAGTATATTAAAGACTATTAAAACCACTTGATTGCATTTATTGTCTTTTTTTTAAACAAAGAAAATATTTATGTTGCGACTTGAGTTTCAGGATTAGCATTGGATTTAATTTTTTTATTAAAAAAATAATATGTATTTTACATACATATGATCCACTCTCCATCTGTGTGGAGTTTGCATGTTCTCCCCGTGCATGTGTGGGTTTTCTCCGGGTACTCCGGTTTCCTCCCACATTCCAAAAACATGCTATGTTAATTGGCGACTCCAAATTGTCCATAGGTATGAATGTGAGTGTGAATGGTTGTTTGTCTAAATGTGCCCTGTGATTGGCTGGCGACCAGTCCAGGGTGTACCCGAAGACAGCTGGGATAGGCTCCAGCACCCCCGCGATCTTTATGAGGATAAGAGGTAGAAAAATTAATGAAAGAATGAATGATCCGCTTTCATCATATTCTATTATATAGGTTAGAAATTACAGTTCTGACTTAACTGTTTTGTCTTTTCAATAAAGATTTTTCAAAATAACCCATTTTAGAGCTGTAATTACCGTGAAACCATTATATTTTTGCTCAAGGTTACCTTTCGGAATTTCATGTGTAAAAAGAACCTATAACCTTGTGAGGCTTGACCTCAGCATCCAGGTAGCAGGAAGTGCGTGTGTGTGTGTGTGTGTGGTAGGGATTATGTCAGGTGATTTAGCATAATGTGGGCCATGCCCGTTTTGGCTTCAACAGAATATGGGGTCATGTCAACATTGCTGTGGCAACTCAATCCACTGTGGGTGGAGGTGATAAGGGAATTAAGGGAGAATTAGAAGTCTAATCCCTTTAATTTGACTCTCTATGCCTCTCCTGCTTATTTTCTCTCATTTCTTCATCCCCGCTATGCTTATTTTCACTATTTTGTCTCTTTTTTTCCCTCGTTTTCTTCGACTCAAATCCACATTATTTTGTGGACATCCAAGGTCCATTCTCATTCATTCCACCACACAGTTTGACGTCTGAATTGTTCAATTAGAAAGGAGTTGACATCGCAAAACCTTTAATAATCTGCAGGTTTTAGACATTCCTACATGGCATACAGTTTGAAAAGAAGGCAACCATTGCTCACAACAATGCATGCTTAGACATAATGACTGTGGAAAACGTGGAGGCGAGGTGTTTATTCCGTTCTTCTTTGTCTGTTTTGTTATACAGTGGGAATGGATGGATGGATGGATGGATTGCAGTGTAGGAGTCCAGACACGTCTTAAAGCGGTAGAAAATGAATGAATGAAAGAAACTTAAAACTTAGAACCTGAAATGTAAAACTTAAATTCCTTCAGTGTGTAAATGTCCGTCAATATAGTTCATCTTGAACAAAGGTATATTATAATAAACGTGTGTGTCTGTGGTACGTTTGCAAGAGGGAGGGTTAAAAGTAAAGGTGGATGAAGTAAATGAGCCTGACAGTCCAGACAAAGCAAGGGGGGGGAGTGTTTCTTTCAGATTACTGAAGGGTTCCATTTTTTTTGGCCTCCTTCTCTTTCACAGTTCCCTCTCGGTTTGCTTGCTATAACAATTACCTGGACAATTCAGCTGTTCCAATCTAATAAAACACTCCTTTGCTTCCTTCAAGAGGTCTTGAGGCAAACTTTTACCCTCACATGTTAAAGTAATGCTATGATTGGCTGGTGTGGTCATGTGATGACATGACGCAGGTTTGGCAGATGACTCTGATTCATTCATTCAAAGTTTCTCACCTCATCAACACAAAATGAAACCAAAGAAAGTGACAACATTTGATAAAGAAGATGAGAAAGAGAATTTAATTCAAGAAACATGTTGATGTCGATGCCACCATGTGTCTTTTAGAAGCCATCACATCCTCAGCATAGGTAAATGAAACCTACATTATTTTTTTTTAATCCTTTTAATTTATGAAATTATGAAATTTATTAATTTATTTAATGAATGCAAAACCTCAAAACATGTTGTGTGTTAACATTTTTGAGAGTCAATCTCTGACATGATAGACGTGCAATGAAGATGACTTCAAACCGGTTCGTGTTTCCATGTTGTGGCAAGCTAATAGGATGCTAACATGGATGTTATGGAATAAAACATATTAAAAAACATAGTTGGACTCAAAACAGAGGTAAAATTTTGGCGTGAATTTGTGAAAAACAAGCTAACTGGGGCGGATGCTAACTGAGGTTCTGTATTAGTTTGAATTTTTGGTCCTGTTTCTGTATGTAGGATGTCAAAACATCCTCACTTTTCTTAATTATATACAGAATTGTGAAATACAGAATTGAAAGATTCTATTACGCTACAGTATCTATCACATGTATTTCTACCAGGCACAATGCTAGTGACGAGACAGCCATCATGGTTCATGATATGCTCTGCTTCTGAAATCAGCCATGTGCCTCACAAGCTGTTACACAGCAAAATATCAGCCTGTTTCCACCCATTACACACTTGAACACACCACACAGGCTGCTCAGAGCAGTTTCAGCTTTTATTGACAGGCAGATTGATTAGCAAGGAGCTGCTCTGCTCCCATCAATCCGTCATACCGTGAGAGCAACCGAGACACAAAGTAGAGAGAGTGGGGTACTAATGAGTGACAGAGAATGATAGCAGCAAGGCTAGCGCCATCACTCATCATCAAGGAAAAGTGTGTGCGATCGAGAGAATGAGAGGTTTGGAGTGAAAATTGAGAAAATAGCGTGACTCCATTTATCATGGATAATAAATAATAAGAAAGATAATAATACTAGGAATGAGCCGGATACTTGTTATAAACGAGTATCCGTTACGGATAACGCATTTTTGCCAGATACAAGTATGAAACAAGTACATTTTGTCATAAAATGCTCATTATGTATTCACTCTGCATGGTCTGCAATTTGGAAGTTTTAAACAGCATGACGTTTGTCATGATGCCTTCACAGGTTTTCTTCAGCCTGCCTCTGTTTTGGTTTATATCTACAGTTACTTAGTAAACTTGTCCCATAACATGCTGTGCAACGCTATACAGACCTGCATTGACTGGCCACAACGTTAGGTTCTTGTGCGGCATCAAGCATTCTGCATGTATGGTTAAATATTACTAAAATAGGGCTCAAATATTACACTCCACTCAATACGTTGCAGTATGCACCTTGAGATCTTAAACTAGTTTCATAAAATACACAGTTTTTTTTTTTTATAAAAAAAATACACTGGTTTTAACAAGACAGCAGGCACGATCGTGCATCAGTCACTGAGAGTGTTTTTTTTTCGTCTGCTTGTTTGCTGGTGATATAAAGTCAGTTTAAACTGCTTGTAGTACTCAATGCTGTGCTTTTGAGAAAAATACAGTCAACAAGGCTGACAGACTATATCCCTTTTTGCAATGTTTGCATGAATCAGCATCTTCACACAGCCCATTAAAAATAAGTCTCAAGAACCACTTACACACATATACAGTACACATATAGTTGAATAATAAGCAATACATATAGCAACTTCTGATCAAGCCACGTCAATTTCAGATTTAAATCCCACCCATTTCCGGTTGAACCACATCCATGTCCGCTTTAAACCCCGCACACCTTGAGTTCGGATACGAATACAGATAATTTTGATGGGTGAACAGATACAGATAGTGGTGTACTCGCTAATCCCGAAATAATACATTTCATTTCTAAGTGCCTTTCTAGAAACACAAGGGCACTGCACATGATACAGACAAATATCAACAAGTCAAAGTCAGTATGCGGTCTTGAACAGATGAGTTTTGAGTCTGGATATGAAGATGGGGAGTGAGTCTACATTTTGGATGTCAGTTGACAATGAGTTAGGATATTTGATCTGAAGCTATGTACCACCTACTCCTGCACACTTAAATCATAAAACTTTGTATCTTAATTGGCTTTAAATAATTGGTTAATTAATTTACAGTACTTTTGTGTTAAACATTTGAATACAGTTTCATAATGTTTCGCATGAGCACTGATAAATACAGGTAGAAGAGTAATCTAGCCAAGGTTCCACTGTACATACTCCTTTTTCTTGAAAAGGCATGGAATCATTGCATGCAGGTTAAAATGTGCAATTAAAATGAACGAATGATGTTGCTGATAAAACACATGGAAAAACAATAGACAGCAACAATATCCTGACTAGGAACCAATATGGGGCTAACTGAGTGAGAATGCAGGGATGTGGAAACCTTAAATACAAAAGGCAGGCAAGGACAACTGAAGACAGATTTAGTTGATCAGATAACAAGACACATGCTGGAGGAAATGGCTGAAAGATGGGATGGTGAGTATCTGAAACTAGACAATATAGGTGACTAACAGCACTCCGCACGAAATGGACAGCATCACATAGAAAATATAGCACCAATAAGTCCCTCAAAAGGTAGCAACATATAAATTCCCTTCAGAGATCTTAAATAAGTATCCTGACATTAAAAGTACTGGGCTAAGCATTATGAAAAAGGATGATCTGCCGAGGTGACCACCGAGCCTACGCCTCTGTCAGCTACGATCTCCAACCATTTCATCTCCCACTAACTGGACCTGTCAAGTTCAGGCTTTCTCCCGGGCTTCTGTCCGCTGACATGCACATTGATTTCAAACAAGATCTTTGTCAAGATCCAAGAATGATGATAAGTTGTGAATACATAACATACTCATCTTGGTATGAGCTAACTTGTCATCGTTTGTAAGTCAAAAATTGTAATCTATTTTGAAGGTACATGTATTTAACAATGGGTGTTGAACTATAAATGATCCAAACAAGGAAACACCAGAGGTAAGTGGAAAAAGGTGGGATTTGAAAAATTGATATGGAAATGAAATATGCATGTTTCTCTTTAGCATACGTTTCTATTGGGAAGTGTGTGTGTGTGTGTGTGTGTCATCAAGGGTGAGTATGTGTACTATAATGGCCTGTTTGAGAAGCAATTAGACCAGGGGTCTCAAACTCAATTTACCTGGGGGCCACTGGAACTAGGGTCTGGGCAAGTCTGGGCCGCATCAGGTTTTCCAAAAAAAAAAAAAAAATGCATTTATTAAAAACAGAAAAATATACAAACTTTGTCAGTGCTTTGGTTCCGATTTTCTACAATAAAAGCTCTGATAAAACATTCCACTGTTCTCAAATATCTTAATTTTTATTTTTCTGCCCAAAATAAGATGAAAACTAAATAAACAAATCAAGAATAAAGAAAATCAATCAATCAGTAATAAATAAATATAATAATAATAATAAAACGGCAAATAATAAAAACTTAAGAAGCCACATATAGTTGGTGGGTAGACAAATTATTATTTTTTTTAATTCAAATTAACAAAGCATTATTAGAGCCCTGTAGACTATAGTCACATTTATACTTTTTTATTTACAACATATTGCGCAACTGCAGGGTCTTGAGACACATGCTAACTCGCAAACGAGAGAGCTAGTGACCAAACGGTAGCCTTCAAGATATTTCCTTTAAACTTAAATAGCCAAAAACTTACCACTTTCACACGGATAGGGAGGATAACTATTAACAGTTATTTAACCTTTAACATGAACATTAATCAAACGTAATATTTTTTTCTGGGTACATGATACCATACAGCATCCACATCAAACTTGCGCGGGCCGCACTAACATTAAACTTTCATATCAAGGCCGGGGCCTCAAACTAGTGTCCTGCGGGCCACATTTGGCCCGCGGGCTGCGTGTTTGAGACCCCTGAATTAGACTATCAATGCACTGAACTATTACACCGTCTAACATTATCACCAATAAGTCTGCGGCATGTTGAATTGTGCCACTGTTGAAACGGACGCAGTGTTCTGTTGCATAATTTGCTGTTTTTACCTGAGCAAACTACAGCTACTATGTTGCAACTGGAACCTGGACTTCTTTGTTCTTTGATACACCCACTGTGTTTGCTCTGTGTGCACATGATAGACAAAGGTCACACCAATCGTTTCTTCATGGATTTTCATCTAGATGTGCTCACAGTACTCTTTCATGAGAATTAATTAACATTTAAAACATCCCAGAGCTCATTTTACATCTCATTTACCAATCATTATATTTTTTTCAACGTTTCAACGCCTCTCGCCCAAAGACAGCTGGGATAGGCTCCAGCACCCCCGCGACCCATGTGAGGAAAAAGTGGGAGAAAATTAATGAATGAATGAATGCTTCCACCCACACACTCCCAAATTAAGATATGCCTTTATTCGTCCCTCAGTGGGGAAATTTGTATGCATGCATGAGAATGTATGCAATATATGTTTGCAAAATCTAAAGAGATCACAGGGCAAGTGTAAGTTGTAAACACAAATATGGAAAATCATATTAATGGTTACAAGAATTTTAAAAAATGTATTCTGTGTAGCCCTTTAAAGTTGGAAAAGAAGCTAGCTAAGTTGCTTTCAACTGTATCTGCTTCTGCACACCCTGGGGATGCACTTCCTTGCACTTTGCGGAGATATCAATATCAGATGCCTAATATTCAGCCTAGCAGAGACAATTCTACAGTACCAGGGGGACTTTATGACACACTTCACTACTTCAGGTGACCCTCTCAGAAGACCACCAGAGAGTCTTCCTTGGCTCAGTCAGACATAGACATAATTAAGGACCCTTTTGTCCAGCATAGAGCCTTGTGTTTCTTCACAGAAGAAACACCTCACTACACAAAATATGCAGCCAGACTTTAAAATGATCTGCTTTCCCCAAAGGCACAAATGTTTCCACAGTAGGCTCTACATGCTTCATACCACATCTTTTGTGTGCTTGCACTTATAAATGGGCCTCATACAGTGATTATTTGTTCTTTAAACCATTAACACCAGAAGCCAAACCAAAAATTCGCCATTGTTACAAATTAAAGGAACCTCAATAGGAAGTGTTTTTGAATTCCAAAGTGTATATTAAATCTATACTTGCAAAATAAACACTGGAAAAGTACCCCGCCTCTCGCCCGAAGACAGCTGGGATAGGTTCCAGCATGCCCACGACCCTAGTGAGGATAAGTGGTACAGAAAATGGATGGATGGATGCTATTTCTGTGAAATAGTGCGCAAAACAGACTCCTTGTGGAATTTCCACAGTCATCAGTTGAGTGACTGCCGCAATGTTGCTACGTTTCCACCAATCCTTCCTTGTTGCTTCCATTTTTGTAGATCAGTGTCACATTAGAAAATGTTTAAAAAAAAAGTGTTTTGTGTGAAACCATTGCGCCAAGCGAACTCCACATCGTAATAAAATTAGAGATTTGCGCATCTGGGCTTGTGGTCGTCTGCTTTGAGCCTACCCGAGTATGTCTGAGCCTTAATAGCATTTATGTGTTTGTTTTTAATGACATAATTAGCAGTAAAACAATTTATATTGCTTTATATTTTGAAACAAAACAATTTTACTTTACTTATTAGAAGCAAAATGTAGTAATAAATTGAGCAACACATGAATACAATCATTTGATGAATTATTTTTTACTGCAATCACACAGTTTTTGCAAGAGTAGACGAGTACTGTACATCAATACTGTTTGGTAGAGGGCCTTGGATGAGCACATATTCCATTACACTGCCTCGTAGTTGACTATTGCCACCCTACGTTTCACCCTTACATCAGACAGCATCACATCCCTTCATTCACTGTGTGCTACTCCTGGCAGAGCAGTAAATGAGCACAATTCATCCTTAGGAAGTTCCCTGTTGGGTCCTTATAAAAGGGGAATAAAACATAGGCATACACCGTAGAGGATGACAGATAAATACTGACTCTTACAGCTTTTACAGCCATGCCATATTATATGTTACATGTATAGATACTGTTATGCAAACAGTATTGCACCCCAGAGCAGTTGGGGGCTCGAATAGCTCCCCGGGATATTTTTACATATCAGTTTCTAGCTTCCATAGTCTGCTTTTTGGCACTCGATAGGGTTCTCAGACCTGTGAGTCATTGCTGACCTTCTTCCTTGCATTTTATTAGTCTGCATGGAGATTAATGGAATACATTAAGCCCTCTTGTCTCAACACCTTCACCTTCACTTTCCCACTGGAAATACTATTATGGATTTGCTTTTGTGCATGTTTGGATGCATATTTTGAAGTGACTAATAACCAGGGATGAATCTAAGATTTGAACAGGGGTGCAGCAATGTAAATTTCCTCCATTTTAAAGGGAACCTATAATGCTAATTTTTTGGTCCCTTGTATTGAGTTGTGGATTCCTATAGAGCAGCTACACACGATAACCAGCACACAATGCTTTATAGTTCTTCCAGAATCTGCACCTATTCAGCTGTATTTCTTTCGATTTTGTCGTGGTTCGTGGTTGTTTTAGGTGGCAACACCCTCAACTTTAATATTTCCGGCGTGAATTACTGGATGTACCAACGCCCTAGCACAACACGATCTACAAAAAAAAAAAGCAATTACAGCAAATCTGAGTTTAATTGAACCTTATTTTACTATTTAACAATAAACTCAGCGTATTTTTAAATTAATCTTCTCCCACAAATGCATCAAAATCCTCATCTTTTGTATCAGAATTGAACAGCTGGGCAAAAAAACATGCTGTCATCATTGTCGGGAGTCAGTCTCGTTGTCAGGTGCCTGTTTTCACTAAAGCTCGGATAACAGTTAAAGCAGATACCTTAGCCCAAGCATCCACAATCCATTCACATATGATGGCGTAACTTGCATCATCTATTTTTGAGAAAATTCAAGGCTTTGTGTGCCTTATAGTGCAGAAAATATGGTGTATTATTATTCTAATAAAATAATGTATTTCTAAAATTAGTGTGCATTAAATAAAATTTAATGTAGTTATTTACAAAACTGTTTATTTTTAAAAACACATCTTAAAAATAATGCTTGTTTTCCCTGGTACTAGCCCATGGGTTCAGCCTGGTGGTTGGGGACCTCTGATGTAGACGAGATAAAATGTCTCTTTTGGTGTGCAGTGGTGGAGCACACAAGAAAACGCTACTAAATGACAACATGTATCCCACAACAACAAGCTCTTTTAATATATATATATATATATATATATATAATTTCTATTGACAGTGCTTTCTCACAGGCACCTCTGTGGTGTAAAGCTCTTCCTGTGAGATGATATCAAGCTTCTTGCAGCCTCACTCTTCCACAGTTGCTGCCACATGAACAATATCACATACTGCATGTGTGCACATCTATATGTGAACTTTCTATTATTTCACTGCTAGAAACAGCAACATAATAGAGCAATCAGCAACCCTTTAATCAAAAACTTTTATTCATGCCTACATTCCATTTTCCATTATTTAGTTCTTTCCACTGTATAATTCTGTCGTGCAATATTGCGATGATCAGACATATTAGCTGTTCCAGCATACCAGTGAAAAGCCATTCTTGTTGATCTATAAACCTTCACTTGAATGAATGTAACCTCATTGTGTTGCAGTCTTATTTATTTCCCGTAATTTTTAAAAGCTTTTTTTTAAAACAGCATTGTACCTGAAAGTTTACCATTTTAGACCGCCACTCGGTGCTTGGGTACCCAAGACCTAAGGGTGTCCTAACCTTTTATGAGAGTGTCAAAAATTAACTATGCAGGGAGAACTACTTTGACCTTTTCTCTTCCTGTTCCACAATATAAACAGGGGAATTTAGTTTTTCCCTTGGTAGAGACCCACACAAAACTCACATCTTTTGCTATGAATAAATACTATAATAAAATAGCTGTATCAACACTCATATGGCCGGCCATCACAATAGCAAATACAAATTGACCATCTTTACAGTGATGACTTCATTCAGTTTCTATTTACATTGCATGGATGGTGAAGCAAAACATGTCGGACGTAGCATACTGTAGCTTAAAAGTACTTTAAAAGTATGCACCTGCATTATGGAAATACACAATACAAATGTCAACTACTGTGACAATGACAATTCTTTTGCTGTCTGTGCTAAGAGTGTCAGCTGAGAAGGGCAGGAGAAGATAAATGAAAGATAACACAATGTTCCTGACTGTGAGTGCAATTAAGGAATCACTATTAAAAGTCATTTATCAAACCACTTGAGCAGTAACTTTTAATAGAGTAACTGCTACATCAGCAGGGAGCCGTTAATATGCAGTTAAAATTAAAGCTTCCAGTTTCTGGCATGGTAAGTCAGATGATAAAACTGATCCGGTATTTAAATGCAGTGAGTATAGGAACAAATGGTGTGAGAGATGCCCATCTGACTTAGACTGAAATCTGATGATGATGTGATACCATGAACAGTGGACGGCGATAATAAAATGGCTTGACTTGAAAATTGTGGCAAATAGTTTGCATAATGCGGAAGGCAAATTAATAAAGAAAATGAAGTAACCAATTGTAAAAGCTATCGCTTCTTTCTTCCTGGTTCTTTGGTCTGTGTTGCTATCAGAGAAGTAGTTAATTTTAAAGATCTTAATAGAGCCCAGAACGAAAGTACACAATATAGTAGTTGCCGCTCCCCTCTAGCAAGTGAAACTTAAGCTGGAAGGTTTGTGTTAAACTGGTTTGAATACTTTCCATAGGTTATCTGTGAGGGTTAAGAAAGCGTTCTGTGAAAATATATCAAATATATATATCTAATATAATGATATATAATATATATCTATATCTATATATCTAATATATCTATATCTATCTAGTCTAATGGTATAAAAATAATGTCTATCACAAGCGACAATGATTATTTGCCAAAAAACACAACCTCTTGACACCTTGCTCTGCACTTGTGATGGGAAATAAATGACATGTACATGTTACCTACACCACTTATTATTCATTCATTCATTTTCTACCGCTTATCCTCACAAGGGTCGCGGTGGTTGCTGGAGCCTATCCCAGCTGTCTTCGGGCGAGAGGCGGGGTACACCCTGGACTGGTCGCCAGCCAATCACAGGGCACATATAGACAAACAACCATTCACACTCACATTCATACCTATGGACAATTTGGAGTCGCTAATTAACCTAGCATGTTTTTGGAATGTGGGAGGAAACCGGAGTACCCGGAGAAAACCCACGCATGCATGGAGAGAACATGCAAACTCCACACAGAGATGATTGAGGGTGGAATTGAACTCGTGTCTCCTTGCTGTGAAGTCTGTGCGCTAACCACTCGTCCGCCATGCAGCCACCACTTACTATAAGAGGATTTTTCTCCCCGGAAATTAATTACAATATATGCAATATGGCACACAGGCCCCCATATAATATATAATATATAAATATCTCTGCAAAATGGACTCCTCTGGATTGAAAGAGCTTCACTGTGTAATGTGAGATACGTGTGTAGGAGACATAGTACAGTGCACTATTATTTTGGTCATTTTAACGATCCACCTCATCTTCTTTCACTTATTTCCTTGTTTTCTTGTCACCTGTACCACACCACGACCTCAGTTTGTCTCCTACTCCTTTCCCCTCCATGATTCCCTCCAATTCAAATCACACCTTTAATAATCCACCCATCAGCTACCCTTTTCAACCTCTTGTCTTTTCGGTATGTACTTGGCAATTTGTCATGCTTCTTCTCTCTCGCGCTCTTGTTCCCTAGGTTCCTCTTCTACCACTCTAGTGGACGTTGCCGTAAATGGTTTTTCTGTTATTAGCGAACAGCTCTTTCTGTGCTCTCAGTCACATTTTGCTGTCCTTTTTATTCCTCCATTTTGCTTTAGTCCATTCCATTAATCTATCATGTTTGCCTCTTTCTCTCCCAACAAATTCTGAATCTTAATGTCATAAAACTGAGCAAAACAGTGTTTCTTTTTTCGGTCAATTCCAGACCTGAGCGTGATCAGTGAATTTCCACAAAGTAGGATTTTTTTATTAATCGGATATTTTCATAGTTAAGCCATAAAAAACAAAATTGTATGTATGAGCGAGTACACCACTATCTGTATCTGTACCTGCTCACCCATCTAAATGATGTATATCTGTGTCTACTGTATGTACTCGGCGTAATTTTCTCAAAAATGGTTAAACTCAAATGGGCAGGGCTTAAATCGGCACATTATTTTAAGTCTAAAATGAGAAGTATATTTATTGTTTATTAATCAGCTACCTATACATGTGTACTGTGTATGTGTGTAAGTGATCTATCAGACTTGCTAGTTTTTAGTATTTTTTAGTAACTCTTCTACAGCTTTCAGTTTTCTCTTACATTATTCTTTACAATGTCTTGTTCAAGGGTCCTTTAAAAATGCGGTCTACAAATGGCCCGCGGTCTACACACTCAAGGCACACACACATTGGGTTGACGTGTGCTTCGGCAGCAAGCCTCTTGTGAGGATTACACAGTTTGCATGACGAAAGAAACACTTCACTTTCTAATGCATGCCGCAGGGGAATTCGGAGGGGAATGACGATGCATACAAATGAAAAAATTTGCTATTTTTAGCAAATGAGCGGAACAGTACTTGTGTCACAGAGTCTTTCCAGCAACGATCCAGTATGGTGTATCCATCTGATAACATAGGCTCCACTAGAGACTGCTTGCCTGCACACAACTAAAGTTCCTCCTCCGCTAAAAGTGCGATGTTGTGTCTTCGTGCTCACAAATGTGCACTGAGGTTGTCAATCACAGGGCTTGAAGAGTGACAACATTACGCAATGAAGTTAAAAAAAACAAAAATTACTAACTGCAGAACCATATACGAACACAATAAGGATTTCCTTTATGGATAATTTATACAGGAATACTGGCTTCATAAATGCATGATCCATAAAAGATACTCGTTTATAATCCAGCTGTATAATGAGCTGTAGTCATTACTCAGAATTAAGGATAACATCCCCAGTGTCATTTCCTATGATATCAATATGAGCTGGCACCCAAATAAATGTAACAATAATCATACAACAATAATAATAAACCTAACAATAATAATAAACTTATTTAATCACAATAATTTCTGAACTATCTCAAATAATATATCATGTCTTGACTCTGAATCTACATTTTTGAAACTGGTTAATACACTCCTTGAATTTTGAACATTCTTCAATCCAATTTACTGCGAGATAAATTGTGACTAATTCTCCAGTAAACACAGATAGATTATGACGTCCTTGTACTTTTTCTTTATAATTCTTTCCAATTGATTACTACTTAACTTTTTCTTTTCCATGAACTGAATATTGACCTCAGGATTTTCTTAGAGCCAAAATGGAATGCTTGGAAGTGGAACTAAACTGCGTTTATTGTCATTTGTGTGATATTGACCATATTGACCCTATTGTCCATCCCAAACTCTTCATCTTTTTCCATTCTTTTTCTTGACAATTTAGTAATATATTCTGGGTTGGATATGTTTTCTTGTGACCTTTTAAGTTTGCCCAAAACATCGCTGCCAACTGCATTCTCCTCATTTGCCAATGAGGTTTCAGTCATTCATTCATTTCTCCTTGTAGCACAGCAACCAGGGTTGTCTTAGTGGTTCCACAGAGAAAGAGAGCTGCTGTAGGTGGAGGCCTTTTATTTCCTGGCAGCGTCCTCCCAGGTGCTGCACATCAGCAATCAGTCTTGGGTCCCATGGCAACTTCTTGGAGAGAGCATGTTAATGACAGGTCCCATGGAACCCCAACAGGGCCATCACATCATTCATTCGTTCATTCATTTTCTACCGCTTAGCCTCACAAGGGTCACAGGGAGTGCTGGAGCCTATCCCAGCTGTCTTTGGGCGAGAGGCGGGGTACAAGGTTGATGTATTAATTAATATAGCTTTGAAAAACCATGATAGAGAGAAGCAGCAAAATTCTACCAAAATGGTGAGGTGAAGATGTGTTGTGCTCACCATACATGGCTGACAGATGACAATTGTAGTGTGATCTATCAGATCAAGGCTCTTTTCTCTTCAGTCTTTAAATTTGCAAGATATAGTTGAGATCATTTTCTCTAACTAAAAAGTATTTAAAAAAAAAGTCATCCTTTGACAAACTGTGTGTGTGCATACATAATGTTACCGGGTGATGAAAAGAAATGAAAAGTTAGCGTGCCAACTGAAAAGTTTTTAACAAGTGTGCAATAACACTTGAATTTATCTTTCATTATCTGGGAGGATAGAGCCAGCTATTTTATTGAAGTTTAAACGTGAAAGTAAAACTTCCAAGCAGCATAGCCAACTCTTTTTATGGTCAGATGTTTTTTTCAGAAGAAAACAAGGGCACTTATCCAGGCAGCATGGTGCTTAATACTAAATTGTACTTCATTCACAAGGAAACGGCACTGACAGAATGGCATATTCATAAACAGTGGCTGACAAAAATACCGCAATCAGAGAAAGTATGTTTGGCACATATCAAGCTGCCTCTCCATCAAAGGCAATGTACTTTGACAGTTGAGGGACTGTTCCTTGTTGTTATTTCCAAACAAGGCTGTTTGACATAAGAAACCAGTAAAAAAATGGGATTGCCTTTCACTATATAGTCTAATGTTCATCCTGAAAAGTAACACTATGAGTCCCATTTCCATTGGCAATCACTGTTGCCAATGCCTCAGTAAGAAAAGTAGCTATTGGTTGTCCTAGAAGTTGCCAGATGATGTCATCAGCCAATTTACCCATTATTTGCATATGAAAATGTTAACTAAATACCTGAATGAAAAGCAGTTTCGCTCAAGGAGTCAGAAGTGGTTGCAGAGGGCACGAGCGTAGCCCGACGCAGCCCCACACACGATGAAATATCCTCCTGCACTAAGAGTGCTACATCGGGCTCTAAAATCGTGGCACAGTGCAAAGTTGCACAGCATGGCACACCCGATGCAGTGGTAATTTCGTCCAAAATTTGTGACAAAACAGTATGCCAAAGTTGTGTTGAAAGCTTGCCAGCTCCAACCTTGTCTATTCTCTACGCAGGCGAAGCACACCGGGCCGAGTGGAAAATTGGCTGACAGGCACACAGGTCACCAAAACCTCACAGGAAGGTTGTTCAGAGTGTCAGGCACATTTTAATGCAATAAACAATCACAGCAAGCACTATTTAATGTAACCAGCATGTACATTTTTGTATTAATTGTCACAAAGGCGTGGGTGTGCCACGCTGCGCTGGACTGTGCTGCTCACAAAAATTCCATAGTGAAGGGCAGGTGCGCCGTGCCTGCGTCTGGTCTACAAAAATAGAGCCCATAATGTGTGCATGCTTCCAAATCCGTACTGAGGCGGTACTCATCTCCAAATTATCAGGCATGTGTGTCCAAAAACTTTTCAAAAGAGGTGCAACGATACAGCTTCTAAAACAAGTGAACTGGTAAGCACATGTTGCTTTTAATTGGAATACATTATGATACATGTACATGTGTGTACATTCATAACACATCTTCAGTTAAATTTAGAAACTAGCCACACAGTTTATGGATCATCCCGTCAATCAGTCAAGAGAAAACCCCAAGTGCAAAGTGAAAGTGCCATGTGCAATACATCATTTTTATAGGGCCCTAAAAGGCAAACTGTGCCTGTAAACATAAGTTCATCGTTTCAGGAATAGTAAAAAGTCAAACACAAACGCATAAACGGGTTTTCAACTTGACACTTTAACCTTGACACTTGGTTGTTGTTGTGTCAAAATGTTAGATAATTTACTGTATTTAAGAAAATATACATAGTATCATGTCAATACTGGCTTAATTTTAATCTACACTCATCATATTCATGGGTATGACTGTAAAGACCTTGTTGACATTTCCGGCAGACTTGATTTTGTTTTTTGTGGCCATTTTTATTTTTTTTACATCTGTGAAATAATGTTTATGCTATTTGATTGAAACCTGAATTTAATTAAAAGCATGCTTTATTTTTTTTATTTTTCAAAAATGTACCTTTTGTGCAAAATAACAAATTAACAGCTGAGACACACAGCTTGTGTTTTGAGGACAAGACACTTTCTATAATAAACAGGAGAGCAGAATTGTTAAATGACTCAAAAAAGAATGTGGGGTTTTACTGTCTGCATCTTACTGCTGAGTTATTTTATTCATAATTTGATAATAAAAATGAAAAATGTAGTTTTGCATGCTGTTTGAGTTGCCGTCTGCAGGCAGCCAAAACAGGAACCACTCATTGCTTTTGCCTGCAGTCATGTGATGTTCTTAGATTATTCATAGTGGTATCGAATTGAAACCACTGTATCCAACAGTTATGTACAAATATATGCACCACCCCGTGCATATACACATATACGAATTAACACAAACTGACACTGCTATGCTGCACATGTGTTTGTGTCAGCTCTCACCAAAGCAAATGCAGAGAAGGAAGAGATCACGTCGCAAATGAATAGTCAGATAAATGAATTAGAACAGAGCACACGCGTGAATTATGTGGTTGTGACTTGGCTCAGTATTAAAGGAGCGGCAGTCAAACAGGCCCAGGAATAATATTTACTAAATTCTAAAGTGTAAAAATAAGTCTTTAGTCGGGACTTGAACATTTCTATTGTAGCAGCTCTAATATTAGTGGTGTGTCGTCATGAACGAACGGGTCAAAATAACTAGCTCTTTTTTGTGAACGGAATGAACAAGGTCACCACCCCTAAAATACCCGTTCAGTCCGTTCAGTTGCAAATGTTTTTTTTTGATTGGCTGGCCACCAGTCCGGGGTGTACCCTGCCTCTCATCCAAAGACAGCTGGGATAGGCTCCAGCACCCTGCGACCCTTGTGAGGAAAAAGCGGTAGAAAATGAATGAATGAATGAATGGAGAGTCAGTTCACCATTCCTTTCACAGGGTGGGACTATCTGCGTGCTTGCCTGTCTTATCCTATCATCACATGAACAGATTTTTTTACTGAATCCATCCGTCCGTCCATCCATCCATCCATCTACTTGAGCCTTTATTCCTGGTTGTTTGGACCGCATTGCTAGAAAGTTACATTTGTGTTAAAGTGAGACCTAATGTTGCATGTCTGGAAAGTGAAAGTTAAGCTTGTGTGTGAGAGACTGGCTCAAACTGGTTCTAACGACGCTAATAGCGCGTCTGTTTACTAGCTTCTTCTTTCAGTATTTTTCCATGAGTTTTCTGTGAATTTTGTGTAAGTCTTGTTGTGTTCTGTGAGTGTCATGAAAGCATTCCTATGGGATGCTATTAGAATGAAATACACTAAGCTATTAGGCTGACTTTTTATTTTTATCTCGGTTAAAATATATGCCATAAAAAGAATGGTTTATAAGATGGTAACCTTACTGTACAGATGAAAAGACCACAAAATAAGATCACATTATGCAAAATCCTCAAATGATTGATAGCAGAAAGTATGTTTTGTGAAAAAGCACAAAAATATCCATGAAAGGCATGGATTGAAGCGCTCGCTGTAGCGGGATACTGCATCTATTCAGCATAATTTTAGTTATATATGTATACATTGAAGTCAGTGTCAACAGTTAACAGAATGTTTTCTCAGATGGAATCCTGCTCCTGGCTGCGTCTTAAAAGGGATTACAAATTGGTTTATGCTTCAATTCAAAATATTCTTTGGATAAAATGTGTTATCTAAAACTACAACGATGATTGTGGTTTACTGTTGTCCCACTCTGTCAATTACTTTTGAGATATGCAGTCATTTTATAATGTTTCTATTGTAGGGATAATGACTGAAGCTCTGTTTTATCATTGGCCATCTCTGATCTGACAAATTGCCTTGATGACCCAGAAGCGCTATTCCCCGCAGACATGGAGAATGTAAGCATGTGCATACATTTATGTATGTAGACCAAACACACCCTTAAAGAAAAGACACTGAACTTCTCCTGAACCAAAGTGGTGATAAAACATCAAAGTGGTAAATCTTGTGTGAAATATGAGTATTTAACTGATTAAAGCTTCAGTGACTAGAGAAGGGTGTACCCTGAGGACGTATGAGTAATGAGGAACGGTTCCTTCCCTTCTCACAACCTCCTCTTCTGATGGTTCTGTAAAGTATCAATTCTGCAAAATGAAATGGCTAATTGCTGCACTCCTTTTTCCCTAAAGTGAAACTCTACAGTTAAACTATGAGGGGAATGAGTGACAGATTCCATTTTCAGGTCTCTATTTTCAGTGTGAGTACTTGTACTCTATGTTCTCCATCCATTTGTCATTATCCATGAGTACTATACTGCCGTGATATGCACGCCTTTGACACAAGCTCACATCATGCTTTTTTTACCCTCATCAAGGAACTGCAACTGCAGTGAAAACTGTCCTTTAAAAACTGTCCATAATCTAATATGTTTTTGCAAATGTCATTGATTGAACAGTTGAACAGTTTTGGTCCCAGTATTGACCCCTGGGGTACTCCACACATAATATTTAAACTTGCAGATGTGTGTTCTCCTAGCTTTACATATTGCTTCCTGTCAGCTAAGTATCTTTTGACCCAGTTAAGAACTAATCCTCTTATTCTGAACCTTTCTAATTTAGTTATTAGGATGTCATGATTGATTGTATCAAAGGCTTTTGTCAGATCCATGAATACTGCGGCTGCAACACTTTCTATGATCATTATTATTCATTATTTCCTCTGTAATTTTAATCAGTGGCTGACTTACTGACTTTCCGCTAGTAATTCATTCGCATTAATAAAATTGTCCAACCTGTTATTGAATAGCTTCTCGATAATTTCAGATAATTGCGGTAGTAAGGATAGTTTGTAAATTGATGTTTGTCACCATTTAAAAAAAAATTGAAATAATTTAAAGATAATTTTGTCTCACTTGTTATTAGGACATGTCATTTTAGTTGGCTATTGGTCATGATTTTTTACAAATAATTTGTTGAGACAAAATGTTAAAAATAATTATGGCACTTTTTCTATAACTTAAATGCCACATTGCAGTGTTTGTCTTATTTTGCACAAATATTGTTCATTTGTGAAATGCATCCAGTGGTGCCACAGTAGAAGAAACATACAGTGTTCTGACGGCATCAGTTTGAGGGAAGCCCATGTTGGTCAATATTTTTTGAAAATTAGGTGCTCAACAATATTAAGATATGCCTTTATTCGTCCCTCAGTGGGGAAATTTGTATATTGTCCACAAGATCGCCAATATTGAGCATCATCGAAAACACATCCGCCATTTAATACTCTACTTTACTATATTTGGGTTCGGAATTTCCTGGAATATACAACTAAATGTATTTTTCAATATCCTGATGTTCCAACTCAATGTAAAGGCAATTATACACAGACTTTCTTAAAGATTCATTTGTGATGACAACGTGGCATCCAGTAGCTTCTAACATGCTTCGACCCAACGCGGTGTGTCACGAAAGCGTGTGTGAATGTCTCTGTGCTGTGTGGTTTGCTGCCGGCTCACATGCACTTATTGCCTAACGTGTGTATAAAACTCATGTTTAGCACACATGCAAGTCTTAATGGCTTTTAGTAACAGCTGTATATGCTGTTTTTCAGTTTTTAAAAGCGTATGCAATGTGACAACTCATACTGTATGGGTAATACTTCTTCATGCGAAGTGTCAGTTTTATAACATCATTTACCCCCAGCTTTTGTCTTACACATTTATTCCTACTTCTCACTGAGCTGATGTGTGTGTGGGGTGGATTTTAGCGGGTGGGGTGGGGGGGGGGGGGGGAATTAAGCTGACTTTATAGGAGTCTAATGCTATTATCTTTTAGCACAATATGTTCATTGACACCTATACCCATTTCTCAAAATTTAAGTGCTTTTTTTTGTCGTGCACAATAACACCGAGAGGGATATTTCCTGTGTTAAGATGTGTGCTCAAATGTTGACAGATTTACATTTTCCGCCAGGCTGCACGGCGGTCGAGTGGTTAGCGTGCAGACCTCACAGCTAGGAGACCCAAGTTCGATTCCACCCTCAGCCATCTCTGTGTGGAGTTTGCATGTTCTCCCCGTGCATGTGTGGGTTTTCTCCGGGTACTCCGGTTTCCTCCCACATTCCAAAAACATACTAGGTTAATTGGCGACTTCAAATTGTCCAAGTTATGTCCAAGGTATGAATGTGAGTGTGAATGGTTGTTTGTCTATATGTGCCCTGTGATTGGCTGGCGACCAGTCCAGGGTGTACCCCGCCTCTCGTCTGAAGACAGCTGGGATAGGCTCCAGCACCCCCCCCCCACCCTCGTGAGGATAAGCGGTAGAAAATGAATGAATGAATGAACATTTTCTGCCACCAGAGAAAAAAGAGGGCGTGATGTCAGTTTTATAAGTCAAGTCAATTCAAGTTTATTTATACAGCCCTTAATCACAGAAGAGTCTCAAAGGGCTTTACAAGCTGGCAACATCCCATGATCTGAACTCCCATCTGGGCAAGAAAAAACCCCAAACCCATTTGGGGAAAAATAAATCTTGAGAAGGAAGGAATCTTGCTTCCAGGATGACCAGCCTGCAATGGATGTCGAGTGGGCAACATCCATCCATCCATATGACACATAATAAATATATACAAATTAAATTAAAATAACATAATAGTCCAGATCATCAGCCTTCTTATTATTATTATTGGAATTCTACTTCTACTAAAGTACTGATAGCATGGATTTGCTTACATTGGTAAACTGATGGTTTTGTTTTGCTGAGTGGGACCAACAGAAGTACGGCAGCAGAGGGCCTTATTGCACTGAAGTCAAGCAAACCTGACATTGACACTAATTGGATATGTTCCTTGCACCACTGTGGTGTGTGTGTGTAGAAGGCCCTCTGAAGTGATGGAAACACCACTGTGTCTGTACATGTGTGTGCTTGTGTCCTTGATCATCAGAGGTTTTCATTTCCGAACAGCAGTTTGCACCATTTTCTCTTTGTGTGCAAGTCTCTCTGTGTGTGTGATTGTATGTGTGTCGGCCAAAGGGGATGACATTTCTAGTTGTGGTCACAAATGCATGTACGTTCCAGTGAGGTGCGATGGAACACTGATTGCTTTGGAGTCTTTTAAATGTTAAGACAGGTTGTTCATTAAAGAGGCTAATAAGACAATTATTCATTCATTCATTCATTTTCTACCGCTTATCCTCACGAGGGTTGCGGGGGTGCTGGAGCCTATCCCAGCTGTCTTTGGGGCGAGAGGTGGGGTACACCCTGGACTGGTGGCCAGCCAATCATAGGGCACATAAAGACAAACAACCATTCACACTCACATTCATACCTATGGACAATTTGGAGTCGCCAATTAACCTAGCATGTTTTTGGAATGTGGGAGGAAACCGCAGTAATAAGACAATTAGAATTAGTTAATTAATTAATCGCTTTGCTTTGTCCCATTTGTCCCATTTTTTTTTAAATTAAAACATTTGTGGTCTTACCTTTTGGTTGTAAGTACATTCACCCAAGCCTTCTCCAGGAGTTCTGATACTTTGTTGTAAAAATCTGATCACCCTCTGGTGAGCATGGATATATAAGTCGGTTATTCATTCATTTAGCAGATCATAACAATATCTCAAATGCCTTTCTCGTCTGCAGTTGGTGCTGCTTTGCAACTGTCCAACCCCCCCCCCCCCCCCCCCCAAAAAAAAAACCTGCTGGTTTTTCCTCTCTATTAAAGGACAGGAGTGACAGCACCCAGCCCCACCCCTTCAGGATGAGGAGACTACTACAGCACCTGTATTTTTACTGTACGATTAGCACACACAATCACACTAACATTATAGACAGTACACATGCTGTAGATAACAAGACATGGTGTTTCTGCAATATTATATTACTAGCAACATGCTGATAAACAAAAACAGGGGCCACAATCCAAGTGAATGAGGAGAGGAAATGCTTGCTTCAGCCTCAGCTTAAGTTTCTACCATGTATTTCATTGGGAAATGTTCACCTTCATCCATTTTACTTGAGAAAATGTTCAAAATGCAACTACTGCAACAACACATCATCAGTCAGGTAAAACTAAACTGTCTCACGACGGAAGTCTTTAATTGTCTATTGGAACCATTATTTTTCCAGGGTGGAATAATTATCTTCTATGATTTTTAATAACAGGAAACAGTTTCACAGGTTTGGATTTATTTTGGATTTTCTCTAATTGTGGCATGCCTGCCCATAATGAGTGTATGTTAACTTTTGACTGCAAGTGTGACAGTCTTCAGAGACGGGATGAGTCCAAATTTTGTGAATCACATCTGTATGATTAATGCTTGCCATCAGTTTTGCTTTCACATGTACTAAAACATTTTTTTATATTTATGACATTTCTGTTTCATCTTGCAATTAAAATGAGGTTGCAACGACAGCGACAGCTGGAGATGAAGTGGCAGGAATAATTTGTGACAAAGGCCATAAGGAACATTTAGAGCCTTGATCTTGTGCTGTGTAATATCCTTGCAAGGCATTTTGGAAAGATGGCTGACATGTTCAGTAATTCTATGAAAGTTGGTCTATGCCTCATAGCTTAAATTTAATTCATTTTTAATATATATATATTTTTTTTCACCCTGAAGCTTCTGATTTTTTTTCATCCTAGTTAATTTTGTTTTTATGTTGTCTCTAATTTGGTGCAAGTCAACCACAATCCATTCCGGCAATTATAATATCCATCCAATTATTTTCTATGCCTCTTATCCTCACTAGGATCGTGGGTATGCTGGAGCCTATCCCAACTGACTTCTGGGTACACCCTGGACTGGTCGCCAGCCAATCACAGGGCACATATAGACAAACAACCATTCACACTCACATTCATACCTATGGACAATTTGGAGTCGCCAATTAACCTAGCATGTTTTTGGAATGTGGGAGGAAACCGGAGAAAACCCACGCATGCACAGGGAGAACATGCAAACTCCACACAGAGATGCCAAGCGGGGATTCGAACCCAGGTGTTCCCGATCTCCTGACTGTGTGGCCAACATGCTAACCACTAATCCACCGTGTGCCAATTATGACAAGTAATTTCAAAACAATGTTTTCCTACAATGTATAAACCCTTTATATTTGCGATAATCCATTCCAGAGTTAAACCGTCTATGCTCAGAAATGATTGAAGTTAATTTAACATTCTTCTTGACTGCAATACAAACACGTAAGGTGACTTAGTGGTTAGCATGTAGGCCACACTGTCAGGATATCTGGGTTCGAATCTCGATTGGACATCTCCGTGCGAAGGAAGTTTTTAGGTTTTCTTTGAGAACTGCGGCTTCCGTTCACATTCCAAAACTGCGAAAAAATTGGTGATGTAAATTATCCGTACATGAATGTGAGTGTGAATGGTTGTTTGTCTATATGTTCCCTGTGATTGGCTGGCGACCAGTCCAGGGTGTACCACCCCTCTTGCCTGAAGACAGCTGGGATAGGCTCCAACGTACCACAAACATAATATGACATGGAAACAAAATGTATACTCACCTATATATATTCTTGATCACATGTCGAACATGGCAATGTTTATACAACTTTTCCTCTGCACATGACCTCAGCTGTACTCACCACAATTTTTGGCATTTATTTTCTGTTCCAAAATAGTTCTGTGGGAAGCTACAAAAATTACACCACATTAAAAGCATTAGTCAGAATGAGACACACTGAATAACATGTTTGGAGGAAAAGAGGCTCCTGTATTGTTGTTGCTGAATGCATCCATTTTCTATCCTGCTTGTCCTCAAAGGGTCACCGGGAGCTGACTTCTGGTGAGAGGTAGACTACACCCCAGACTGGTCGCCAGCCAATCACAGGACACAAATAGACAATCAACCATTCACGCTCGCACTCACAGCGACGGACAGTTTACAATCTCCAATTAACCTGTCATGAGAGCATGCAAACCCCACATAGAGACGCCCATACAGAGATTCCACCCATGCCACGCTAAATAGTCATATTGTAATTTTAAAATCGTGTTTAAAGGGGACCTATTATGTGTATTGAGTTGTGGACTCCTATCGAGCAGCAACACACGGTAACCAGCACAGAACACTTTCTAGATAGTCCAGAATCTGCACCTATTCCAGCTGTACTTCTTTGGATTTTGTGCTTCATGCGAAAATGGTCTGTTTCCGCCTCCAGGCACGCCCACTCTGCTGTGGTTGGTCACACTCCCAAGTACTTGTGTTGGTGTTGTGTCCCTAGTGTATAGAAGTACCGGCGTGATTTACAGTATTTTATTTTATTTATTTATTTATTTTACAGTATTGCCAAATTAATATGGGACAACAGAAAAGCATACAGGTAAAATGTGTGAAAATTGTGGTGAAAACAATATAAAAAAGACAAAACATAAAATAAACAAATAAAACAACTCAAAGTAATAATTATTAAGAGCGACTGTGGCTGTTTAATACTTTGTCCTCTTCGTTGTGATCCTTTATAACATTGACATTTGCTGATGGAGTCCTGTTTGTTTCTGTTGTGCTGTTATTGTCATTGCAATTGTTGTTGCTGTTTTTGTCTCTCTTTGTATTGTCCCCCTCTTTCCCTGCACTCCTCCCTCTGTTTTCTTTTTTCTTCTTTTCTATCCCCTCCTGCTCTGGTCCGATTGCTCAAAATTTGCATAACAAAAACATCAAATAAAGCCAAATAATAATCCATATAACAAGGAAGATTGTAGCTTACACTTTTCCTTGGCAGAGCAAATCTGTTTAGCATGTAGATCATGTAGCTCAATAATTTTATCTGCCCAAATGGTTTAATTTTGAGCGTTGTTCCGCTAGGGCATTGAAGCAACATTTACCAATCAAAACACCCTTTTCTTTGTCTGTTTCTGCATAATATTTTCTCCCATTTGTAGCTCCACAGTGACCTCAGACAGTGTGGGCTGAGGGAAAAAAAAAAATTGTGCGGCTAAAGGAAACTTGGTCATATTTGATTTACAAACCCAACATAAATTTTTGCATGTTAATCGGCTCAAGAAAGGTTAAGAGGTCTTCCTCACGAGGGTCGCGGGGGTGCTGGAGCCTATCCCAGCTGTCTTTTGGTAATTGAACCCTGGTCTCCTAGCTGTGAGGTCTGCGCGCTAACCACTCGACCGCCGTGCCGCCCTAAACCCAAATTGTGACAGGAAATGTATTAATCTTGAGAAACGTAAATTCTGCATTGTTTGTTTTGTTTTACCACCCCAATCACTCACAGCCACTCCAGCCACATGTTGTGAAGATCACTGAGGGAGTGAGTAACGGCTTTGAGAGAGACAGAGAGCGAGAGCAGGAGAGTAAGATATGATTATGAGAATCGTAATAGAGAGGTTGAGTCAAGTGCTTTGGGAGTGGAAGGAGAGAGGAGTTGTGAGGCAGGGACATGCATTTAACTCACTGTAATGGGATTCCTGGCAGGTTGTGTAGGATGTTATCTTCTCAATAATGACTCACCCACAGACATTGCAACAGACTATCACCAACTTTCTTCAATCGACAACTTTACCCCTCTAGGCAACAGACGGTTTGGAATTTATACAGTGTTTTTCCCGTAATAATACCACCATTGGTGTTATGATTTGATGTTAATAGTCATTGCTGCAAATGTGATCATTCAATCATAGATGTTACATTTCACAGTGAATCAAGACGAAGGCTTCACTTGAGTCTTCCTGCAACAAATGCTTTATTATTTTTTTTTGCATTTTTGGCACACTTAAATATTTAAATGTAAAAATTATGGAGCCATTTCTAAAGCTTTGGGAATACAGCGAACCGCAGTAAGAGCCATTAATTGAGAGCTCATGGCCATGTCAGCTATTGGCTAATGAACTACTCTACTTATGGGAAGAAGTTAAAAAAGCTGTTTATTTTAAGCTTGTATTGGTACTTGTCTTGAATATTTCGTAGCTAACATTTGAATGTTAAGTTGCTGTGTGATGATTTTAGCATTCTATCTAAGATGACACTGTGAGTTAGACAGTTACATTGAGTAATGACCTCCTGTGATTTCCAGCTCACAACAAGCTCGTTGTGAGTTCTTCTATTGCTTGTGATTAGCTCCTGCTAATGAAAGAACTACCGTTTCCTCACTTGAGACTCGAGAGCAGCACAGTATTACACTATATACTAGTAGTTCTGATGAATAGATGTCACAAGATTAGAACAATAATTGTTGTAAAGAATAGCCTGAAATTGTACAAAGGTAAGTGGTGCAGTGCCAGAGGTTAAAAAAAGGTAACTTTACCAAAAACTGAAAGAATTATACAAAATGTCCCTGTTTCAGGGACCACAAAATCGGTCAACAATTTAAAGCTATTCTGCAGACATGGCCGATGACCAAGCCTTGGTAGTTGGTGCAACTAATTAAGGTGGTCTACGTTCTGGGGTTCATACATCTCCTCTGTCTGCGTAAAACAGTGTTCGAAACACACTGTGGTACTATATCCTCAGAATATCAGTTGAAGAGCAAGAAAGTAATCTCTTGCTACAAAAGTGGAAAGAAAGAAGGGAAATAGTTTTTTTTTAAGTTAGATATTTGATAAAATACTGTGTAATGCATTAATTAATTCATTCAGTACGTTCAAAATTGTCATTAAGAGTTACTCGGCTGAAATTATGACATTGAAAGACGGACTAAGACAACATAATGAATGGCCAATAAACATCTGCCTGCCCTTGACACCCACAAACTCTAAATTCCAACTTTAGAAAAAAAAAAACAAAAAAAACAAAACAAAGAAATCGTAAAGACTCAGACAACCTGCAGCTGTTGCCAGGCAACCATCTACCTCTTTGGAAAGGAAAGGAATGCACTGAAGAACAACAGAATTTCATATGCTGACCTAGGTGAGAAGCTGATATCAATACTGAATCCATAAACACAAGTGTCACCTCTGCTTTCCTTCATCTGCAACAATATTTACTCTGCATTCACACTTTTGCCAAATCATAGTCAAGTTAATCCTATCTATAAGATCGCTCTCACGTCTACATACATACATGTGTTTCTATGGCAAAATGTCTACCAGCCAACATTTTACCCACTGAGAAGTAACAAGGATAATATAAGGATGTCAAAAAGGTTCTCATGGATGTGGTGTGTGGAGACAACATTTTTGAGGATTGCACAAAAAATCTAACAATTCCTTTGTTGAAAAGAGCTAACTCTACTAGGGGTGTCAATTGATTAAAATGTTTAATCGTGATTAATCACATTTGGTCCATAGTTGACTAAATTAATTAACTTTAATTAATTAATCACAATTAATAGCAGATCGAAAGATGGTTTTATCGATTTCGACTATCGACAGGAATGTACATTTTCGTAGTAAACGCTACCATACGCATCTAGATACACAAGTTAAAATACAATAAAAAGTTGATATTTTGAGACAAAGTGTACATATGATGCTATTCAATGATTCAATTTGTCCATATAGATGTTAATCTTACATTACAAACTAAAGCCAATTGTACAAAAGTGCCATTCTTACATTACTTCCAAATGAGCGTATCATAGCCCCAAGCATGCTATAATTTAATAATTTCCCGACATCATCGTGTCATTTAGTGTTTGGTCTGTTGGTGCAGTCAGCTTTCACACTTGCTTCACCCTGTTTGGTGTTGTCCTAATTAATTAATGGCTGATTGTTGTTTAACAATGAATTCTATATTTAAATGTCTTTACTTTGATATAAAACATTTAAGGCTGCATGGCGGATGAGTGGTTAGCACGCAGGCCTCACAGCTAGGAGACCCGAGTTCAATTCCACCCTCGGCCATCTCTGTGTGGAGTTTGTATGTTCTCCCTGTGCATGCGTGGGTTTTCTCCGGGTACTCCGGTTTCCTCCCACATTCCAAAAACATGCTAGGTTAATTGGCGACTCCAAATTGTCCATAGGTATGAATGTGAGTGTGAATGGTTGTTTGTCTATATGTGCCCTGTGATTGGCTGGCGACCAGTCCAGGGTGTACCTTGCCTCTCACCCGAAGACAGCTGGGATAGGCTCCAGCACCCCTGCATCCCTCGTGAGGATAAGCGGTAGAAAATGACTGACTGAATAAATGAATGAATAAAACATTTAAAATTTCCACTCTTTAGTTGTGGTTTGGTAAATATAATAAAAGAGTTGAGTTGTTAAAGTTTCTTAATGGCTCTTTAACTTCCCCCCCGACTTGATGTCCTTCATTGTTTTGAGAGGAGGATGAAGACATGTTTAGTATTAACAGGGTTATACTCTCTCTACTAGTGCTTTGCCTCTTCTTTTCACATCTTCAGTTATATGATCCTTTCTCCTTTGCCCTCTGCTTTCTGGGTGAGTTAAGGAGCTTATGTCAAGGAACTCCAATAAAACCAGAGATTTCTTTTAGATGGCGTACTTCAAAGAAATAATACATGCTTTTGGCAATTTTTGAAGCTTTTATCCAGCTCTAACTTTAGTGTAGGACATTTAATCGTCATGAGTTACCAATTTTTAAAACACTTTTCTGGGTATACGTGATGCCCAACTGTCCAAACGTTTCATATTTGTTGGCATTATCAAACACTGCCGTCCTTTTATCATTGTCTAATTAATTGGTTTCACATCTGACTGCAATAAGTGAATTTCTGTGAAGTAGGATTCAATATTAATAAATGTAATATTTATATAGTTAGAGCATGGAAAACCTGTTTATGACTTTCTAAATATGATTGATGCCATTATTAGAGCCCTGTAGACATGAACTAACACCCCTATAGTCACCTTTACACTCAACATTGCTCAGTTGTAATACACAGGCTACGGGATCACTGCAGGGACACAAGAGATGGCCACGGCTCTAAACATTGTGTGCTACTGAGCTACTGAACTACTAAATGTATTCATTCAAAACTTAAATAGGGTTTCAAACGGAATAGGAATAGTACTTCTTTTCACTTCAGCATGTTGGACTTGCCATGCTGTGTGAAGGTGATCTAATCTAATGTCATGTGACCTTATTGATTCCTCGTGGCTGGAATACTACATATTTTAACTACATGTTTTCAATATTTTTCAATAGTACCTCAGTCCATAGTGAACCACGAAACAATAGTAATTATTAATTTATTCATTTTCACAAACTGCGATGTGAAGGAGCGATGTTGGAATCATGATGTAGCGAGGCATGACTGTATCAAGAGGTGCTTTATCTTAACAGACAAACCCAATATGAATAATAAAATACTTTTCGGTTATTTGTAAAAAATTATAAAAAAATATTAATAAAAAAATTAATAAATCATGTTTATCATGTGACACAGGTCACTAGGTGTCAGTAATGTTACTCTACTTTTCGGTCAGACACATCAGACTTGATCACCAGAGCAACAGGCTATTTTTTTGTTATTATTTAAACTATTTTGGGTAATACGAGTGTAACGGTGGCTATATGGGTCTTATTTAATGTCTCGAGGGTTCTAATAATGTTAGAACCCATATTTAGAAGGCTGGAAACACATTTTCTATGCTCCAACTACAAAAAAATGACATTTATATAGCAAGTATCCAAATTCACTTATCACGGTCGGGTCCGGAACCAAATAAACGTGATCAATTAGGATTATTGTACTGCTTCAGTTAACTGATATCATAACTGATGAATAAATAAATGAGAACAATTATTATTTGTGACCATACTTGGCAAAATTGAGCCTCTGACATAAGGTACTACATGTATGAAATTCAAATTAGAACTGGTTGCAAACAAAAATTACACTATACAGAGATATATTTTAATTGGGTGTAGCAAAACACAGTCCTGACAGTCTAATCCTATTCCTTCCTGTTCACCATACTGTAATTCTCCTATTTCAATTCTATCCCAGGCTGAATAATCACACATCTAGCCAAGGTGGCGAATTAAACTACATATCCTATTTCAGCAGCACAAACCTGTCCAGAAAGCAGCATTGCTTTGAGCGCAAGGAAGATGAGAGAAGAAGGAAAAGTGATAAGCTCTTCTCTGGCTTCCTGCTGGCTCCACTTCGCCATGTTCAGATTAACTGCTGCACCGTGACCTTTAAAACATCCTTTGTTGCACTTGCTTGGTTCAATAGCTCTTATTTTATCAGTGCACGGCAGTGAGTTAGTGTCAGTCCAGATAACAGAACTTTCTATAACAAGCACAATTACTGTTGGACTTTATGTAGTTTGGTTTTGTGGAGACAAAAATGTGCTTTGTGTTTGCTGACTAGTCTCAATTGCAAGGTTTACGGCTTAGTGAATTTTCCGTGTTAAATTATATCAATTCAACCCCTAAGGGACCTTATATAACCTGAAATATGAAAACACATTTCATAATATAAAATGCGTTCTATTGTAACTATAGTGCATTATTATAAAAGAAAAGCTTGCTAAGCTGCTACAAAGGCTATTGCTGGTCTTTCGCATTTCTTCCTAGTTCTGTGGATCACATTGCTAGGAGTAGTCAATCCAAAGAAATACAACTGAATAGGTGCAGATTCTGGAAGAAAAAGAAAGCTTTCTGTGTTGGCTATTGTGTGTAGCTGCTCTATGGGAGTCCACAACTCAATACAAATGGCTGAAAAATTGATACTAAAATATTGAGACCTCAGATTTTTTTATTTTATAAGTTATGCTATGATTTCAAATACACTACTTTGTATTTGGTGTTGGATTAGTATCGCAGAGGACAGCCTGAATTTTTCTCAGTATCAAGTAGGACACAGTGCTTTTGTCTCACCGCTAAAGTAATGGCACACAACTTTTTCTCACAATAATTGTATACTGGTGTGCTTTTTTCTCACATCTAAATAATGTTTGTCTCCACAGGACACTGAAACGCTGCCATTATCATAATCTAATCTGAAGCACCAGTCTACATGCTTATCATCTCCTCACAGTACCATTTCTGTAAATTCAATATTCAATGACATATTGCCAGTAGCACCTTTTCAGTAAGACATGGCCATTTTCAATCTCTGCTTGTATAGTTGTTGGTATTGATGTGATAAGGACAGGTGCTTATTATAGGGTTAGCTTCAGGCAAGTAATTATCATTTCCAACCTGTCTGTCTATGGCTACACACACGAAGATACATACGCTTTCTAAACCACACATATTAGTTTTAGCTGAGAAAGCAGATAAAGCATGAGGCATAGGGTTCCTTGAGGGTGAAAAATCTATGGCTGAGAGTGTGGGTGAGAGATAGGTGACTCTGGAGTGAAGAACTGACAGCAAGACATGGACACTGAAATTAGTTGTTGGGGAGATGGTGGTCTTTGAGCAAGGCACTGGAGCACAACATTGTTTGTGTGCCCCATCAAACATTGAACATTTCCCTTTGGGTATAATTGTTTTTAATTTATGCTCAACATGTTTATAGTTACATGCAGGCATGTGCCTACCATTTATTATAAATTTGTGTTATATGATGGCAGATGTGCAGTGAGCTTTATGGCAGACAAGGTACTATTTTTTATGTCGTTACTCATTAAAGGGGAAGAACACTTTTTTGGAAATTTTGCCCATTATTCACAATCCTGATACATATTTCTTTCCGTTTTTGGGCATTCTAGCACGAGAAAAAGAGTTAATATGAGCTAGCTAACAATGGACATCATGGGAAATATATATAATTCATTCATTCATTTTCTACCGCTTTTTCCTCACGAGGGTCGCAGGGGGTGCTGGAGCCTATCCCAGCTGTCTTCGGGCGAGAGGCGGGGTACACCCTGGACTGGTCGCCAGCCAATCACAGGGCACATATAGACAAACAACCATTCACACTCACATTCATACCTATGGACAATTTGGAGTCGGCAATTAACCTAGCATGTTTTTGGAATGTGGGAGGAAACCGGAGTACCCGGAGAAAACCCACGCATGCACGGGGAGAACATGCAAACTCCACACAGAGATGGCCGAGGGTGGAATTGAACTCTGGTCTATTTAAATAAATTCCTATTTTGACATTAAAGCCCTCACCAAAAAAAACCCTCAAAAACACCAACACTGTTCCCTTTACATAACAGACTTCTATATTAACCAAGCTACAGTGATATTGTTATTGCAGCAGTAACTACAGAATATAGCTGACTAAAACAAGTCACAGACTGAAGCGTGGATACCAAGCTCTGAATTTCACAACAAAGACTCAATAAGATGTTCAAACACAGAGCGAGGAGAGCGGACATCGGAAGTCGCTGTATCTATGCTGTTATTGACAAAAGTAGCGTAAGCTAAATGCTTGATGTTAAAACAATTTGCATAAGAAAGAAGTTTCAGTTATGTTTTAAATCATCAAAATACATGAAGATTCTGTAAGTATTACATGTACTTGTTCTTGCATGATCACAACATGTATATAAACGATCCAAGACTGTTTATAGGGCTTTGTAGTCGAAATAGGTGCCAATAATGTGCATTGTTAGCTATGTTAGCATGTTCTCCCTATGTGTGAAATACTGTTGTTGATTCAAGTAAAAGCAATAGAATAACTTTCTGTCTTTCTGTTGATAGAAATAGAATATTATAAATATGATCATTAAAGAAAATGGCCTGTATTTCTGCTACATTGTCAAGAAGTCAACCTTTCACCCGAGACCTTTTATTTATATGTCAGCATAATTAAGTGGGGGTGTCGTCTGTGTGTATTATTGTGTGTTTCCTGTCCCATCAGCTGTTAGAAGTAGTATTAGGTGGCTTTACAACTAAAAGTGCAGTCAGCCGTGTTCCCTAAAATTACAACCATAATCTTATTACCGGGAAACCATGTCACGAAATTCCCTGCCTCGCATTTTATTTCAACACGATGACAACAATCAATGTTTACCTGTATAGGAAACTGTAGAATGGGCCGAAAGCTGTACAATCATACTACGTACAAGCTTGTGATGAGAAAATTGGAACTTTTTTTTTCCATGGCAGCTCTATTAGTTTTAAATGTCAGCTTTTGCATAGCACTCAAGCGGTTGGTTGGTTGGTTGAGTTTTGCATTCAGTGATTGTCAAAAAATACAAAAGTACAGCGCGGTGTGACCAACGCAACACGAGCCGTTTTTAAACTTGCCAATTACACCGTCTACGTGAACGAGACACCGTTCAGCCCTCCGTGACTGCCGCTTGCAGAGTCCGTCTCGGGCAGTGCTTCTCAATTATTTCCTGTCATGCCCACTCGAAGAAACAGAAAATTCCCCCCCGATTTGAAATACTAGAGAAACTGATAATATTTATTCATTTATATGTACTGTACAGACTTAATAATGAAATAATGAAACCAGGAAAATGGAGAACATACAAGCATATTCAAGAGTCAAATTGCACTGCATTGAGTACTATAAATTTGTACATGTTGGCAGGTCTGTATTGAAATTAAAGCCTCTCGCGCACCACCTGACAGGGGTCACTATTTGAGAAGCACTGGTTTAAGGAAAAGGGGTCTGTGTGTGACTGCCCAATCACAGAGTGTGAAGAGTGAATATATAATGTGCATTATCTTTGAACACATAATGACAAAATCATTATATCTGTCCAAACAAATGTACCTTTAGTTGTATCAGGCATTAAAGTAAATAAACAAGGGTGGTTTAATAATTTTTTCCCATGACTGTATGTTCAGTGTCATTTGGAAATCAGTCAAAATAACATGGAAATAAATAGAGGGTCGGCAGCACGGCGGTTGAGTGGTTAGCGCGCAGACCTCGCAGCTAGGAGGAGACCAGGGTTCAATTCCACCCTCGGCCATCTCTGTGTGGAGTTTGCATGTTCTCCTTGTGCATGCGTGGGTTTTCTCCGGGTACTCCGGTTTCCTCACACATTCCAAAAACATGCTAGGTTAATTGGCGACTCCAAATTGTCCATAGGTATGAATGTGAGTGTGAATGGTTGTTTGTCTATATGTGCCCTGTGATTGGCTGGCGACCAGTCCAGGGTGTACCCCGCCTCTCGCCCGAAGACAGCTGGGATAGGCTCCGGCATTCCCCGCGACCCTTGTGAGGAAAAGCGGTAGAAAATAAATGAATGAATAAATAGAGGGTCCATCTTCAACACTTCTCCACCCCTCCTCTCTCTCTCTGACCGTTCTAAGTCCATTTGAAGAAGTTTGACATCAATGTATTCCTGTTCATAAAGGTATCCCGTCGGCTTTTTGCTAAAAGGAATGTATTTATTCTTATTTTTTAATGATGAATTGAAAATGGCTGCAGGCTCTGAGAACTGTAGGGAACGCTACTTCCACCTTTTGTCTCTCATATGACCACATCAAATTCTCTGAAGGTTCCGGTTCATTGGCAAACTTCAAATGATACATGTGTCTTCTCCCCTCAGGAGGACTTTGGTGGCACCGCAGGATCTCAATCCATCACAGCAAAGTGTGTTACTAATGATATTCATGGTGAGTGGTTTGCCCATTCAGAAATGTTCCTTATCTTTTATCATTGCGTTAATTTACCAATTAGCTCACATTAAAATCTGCTGCGATGGAAAGGCAAAGGAAGATTTAGCCCCTTACACCCGCCAAGAAATACAGCTATATTCTCACAGCAGCAAGCAGGCTAGAACTCCACGCTCAGCTTGACTCCTCTCCCTACAGGTACTTCAGTGATGAAATGACATTCCAACTTCAGATACACACTCAATTCCCTGTGTGGAAAACTGATTTAGTCTCAACACCATATACTTCACACAGCTATGTGCTGTATTTTGGGTCTTTCGACCCTGATGATTCTCCTGTGATGTGGGACAAAATCATTTCTCAGATTAATCATAAACCATATTAATTTAACCCTGTGATTGGCTGGCGACCAGTCCAGGCTTTATCCTCTTGCCAAGAGTCAGATGGGATATGCTCCAGCATACCCCGCGACCCTAATGAGGATAAGCAGCTTAGAAGATGGATGGATGGATATTAATTAGATATTAATATTCCCATGTTAGATTTGAATTACTATGCTAGTATGCAAACAGCATGGAACGACCCCCATACCCTCGTGCAACTTGGAGTTCAATTTTCACATTCATACAATTTAGCCAGTGATCTCTGGATAATCAGTCCTTACTTGAAAAAAAGACCTATTATGCTTTTTTCCACTTTTCTGACCTAGAAATGTAGTTACAATGTTGTATTCATGTGTAGCTGCTCTATAGGAGTCCACAATTCAATACAAAGGGCCGGAAAATGAGCATAATAGGTCCCCTATAAGGTGGCCATGGGGTCATGTGTTGTCCTACTTCCCAACGCACTATAAGAAATTTCTGGACGGTTGACCTAATGGCACACAGTTATGAGGAAGTTTGAATTGTTGTCTCCATGTCTCCATGTTGATTTTTTTTTATCTTAAAGCCTCCAATGGCATAGGCTAAATTGGTTCGGTCTAGTGTCCGGGATTTTATTTTGGGCTCATTTGGTCAAAGTCTCCAGGAGGAATTTAACAAATATGACCCTGGTTTTCATGCACAATTTCAGACAGAAAACAAAATGGCTAAATTCCTGTATGTTTTGGAACGTGGTTTCTTCAGACTTTTTCTGAGGACGATTTCACCAAATGTTGTGATCGGTGAAAATGGGGGTAAGGGGCGCTACTGAGTGAGTTTGGGAAGTTTGTGTGATAATCTTATCTCATGTCTGTGCAACTAAAATCCTCACATTGTTATCATACAATTATACTAATAGGAAAAAGTTAAACCAATTCTAAAAACCCTCATAAATGTAATGATGGATACGTATTTGACAAAGACATAATACAGGCAGTCAATCTCCTTATGTGGACGTCACAGTATCAAATCTCACAATATTTACTTTGCTCAAAAAGGCGGCCACCCCCTGGCTCAGCGTTGCATCATCTCTGGCAAGGAAGACACTGAAATACTCTAAAATGCATGACACGTCCTTAGCACAGGCAGGAGTCTTCATCTCCCTCCTCTTCTTTTGTTTATAGGTTTGTGTCTTACCGCCACCCACACTGGAGTCTGCTACTGCTTTGAGTTAATGCTTTGATACTCACTGAATTGAGTTCAACGCAGGTACGCAGTCATGAACAATATGCTGAATTATTGTATGGAAGTGATTGTGCAATTTTTTGGCACAGTTGTCCTGCAAATATTGTGCAACAAATATCTTAATGACAGAACAACACCTGATCAATCATGATGGGAAAGAGAAACAGGGACTGACTGATCCACACTTCTCATATGAGAGAGAGTAGAGTAACAGAGCGTGAAGATGAAGGGGTTGAGTGACCGGGGGAGGGTCGAAAGAACGATAGGCATAACAGCTGTGTCAACAACTGTAATATTCCCATGATGACAGCAATGACAGAAATTGCCTGTCCTTGCCATAACCAATAACAAGCAGATACATATGAAGATACAATGGTGTTGCTGCCAGATGCATCATGAGAGATCCCCCAGCAGTCTAGGCCTATGGCAGCATAACTAAGGGCTGACCCACGACTATAAGCTTTGTCAAAAAAGAGAACTGCACTTTTTGCACGAACTGCACGATTCTGTCCATCATTCACAGTCATTTATTATTATACGGGAGCCAGGCAACGACATTTCCTTGGCAATTTCACTGCTGTGTTATTGTGCAATGACAATAAAGAAAGTCTATCTATCTATCTATCTATCTATCTATCTATCTATCTATCTATCTATCTATCTATCTATCTATCTATCTATCTATCTATCTATCTATCTATCTATCTATCTATCTATCTATCTATCTATCTATCTATCTATCTATCTATCTATCTATCTATCTACCTATCTACGTATCTATCTATTTTTGGCAAATAATGCAACACGAACCACAAACCTCTGCAGTTGTAGGAAACGGGTCCCCGTGTTTATTTAACACAGCACTTATATAGACCTCATGAACACTAGAAATGACGTGGATTTCCAGAATTCAGTCCTTATCTGGTCATGTCTCCTGACTGGACCTAAGTATTTTGGCAGAACATCTTGGACTCCAAACACATCCGAAAACATCTTGTGTAACAATCAGGTCACGTTGGCCTCCCCAAGTCACGTTGCCCTCTTAAGTTCAACTAGAGTTTACCAAAAAGAAAAGTCATATGCAATGTGCAAGAAAGTAGTCATTTTACAATATATTCCCCCCTTCTGGGGGTACCAAACCCCCAAAACAGCAAACAATGTCGCTTGGTCCAGTCTTGGCCCCTTGGCACATTACCATTTTCTGAAAAGAATAGATCTACATAGATACGTAGTCATTTTACAATACTATCTACGTATCTATCTATTATCTATCTATCTACATATCTATCTATCCATCCATCCATACATCCATCCATCTCTCCATCTATCTATCTTATGTCAAACATGAACACACACCCTTCTCTGTGCATGAGAAAAAAAGTTAATATGAGTTATATAACAATGCATGTCATTGGGACATATGTACCTATTCTGACTATGAAATACACTCTAACAACATTGCATTGTTTGAAAAACATGCTGTGATCATGCATTAACACCTACACTGATGATAACGTGTGATAGTGTCAGTATCTTGCTGTATTTTGATGACTATTGCTGTAGCCTGGTTAATATACAAGTCAGTAATGTAAATGGAACACGGTTGGCATTTTTTTTTAGGTTTTTTGTGAGGGGATAAGCATCAAAATAGGTATTTCCCATGACATGCATTGTTACCTAGCTGATATTAACATGAGAAATATGTGTTCATGTTTTACATAAGGATTGTCAATGATGGGCAGAATTCCCAAAAAGTGCAGTCCCGTTTTAAGCTTACATTTGAATGAATAGCGGGTGTCTACGCCACAAAAACGGAACCTGATAGATAAAGGCTCTGCACATGCCCAGATACTAAATATGAGTGTGCCTTATGTTTTGACACACTGATAGCCTGAGTACATGAAAATACTAGTGAGGACAGATGTGAGGTAGAATGGTTTTGGAGTGTTAAGTTAGAGAATGGAGGAGAGAGAATGGTTTGATAACGTAGTAGGAGAATAAGTTGGTGGTAGCACAAGAATATTCAATGCAAGCCAGGAAAAAAGTCATTTCTTATCGGTTAGCCACTGCTGCCTTGTTTTCATTTTTGCTTTCAGTGTGTTTCTATGTGATCTGAAGTCTGGGTGATCTGGTGCATGTTGTTTGGATGGAGCATTGTGTACCTCCATCTTTCTTTGTGTGTGTATTTCTGGGCATGTGTGCCATCACATACTAGGACTTGGTGTGGCTTGAGGAAATGTTTTATTGAGTTTGTCCTTTGGCAAAACTGAACACTGAACGCTTTAAAAAAAAAAAAAAAGCACATTACACTAAACCAGGAAGGCCTCCTTAGAGACTTTTATAGCATTTTACAGCAACTTCACAATCAATCACATGCAGTTTGACATGGTCTTGCGAGAAGGTCATTTTTACTGAAAAATAGTGCATTTTATTCCTGGGCATGAAAACAAACCAAAAAAGATATAGATAAACAATATTTAAATCACAGTAATTACTGAATAATTGTGATGAATTGGTTCCAGACTTGACTGTGAAGTTAATTTATATTTATAAGTCAATCTTCATAGTTCAAGTTTAGAAATCCTGTTTCCGATTTTCTTGTTTTTCCATCCCTCGCTATATCATGGTTAGAACATCACGCCCTCACTCTTGTCATTTAAAAACTAAATAAATAAATAAATAATCTTTGTTTTGTGGTTGAATATGGCCCATTAATAGACAAAATATCTTCAAAGACAAATTATATGTAGTATTCTGGTCACTTGGTGTCAGTAATGTTACATTGATTAGACATATTTATAAATCTAGGGACCTGTGTACTACTATCAACGTCTTTGAATGCCTCATATTTGTATTTTATTTATTTTAGCCATTTTGTTGTTTGTGGTAATGCTTATTAATTTAGTCCAAGTATATGCACATTTTTTTAGTACTAACAGGCCATAGTCAACCACAAAACAGCGTTAATCATTTTTTTTTAAAAAACACCATAGAGTGAGGGGGTGCAATGTTCCCTCTCGCTTCCTCCCCAATTTCAAAAATATACATTTTAGGGATATTTCGTACCTCCAAATTGTCCATAGGTATGAATGTGAGTGTGAAAGGTTGTTTGTCTATATGTGTCCTGTGATTGGCTGGCGTCTGGTGTGCACCGCCTTTTGCCCGGGGTCAGCTGGGATAGGCTCCAGCATACCCTAACGTGAACTAAGCAGCATAGAAAATGAATTAAATAATGAAAATCTGTGGACGGAGGTGAAAACATCAGGGGAGTATGTATCTGCAAATTTGCTTTGGGATCAAATACTTGCTTTCCTTGATGAAACAAATCCGTATTTGACAATTACCTGATAAAGTCATGACTGATATTGACAATACAGATTTTATCACTAAGTACAACATTTTGAATTGTGCCCATTTGAATCAAAAGGGAGGGTGAGGAGAGAAGGCCATTACATAAATTCTGAATATGATCTGTCACATGGGCACACCACCTATAATAATTCCTAATTGTTACTGAAGGAGCATCTGGCTAGACATCATCTCTGGACCATTTGCATACCCAATTCTTCCTTTTAGGTAATAATTGCACTTGAAAGCAGTGGATATGATATATGACAAAAAAGCACTTTATCTTCAAGGTGTCCATTCATGCTCTAGTAGGGTGTATGCAATCTTTATTTTACTCAAGATTCAGCATCCCTTAAGGCAGAGTACAGTCAATGCAATTGACTGTATAGTCAAAGTAACAATGATAATGGTTGTATGGGTAAAAGTAAGTAGGTTAACCCTAATCCTTAACACATTGCCTTTGAGTGATTGAAATGTATGTCAAGATTACTTGCTTAGCAAATGGATCTTTTGGTCAGTTTGATTCATGAGCGACTCTCCAAAGTGCGGTTCAGGGGCCAGTTGCACTTTCTAAAATAAAAATTAAACAAGAAAACGTATAAAAAAAAGCAAACATGGAGGAGAAAAATTAAAATGTTGATATTCCGCTGTCACACTTTTGTCACGTTTAGGTTGGATTCATATTTATAATGAACACAGAACACAAGAAGAACATAATAAGAAAATAATAAGAAATAGAATTCCCTAATTAAAAGGGTATTAAAGAAGACATTCCAGCTCGTTAGTTTTACCCCTGTAGTGGGCTTGCACACACTGGGATGGAGAGACAGGAAGAAGAGGAGGTCTTAATAATGACAGCACAACGCTGTTTAGTTATCACTGTCCATATCACAGTATAAGATCCTTTTAGATGTTCAAGAATACCACTTTCATACTTCATGATGGTTTTAGCGGACATGCAACTTGTATTTGTTTGCCTATAGATTAGTCAATGTATATGTTGTAACTGGTTGTTTCCCTTGTGTGATTGCAACCACAAAATGTGACAACATGAGTAGTAGTCAAAAACTTACCTGAACTGCCTGTATACGGTGATTATAATGTAAATGTCTGGACAAAACAACTCCTCTCTATTGTCTATATGTGTCATGTGATTGACTGGTGACCAATCCAGGGTGTAGCACCCTTCTTGTCCAAAGTCAGTTGAGATATGCTCCAGCTCAGCTGTGAACTTAATCAGCAATAAAAAAATGAACATATTATGTGATGACTCACTAAAATACAGACACAGAAAATTGCCAAGCAATACAAATTCAAAGCATCCGTTTAGTTCATTTATTGTTAATTTTTACATAGTTGCAGTTTATTGTCACAAGGGGCCTTTTGTAATCACACCTTTTGCCAGCAAATCAATGTGCTAAATCAAGGGTATCATTTTTGTTACATCAAAAAGAAAGGGGTGAAAAGACGGCTAATGTATCAGGTAAGAGCGAAGACAGATGAGAACAAGACTTCGAACAAATGGGGGGCGAAAGGAGAGGGTGTAGAGATAGGGAAGGGAAGATTTAATCAGAGAACAAGGTGAGATGATGTCGGATGGTAAAAGTGAGGGCAGATAAGTGTTCTCACCTATAGAAGCTGATAGAAAGAGAGAAACGGGAGCAAGTAAAAGGAGGGCCTCAGAGAGAAATGGAGGTGATGAGGGTGCCTAAGAACAATTGAAATTGGCCACAAGATAGATGGTTGTCAGATAGAGCAACTGAACATACATAAAAGCAATCGACTCATGATGGAAAAAAAAACAACAGTGATAGGTAATGGAGCCGTGAATAAAAGGAATAGCAGAGAAGAAGATGAGGGTCCAGTGGGTCCAATGGTGAAGGGAGGAAGGGAATAGAGAGATGGTGAAAGGGTTAGAAAGGGAGAGGAAGGGGTCATCTTAAATGAAAATAGTTGAAAAACAACCAAAAATAAGAAAATGGGATCGGTGGAGGTAAAACAGAAATTGAGAAGACGATGGAAGAAGAATGAGATGATTAGAAAGACAGTGAAAGTGGGAGCACGGGGAGAAGATCACAGGTGGGGAGGAGAGGACAGTGGTATAGACATAGATTTCAATTTTTTTATGCGATTTCTGATCTGCTGTACCATTGTACAGTACAGTACAGTACAGTACAGTATATATATATATATATATATATATATATATATATATATATATATATACGTATATATATATGTATATATATATATATATATATATATATACGTATATATATATGGTACAGTACAGTACAGATTTCATCATTATTTCACCCATCATTATGAATCACACATGAAAACAGCAATTTATGGAAGAGGAAACACAGTAATCCTAGCTAATTGGTTCAAGACCAGACCATGATGAAGGAATTATGGTGAAGTAAGGTTTATTATTAATAAATGAAATATTTTTTTGTAGTTACAGCATTGTTTACATTCTAAATATATATATATTTTTAACATTATTAGAGCCCTCTAGAGGTATATTAACAACCCCATAGTCACAAGTATACTCATATTACTCAATATAGTACACATAATAAAATAAAATGAGACTTTAATACAACATTTACAGTAACACACACAAACAATGTTCCAGCACTATGGGGAGTGGTTCACTAAAGATGAGGGCATGCCCACAAAGCACAAAACGACTGCTCCAAAGGGCACAAGATGTTGGGAGTCCAGAACTTCACCACAATTTAGCAGCACATCATAGAATGTGCCATCATTTGTGATATGATTTTTATATGTGCAATTTTCAACTTTAACAGTTAGTTGTAGGATTCGGGAGGCAACACTGTAATTACTGACTAATATCTACTATGACAGTATGATATATCGTTATCGTTGAAATGACAGCAAGGTACTCCCAGTGGGTCAGTATGGCTTTCAAAGCTTATCCGGAGTTACATGATATTACAAAGTGCACAGTACTCTAGGTTAATCATTAAACATATGACTAGCCTCTTGGGTATTTTTTTGTTTCTAGTCATCCATGTTGCTACTGATGCCAGAACAAAATATAAGCTTTGCAGTTCTCTTGAGACAATCAGTGATTTTTGTTTGTTGGCAATGTGAAATGTAATAAGAGGATTAACAGAATAGGATAGTTTCCAAATCCATTGGGTCCATACTGCATGTACTATTTGCTGACTGAACTTGTACATATAAACACACAAATAAAAACAGTTGGTTCCTTTTAGGCGATTATATGGGTCCCAAGTAAATGATGACTTTGTGAACAGATGGTTGTCCAGGATGGAAAAGACCCACCAAAAAACAAAACACACACAGACTCTTGAACTGTGGAAGGGAACATCCATTTGACATCAGATGGATGGATTCAAGTCACGTACTAAAGAGGGTACATCAGCACAAATCTTTAGGTGTACCCTTTTGACACTTGGGTTTAACCCCGTCAGGGGTGCTGTTCCGACAATCAAAGGGCTGAGTGATACAACTCCTGCCCATAATTAGTGTTCCCACGGTGATGCTGCAGGCCCATCTGGCTTTAACCTTAATTGCCAGTCTGAGGAAATTTGACAAGATGGTTGCAGAGAACACAGCAGGTTGACAGAAAAAGCACTGAAGAGAAATGGAGAGGATAAAAAGAGTGGGAGAACATTTCAAAATAGCTCAAAGAAAAATATTTTCACATGACTAAAAAAATGACTATGGACCGTCCTCTTAATAATATAATAGAGATACAGATTTTTTACTGTAGCTAGAGATTTTAATTTTCCCTATCCCTTTTAACTTTTAAACATTCAAAATTCCTTCCATCTTTGTCAATCATGAGTCAAAACAAAGCAAAAATATTCATAGTGTAAACAAATGTTTTTAGCTATGTATTTTTCCTGAATATGTTTGTGTGTATTAGGATATGGGCTAATATGCCTCAGATTCATCCTAATTAGAAAACCATTTCAATTCTTGCTCATATACTGTAAATCCATCTAACCAATGACTTGATTGTGGTCATGAGGGTATGCCCATAAAATCCTTCATGGTAATTATTTGGTTTTAGTTTGTATTTGGGGGTTTTTTCTTTGCTTTTTCTACGCTTGTCTTTTTCATTGCAGATTTAATGTCTGCAACTTTATTTTAATATAACATAAAACTAAATCTTCCATAGTGATTTTCAGAAATATTTGGAGAACCATTCAGCAAAATCAAACACTCAAGAGGATCATTAAACTACAATACAAAGAAAAGAGTAATCCCTCATTTATCCCATTTATGACTTTCCGGCAATTAGGATTCCTTCTTTATAAATGGAATGTTTTTGTAGTTATGGAATAGATAACTTGTTTACAATCTCAGAAATACGTTTTTTTTTTTAAAGAGGACCTATTATGCTTTTCCTCTTTTCCCGACCTATAAATGTTGTTACAATGTTGTATTATTGTGTTTAAAGATGCCAGCTTGTTAGATAATGAGGTTTGCACATTTTGAAGTGAGCCTGAAAGCAGTTTTTTGAAGTCTCTGGACGCTGAGTTTTTTCTGTTTTTAAACGTTAAAAGTTCTAGTGACGCAGGTTTTCGTGTGTAGCTGCTCTGTAAGAGTGCAGAACTCAATACAAAGTCCCGAAAATTAGAATAATAGGTCCCCTTTAACATTATTGGAACCCTCCAGACATGAAATAACATTGCCATCCTACACTCGTATTACCTAATGTCATAGTTATAATCAATTAAAAAAATCAATTGAAGACATTAAGACTCGTGCTTGTGTGTGTTGCTATAATTGTGATCCGGGCATGTGGCGGACAGGATGTGGCGTAGGGGGGTGCTGGAACCTATCCCAGCTTTTTTCGAGCAAGAGGCGTGGTACACCCTGGATTGGTCGTCAGCCAATCACAGGGCACATATAGACAAACAACCATTCACTCACATTCATACCTTGACGATTTGGAGTCACCAATTAACCTAGCATGTTTTTGGAATGTGGGAGGAAACCGGAATTGAACTCCTGGCTGTGATGTCTGCATGCTAACCACTCGACCGCCGTGCAGCCACAATGGCAAGCAGACTTTCCAATATACAGATTTTCGCATTCGGGTGATGGTTTGTAGATAGTTTGTGTGATGTGCAGATATACGTTTATATTAAAGTAAAACTTTTTTTCAAAAACACGGGAAAAATCGGACAAGGCAAGAATATATATGTTAGGATAGAAAAGTGTGCGTCACCCTGCTTTCTCCTTGGTCTCTTTATCCCACACTCTCTCTTCTCTGCTGTCTGTGCTGGTAAAAGAAGTGTCATCGACACTCACCTTAATCATATCAATGCTTGTCTCAGGAATGGAGACAGAGTGGGGGATACGAGTCGGAGGGTCTGATGAGAGAAAGTTATATGGAGGAAGAATGTAAGAGGCATAGGGGTCAGAAAAGACTTCACAGTAGCATCGCTGCTCTCAAAACCACAGTCACTTCCAATTTAAAACTTCCTTCAAATAAAATTCTCCAACATAACAGTAACTCTTGGTGCTAATAGCACTGACACACTGGACTCACAGTCAGTGGTTAGCGTTTCTAGATTAATAAGTAAATCTAATTAATTATCTCAAATGAAGCATGTTTGCTTGGTGATTGACTGGCGGTCAGTGTGGCGGTCACCAAGCCTACAGGGTGCCTAGCAGTAGGGATAGGCTCAAGCTCTTTCATGACCCTCAACAGAATAAGATGTAGCCAATGGTAATAGTTATAATTAGGGATGTCCGATATCAGTTTAAATATGAGATATCGGTTTATATCGGTATCAGGCTCTTTGCTGGCATGCAGCGACAAGCTTGTTGTTTGAATGTAGACTGGATATCCGCTAAAAAATAATGTGTCATGACAATGAAAACAGTTACAGTTCATTAAATTACTTACATGGATGGCGTATCATGGGAAATTTTTCTACCCCTTTGGTGAGTTCCTCATCGCACTTCGTTTGAAGGACTATACAACTCGTAGCTTTTCACTTTGCTTTACAGACAATCGGGATGCCACTTGATTGCGTGAATGCGCAAAACAAAGTCCCAAGGGGTAAGACTAGTATTAAGGAGTAAGGTCTTTGGTTTCAGCCTAAATATGCAATTTGTAATGACTGTACAATTAGTAAGAAAGGTGTCTTCCTTTAATCCTAATGTAATATAACACTGCTAATGGCAAACCAGTATCTTGTTGAGTCTTTGTAGCGAAATTGAGAGCTCGGCATCCTCTTCTGTTGCACGGGTGCACGGGGAGAACATGCAAACCCCACCCAAGCGGAGATATTCCCAATCTCCTGACTGTGTGGACAACATGGTAACCACGAAAAGAAAACAAAAATATAAATAATTAGGGGTGCCACAAGATCTTGCATCAGGAGAATCTCACAAGATTAAAATGTGACAAGATTTCTCATTGACAAAACTGTAACTAAGCAATAGGCTTGGGATGATAATGCATTTCATTAATCACCCATAATCACAATAGTCTGTTTTCCTTGTCTCCCGCCTCTTGGTAGGTTGTAGGGGAAGTGGAGGAGGTAGGGCAGGGCCTTCCTAGCATTCAAGCAAAGTGCAGAAGAGTTTAACGTAGGAGAAGTGAATAGATTACAATATACCGTCATATTTTTTTCTATATTTTGTCATTGTACTATACTTTTAAGAAAAGTACAATGACAATGTCCGGTCTTCACCAGTATCTTCACCAGACCAACAGACCAACGTTAGAGCATTTTGGCATGCAGAACATGCAGACCTATTTGAAATCTGCTTTCTGATTTTTTTTTAATGAAGAAAATATCCACAGTATCCTCAGACATACACTCAAAAATATCCGCTGTAGCGACTCTGTCAGGAAAAAAACGGAAGAATCAAACAAAGACTGTATATTTTAACATCATTTTTCTAGGGTTAGTTTTGTAATTCCTGTTTTTAAATACTGTACATTTTAATCCTGTCCTTTTAGCTCAACTGTTTCCAACAAACATTTTTTTATGTCAATTTGCAGTACCGATGATGTGGCACAAATAAGATACACAAACACAAGTGCTTCTCTCTGCTACTTTCCTGGGGGAAGAACACAAACATTAACAGCATGGCCTCATTAGGAGCAGACGCTGATAAATATGGGCAAGCAGGTTGCGGGTTGAATGGGTCTAACTTCACTTTGCTCCAATTCCACTGGGTACCTGCATAATTATGTGTGATGTTGTGTAAACCTCACTCCCTGATGCCTTATGAGCTGCGCCGGACTATGAGTTAATAGTCCAGAGATTTTGTGTCTTTGGCTAGTTCTACTCTAATTCGGTGGGGATGTTCGAACCCCGACTGTTCATACTGTATGACCACTTTTGAAAAAAGTGAATCTGACATTGGACTTCATACAATAGTGTATCTTTAAGGCAGGTGTCCTTGTTTGTCCCTATCTCTTGCAGTATCTGCAGTCTGTTGTTTTCTTTGTCGTGATGCTCCTGTAGGACCACAGATGCAACCGGCTTATCATCATCACCATCATCATAGACGTGCCAAAGGAATAATATAGAAATACTCGAGACGCCAGTGTTGACACAGGGCTATTTGTCACTTTGATCATGAAGGTGACTCTCAATGGAATATGTGAACCAAAATTGAGCGCGTGTAGAATAATATTCTTCCAATGTGAAACTCGCAAAACTGAGGGACTGACAGAAAAAGTCCAGAAGCAAAAATTGTCTGTTTTTCAAAGCTCCAGAGACTGCACCAAATGTAGAATTGCATGGCATATTTTCACCGAGTATTCACGTGATAGGCTTTCCGATTTCACTTAAACAGAATGTCTGCCATTATTCATACCGCATCTATATCTATAGTCTAATTTGCAAAACAAACAAAAAAACTAGCAGAAGTTTGGCACTTGTCTATGTTTATGCCTCAGGGCCATTGTGAGTTTTGACTGTGTGTGAACAGGATTTTGTTCTCAACGGTTGGGGGATTTGTCAGCTCTGCCCGTTTTCTCCAGCCAAGCAAAGGTTTGAAAGTGTAACCCAATGGCAAGAAAAATGAGACCCTGTCTAAAAAAAAACTTTCAGTTTTGACTGTTTTGATTCTCATGTTTATTCAAATTAGTTGCTTAAATTATGCAGTGACGTGTGGTCAGGGGAGGCAATACATGTTGACAATTATATTGTTTAGCATCAGTTTGTGATGCAATGTTTTGACGCAGGGCGGCACGGCGGTCTAGTGGTTAGCACGCAGACCTCACAGCTAGGAGACCAGGGTTCAATTCCACCCTTGGCCATCTCTGTGTGGAGTTTGCATGTTCTCCCCGTGCATGCGTGGGTTTTCTCCGGGTACTCCGGTTTCCTACCACATTCCAAAAACATGCTAGGTTAATTGGTGACTCCAAATTGTCCATAGGTATGAATGAGAGTGTGAATGGTTGTTTGTCTATATGTGCCCTGTGATTGGCTGGCGACCAGTCCAGGGTGTACCCCGCCTCTCGCCCGAAGACAGCTGGGATAGGCTCTAGCACCCCCGCGACCCTTGTGAGGAAAAAGCGGTAGAAAATGAATGAATGAATGAATTAATGTTTTGACTCAGTTAAAAAGTTTGTTTGTCCAGTAGATATTGTAAAATGTTAAAATCCTGTCTCATCTCATTCTCATGGACCCAATCTCATGCATTGTCATGTTTCGTGAGTTGGGTGTCTTGTGACACCCCTAAAAGTAATGGATTAGTACTTTTGTTATATGGTTTAAGTGTCATTTACGAGAAGTCCTTACAAAATAATGATTGTGTACTAATGCTACTTTGATAAGGGTATTGTATGTTGCTCCCCATACATGCCCTACTCTTCAGGGCCCTGTTATGTTTACCAAAGCCCACACATGCTGGGAATCCCTTTCTTTTAAAGCATTAAAAAAAATGAGGACAGATGTTCACTCAGTTGTACACAGACCATGAAGCTCCTCCACAGCACATGTATCACTGTCTTAGGACCACGTTTAGGAGCGGCGTTGCACCAGAGGCTGCAGCAAATCACCTCATTCAATTTATCCAGAAGATAGGTAGTTACATTGCTCTAACATCAGGCAGCGTGGAGACAAGATGGAGATTCATTATCTGTGTCCCTGAAGAAAATAGACACAGATCACACCCATTCAAAGTGATTGTTGTTGTGTAATTTCAATCAAGACTGTACATAATGCACATAATTGGACATAATCTGCCTCATTGAATGCATCGATTAATGTCCAATCAGGTTTAAGAACAAAAAACGAATGTGTGGATTATTATTTCTGTGCACGGCGGAATTCTGAATGCTATGTCAGCACTATTTCTGTCACCAAGTCTTGTTGATGATTCGACCTTGACTTAACTTGAGACGTGACTTGCATGTCTTTCCTTCAGACTTGACTCAAGACTTGAGGTTAAAGATTTGAGACTTGCAAAACACAGACTTGCTCCCACCTGTAGTTATTACTTTTGCTTTCAATGACAGGGCAGTTATGAGTATTGTAATATTAAAGAGTTTTGTGATTTTTAACTCTGCAGAAAAGAGAGATTAGTTGGCGGATGTTATTTTGGTTTGACTCGAGTAGCCTTTAGCCTTTTTGTTTTTGAAAGAGATTGTTTGACGGTGGTCGAGTGGTTAGCGTGCAGGCCACAAAGCTAGGAGTCCCAGGTTTGATTCCCCACTCTGGCATCTGTGTGTGTAGTTTGCATGTTGTCCGGGTTTTCTCCGGGTACTCCGGTTTCCTCGGTTTCCTCCCACATTCCAAAAATGTATATGCTTGGTTAAATGGCGTTTGTCTATATGTGCCCTGTGATTGGCTGGCGTACAGTCCAGGGTGTACCCCGCCTCTCGCCCAAAGACAGCTGGGATAGGCTCCAGCACCCCCGCGACCCTCATGAGGAAAAGCCGTAGAAAATGAATAAATAAATGAATGAAAGAAATTGTTGATCGACCACCTCAAGGTCATCCTTACAATGCTCGGGTAGATGGTACAATAAAATCTTTATCCTTAATTATGCTCAGAAAACTAGCTATTTTCACTTTTGATTTACCTATTTTAATATGTTGTTAAATAATGTAATCCATACTGTACATCTTTAATGTCACATTTGAAAACTTGATGTAATGACATTCGCGGTATGCAAGTTTTCCGGGTGACCGAGTCTGACTGAGGCTGTCAGGGAATGGACGGAGGTGTCACTTGAAATAAAGGTTAATTCACTCAGCCCTAAACACAACTCAAACCAGGTGTGTGATCGTAAGCTTTGGCCTTTCTGTGAATCTGTCCACAGGGGACATCACTCACACAGACAAATGATGTAGACATAGAGTCTTACTTACTAATACACTATAAAAAATATACAAATAAACATACCAGAATACCATAGGTTTGCGGTAAATCACAAATCCTCAAATAAATAAATGAATACCTACCTCTGAGGTGCTCATTCTATGAATCATTTAGTGTTCAGGGGAATATCTCAAAATACATTAACACCACCATATTTTCCTTCAGGGTGACAATTTTCTTTCATCCCTCTGGGCTCCACTAGTCCACTAAAGGTTCTTGTATGAATTTCATCCAGCCTCAACTTTGATGCTGACTCCCCGAAATACACCGTTGATCTGATCGACTTGATTTCCACTTGGGAAATACCTTATTTGACCCCTTCATACCTTTGTCCATGACAAAACAGTGTAATCAAACCTTTGTATGTAGAATGAGGACTTTATGATTGCAATATTATTGAGCAACCGAGATGAAACCGATATGAAATAACATTGCAAATGTTTACATTAAGAGCATTGTACTTCCACCGCTTCTGTGTTCAAAACAGATGTTTAAGTTGAAACTTCACATTAAGAGCAGCACATTCTCTAAGTTTCAGTTATAACTGTTTACATTGCACATACACAAAGCATTGTACATACACAAGTGAAAAAAATCCCATTTATGGTGAATCAATGTATTTCCTTTTGAGTACCAGTACTCAAAGTGATGTGTTTCCAGTAACACTAGTGGATGTTGGCATTTAATTTTGAAAAGACGCCCCTAATAACCATCACCTATAGTTACAGTCTCACTTTATTCCCCTACATTTGTGCAGTAAGGGATGTGCAAATGCTAAAGATGGAAATTAAATGCATTTCCACCTGATTTTTTACTATGTGGAGCGTGGGCAAGCTATGGCCGAAGGTTTGTCCTGTAGCTTATTCGTCTCACATTCTCTATTCTCGACAAGGGTGAAACTTTAAACACAGTAATAAATCAGAGACACTGCAGGAAGGATAGGATTAAATGAGCTCTGCTTCTTCCAACACCTTTTCAGACATATTGTTAGATAGTATTACTGCTCTAAATGCCCTTACATGATAAACAGATTTGCTCTGTTCAGGGAAAACTGTAAACTTTACCATCCCTGTTATATGGAGTATTATTTAAATAAATATAAATATATCTGGATCTTCTTCTTTGTCTTTGGGCTTTTCCCTTCAGGGGTCGCCACAGCAAAACAATCTCCTCCATCCAACCCTGTCTCTCTCACACCAACCACCCTCATGTCCTCCTGGCAGCTCTAAACGCAGCACACTTCTACCAATATAACTCAGTCTGGCCTCTCTGACTTTATCTCCGAGGTCTCTAACAATGTCCCTCTGATGTACTCGTTCCTGATCCTATCCATCCTGGTCACTCCCAATGAGAACCTCAGCATCCTCATCTTTGCTTCCTGTCTTTTCCTCAGCGGCGCTGTCTGTAGACCAAACAACATGGCTGGTCTCACCACAGTTTTGTAAAAAACGAACTAAATAAATTTGGATCTAAATATTAAATATAAATGTTATATAAATGTAACATTTAAATATAAATGCTGCATACAGTATGAATATATAATAAATGTAAGTCTAAATATAAATATTTATATCATAAATAAAATGTATTTTAGTGATTGTACCAGACTAACACAAAGCCACATTGTTTTTTTGTTTGTAAGTGAATTCTTGGCTTTGTCTCCTTGTCCATTGCTTGTGCCACAGTGCAGCATTTCACATCGGCAGCTCGGAAACATCAGGAAAACACAAGCGATTATACAGTGAGAAGTTGTTGTTTCTGATGTCCATATAATTGAGCAATGTTTGCTTGAGCAACTCCAAGTTAATAGAAAAGATCTTTGGTTGACATTTTAAGTGTTTGGTCCATTCATTTCCTTCTTTCGCAAGACAGTAAACAAGTTCAAAACTCCTTTTAACAAACATTCTGGGTGTCTGAGTGCCTCTTGCCTGCCGCTCACTTTCTCGCTCTCTTTTGAAACACTCAGCCAAGGTGTTTTTCTTTCCACTCAACATGTTGCAGCTAATCCTTTCTGGGTTATCTGTTCAGCACAGACATATTCAGAATGAATGTATATTTGTGTTGGTGAGGAATGGAAATTAGTTGCATTTTCAAATATGGGGTTGGACCTTTTGTTCTCAAGCATTTAGTATATACACATACAGAATGTGAGCATATGTGTACATTTCGTGTGTACTCAGATGTCCATTTGGCGTCTATTCAAGTGAAAAAACAAAAGTATGCCGCCCAAACAAAACCACTTGCAAGAGACAAAAGGAAAGCGGGATTGATGTATTTTCCAGGTATCGTGGCATTTTCATCAATTTCAGCATAGAATTTCTGCTTACTGATGTGTGTTCAAATATTTGGCTGACATTCTAGAAGGAAAAGAGCAACTCACAAAGGTTACTCGGGATAGCACAATAATACTGTCATTCACACCCCACTACCTGAGGTCATCTCAAGACCGTACTGTATATCATACACAATTCATAGCCCCCTAAAGAGCAGACAGGTAGAAAAAAAATACATATTACGAAGATTGTGATTGATTTTATGAACACTATTATTATTTTTGATTGATTTAGTAACAATTCACACAGTTGGTAGGAACCGATCTCATGCTGACTGCATAAAAGTCAGCCACTCTACATCAGGGGTGCCCAAGCCATTTGCAACCTATGGTAGATTCTAAAAGTATAATTTGAGAAGAAAACATTTAAAAACAGCAGGAAAAATTAAATCTGTGCCTTTTTCCCCCCCGAGGGAGAGCCCAGCCACACTGCAGAAAAAAAATAATAATTTTGGCTGCTTGTATCTGCAATCTTGTCCTTTCGGTCACTACCCAAAGCATATGACTATAGGTAAAGGTAGGAACATAGATCGACTGATAAATTGAGAGCTTCCTTTTCAGCACAACAGAACGATAATAAGACGGAATAAAAATAAGACAAAAATAAATTTCAAGGAAAAAAACAGTCATTCTACCGCAATGTTTTTTTCAAATGCATCGTACATTATGGGACAGGTTTGCCAAGTAACGTTAGATACAAACCGAAATAGAGTTTGACCAACTTGCCAATTGCACCGTGTATGTAAATGAGGCTCTGCTGAGCTCCTCTGTGGCTACCGTCTAGGGAGAGGCGGTCGCTATGTGTGACTGCCCAATCACAGAGCCTGAAGAGTGAATATATACGTAATAAGCATCATGAATACGGATAATGACACAATGTACTAGTTTCATACTCGTCTCTGGCAGAAAATACATTATCCGTAGTTCTTCATCCCTTGTTTTCAATGTATGGTAAAAACTCTTAGTCCCAATTTGTGTATAAAATAGCTATCAATTTGGAGTTTTATCTGTATTTTCAATAGCATAGCTTGTCTTTTAGCCTTACATTGATGTCAAATTCAATTACAGTAGCCACATTTCAACAATTCTGACTTCCAGTTCAGACACTACAGTGTAAGTCGTAGACAGTAGACTTCAGCAAGGAAACTACATCAGGGATGTTATTTTGCAGGGGGAGAGGTTTGTACACGCTATAGTTCCAAGTGCTGACTTTGATGGTAACCAAAAGTGATTTGGCAGCCATGTTTTTCAACTGAGCAGAAAGTTTCTGTACACAAGTATGAGTAAGGGAAGTTACAGATCAGCGGAGACGTGTCCCTTGGGTGGTTCAAAATAGATTATAATTGAAAGGAACGTCTTCAGATGAAGATGTTTTTTTTTTCTTCCTCTCACAGAAATATACATACACCATAAATACATCTATCACACTTGCATACTTGTCTCCAAAATTAAGTGTATGCAAAGGGAAGGCATGGCACCCTTAAATGAATAGTGTACATACTCTCAGTAAAAAGTGACCTCCGCCGTCTTTTTCTTCTGCACATGTCGGATATCATAATGAATTTTTTAGATGTGAGAGACCTAACATATGGTAATAACAAGATGTGGCATACTAGAGATATCTAGGCAATATTTTTATAGGTGCTAAGATGGAAAAAAGGGTCTAAATAGACCGCTAGCAGAAGCTTGTTGCACACAATTCTGTGTTTTATCCCATAGAGTAGATATAAGAGGAAATGATATAATTCATACCTGAAATAAAAACTTATTTGTTCAGTAATCAAGCCTGGTGCTTGTGTGTCTGATTGAACATTAAAGTAACATTACTGACACCTAGTGACCAGTGGAGAATACTACATTCACAATTTGAACACGTAATCTCAATGCCTTAACTTAATTTAGCCTTTGCAATGCTTGAAAATATTTTATTTAGGCAAAAACTACACATTAAAAAAAAAATCTGCACATTGTTAATTGTGAGTGATGCTGTTTTGTGGTTGAATCTAAAGGTGAGTGTAATTCATATCATATTCATATTTCTTTACATCGTTGTGTGGACTTTGGAGTCCACACAACGATAAAAGAATGAATAAAAGGACACACCACTAACACATTTTTATCCTTTTTAACAGAGAATGGCTGGCCATTACCAAGAGGAGGAGGAGGGTCCATCAACCTCTACAACACAGCTTGACACAGTAAGGTATTCAGTAAATGCCAGGTTAATTCTGCAACAGTCGAATTTAAATGTCATCCATATGTTTTACCAGTTACCAGAGTTGTATTGAAAGCACCTTATAAAAAAGAAGGTCATAACTGATAAGGAAATGATACACCTGGACTGCCAGATCAGAAAAGCAGACTTTATACATTACAAATCCTGACAGTTGCATTAGTGCTTAGAGGAGACCAAATGTAACGTGGATTACAGGTACACGCATTTGTCTTTATCTCACTGGTCGTTTCCATGACAAAAGTGATTGTGGCAAATAATACCTGTATGTTTTACGGCCTTGCATTAACGACATATGCAGCAGGATAAATGGGTTGGTCATCCTAAGGGTCTCCATGTTGTATGGCAAGGCGTTACCCTCCTCTAATAGTTGCATTATTATGGAGAAGCAGATATGAGCCTGTCCACCTTGCATCCAATGACTGATTGGGTATTTGGGTGCTATCTTTGCACCAAAGACATTAGGAAACCCTACAACATAATTGCTAATTACAGATCTCAGTCTGTCAATTTGCAGGTCTCTGAATGTCTCTAACATAGTATTGAATATAATTTAGAAAACAGAATATTCTTCTGTGGGCGGCACGGCGGTCTAGTGGTTAGCGTGCAGACCTCACAGCTAGGAGACCAGGGTTCAATTCCACCCTCGGCCATCTCTGTGTGGAGTTTGCGGGTTTTCTCCGGGTACTCCGGTTTCCTCCCACATTCCAAAAACATGCTAGGTTAATTGGCGACTCCAAATTGTCCATAGGTATGAATGTGAGTGTGAATGGTTGTTTGTCTATATGTGCCCTGTGATTGGCTGGCGACCAGTCCAGGGTGTACACCGCCTCTCACCCGAAGACAGCTGGGATAGGCTCCAGCACCCCCCGCAACCCTCGTGAGGAAAAAGCGGTAGAAAATGAATGAATGAATGAATATTATTTTTAATATTGTCATTGACTTCAACTGCTTTCTACAGTAATTACCAGGGAATAGCACCATTGTGGGCAGCAGCTGAGGCCTAGTGTCAACTTGTAACCTTTGTACTTGTAACCGCTGTAACCTTTCTGATATGTTCGGCATCACTAATATCATAAAAAAAACCTGTTTGCTAAAAAAACAACAACAACAAAAACCAAACTACGATGGGACAAAAAATGACACAGTCCAACAATACAAAAGTACAAACTAAAGGCGCTGCTGGAAACTAAGCAAGAAAAAAAAATACTAACAAAAAACGTTGCTGATTACCAAGTATGAACTTCAGGTTTAATGAAACACAAAGCTACTGCTTAACAATCAAGAAGGGACTGGACAAAAGCACACTAAAGACCAAAAAGATACACAACATGAGACCAGAGGCGACAGAGGCGAGCATTGGAAAACAGGTGAGAAGCTGGTAGAACCTGGCAACGAGGTGGTGCTAATTGTCCACATGTGTGTGCCGGTGACTCCAGCAGCGCAGCAACACAGAACATGACAGGAAGTAGGGAAGAGGGAACTAACCTTCCTATAACCTTTCCTATAGAAAAAAACCTGAATGGTTCACAGAGTCAGTTTCACTTAGCCATGATACAGTATGTTCTAACTGATACATATTTGTAGCAAGGCCAATTTAAATAACTTACAAAGATGCCTCTTGAGAAATGTGATATGACTCATCAAAAGCCAGCGCACACTGTCAACAATTTCTTTTTAATGGGTGTAAAAATGAAATTAATTAAAGATCAATCAGCGCGTGGTTTCACTTGCAAATGCAGAGGGCTACTATTTTAACACATGCACCATGAATGAGCATGAGACCTGTGAGTCACAGTGCACAAATGAAGTAGAACAGATGGGAAATGTCTAAGGGCACACATTCACACTATTCTGCCTTTATTGCAGGAAAAGCGCTGCTTCAACTGCATTTTGTGCTGATAATGAAACTTGCTTTGTTTCAATCTTACTTGCTCAGACAGCAGTACTGGCTGCCAAACTTTCAAACAAATTACTTTGCAAAAGAAGCCACATGTGCACACAATTTTGACTCTGTACTTCTTAAGGTTTGACCTCCTAAATAACGATTTTTTTGATTAAATGAAATACACAATATCCGAGGTGGTGGTGGTGCCGAAATTTCATATCACTCACAAGGCCGGGTCTAAACTTGGGCAGTGTTCGAAACCGCATACACTCCATAGTGCATACCCAATCCATCAGACAGTATGAAAAGCCTTTACACTACAGCGTACTACATGATAACCCACAATGCATTGCCCTCCGACCCAAGACTATTTTGACTTTAGCTCTAAACTCTTTAAATACATAATTTTATTGAGATTTTTTAAAAATCAGGCGAGAAAGTGGCCGTTTAGATCCCGAGTGTGCTATTTATTTGTACAAATACCAACCATTTACAATTTCGTTCCGACGAATTCTGCAAAATTTAAGCTAGCCGAAATGAGCAACGCACTTTTGGTTATTTTCACAAAATAAAACACCCCCTTACTTTTCTCATACAAAAAACCATAGTGATAAATCACTGCTTTTACTTTGAAAACAAGAAGCGAACCAATTCTCAATATATCCTGCTTGACACCGATGTTTGGTCCATCCTGCTGCTCGGTGTTCAACCAACGTTTTTTTTTTTGCACGGTGACGTCACGTCATGTTGCATCCTGGGGAATTTGAGTGTGAGTAGTAAGCTGATGATACATACTCACATGTCTGGCGAATGTAGTACAAATACGGGAACTTCTCGCATACTCAAAAATCGCATACTGCCAGTATAGACACACCGCATACTCAAAAGAGTTACTATGAGTAGTAGGTAAGTATGCGGTTTCGAACACAGCCTGGGATTGTGCTTCTATGCATTTTAGCTTAGTAGCTTTCTTCGTCTTGAGTGAAAAATAACAATTGAAAAGAGACTGAACAGATTTTGGAGCGGAATCCAATATAATACTTTTACATTTATTGCAAATGTTGATTTGAGATTGTTAAAATCAAGATAGCAGGAGTGGAGGGAGCAAGCCAGACTTTATCAGAGTGTCAAAAATATACATTTTGATGGGCATCTCAATTGCTTGCGTTTATTTGCTATTCACAGATGATCAGAACCCCTGTGACTAATGGGGAGCTACTGTAATGGCGGCTGATGAGCAACCCACAAAGTATACTTTTAATCAGGTAAATATTCGGGAAATGTGACAGTCCATTAGCTGGTTGTATGCCAGGGGTGGCCATTACGTGGCTGATTGCATGTCACCCATGTCATAAATATCACTTTGTAGATGATCAGTCAGCTAACGGTGTCCTGAGTCGCTGCTGCGCCTCCGCAGCAACAGACGTCTCAAGCAACAAACACAAATGCAAATTACATCTTCATTATTCTGATTATGGATAACTGATTATGGATAACTCACCTGAAAGATACCAAATGTTCATTTGTAGTGGTTAATTATGGTAAAAAAAAAAAAAAGCCAATTGTTTGACGATGCAGCCTCACTTCCTGGAATCCACCATAGAAATATGTGTTTAGATTTGTCTGTTTTCTTCTGTGAAAACTACTATTTCTTGATTCATTGGAAAAATGGGCCCATTGCTGAAACCTTCTTAATATGCTGCCTTGCCTTTAGCAGTATTGTCTTTTGCATAATCATTTTCATTGCTTGTATATCTGTAATATTTGATAGCAAATACTAATGGGTAATGCATGAACTGTATGTATAATGAACGCTACAGAGCTATTTTGACATACTAGTCAGGTTACAGAACTGTACATAATTATTGAGGAATTATGTGTCGTTGTCTTTATTGACATATTGAATTGAATTGGGATCAACTATTTTGATTACCTTGAAACTTTTAAACTGTGAATGTGAAATGTGAAGTATTAGTATTTAGTATAGCAGTTCCAAGGTTTACTGGCATATATATGTATATCTAGGAATATATACACATCCATCTTCTATGCCACTTATCCTCATTAAGGGTATGCTGGAGCCTATCCCAGCTATGTTTGGGTGAGCGTGTTTCTCCCAGAAGAAATAATGTAAATTCAATTAAACCATCCCAGAAACACGTTTTTATAGTTTTACTATTATAATAATACATTTTTATTTTTTTTGTATAGCGTTTTCAAAATACTCAAATGGAGTTGAATAAAGCAAGTAAACAGAGTAGAAGACACACCAAAATACAACATTCATTCGTTAATACACAGTTAAAACATGAGTAAAAGCGGGACGGGGCACAGCAGTCAGATATAAAGTTATACATTAAAAACAGATTTAAAGAGGTGGGTTTTTAGTTGTTTTTTGAAACTGTACAAAAACAATTATGTTTTATGTACATAAAACAGTTCCAAATGCGTATAAATGATGACAAATGAAAGGGATACATTAATATGTATGAACTTCAGTCTTAATTTTAAATATTTCACTATAACAAAAAACAACAAACTAACTGCAAAACAGAACTAAAGTATCAGTATTAACATCAAGTGTGCTGTGTGAAATGGGTCTTACAAGGGACCTATTGTGCTTCGACCCATTACATGTGTGTATCTGGCCTACAGCCACGCCCATAAGGAAACCTGCCCCTCTGTGACATCACAAAGGAACAGATCTGCAACACCCATTGAAACCGAGCGTTTTGAGCCAACCCAAACTTCCTTTCACGGCTCACTTCCGTATGCGCAAACCTCATAATCTGAAACTTTGGCATCGTTTAACACAAGAATACAACATTCTAACTACATTTATAGGTCAGAAAAATGGAAAAATCATAACAGGTCCACTTTAAGTTTGAAACCATGATTGTACATCATACTTCCATTTTTAGGAATGGATATGAGTAAGTAAATGCAAACATTTCATATCTATCTAGTTTCATTAGAGTGTCGTCAGATTATGATCCAATTTTATTTTAATTGGGACGTATATGGCTTTGGGGACCTGCTGCTGGAAACAATGATAATATGACAGTTTTGAACTAGAATTGAGAGCGTTGGAAGCCCAGGCCTTAGAGAGAGAAAAAGTAAGAGAGGCACATGAGAGAGAAGAGGAGAGGAGGCACTGTGAGGCGTTTGAGGGAGAGGAGAGAAGGCACCGTGAGGCTGTTGAGGGGGAGAGAACGATTCTTTAGTGAGATGATAGGAGACTGCTGCTAGGGAGGAAATCTTTCTGGCACTCCTTGAAAAATTAATCCAGAAATACAATAACAGTCAACATCAATATCTGCTGTTTGTGCTGTTTCTCGCAGAAACATTATAACATAATTATTTACTAAAATAATTTCAACAAAGTAACTCAAAGTGACTCACATAACACACAACACCCATATGATTTGTACAGCAGGTGATGACCTCTGGGACAGAATCCTTAGACCTCCATCTTGTGTTCATGATGCCAAAAGCCCTCTCGACAAGACATCAGGTGATTATTAAAGCCAGGCTCTAGATGGTTGCGGAGAGAGTGCCTGTAAGGGGTCAAGAGGGCGATAGGTGGTTAGAGGCATTGTTAGCCATCATCCCCAACGATGCAGTAGACAGGTGGTGGGTACTTTGGCTGATAGTAGATGGGGCTATAAATAGATCCAGGAACTTGACTGTGTGGTCACAAATTGCCTGAAAGTAGACCGAATAAAATCACTTTTTCATTAATTGTGCAACCTAAGATTACCTTCAGTAATTTTTTTTTTATCCCAGAAGGAGTCAGCGGGTTTGCGTGTTCAATTGGTGTGAAGATACAGAACCAGAACCAGAACTGGTTTTCCTTAGGTATATTGCTAGCACATCATATCTATGGGACAATTCTTCTTTTTGGATCGTTGTTTTCCAGGAAATTTTGCACGATGTGTGTGTGTGTGTGTGTGTGTGTGTGCACGTGCATTTCAAGTAAGGGACAGTCTCCCAAAAGCAGACAAAAGGCGAGGCATTAGACCATGTCACTGATGTGCTGATGCGACTCGAGTTGCGGTGCACCTGTTTTTAAACACTTTACCTCCGCAAACGGACAAGGATGAGTGCATGAAATGAAAACAGTTCCTATTTTTCAGGAGAGATGAGAACAGTGCTGCACACTGTAACTATTATCACTGAACTTCAGGTAAAGTGTTTTACTAAAAATAATTCCAAAAACATGCTAGGTTAATTGGCGACTCCAAATTGTCCATAGGTATGAATGTGAGTGTGAATGGTTGTTTGTCTATATGTGCCCTGTGATTGGCTGGCGACCAGTCCAGTGTGTACCCCGCCTCTCGCCCGAAGACAGTTGGGATAGGCTCCAGCACTCCCTGCGACCCTCGTGAGGAAAAGCGGTAGAAAATGAATGAATGAATGAAATTAATATGCTTTGTCTCTTATAAAACAAAGCTTATATACTAGGTTATAGTACAATATACAGTTCATTGTGTACTCTCGAGTACTTCTACTGCTACTCTATCTCAATATCTTCCCACAGACTTAGTGCTGGTGGAGGTCCTGTGTATTCTGGACGACATATTGAAGCACCATTTATGGCTTATGCTGTTCATACATATCATGAGCAATAAAATCAGATGGGAGTTTGATTTCTACTCCAGTGTAATTGTGTTATCAGTGTTCTATTTCAGGAATTCTCCCGAGTTGTGCATGTCTGGCTTGCACGAGTATCTTATTAAACATGACAGATGCATGTTAAGAGCATGCGGTGCATGTGATGAAACCCTGTCTACTTTTGAACTCATCTCTTGCAAGTGATAAAAAAGTGTCACCCCTTACAGCAACATTAAAGGGGACCTATTATGCTCATTTGTATTGAGTTGCGGTTTCCTATAGAGCAGCTACACACAATAACCCGCACAGAAAGCTATCTAGATCTTCAAGAATCTACACCTATTCCAGTTATATTTCCTTTGATTTCCGCTTCCTCTGGGCATGCCCACTCTGCTGTGATTAGTCACCCGCCCAAAGTGCTTCCTAATTATGAACCATATAAGGAAGTCCGCCCCTCTGTGACATCACAAAAGGGCAGTTTTACTGGAACCAAGCGTTTTGAGCCATCCCAAACTCCTTTCAGGGCTCACGTCCAAATGCGCAAACCTCATTATTATTACTTTGGCATCGTTTAATACCAGGATACAAAATTCTAACTACATCTATAGGTTAGAAAAGTGGAAAAAGCACAATAGGTCCCCTTTAAGGGAGTTGCAGGAGTAGCAGATTTACAGTGAGATACAGAGATATATGTAGCAATAAGCTATAATACAGTAATTTATGTCTCAAATTGGACGTCCAGTGACTTATAGCTGTATAAATTATTATATTCTTAAAAATAAAAAAGTTGTGTTGAGAAAGGCAACAGAGGCCCACTAAGCCAATCTGAAAAAAAATCTTTATACAAGGGCACGTATTTGTTAAAAAAGTTAGAAATCCTTGTTTCTCCTTCCACCCTGCCCACCTTTGATTTAGCAACCACTCAACTGTTCATTTCTCTGCAACATAAAGTAGTCCCATTTCTCCACGTTGCATCTTTAGCTTAAGTAAAACTGATCAGGCAGATACAGATAGCACTTTGCTTTTCTTTTTACTCTAGCTTGCTCATTGCATCCCTTTTATATTTTACTACCCACTCTGCCTCTCATGCATTAAACTTGAATTCTCCACCAGTCCTGCCATAACCCCATCTTCGTCTAAGTGAAAGTGAGAGGGCAGATCCACATGGCACGTGGGAACGACTATGTTGTTCTCTCGAAATAGAAATGATATTATATCCATTGAAGGTCCTGAGAGGGAGAGAAAGAATTAAGAGAGAAGACAGTCCATTTATTATGTTAGTATACTGTACTGCATGTGTGTGGGTGGACACGTGAGTGAGTATATGCCATATGATCCAGGTGCCTGTCTCTTTAAATCTTCTACAATGCTATTGTGTGTTGGAGAAAAGCATTGATGCATATCTCTGCATTAATATTTACTACTTAAGTACATTTCACTTTGTAAAAAGAATGAGAAAACACTTTTGGCTGCCATATAAAGCAGTGCATGGCTTTCAACTGGTTTGGCTGCAGGACCCACCATCACCCCATAATGATAGGTGCCCACCTGTGTGTAGAGGCTAGGGTACCCAGCTTGCCTTGCAGGTTGTATTTGAGGATATACGTAGTTTTGCATGTACGTATATCAGTGTATATGTAGAGTTATTTTCAATTTATCATGGTGTTGTATTTGCTTTGTATCCATCTGTGTTGACTTATATTGGTTTTGTTCGCATTGCCAGTTAGCTAGGCGTCCTTGTTGATGACCTCAGGTTTGTTTGTGCTGCGTTGCCAGAGAGTGTTGATGGCTCATCGTTTTTTGAATAAAGTGCACTTCTTTAACACAAGCTGAAATGCTGTATGTTTCAAATAGCACTGCAAAGCACAAGATTATTTTATTATAGTGATCTCTGATGTTGTTCTTGGAATTTGCTGGTGTCACTCATCTAATTTGGTTACTTTATCGTTCACAATATTTTTTTTTTGCAGGTTTTGGTTTGTTGCATTATGTCAGCAACTTGGTTTTTGCGTTTCATATAGAGTGGTATGAGAACATTTGGGTAACCCTGATCATTTTCAAGATTTTCTTTCATAAATCACTGTTTTTTGGGATCAGCCATTTCAGTTAAATGATATCAGTGGTAAATGAGAAGTTTCTAGAAGTTTACAGCAATCTGTTCTCGGACCAAGACGTTCTTGGACTAGTGTTCCGAGATGGTCAAGACTGATCCAAGAAAAATACTGACAAGGTGGTGTTAATATTACACCAATGCAATAATGGATTTGGACTTCTCAGGTGTTGCTACGGCAAGTCATTGCAATGATTTGTTTGGCTTAGTTTTTTTTAATAAGGGGGGATCACTGCAGACATTTAATTAAATTGCATTGTACACATTGCTATCTGTTTTCTAATTGGTTGCAGACAGGTCATTTACCTTGTCCTGCTTTTTGATGTGAGCTATTACATGAGTGTGTGGGTGTGCGTATTTGTGTGTGGAAACATTCAAAAGGGAACAGCCACTTGTAGCCACAAAGTACCATTGCGCTGATGTGCCCTCAGTGTCCAGTGGCACTGAACAGGTTTTTATGCTGCATAAAATAGAAGAGCTTCTGACCACAACTTATTTTATGTCCAAAACACATCCAGGGGACGTAAGTAGAATTGACATTTGAACGATGTGTTTGTGTTAGAAGTATTAAAAATGGCAACTGTAGTCGCTGTATGTTGTACAGATGTAAGGCAGGATATACTGTAATTTCTAAGGCTTAGATGAGGGAATACATCAACATAAATCAGCAATTTATGGAGTATTTCTTCATAAATGAAAAAAATATATACAAGAAGAAATAGTACTGATAATTGGGTCGTTGAATGATTGTCTACCAAATTGAATGTAGCTGGTTCGATCCTCAGTCCTCCCATGACCATGCTGAAGTCTCCTTGGGCAAGATACTGTAGCCCCCAGTTGCTTATCGGTAGGTAGGTTTACCATCAACTAATACAGTTTTGCAGCCAACTCCACTATGTGTTATTCATTCTTATCAACCAGGTAGTGACCAGTTCCCTCAATGCGTATGACGTTCCTTCACAGTTTAATGTTTGCATTATGTGTGTAAGTTTGGATAGGCGGCCATACTAAGTGCAACAGGCTCACGCATTAGAGGTAACAAATACTTTGGTGTTTGGTCCCTACTCAAAAGTAAGACTGCTGTTTTTAATAACGGGTTCAAAAAGTGTGAACTTGTATGCTTTTTTTCTGCACAAAAACCTGGTGCTGTGAATTACTGTAATGTATCTTGAATCTTGAGTGACATGATCCTTCCAGGCTTTGACAAGCAGCAAAAATATATGTACAGTATGGATACATTACATATTTTTGTTATTGTATTTTATTATTAAATATTTATTTAAGCTTAATGAGATTGTTTTTGCAGCCCATTATGATAGTTTTACATATGGCACATTTTTTTCTACATGTTTTTACATTTTTAACAAACGCTACTCTTTGTTTTAAATTTGCTCGCCATCTGCCTAGCTTTCTCTCTTTCGCTCGCTCTCCTTTTCTATGTCTTCATAACTAGGACAAGGACATACGGAGACAAAGTAGGGCTTGTTCGTGTCCTCTACGGGACCTACACACACACACACACACACACACACATTGTCCTCTAAAGGAGACAGAATGGGTTTAGAATAGTTTAAAGGAGTAGATACTGTTAAGATATTATTAGTATACCTTTAGATTCAGTCTAATAACTCAACGCATTTTCATACTCATAGCTTCTCAAAGAAGGTGTTCTTGAGAGAAACAATCACACAGCAAAATCAGTTTCATCGCTTCTAGCAAGGTGTTGTGTTATTCCGCCAAAATGTAGTATTTTGTGTTAGCTGTTACAATAACAATTTTGTTGTAACTCGGTTAATATACAGGTCAGATATGGAAATGTGTTTTTTTTTTTATTTGCTTTTTTTGTTAAGGCTTAAGCGTCAAAATAGCTGTGTCCCAGTGACATTTATTGTTTGCTAGCTCATATTAACTCCTTTTCTCGTGTTATAATGCACAGAAAGGGAATGAAATATGTTTTCACATTTCACATAAGGATTGTGAAAAAAATGTGCAGTTCCCCTTTAAGTTTAGAATATATAAATTGGAGGCTAACTAGGTAGTTTGGTTGCTTACTGTATTCCATAAGTGGCGACTGCCTTCTATGTCCCTGATCCCGTCTCCTGTACATGGTGTAGGTGTGTAAATGGGTGTTATTGTATGTCTACAGGTTCTAATAAGGACTAAAGGGGTATTTAGAAATTCATAAACATGTTATCTATGCTCTAACTACATAAATAGTCTGTTTCTTTTACTTTTATTAATAATAATATCGCATCCTAGTTTGCGGAAATTCACTGAAATCAATTAAAAGAAATGAGCGACAACTGTACATGACAAAAAGAAAACATTTTCAACACAGACATCATTTATCTACCAATACTGTGAGGAAGAAACAGGTATTTTATTGCCATTAACATCTAAATATTATTCCAAATACTTAAAGTGGATGTTTGCCCTGGAATGAAGAGGAATGAAGATTAGCCGCAGCAAAGCAGACTATATGTGTGTGAATGAGAGGGACCCAAGTGGAAGAGTGAGGTTACAGGGAGAAGACCTACAGAAGGTGGAGAATTTTAAGTACCTCAGTTTAAGTACCAACAGTTCAGAACAATGGAAATTGTGAAAAGGAGGTGAAGAAGCGTGTGCAGGCAGGATGGAACTGGTGGAGAAAAGTGTCAGGTGTGATGTGTAATAAAAGAGTTTCAGCTAAAATGAAAGGTCTACAAAACCAGCCATCTTGTTTGGTCTAGAGACAGTACCACTGAGGAAAAGACAGGAAGCAGAAGTGGAGGTAGCAGAGATGAGGATGCTGAGGTTCTCATTGGGAGTGACAATGATGGATAGGATCAGGATGGAGTACATCAGAGGGACATTACATGTTTGAGGCCTTGAAGATGAAGTCAGAGAGGCCAGACTGAGATGGTTGGGACATGTCCAGAAGATGCTGCGTTTAGTAGGGGGTGTAAAGACCAATGAGGAGGTTTATGGATGTAGTGATGGATGACATGAGTGGAGAGACAGATGCAGAAGACAGGGTTGGATGAACGAGATTGATTTCTGTGGGAAACGCTGAAAGAGAAAGAAGAAGACTTAAATTTTGTGGTCAAGTTTTGCTAGTTTGAGAAGGCAAATGTGAAACATTAAGAACTGCGGACATAAATAATACACAACCTTCTTATCCAGCCAGGAAGCTAAAGAAAAAAAAGACTTAAAGTTATCTTGAGGTCAGGCAGAATAACCCCAATCAAGTGACTGATGGAATGCAAACTTGTGTTTGATTGATGGCAGTCCTTCAACAGTTTAACATCTGAGGGAGCGAGGTTATCCCTCTCCTCCCTCAGTTAACAAGTCCTGTCATTAGGAGAAAGCAGCTGTCACTCACAGAGTCAATTCACAACCATATTCTGTGTGTGTGTGCAGAGCAGTGCTGTCAGATCAATTAGTGCGGCTGCTTCCAGTCTCAGCCAGTGGTCATCCGAAGGGACGATCCCCCCAAGTTCAATTGAACTTCCAAGTGTGAACATCCGTCAACTGTCAATGACTTGGCTCCTTCACAACTTGCAGATTTCCATCTCCCGAGTGTCTTCGTCTCTGCCGGTTTCTTTAAGTTCTTGTTACATTTTACCTCTCTCCACACCTCATTTCATTCGATTGACCTTACTTTTTTGTTTCCACTTTGCACACACACACTTTTTCAATCAATGTCACATATAATTAATGCCTTCAGCTTTAGTCTGACAGGCTAATTAAATTGAACTGGGGATCAAGTGGTTTTTGTCAAGCTATCCGGAAGGGAAACAGACAAATTTGTCTCATTTATCACTTCACTTGTTGGTTTATTGGACCCAAATATACAAATTTACATTTAACTTGGTAATGTGTTTTTTTTTAGGCACTAACGGAAAAAAAACAAATCTCTGATGCTGGCTGTTTATGGCTGGAGTATAGCATCAGGAAGCAGTAAGACATTAGGCACTCCAACTACTCATCGATGCATGGCTGTCTTAAATGTCTGATCACAAATGGTGATGTGATGCGCTAAAGGCCCTGCAGCTCACTTTTAAAGGCATTCCAATTTGCCTTGTCTTTTTGTTTTTGCTTCCCTTCTTTTTATACTGCTGGCCATTTATCTAGCAGCGATTCTACCTTCAATTATTATGGCAAAATTATTTGCTTGAAATAGGAAAACAACCTAACTGAATTTTGCATAAATTGGTATGCATATCTCAGGGAGGAAGCCATTCAACTCTGAAGCATCTTCAAATCTAGCAGATATGGTACAACCTGGGTTTGCTAGTAACCTTAGCTATCATGAAATGTATTGCTAATCATAACCACACAATGAGGCGGCACGGTGGTTGAGTGGTTAGCGCACAGACCTCACAGCGAGGAGGACCAGGGTTCGATTCCACCCTCGGCCATCTCTGTGTGGAGTTTGAATGTTCTCCCCGTGTATGCACCGGTTTCCTCCCACATTCCAAAAACATGCTAGGTTAATTAGCGACTCCAAATTGTCCATAGGTATGAATGTGAGTGTGAATGGTTGTTTGTCTATATGTTCCCTGTGATTGGCTGGCCACCAGTCCAGGGTGTACCCCACCTCTCGCTCGAAGACAGCTGGGATAGGCTCCAGCATCCCCGCGACCCTCGAAAATTAATGAATGAATGAATATCCGAGAAGTTGCTGGATGATGTCATCATCAGCTAATTTGCATATGGTGTAACAGATGCCGCAGGAAACAAAAGCATAACCTTATAGGAGAGACAAAAAAGTAAACAAAAATACCTTAATTTTGTTTAAAACTAGAATTAAACTTTATTCTTGGTTTGTTCATTTAAAATTGGCCGTCACGTCATCAAAATAAAACATCTTTAATATTCTATCTCGGCCAGCTATGCTCAAAGTAATAATTACAGAGTAATAATTAGACTTATACACATACACAGTACACACATAGCTGAATAATAAACTATAAATATAGCAACTTCTGATCAATATATGTCAATTTCAAACTTAAAATAATGTACCAATTTAAGCCCCACCCATTTGCAGTTAAACCACGCCCACCTATGGTTTATACCCCACCTATTTTAAGCACAGATATGGATACAGATCATTTTGATGAGTGAACATATACAATCATTGCTGGTGATGGCATTCATTTATCAAGTAATTTAAATCAAACTTACAGGTCTTTCTGGTTTCACATCAACATCCTTATGATCTAATATGGCAACATAACACAAGCAGCAACAACAATGTGTTCATTTGTCTTGGTCCTCGTTTAGTAAAACACAGACGTGTACACATGCGGAGACCCATATAGCTCATTAATTTTTGATGATCTTATACACATCATTGTGTTACTCCATGAGTCATGTTAAATGTGATTGTTAGCTACAGGGCAAAGCAGAGAACATGGACATCATATTTATCATTCTACAAACACATCAAGCATGTAATGTTTTTTTATTGATAGCCTGTACACTTATTACATCTGTGCATGTATGGCTCGGAAAGTTTGATAAGTGAAGTTCCGTTGTGTTGCCCTGTGTTTCATCGCTCATGACGCAATGTTCCGATGACAGGCGGGGAACCTGCCGGAACCAACATGGCACTGGAGAATGATGGATTATGCTGCATGCATTTCAAACAGTGGTGTGAAATTAGAGTGTGTGCGCATGCGTGTGTCCTGGATGCTTCATATTTGGTCAATACACCACAAAAGGGAATAAGCGATCAGTTGATAGACAGACATGACCAATCCGGGGTGTACCCCGCCTCTTGCCCAAACAGCTGGGATAGACTCCAGCATACCTCTGCGACCCTAGTGAGGAAAAGCGGCACAGGAAATGGCTCAATCAATCAATCAACTTTTATTTGTAGAGCTTTTTACAACACACAACGTGACCAAAGTGCTTTCCATTAAAATCAACATTAAAAAAAACAATTTTAATTCAATATAAAAACAATACAATACAATAAAAATGGCAAAAAAGTGTCTAAAATCATTACTGTGTATTAAAAGCCAGTCTGAATAAATAGGTTTTAAGCCTAGATTTAAAAAGCCCAAAGTCAGTGATGGTGTTCATTTCAGGGGGGCAGCTTATTCCATAACCTGGGCCCAGTGACCAAAAAGGCTTGATCGCTATAAACTTCACAAATAATAACAACAAATATCACTGAACAACACGGATTGATGAAAATGAATAACAATAACCCTAATTATAAGGAATTTGAGGCTTATTCCTGGTATAAAGGTTGGTATTACTCACACTTGTATAACACAAATACACATGTATAAATATTTCTAATAAGCATTTCTTTAAGTATAAGAAATGAAACAGAATAAATGTGTTTATTGAAGAAGATTGTGTTTGTGTGTGAGGGAGAGCGCGTAGGCATGTTTTCGCTGTAAGATACTCATTGCAAGTTATCGCAAAAACTTGATTGCAGTTGTTGCTGCTAAGGGTGGCCCCAACAGTTATTAGTGTTAGGAGGGAATCTCTTTTGGATTTTTTTCACCTTTAATAATAAAAGGTTTCATTAAAAAATTAATTTAGTATTCAGTTGTGTTGTCATTGACTAATAGTTAATTTTGTGTGGGACAAAAGAGGGGGTACACTTTTTCCCACCACTTCACATTAGAAAAGTATCCTATTGTTGTAGCGTTGAAAGTTCTATTTTCATATTCCTATTTTACTTTCTTGGTTACGTCGTTAAAAAAAAGACTTTCAGCAATGGCTAGCATCTAAGTCTCTCTGACTCTCCCTTGCACACACACACCGATGATACAAACTGACAGAGGTCACCCAGTCAAGCACATAGATTTTGCAAGACAGAGTGACAAAGCATACACACACACACACACACACACACGGGATTAGGTCAGTGTCGCAGTGGGTATTATTCACTCACACGCATCCACAATGTTGCAGTCTGTGGTACATCACCATGAAACAGAGTGGGTTCAGTAAGTCAAGCAGCCTCCCAAAGAGATTACATGCTTGCATATTAAAATGAATGGTAGCGCACATGCCATAATCTACTGTTGAATGGTTTAATGATGGCACAGTAACCTCATATACTGGAAGTACAGCTTTACAACATTAAGCAATACAGTTGTGTCGTTTTATGGAAGATCACATTCTAAGTGATATAGGATTTCCAATAATACCCGTATAGAAAACCTTGGTTTTCTTAGGATTTGTTTTTCCTTGAGAATTATCGCTACGTTATTTTACTGCCAAACAGTTTGTCTGATAAACTAGTTGCACGGCGGTGGAGTGGTTAGCGTGCAGACCTCACAGCTAGGAGACCAGGGTTCAATTCCACCCTCGGCCATCTCTGTGTGGAGTTTGCATGTTCTCCCCGTGCATGCGTGGGTTTTCTCCGGGTACTCCGGTTTCCTCCCACATTCCAAAAACATGCTAGGTTAATTGGCGACTCCAAATTGTCCATAGGTATGAATGTGAGTGTGAATGGTTGTTTGTCTATATGTGCCCTGTGATTGGCTGGCGACCAGTCCAGGGTGTACCCTGCCTCTTGCCCGTGACTTGGTCTCTGTGAAGCATGGATAGTGCCTCTTTTTAAAGTTAGGACACTATAGACAGATTCAGGCCAGGGATTCCTTTAATTATCTTTATTATATGTCTGTGTGTGGTTCATTTGTTTACGCAATACACACTAAACAATGAGCAACTCATAGATCTCATATCTCCTTCCTTCTTCCTAATACGCACAGTTGTTCATGAATCTGCAAAAAAGTGACAGAATACCACGTAAATATTCCTTCCACTGGGGACAGAAAATAAGCAACCCTTGCCACCAAAAAAGACCATCCTCTGCATTACAGGAAAAGGAAGCCAGGCTGGCGGGCTGACCTCTTGACGGAGGTCGGAGATCATCTGAGTCAGTCAGGTGGCCACTGGAACGGGCTTGACGGCGCCAGCAACACCCACACCACTAGTACGACTTTGTCATGGACAAGGAGGTCGCTAAGGATAGCTAACCTGCTTGGCGAGGGTTGTTTAACGTCATTGGGAGCATTTCCTGCTTCCCAGCACGCTGTACTGGACTGCTTTGTAAATTGTTGTTAATAGTACATGTTTAATGTTATGTAATTGCATTATTAGCAACCCTATGTGTGTCTTATGTAGTGTTTATCTATTTGCTGTTTTTATCTGATACCATGACCACAGCCAGTGTATATGTTAAGCTTATTGCAAGTTCTATTCTAACTATTGCCTGCCAAAATAAAGAGCAGCTAAATCCTATCTTTGCAGACGTAAAATGGCCGTGGTATCATTAACTTTCTGATTGGTTTGGAAAAGTAACATGTTTCTACTGCCTAGCATTGATGCATGTGGTTTAAGTCAGTTTAACATACACAGTGGAATCCGTGTAAGAAGTGTATACAAGCGTGTTGAAAGTGTTGTAAATAAATATTTGTCATTCAAATAAATGTAAATAAACATTTGTATTACGCACACTTGGCTTTAGTGGGCACCATGTCTCTTATGCGGGTTATTAATTCTTCCATTCATCTTCTATCCCATACAAAGCTAAAAACGGCAAAGGCAAGAAAGGTTAGATGAAAGCACATAGATAAAAGTAATCTGGCTCTATGAAGATCTATCTATGATTTATAGATTTCATGTACTGTAGGGTATAGTGTCTTACCATAACTGCAGTTGTTAATTGCCAAAACTGTATTTTATATCCATAGTCTTGACATATGTTACACTATTAACGACTAAACACGCAGAGGCATTGCTCATTAAAATACCTTAAAGAGAATATTGATGTTTCACATCTTCCTTGGCAGAACACATAGAGAGCTGGATCATTATCTGACCAGCCTTCGGCGTCACTCTGCTGTAAAACATGACAGCTATGGATGCTGAATGGCACCTCCGAATCGATTTAAAGCCGAGTGGAAAAGAGGCCGACTTTCAACTCGCATCAAGTGAAAAAGTAAAGTGAAATAGGTATGCGATAAAACAAGTATTTAAGACACGGCGCACTCACATTCACACGCATGTGAATTCTCCTTGCTTGGGACTGTGGGCGGGAAATGGAGCACCCAGAGAAAACCTACGCAAGCAGGGGAAACATCCAAAGTCGACACACAGAGAAACATAATGAGGAGAAAAGAGAAACACAAACCACACTAGGAGGTTACAAGTCCGTAATTAGGGCTGTGAACGATAAACCGAAGCGGCCGGATATCCAGTTTGGATACATAACATTGCTTTCTGAAAAACATAATTACTTCCTACTTACTTGTTGGATAGTTATATATATATATATATATATAAAGTTATATTTGTATAGCTGCTATCAAATTGTTGAGACAGACAGGGAAAGATGTGTGAACAAAGGCATACCGACTCTCAGTTTTGGAAAGAGTAAAAGTTTTATTTTAGGGAGTATAACTCTAAAATGTTAATTAGGGCAGCCCTTACACAGAAACAATCAGTAATCAGCTCAGTGAGCTCTTACCCAAACACAGTTCACCTCCCAGAAGACACTGAAGAAGATGGGGAAAACAGAGAAAGAGGAAAAAAACACAATGATTTAGTCAAGTAGCTTTTACAGAGAGCATAGGTGGCTTTATTTGAGCCCAAGTTTGGTAGAAATCCTCCCCCTGAGGACTCTAAGTGGGTTTAGAATAGAGAATAAGGGAATCTCAAAGAACCAAATCACAGAATGAGAACCAGATTATTTATTCCTGACAACAATACCTAATACAGACGTCCGGGCTTATCTGCAGTCCCTGTATGCCTACAAGTAAGCGGGTCTTATTACAGCGCAGCTGCAAAAAAGCACCCTTCCTTTCCCTTCCCGGTCTTTTATACACTCGGGGCTGGAGTCCTGAGGCTGGAGTCCTGGACCAATCAGCTTTCGCCACACTACCCCCACAAACAACCCCCGATCCCACGCCTTTACCGCTTCATCTCCCAGTGCGGACTGGCAGGGTCCACAGCACCCATCGAAATATGGCTGCATATTTCTGTGGTTGGCAGCCAGCCTGCTCTGGAACACTTCCTGCCCACTTCATATTTTCAAGTTCATGTTGTAAAGTGTGTTTATTTGTGTCCACGTTGCCAAAGTTTGGCATTTTTTTTTTCTTCCTCCCTTCTATCACCCAGTCATCCTCTGTCATATTGTATGGTACGTTGTATATGTATGGATGGGTGATACCTCTGTATAAGTTATTAGTAAAGGCCATTCTGTTTATGATTCCAAAAGAAAAAGCAGCATTCAGCATTTTTGCTACTCCCTTGTGAAGATCGGCACTGAGAAACACAAAGGACCTACCCCCCCAAAAGCAAGGACGACCTTCCAATGAGCCCGTCCTCGACTTTCTACAACGTCAGGAAGTTGGCGAAACCTGGAAAAATTAATGCTGGATCTCTGGGTGGGCTCATTTTTGCAAATCAATATGACCTAACTTTAGGGAGAAATTTGCAAATAAGGCTAGTCCAATCAGAATGCAGCATTAGAAAAAACAATTTTATAGGAGAACTGTGAACCCTTCCAAAATCGGCGGTGGGCTTTCCGGACATGCCACCCCCGACTTTCTATGACGTCGGAAAGTGGGCAAAACCTGGAAAAAAAATGTCTGTATCTCTGGAAGTGCTAGTCACAAGAAGTCGCAAGTGGGTGGGCCCCCGACCCCTGGGGAGTCGACCTTGTTTGCAAGAAAAAATCTAGAAAAAAAACGCTCATCCAATAAGAATGCAGCATTAGAAAAAACTAATTACTGGAGAAGCGTAGGTACTATTGACTTGGAACCAATCTCAAATACATACTCAAAATTACATTTTCATGGAAAGCGTAAAAAACAAGGCATTCTTGTCAGTTGGTAATTACAATATTGACTTGACTTTACAAACTAGTTAAAAATCAGGATATTCAGAAAGAATAATGTCCCGGTTTTATATGTCGACTTTGTGCACTGTCAATGAAAGCAGCTGGGAACAGAACTCTCAGTCTCCTTTTTACGCTGGTCAATATAAGTAATGCTTTTCAGATCACAGACGTCTGCAGATTTTTCCAAGCCAAATGACGAGTCATTCAGTCATTATAGTGGTCCAATGAATCTGTGATTTACGTATGTGCAAAACCCAGACTCAGACGTCTTTGACTCATTTCAGCTTTGTAGAGTATGATGGAGAATTCAAGATGGAGTCAACATTTGCTTTGGCTGAGTATTGTTAGACATTATTATTATTATTATACTTCTGGGTTCAGTCTAGTAGCCCAGCTTTTCATAGAAGGCCTCATTGACACACACACACATACTGTAGCACAATCAGAGTTGCACAACACTTAGATATGGAATGGATGGAAAAATACCAAAAACTAGAGAAACTAGAGAGCTAGCGACCGAAACGGTAGCCTTCAAGTTATTTCCTTTAAACTTAAATAGCCAAAAACTTACCACTTCCACACGGATAGGGAGGATAACTATTCACAGTTATTTAACCTTTAACATGAACATTAATCAAACGTAATAATTTTTTCTGGGTACATGATACCATACAGCATCCATATCAAACTTGCACGGGCCGCACTAACATTAAACTTTCATATCAAGGCGGGGGCCCCAAACTAGTGTCCTGCGGGCCACATTTGGCCCACGGGCAACGTGTTTGAGACCCATGCTTTAGAGTATGTTTTGGTTTCAGTTGTACTCTGTGGAACGAGAAGTACTTTTAAGGTGCATTAAATATGTGTTTGAATACCTAATACACAGTTTAAAAAACCCGACAAACACTTAAAGCATACAGAAATGCAGGATGTAGATTCAGCAGTAACTTATAAAGCGTGATGAATGAAATATATTGCTTGATATTGTTGAAATTGGCATACATACTTCTCCTGTAATTGATTTACTAATGTGAAATAGGAAACTGGGCGGCACGGCCGTCTAGTGGTTAGCACGCAGACCTCACAGCTAGGAGACCAGGGTTCAATTCCACCCTCGGCCATCTCTGTGTGGAGTTTGCATGTTCTCCCCGTGCATGCGTGGGTTTTCTCCGGGTACTCCGGTTTCCTCCCACATTCCAAAAACATGCTAGGTTAATTGGCGACTCCAAATTGTCCATAGGTATGAATGTGAGTGTGAATGGTTGTTTGCCTATATGTGCCCTGTGATTGGCTGGCGACCAGTCCAGGGTGTACCCCGCCTCTCGCCCGAAGACAGCTGGGATAGGCTCCAGCACCCCCCGCGACCCTCGTGAGGAAAAAGCGGTAGAAAATGAATGAATGAATGAATGAAATAGGAAACTACACCACAGTGAGGAATACTACATCAGTAGATATTGTTCAGCAATATTCCATTAGACTGCCTCAGTTTTTGTATCTTGTGCTTTTTGTTTTCCTTGTAGTCAAGATGATGTAAACACATTTAGCTTGATGTATATTTCACAGTCGGTGCTCCATATGCCTCGAATTCCCCCCTGCTTGTTGTGGGTTTTCTTTATTATGTCAATGTTGTGCTTTGTCGGACGGTCAGTGAAGACACATACTATAGACATCAGCTTCAGCAGAGCTGTTTCATATGTCTTGTTAGTGAACTTTATTATGCTTAAGTGTGTTGTTATTTCTGCCTTATTTTTGACATGAAGTTCTGGTCGGATTTCGATGCTGAGGAAAGTAGTTCCAGTTAGTTGCTGGGAACAGTTAAGTAAAGAGTATGCCTTCTCAAAACAATGCGTTCAAAACCATAACATATTTGCAAATATTTTCTCTGCAGTCGTATCACATTGTGCTCCCGCCTATCCATTGTTCATTCATTCATTCATTCATTCATTTTCTACCACTTTTCCTCACGAGGGTCGCGGGGGGTGCTGGAGCCTATCCCAGCTGTCTTCGGGCGTGAGGCGGGGTACACCCTGGACTGATCGCCAGCCAATCACAGGGCACATATAGACAAACAACCATTCACACTCACATTCATACCTATGGACAATTTGGAGTCGCCAATTAACCTAGCATGTTTTTGGAATGTGGGAGGAAACCGGAGTACCCGGAGAAAACCCACGCATGCACAGGGGAGAACATGCAAACTCCACACAGAGATGGCCGAGGGTGGAATTGAACCCTGGTCTCCTAGCTGTGAGGTCTGCGCGCTAACCACTAGACTACCGTGCTGCCCCAGAAAACTTCAAAAACATTTTTTTTTTGGAAAGGGTCCAGAGATAAGACACTCTTTATGAAAGCCTTCAGGCTGGGGTGGAGTGGATGGCTGTAGGACTCCTTCTTAGGACTGGGATTTGGCTGGTTATGGTGGTATTTTTTTTTTTACAAAATAACTAACTAAATCTGGCCACTGATATTTCCCTCATGTAATGCAATCTATTGGCTTTTTACTTACATAAACTAATTTAAATGTTGTTTTCCTAGATGCTAGATTTCCAGAGCAAGGCAAGTACAAAACATCTTAGTGTTTTTTTGCCATATGTACTGCCTCATACTCAATAATGCATGATGCATCATTTATTATAGACTCAATATGAATCTTTAATGAGGAAAATAAGAATGTGAGGCCCTGCATTTTTATGTAAAACAAACTGTAAGACAAGTATAAAAAATACTGTAAAATAAAATTTAAAAAATTTCACTTTGTGCTTCAAATTCCACAGCTTCAGTCTACCACGGCTTTTAAAAACTATATTAATTAACAAATATATTATTTCTCAAAAATCTGCATATTTAATTAAAAAGTACACTATTTGCCTAGAATGTTAATGGTTTTATTTCATTTGAACATGCATCAGATTACAATTGAATGCATCCCATAATCAGTTCACAGTTCCACATGTCCAAAAGGAGTAGGAAGAAGCAAAGCTTATTAAATCCTACCCCTCCATCTGGTACTTTTACAATCAGTAACTGTTACATTTGTTCACTTCCTGCTTTCCTAATATAATTAAAACAATTTTGATGATACACCTGTCACTCGGTGTCAGTAATGTTGATGAGTCAATATGATGAGTCAATATCCACTGCAGGAAGTAAACAAAACAACAACAACAACAATAAGGAACTATAAAACCTATGATACTAATTTTTCAGCCCTTTGTATTGATTTGTGGACCGCTATAGAACACAATAAACCGCACAGGAAGTGTTCTAGACCTTCCAGAAGCTGCACCTATTCCAGCTGTATTTCTTTAGATTTCAGTGAAAACGGTCTGTTTTAATTTATTCCATTTTCCATTCCAATTTATAAAGTCAGTTGAAAAAATGCTTGTAGTACTGCTTGTAGCGCTTTTGAGAAAATTAAGCCCTGCCCATTTCCTGTTTATGACCCACCCACTCCGAGTACAGATACATATAATTTAGATGGGTGAACAGATACATATACATATACATATACATATACATATACATATACATATACATATACATATACATATACATATACATATATGTACATACATATACATATACATATATGTACATACATATACATATACATAAACATATACATATACATATACATATACATATACATATACATATACATATACATATAGATATACATATACATATACATATACATATACAGATAGTGGTGTACATTATAAATACATTTATACATCAGAAAAGTGGAAAAAGCATAATAGGCCCCCTTTAAAAAGGCTGACAACAGAGGCTGGAAGTATTACAAAAACAATCCTACATCTGGAACAGCAGAGCAGCAAAGAGCCAACAATAGTCGCTTGCTGTTTTAAAAAAAAAATGACTTTAAGGCTCTTTTATTTTCCAATACCAGTAGATGCTTGTCTCATCAAAAAGTTGACAGAAGTACATTAATCCCTTTTGAACGCACACACATACAAATCTAATATGCTTGTTAGCCAGTGAGGGCATCATCCAAAGAAGATTTCTGCCCACTCATTCACTGATTTATGGTGCGTGTGCACATGTCTGCGTGTATTCCGGCTAACCCAAAAGTCATCTTAGCCCCTCCACACACACACACAAACACCAAATAGTACGGCCTCAGGAAGTAGAATGGCTGCAGCTCCATAAATGACACACTTTGTGTTCAGCGCTACCGCAGTGGTGTCACATCTGTTGATGCAAACACTGAGCTTAGCTTTAATAAACATGCCTGCTGGGGTTACAGCCATTATGTAACTTTACAGAACTGGTGCATGTTTTTGCTTTTAGGTGTTGATATGTGAATACCAATGCAAACATTTGGTAGCAGAAGCCATGGAGAAGCGTATTAGTTATGTGAGATATGGAATGTTATGCAGTGGTATGAAAATAGTTTGGGCACCCTGGGTAGTTTTCAAGATATATTCCATTATAAATCACTGCTTGTTTGGATCAGCAATGTCAATGAAATATATCATATATATCAGGAACAAGTACAACGTTCCGGAATTGGCATCTCAGTCCCCAGACTTGAGTTTTATTGAAAATCTGTGGTGTGATTTAAAGCGGGGTGCCCATGCTTAGAAACATCAAACCTGACTCAACTGGAGATGTTTTGTGAAGGCGAAATATCAAAAATACCTTCAAAAAGGAATCCAGACCATCATTGGAACCTATAAGAATCATTTATTTCTGCAGAATATTGATGTCATTTTTTTTATTGGGTTGCCCAGATTTAGTCACCTGTCTACTTTTTAATGGAGCCTATACCAGCTAACCACTTGTCCACAAAACATCATTGGTGAAACTTTTTTGACACTATAAACATATTCCAGCCAGAGAGGGCTTTAATTATCTTCTAATATTGTGGGTGTTTTATTTGTCTATACAATACATACAGCATGACAAATAGCTTGCATCTGTCTACTTTCTTCCTCCCTTCAAGTCCTGTGCGCCCTGCACATTTCGGAGTGTTCTCTGTACTGTTATTATTACGGCCCCAAAATAACCCACCATGACTCCAAAGAAGGTTGCTAGTGCCAGAACTTTGATAAAAGAGTTGGGAAACACTATTGAATTCAATAAAGAAGTCCATGCAAAGTGTAAAGGTTGCTCCGTTGCAATAGCGTCGTAATTTAAAGGCTCCAGGTTGCAAGGGGGAACGGTTTAATGGAGATGCATTACAGAAGGTGAGTGAGTGAGCCTGTAATGATGGTTTTGCCAAACTGACTAAGTATACAGCTCAAACCACCCACTCTTTAAAGTTATATTTGTAACACTCATCACCGTGAGTCTTCAATAGATGCAAAAAGTGACGTTAAATGTTCATTTATCCATTTGATTTCTTATTTATTAGAATTTTGTTTTTTGTTGATATTTTTGGTGTCTTTAACAGATTAAGTTACCCTTACAAATAGAGAAGCTCTTTTTTAAAAATAAGTACTACCGTAAATTCCGGACTATAAGCCGCTACTTTTTTCCCAAACTTTCAACCCTGCGGCTTATTCAGTGATGCGGCCAATTTATGTAATTTTTCTAACGGCCATCAGGGGCTCTCGAGTAGAAAAGGTAAGATTAAGACCGGTGGAATATATGCGTCGAGGAAGACTGCAACTTCTTGTTTTGTGCATAAATTAAATTAAAGCGTGAACATACCCTCATCATGGAAAATGCAAAAAGAAAGGCATATGACGCAGCTTTCAAGCTAAAAGCAATCGAGCTGTCCAATAAAGAAGGAAACAGAGCTGTTGGTACCGTTTTACTGCCGTGTCACAGGCACCGTTTGTAAAGAAAGTTATATTATTATTATTGTTAAGTTATATTATTAAAACTTTAAAAACTCTCTCTGTGTACCGTCTTTCTTTGTAAATATGTTTACATATTTTAATATGGGCACATACGGCTTATATACAGGTGCGGCTTATGTATGTACAAAATCGGTTTTCCTCTAAAAATGTAGAGGTGAGGCTTATAATCAGGTGCGCTCTATAGTCCGGAAATTACGGTAAGTATTAGAACGTAACACTGAGAGAAACAAACAATTTTACCAGTGAGAGACAAGCTTGGAGAGTAAACAGGAAGAAATATTGACATGCAGTGACGTCAGGTAGAATATTGCTGATGACAAACTTAAATGAACCCTCATTTTCTCTCCAATGTTTCCCTCACTGCACCTGTCCGGACCCTTACACCTCTCTTTCTTTCCGCACGATCGCTCTCATTGTCGGAGTACCGTAGGTATTATGTATGCTTGAAAGAGACTTATCAGTCTGCCCAGCCACCATGTTACTGTTAATAAAACAGGCCTCTTTGGTAAGTATCCCCCTCTCTATTTCCCTCCTCCCTCGCCTGAGCATCTGTTAATAAACTGCCGTTACGGCTAAAGACTCTAAATGGAGACGGGAATTGAATGCAGTTAATTTTGCATGTGATCAATGTGGATTTTAACCACCAATAGTGGTGAAAATTTCCAAACGTATCCACGCGAGTACCATCTGGTATTAACACTGACTCGTTCACGATGCCTGCATAATACGGCATCTGCTTTTATAGGAGAACTGCACTTTTTTTTTTAATTTTGTGCATCATTCACAATCTTTATGTGAAACATGAACACATATATATTCCCTTTTCTGTACATTATAACACAACAAAAGGAGTTAATATGAGCTAGGTAACAATGCACGTCATTGGGATACACCGATTTCGACTATGAAAACTCTAACAACGTTGCATTGTTTGATATATGTGCTGTGATCATGCATTAACATGTACACACTCATGATAACATGTAATAGTACTTGCCGTATTTTGATGATTTAAAACACTGAACAAACATTGATACACATACTTATGCAAGTTCCCTCAATACTCAACTCAATTTTTATATCTTTTTCTCTAATGTAAAGCGTCTTTGAGTACTCTGAAGTGCTATACAAATATGATTTATTATTATGATTAATAACAACAGCAGTGACAAGACTTAGCATGTCCGTTCTCATCAGGATGGCTGTGTCTTCCAGCACATGACATGTGTTCCAGTACTGTCCATCTGTGAATGACGCCGAGACGAGCACTTAGCGCGACGTTGTGTTAGTTAGTATCAATGCGCTGAGGAAAGAAGATTCAGTAGTGTAAAATACAGCAATATACTGTAACTATTACACGGTATCATCAGTGTATGTGTTAATGCATGATCACAGTATGTATATGAAATGATGCAAAGGTTTTTTTTTAGAGGCCATCAAATTAAATCAAATCAAATCAACTTTATTTGTATAGCACTTTTCCTGCAAAGACATGCAACACAAAGTGCTTTACAGAATTAAAAACAATTACCAAAATTAAAAGGAAAAACAATTACAAAGAAAGCCCCTCCCTCCCACCCTCCATACTAGAAACACACACACACAATCACACACAATCACACATAGTAGGGGGACATGGCATGGCACTGAGGATCAAGGAAACGCCACCTTTGGGGCCGTCCACACTGCCCCCCGACTCTGACAGATGGGCGGCCCCCCACATCAAAGGGAGGAACCCCTAGCTGGCCGGGTTGAAGGGACCCAAGGATGGCACCCCCTCAGCAGACCCGACCCAATGACAGCATTGTAAGCTAGCTGAAATTAACTCGTTTTCTTGTGTTATAATGCACAGAAAATTTTATATTTCACATAATGATTGTGAATGATGGGCAAAATTCCCCCCAAAAGTGCAGTTCCCCTTTACAAGCAGATACTCTATTATTCAGGCATTGTGAATGAGTCAGTGACATTTTTCAACCCATTCTTGTGTTATAATGCACAAAAAAGGCAAAGACGTGCATGTGCATGTTTCACATAAGGATTGTGAATGATGGGCAGAATTCCCCCCAAAAAATGCAGTTCCCCTTTAAGAAATAGAAAGTTATTCATCTAAATCTGCCCAGAGCGTATACAGTTGTTGTCAGAGTTGACATTTAGTCATCGTGGGCATGTCTGTCATCATCGTTTTCTGTCTTAATTAATTTATCTGATCCATTAGTTTTCCAGAGTGGAATAATTATATAACATGCATTTCGACTTTGCTGCTAGCTACAAAATAGACAAGCGATGGCACAAGTTCTTTGAGAACAATGATAGAATGAATTTAATAAAAAACACAAAAATATAACAGACAGCAAAACATGTTGCGATATGGGTCAAGAAAGGTGATCTACTTCTCTGGTGGGGGACCAACACCTAAGGTTGTCTGAATCGGAATATGCAGACCTTCCCTCAAACGCATTATAATTCTTTTACTGTGATGCAATTGGATGCATTTCATGAATGAACAGTTTGTGCAAAGCAACGGCGGAATTGGAATTAGCATACTGTCCTGAAACAAGATGAAAGCAAAATTTTAGCATGCAAGCACAAAGAAGTGTAAAGGGAGAACCAACACTAAACAAATTCAGTATTTAATGCAAATCAGCATACGCATCCTCCCAACAATAAGTTGTGCTTCGGTATAGAGTGGTAAAATTAAAACTACAAACAATGCACACTTATTTTGTTATGCATGTTTTTTGTTTCTTTCCACCAACTATAGTGATGCTCACTATGTCCGGTGTAATAAGTAGTAATAATGTGGAAAGGGAAGACTTACCATATATCTACATTATAAGATCTAGTTTGCTCATGCTCAGTTAATTGGTGACTCCAAATTGTCCATAGGTAAGAATGTGAGTGTGAATGGTTGTTTGTCTATATGTGCCCTGTGATTGGCTGGCGACCAGTCCAGGGTGTACTCCGCCTCTCCCCGGAAGACAGCTGGGATAGGCTCCAAAGAGTAATTTGGGTAATACAAATGTAAACTATATGGTTGTTATTCTATGTAAACAGCTTTTAAATGGGTTTTCAATACCATAACTATTAAAATATTCCATTTATTAACATTGAATCCCATACTTTTGAAATTCAGTTAGGAGGGACAACTGTACCTACTTTGGTTTTAAAATCAGTACTGGATATTTTTGCAAAACAATTAAAAAAGGTATTTGTAGGGAATAAATGACTGGAATTAATTACGCACTCGATTATCATGTGATTCATGAAGAAGAATGTTTTGTGGTGAAGCTGCCTCTTGGCACAGAAGGAGGCCAGCACCATTAAAAGGGGGTAACAGTCTCTCACGGTGTACTACATAATGTATCTCAGCAAATTAAGGCAGTCGGATGACTCTCTTGGGCACACTTTATAAAAACATACTTCTGGTAGCCCCACGTGCACACTCACACAAATAAATCCAAGATTTATTGGGATGTAGGGCTAAATCAGATCCGTCAATTACTTCCCATTTCTCCATTTCAGTCTCGCTCTCTGGGGAATGTATGACATGGACACTTGGGTTGAAATGCTGCCTTCATTAAGCTGATACATAATCAATATGTGGGAACGGATAAAGTCCCTTTGTGGCTAATCGTACTGCAGAGGTCAAGAGGGAAATGAAAGGAGAAGTTGCTTCATCTTACTACAAAATGTTTTCATATGTATTCATAATTGTCCTGTATCGGTAGAGGCATTTCTATTTCCCACATGGGATACATTAAGTGAGGGACAGGAAGTATAAGTTGCAATGTAGTTATGCGGCTAGGACAGGGGTCGGCAACCTTTACTATCAAAAGAGCCATTTTACCCACTCGCTCACTAGAAAAAAAAATAGAGTGGAGCCGCCAAACGTAATTTAAAGACATTGTATAAATCTATCTATATAAAAATATTTTATAAACTTTCGAAAAGTTTGAATCTTTTCTAATCTTAACAAGTTTTAACAGCAGAATACAATAAATAGAAGTGCAGTGTGCATGTATGATGGTTGCCAACTCATAGGGTAATGATAGTATCATCTTGGTTAAACATCAATACCTGATGAGGCCTCCAAAGATTTTGATTGACTGCCAGATTTGGAGGGAATTTTGGGGTATCAAAGTAGTTCAGAGGAGAAAAAGAAAGTATTTTTTTCAAAACTCATTACAAAGGTGTTAAAAAAATACTTGAGCATTGCGAATGGAGCCACAACAAAGAGGCTGAAGAGCCACATGCAGCTCTGGAGCCGTGGGTTGCTGACCCCTGGGCTAGGAGGAGTCATGGCTTGTGATATACTAGCTAACAGCAAATCCAAACAAGCATTGGAGTGAAAGTGGTTGTTTAGTCATTCATTCATTTTGTACCGGGCGGCACGGCGGTCTAGTGGTTAGCGCGCAGACCTCACAGCTAGGATACCAGGGTTCAATTCCACCCTCTGCCATCTCTGTGTGGAGTTTGCATGTTCTCCCCGTGCATGCATGGTTTTTTTTTTCGAGTGCTCCGGTTTCCTCCCACATTTCAAAAACATGCTAGGTTAATCAGCGACTCCAAATTGTCCATAGGTATGAATGTGAGTGTGAATGGTTGTTTGTCTATATGTGCCCTGTGATTGGCTGGCAGCCATTCCAGGGTGTACCCCGCCTCTCGTCCCAAGACAGCTGGGATAGGCTCCAGCATGTTTTTGGAATGTGGGAGGAAACCGGAGTACCCGGAAAAGAACCCATGCATGCACAGGGAGAACATGCAAACTCCACACAGAGATGTCCTCTCCTAGCTGTGTGACCTGCGTGCTAACCACTCGACCGCCGTGCAGCCGTGGTTGTTCATGATTTGATCAAAAGATGACAGCCTTTAAAAGCAAAAATCTTAGCAAAAATGTGGATTCAATGTCATTTTTTGTCAGTGTTATGACCCCCCAGCTAAAGGACCATAGCAAACAGGAGACACACCAGAGGCACGGCTAACAATACAGTACTTTATTAAAGCAAACTAAACCATTATGAGGGAACATCAGTACTATGCACGGTGTAGGGTGTGCATGCCTGGTAATTTAGTACACGTATGTCTGTTGAGGAGCGTAAACCTCCAGTCCACAAAAACCAACAAAGCCAGGACCTGCAGCATGCCCTCCAGTCTGGCGGCTGAGAAAGAGAGAGTGATTAGTTGGCAGCTGTGTCTTCAATCACCTCTGACGTCCCAGCTGCCACAGGTGCTGCAGGTCGCCCCACCAGCCAACAGCACCCCCAAGAGGACCCACGGACCCATGATCTCCTGATGGCAAAGGCAAAAAAGCTTTGTCTCTTTGAACACAAACGAATTGTTAAGCTGCATAAACAAAGCCTCTCAAGCCTGGACTCAGTAAGACAGCAATTTTAAACTTCTTAAAAGGTCCTGAAGGTTATGGAATTAAAAAAGCCAAGCAGTAGACCCAAAAAATTCTCACCGAAAACTCTTTCAGCGACACAAACTTGCACATTGAAATTTGCACAAGAGCATCAAACATGGGACATTGAAGGGTGGAAGGAAGTTTTTTTTCTGGCATGAGATGTTTTCTACACGGCACTGTGGAGTGGGTTCCATCATTATCAGGGGTGTTTTATCCTTCATTGAAACAATGGACTTGTGGTTAGCACACATACCTCACAGCGAGGAGACCCGAGTTCAATCCCACCCTCGGCCATCTCTGTGTGGAGTTTGCGTGTTCTCCCCGTGCATGTGTGGGTTTTCTCCGGGTACTCCGGTTTCCTCCCACATTCCAAAAACATGCTAGGTTAATTGGCGACTCCAAATTGTCCATAGGTATGAATGTGAGTGTGAATGGTTGTTTGTCTATATGTGCCCTGTGATTGGCTGGCAGCCATTCCAGGGTGTACCCCGCCTCTCGTCCCAAGACAGCTGGGATAGGCTCCAGCACCCCCCGCGACCCTCGTGAGGATAAGCGGTAGAAAATGAATGAATGAATGAAACAATGGAGCTTCAGGTTGTGCAGGGGCGTCAAACTCCGGGTGCCTCTTTGGAGATGTTGCAGTTGTTGTTTTGTGGCAATGACCGGCTTTTTCAACAGGAGTTCACAACATCTGCCTAACAAAGGACCTCTTCCGGGGGGGGGGGGTCATGCTAATCTTTTGTGGATGCTCTCCGTGACGCCATCTTCACCTCCTGGAGCAACAATCCCATTAGGCTCCTGGAAACCAGTCCAAGTACAAACCATTTTTTCAAGTGATTAACTAGATTAAATTAGATTAAATTAGATTAAAATTTTACTGGAGTATTGAGATATGGTTGTAAACATTTGATCAGCTGATGAACAGCCTATTTCAGTTGCTTTAACTGCTGTTTTATTGGTAATTTAAAGTTTTTAATCCCTCATATTTGAATCGGCATCAGCCCCAATATATAAATTTGGTCCGGCTCCTAGTTTATATATGCAGGTGCATGTCTGCAATTATGGGCAGATTCTTCCTGCAATAAATTGAACAGTATTAGGCGTCCAATTCCAATTTTTTGCAGCTCTTTTGAGATTCCATGGATTGAATGTGCATGAAGCTGATGGTGGCACTTTGTTGTACCATAAATTCTTAAAACGCTTTAGGCTGTTTTAACATTAAAATGTCATCCGTGTCAGCCACATTTGTGGCTAAGCTCTTTCACAAGCAGAAATGTTAGGTCATGCATTGGAGTGATAATGCCCGGTTTTATTCCTTCAGAGATTCTTAATGACCAGCCTCTGCCTGCCTCTCTCACTGTTTCTGCCTACTTTAATCCTTTTTCATCTTCTCCCTTATTGCCCACTTATTCTCCCTCATTTACTTCTGATTAAATTGTGTTCAATGATCCCCTTCGTCTCTCAATCCTTCCCACCTTTTCTTTCATCTGTTCTGTATTTTTTTTTTACTCTGAGCAATACAGGTTACCGTTTACTTTTCTGTCTTCATTCTGCAAAAAAGACACAAGAGGTTTTCTTTTTTCATGTGGATTTATCCGGTTCAATATTGATGACTGAAGAACATGTGGATATCAAATCTGAACACTGTGATTCATTCTCTGGTCATTTCCGTTTGATGGCGTTGCGATCCTATATACAGCAATCCCTCGTTTATCTCAGTGAATTGGTTCAGTGAATTTCTGCAAAGTAGCATTCCTTATTTATACACAGATACAGCATAGAAAAGCTCTCTCGACATGAACTAGCACCCCTATATTGAGTTTTATACTCGTATTACCAAATATAGAAGGCTTAATAACAGAAAATAAGCCATTTAACACACAAATAAAATTTGTGCTTGTTGGTGAAAATGTGTTCCAGTGCTTTTGCAACTGGGTGGGCGGAGGACAGGAGGTTGGGGGTTCAGAGTTTAGGTTTAGCTTGCCCTGGGTTATGCCCGTAACAGTAGCCTGTGTTTTTTTTTTTTTATTAGCGATTATTGTGCCTGTTGTGAAATAATTCAATAATTAAAATCTGGTGCGCTGCACGGCGGTCGAGTGGTTAGTGCGCTACCCTCACAGCTGGGAGAACCAAGTTCAATCCCACCCTCGGCCATCTCTGTGTGGAGTTTTCTCCGGGGACTCCGGTTTCCTCCCACATTCCAAAAACATGCTAGGTTAATTGGCAAAATCCAAATTGTCCATAGGTATGAATGTGAGTGTGAATGGTTGTTTGTCTATATGTGCCCTGTGATTGGCTGGCGACCAGTCCAGGGTGTAACCCGCCTCTCACCCGAAGACAGCTGGGATAGGCTCCAGCACCCCCGTGAGAAAAGCGGTAGAAAATGAATGAATAAATGAAAATCTGGTGGTCCAAAGTCTGGTGCTTGTGTGTCTCACCACACATTACAGTAACATTACTGAGGCGTAGTGAACAGAGTGGAATAATACATATTATCGCAGTGTCTTTGAATGCATCTTCATTCATTCATTCATTCATTTTCTACCGCTTTTTCCTCACGAGGTCCGCGGGGGTGCTGGAGCCAGGTACACCCTGGACTGGTCGCCAGCCAATCACAGGGCACATATAGACAAACAACCATTCACACTCACATTCATACCTATGGACAATTTGGAGTCGCCAATTAACCTAGCATGGTTTTGGAATGTGGGAGGAAACCGGAGTACCCGGAGAAAACCCACGCATGCACGGGGAGAACATGCAAACTCCACAGAGAGATGGCCGAGGGTGGAATTGAACCCTTGAATGCATCTTCTTTAGCATCATTTATGATTGAAAAGTTAGGTAGAGTTTGAAGAGTGAGGTGGCAAAGGATTACTGTATTCCCTTTGCAGATCATGTGGTTCAGGGGGTGGCCATCAAATTTTCAACCTCTGTTTGCTTTGATGATTCACTGCTGAGTGTGAAGCAGCTGAAAAATGGTGGGTTTCTATACTGATCCTCACTGATGGCCACAAGCACCGAGTACCAAACAGGCAAGATCACAGATACAAGCGACCGAAAGGAGTTCCTTTTAGAGGTAGGGTGAGGAGCTCAGTTATCTGGGGAGGACTGAAAGAGGAGCCACACTGAGGTTTGGCCACCTCTCGTGGATGAGATATTGTGTTCATGTCTGACTGGAATGAGCCTTGAGGGTCAACGCAGAAGAAGTAGGAAAGTCAGATGAATGGTGAATGGAGATGGAGGCGGGGGCTGATTGTTTTTTCACCATAAACTGATAGTGTTGTGTTTGAGTGCTGGGTGCTGGTTATCAGTTTTCAACAGGCATGCAACTTAATGTTTGTTGTTTTTGTACTTTCATTGCCCTTCTTCTGACTTCACACATATTAATCTTTTTTTATTTTATTTGGGCTTTTATCAAGTTCAGCTTGAGTCTTTTATGTCATATTACAGTTATTTCTTTTTTTTTTGTCCGCCTCTTGTTCATGTTGTTTGTGTTGTTGTTTTGGTCGTGCTCCAAGCCTGTATTGACCTTTGTAAAAAGGGATAATCCGATAAATCGCTCATCCGGTCATGAAGAGGGTTTTTCATTTACCACACAGAATTTGAAAGCTGCATCCGAGTCTCTAATGATCGTTGCATTCATAATGTACCATGCCTTTGTTTATTGGTGCTGTAAGAACACTCTAAACGCTGTAAGGGTGCAGTACCATGAAGGAATCTTTCCAAAAATAGGATTTCTGAGGTTAGAAGGGAGACGAGATGCAGTATCAGTATCTTTTGGAGGGTGGATCAGTTAAACCAAGTTATGAAATCTAAGCAATAATTTTTTTTTATTGTTTTCTCTGTGTAATCCATGTTTTCCCACATTCTAAATACATGTATGCTTATTAGACATTCAAAATTGCCCAAAGGTGTGAATATCAGTGTGAATGCATATGTGTCTATATGTGCCCTGTGATTCACTGACGATCAATTTAGGCTGTAACCTGCCTCTCACTCGAAGACAGTTTATTTTTCTGCAGTGGTTTGGATACACAGTAGGTGAACTAGACATGCTTGTAGTTGTTACATTATTGTGGTTTAGTGATGATAAAATTAATCTTGGATAACGTTAAGTCATTTCTTGATTGATTAATTAATCTTGGATATTGGGGGTGAAACTGGCAAACTATATTATCCCGTTCTACAGCCAGCAGTATCACATGGACTAATTTTTGGATTAATTTACTACCTCTTTTCCTCACAAGGGTCACAGGGGGTGCTGGAACCTATCTCAGCTGTCTTCGGGCGAGAGGCGGGGTACACCCTGGACTGGTCGCCAGCCAATCTCAGGGCACATATAGACAAACAACCATTCACACTCACATTCATACCTATGGACAATTTGGAGTCGCCAATTAACCTAGCATGTTTTTGGAATGTGGGAGGAAACCGGAGTACCCGGAGAAAACCCACTTATGCATGTGGGAGAACTCCACACAGAGATGGCCGAGGGTGGAATTGAACCCTGGTCTCCTAGCTGTGAGCACTCGACCGCCGTGCTGCCATCACATGAACATTCATTCATTAATTCATTCATTTTTTATCGCTTTTTCCTCACAAGGGTCTCTGGCGGTGCTGGAGCCTATTCCAGCTGTCTTCGGGTGAGAGGCGGGGTACACCCTGGACTGGTCGCCAGCCAATCACAGGGCACATATAGACAAACAACCATTCACACTCACATTCATACCTATGGACAATTTGGAGTCACCAATTAACCTAGCATGTTTTTGGAATGTGGGAGGAAAACTGGAGAACATGCAAACTCCATACAGAGATGGCCGAGGGTGGAATTGAACCCTGGTTCTCCTAGCTGTGAGGTCTGCATGCTAACCACTCAACTGCCGTGCCGCCATCACATGGACAATAAACCAAAAATAAATCCAACATTAAAATCATATAAACAGAACCAACATTACAAAGAGTTACTCAGCAGGACAATGGCCACCGGAACCAAATAATTCCTCATCCTATTTGTTCTACATTTAAGTACACTGCATATGCGACCCAATGGAACAAACCTGAATTGGGGTGACTGGAATCATCGAGGACTGACTGAGCCTTCTGACTGAGTCCACCTCAGGTACAACATAGTCAGGTCATTGAATGTGGTGCCAGCAATTCTGCTGCACACTTCAGTGATACCTTGCAACCTGTTCCTGCCATTAAGGATGAGCAGCCCGTACCCGCGGATAAAAGAAAAGGTCAGCACAGACTCAATAAAACAAGAATAAAAGATTTCCATAAAAGTGTTATCCACTTCGAAACGGCAGAGCTTACGGTAAAAATAGATCCTCTGATGTTCCTTTTTACTATCCGTTACGGTTAATGCATTTTTGATGAATACGAGTATGGAACAAGTACATTTCGTCATTATCATCATTACGCATTAATGCTATTTTCCTTTAAATATATTTTTGTCTTATTCCATCAAGTCATCATAAAACAGGTTTACTACTTACAACATATAAGTATTTTCTTAATTTTCAGTTGACACGACATCGAAAAGTCACATGGAGTACTTTGATTCAAGTATTTTTGGGAAAAATACGGTGAACAAGGCTTACAGATAATTTCCCGGTTTGCCGTCATTGCATGTTTGCATGAATCACCAACTTCAAACAGATCATGAACAAATAATTCGATAATAAGTCTTACAGATCACTTACACACATACACAGTACACATATAGCTGGATAATAGTACATCTAGTAACCTCTGAACAATCCATATCAATTCCAGATAAAGTACAGATTATACGTACATTTCTGGTTAACCACACCCACTTCCGGTGTATGCCCCACCCATTCCTAGTACAGATACGTATACAGATTACTCACACATTCCTATTTTTTACATACAGCATCCCCCTGAGACTTGAATGTTAGCCTGTCGTCCAGCACCATCCCAAGATATTAATACTGCTCAAACACCTCAACAGCCTGGTTATTAATGTCAACAGGAGAGGATGTGCTACACCAGTCCATGGACTCAGACACTAGAGTTTGGCACTCATTAGTACACAAATACACAACACAAACAATAGAGGAGAGACCCAGTCACATCGTCAACCCCCTACCAGTTCTATAAGCAAACTGGAATTGATCCCGATTTGCCTGACGAGGATTCAAAAGCTCTTCCTTTGCAATTTTCTTAAACGTTTTCATCATCAGAGAACTGACTTGGAGAGACAACTTGAAAATAAAAGAGAAAGTGTTGCATAATTTTTGATGATGCGACCCCAATACCATTATTTGTGATTGTGTCTTATTTTAATTGTGTTTTAGTGTATTTCCTATGTGACTTAATAAGTGGAGGTGTGTATAAAGTGAAAAGAGACAAATGACGGCCGTGCACTTATTTTGACACAAAGACCATGTTAGAGATGCGGAAAATCGACAAAAGCACTATGAAGGCGGGATTTTAGTAGAATAATGTAAATGAAGCTGTGGAAAAATATGAAATTGGGGGGAAATGATTGTAAAGCAGGGCAGCACGGTGGTCGAGTGGTTAGCGCGCAGACCTCACAGCTAGGAGACCAGGGTTCAATTCGGCCATCTCTGTTTGCATGTTCTCCCCTGTATAAAACTGTAATTTTGAAACAAATGCTGGTAATTTCCATAAACTACAAGTTTTTTTAAAAGCATGAAAATGTATATGGACCTATAGACCACAGCTAGGAGGCCTGAGTTCAATCCCACCCTCGGCCATCTCTGTGTGGAGTTTGCATGCGTGGGTTTTCTCCGGGTACTCCAGTTTCCTCTCACATTCCAAAAAACATGCTAGGTTAATTGGCGACTCCAAATTGTCCATAGGTATGAATGTGAGTGTGAATGGTTGTTTGTCTATATGTGCCCTGTGATTGGCTGGCCACCAGTCCAGGGTGTACCACGAAAGCTCTTGCCCGAAGACAGCTGGGATAGGCTCCAGCACCCCTGTGACCCTTGTGAGGAAAAAAGCGGTAGAAAATGAATGAATGATTGTAAAGCAATTCTAAAGCAACTTGTTTAGCAGAGCAAATGACAGGCAGGAGCAACAATACTGTACACGAAAGAAAGCAAGACAGTGCCTTCCATCCTTTCAGACACTGTAGAGTAGGAAATGGGATTCTGTGTCAAATTGCGCTGGCAAATTGGTGCACAGTGGTGCTGGCTTACAGAGGCAAACCGATGCACCTTCTTGACATCTAAAGCTTTTCAGAGCACAGCACAGGACCCAAGGGTGCCCTGCTGCAGACCTCAAATGGGTGTTCACATCATTCAAGATAAATTGCTTCTTGGGGTCATAGTCTGTAGATTCTACCAAGACCTCCTGTGAGCTCAACAAAAGTAACATCTTATATAACACTGGATATGAAACAATTGATGTATTCCATCCATCTCTTTTCTATACTGCTTCTTCATGGAGGATTTACAGCATATGCCTTTGCTGACTTGGATAGACCTGGATAGATGTTGGAGGGATGCTAGTCTTCTACCTACGTACCCAAGAGCAAGGCAAGGAGGCAAGTCGCCGTTGGTAAGCCCGTCACTCCACCATGTCTTCTTGCATGCCCGTAAGTGTAAATAAAAAGGGTCGCAGGCATTCGGGAGCCTATCCCACCTGTCTTCGGGCAAGAGGCAAGGTACACCTGGGACTGGTCACCAGCCAATCACAGGGCACATATAGACAAACAACCATTCACACTCACATTCATACCTATGGACAATTTGGAGTCAACAATTAACCTAGCATGTTTTTGGAAGCGGGAGTGCCCGGAAAAAAACCCACACACACATGGGGAGAACATGCAAACTCCACACAGAGATGTCCGAGCACGGAATCAAACCTGGGTCTTCTAGCTGTGTGGCATAAGCGCTAACCACTTTCCACCGTGCAGCCAAAACAACATCGTCAATGTTCTATTTTCATTACTGGCCTGCATATGAACTACATAGAGATAGAGTTATTGTAACAACTAACATGAATAACAATTTTTCTGGCAAAGTCGTGCAGTCGTAGTGGTGTGAAGTGCTGTTCAAAACAATGAGACAGGACACTAATCTCTACTGATTAGGAAACATGAACAAGCCTATGAACAACTACAAATAGACAACCAAGTGATCTGTAAAGTGTGTTTTTTTTTAATTTTGGCTGTGGTCTCAAACTGCTGAGTTTCACCAGCTGCTGAACAGCCTATTTAATATTGTTTGCAACAAACTGCTTCTCACATTTTTTTTGTCTTACTCCTATTTCTACTTTTTTCAATTTTGGAGTTGTGCCTACAAATTCCTTAAGATCCAGGCCAAAAAAAACAAAAAAAAAAGAAAAACGACAGAAGATTTATTTTTTCAGATACATTTATTTTATTATTATTTTTTATATCATTTTTTAGAATGTGCTGTTTTTGTTTGATATGGTTTTAATTACTACGTAGGCACAGGAGAAAATTAGGCTGGTATAGCTGCTGCATTTGATTTAAAAACTGTAATTATGAAACAAATGCTGGTAATTTCCATAAACTACAAGTTTTTTAAAAAGCATGAAAATGTATATGGACCTATAGACCACAGCTAGGAGACCCGAGTTCAATCCCACCCTCGGCCATCTCTGTTTGGAGTTTACGTACATGTTCTCCCTGTGCATGCGTGGGTTTTCTCCGGGTACTCCGGTTTCCTCCCACATTCCAAAAACATGCTAGTTTAATTGGCGACTCCAAATTGTCCATAGGTATAGTGTCCAATAATATCACTAGGGTGTACCCCGCCTCTCGCCTGAAAACAGCTGGGATAGGCTCCAGCACCTCCGCGACCCTTGTGAGGATAAGCGGTAGAAAATGAATGATTGAATGAAAATGTATATGAACAAAATATCACACCGTGACACTAAAGTATCCAAAGAACCACACTGTATCATTACATGTTTAACTCATATACTTTATGACTGTCCATAGAAATCCCCAAAAATACAGACAATATATGGCAGTACCACAACATCTGTCATACTCATGGTATTATGAAATAAATGCATTTGGTCAACAGGAAGTGTTATACAGTCTTGTAGTAACAGGAACGAAGGATTCTACAGTGCAGAGAGAGGAGCTTGTTACTGTGGCTGCATCTATGAGCTGTCAGAGTCTCAGGCAGAGGGTGTCTGCAGTTGTTGAGGATGGTAAGACACCTCCTCCTCCTCCTCTCCACCAACTCCCCCACAGAGACCACTTTTCCACCCATCACAGACACACATTCTGATCAGCTTATCAGGCCTGTTACAATCCCGGTAATCACATATAAATAACCAAATAGTTTTGATCACTAATAGGATGGTGTACAGGCGATAAAAGGCATGTGTGCAATAATTATGTGTGGTGAAAAATAGAAAAATACATTGAAAAAAATACAATGATGAATATAAAAAATATCAATTTCAATTTCATTGTGTGCAGTGATATACTACATATGTGCCCTGTGATTGGCTGGCGACCAGTCCAGGCTGTACCCCGCTTCTCGCCCAAAGACAGCTGGGATAGGCTCCTTCAATTAATTAATTTGTGCAGTGATTAAAACCATAACCAATGCCAGTAGACATGGTAGTCATTTGATGCAATTATGTAATGTTCCATCAAGTTCAATATTGCCTAATGTTGTTTTTTTTACAAGACACATCATCTATTTTAAAAGCTTAATACATTTTTTTACATAAATATCATAAATAAGGAGATTCCATCTGTGTTCCTCAGAAAAGGCAATGAATGCAAACATTTCTTTTCCTGTTAACCCCCAAAATATACCGTCATTTCCGTAATTTGTAGGCCACTACATTTATCACACGCTTTGAAAACTTAAACAGTGTGGTGAAGAACTACAATTACCAAGATACTTAGAGCACAGTCTCAGGAAATAGTGAATTGTGACGAGTGAAGTGGACGCTGAAATCACGTTTTGAATTCTTATGCAGCGGTTGTGATTTGATCTGAAAAATCTTAAGTATCTTTGACCAAGTGTAGAATTTCTACAGGTGCTGTTTGGACTGTGTGGAAGATGTAACTTCGAAAGGCTAGACAACTCAAGCTAAAGGGCAAATCTGAGAGCGACAACAAACGAGAGTGAGAGAATGACAAAGTGTGTAATGGAGGTTCAATTCTGACATTGAAGAACATGTCTTTAGTGGTTTCAGTTCCCAGGAGGAGGATGAAGACGGTGATGAATGACTTTTCTGGTAGGTCATATTGCACACACTTTTAGCGCTGTTTGGAAAAAAAACATTTATTATATAAAAAGTTTAAAAAAGCGGCACGGTAGTCTAGTGGTTAGCGCGCAGACCTCACAGCTAGGAGACCAAGGTTCAATTCCACCCTCAGCCATCCCTGTGTGGAGTTTGCATGTTCTCCCTGTGCATGCGTGGGTTTTCTCCGGGTACTCCGGTTTCCTCCCACATTCCAAAAACATGCTAGGTTAATTGGCGACTCCAAATTGTCCATAGGTATGAATGTGAGTGTGAATGGTTGTTTGTCTATATGTGCCCTGTGATTGGCTGGCGATCAGTCCAGGGTGTACCCCGCCTCTCGCCCCCGCGACCCTCGTGAGGATAAGCGGTAGAAAATGAATGAATGAATGAAAGTTCATTTGCATGTCAATAATATCACTATATCGTCAACGCAGAATTTTACTGTCTTCGGACACATCAGTTCCTTCTCCCCAATTATGGTTCATTAAAGTTGAAATCCACAAGCAATTTCTTTCAGTGAAGCACTGAATCCCCTCATAGCAACACATCCAGCTCATAGCAGTAAGTTGATGTGCTCCTGTGCACCTCTGCAGCTTGCTGTTACCTTTTTTCCTGCGGTGTCAGCCTGACCTCACTCTGGCAGGCTTTAGCAATCCAAAATGGACAAGGGCGGTGGCTTACAAAAAATATATCCTTCTGCACAGTCATTCTGCTGCTGCAGTGGACTGTATAAACCTTGTGTAAATTCAAAGTAAAAAGTAAAATGCTGATTAGATATATTTTTTAATGTAATTTACCATAGCTTGAAGATACCTTTTTGCAAAACAATATTCATTTTGTGATTTAGCTGTATAATAAATAAATTTGGCCAGCCTCACATGACTTTAAACATGGCAGATGAATAGAAACAAGTGTATTCCACCAAAAAAAAAATAGGTTTGTGACTATTTATTTCTTCCGGGAAAATTTAGGGTTGGGGGTATTTTTCCCCCAGGCAGTAAGGGTAGGAACACAGTACTAGGAGGTTGATCAAAATCCCAGAGTAATGAGAAAGATTTCTGGGGCAGCAGAGGAGCACATGACCATCTTTTCACATCACCATTTGAATGCTGTTGATTGCAAAGTAGTGCTGTATTCAGCATCGTCAGCTCACCACACCATTTTTTTGTGACCGTGGTTTGGGGCCTTTCTGTGGCGTCCCTCGGGTGCTGACCCAAAACATGCAGGTTAGATTAATTGGATCATGTCTGTCTCTTTCAGTCTTCCCTACAAACCACTAGTGATCTGTCTAGACTGCACACTGCCTCTCTCCCAGGGATGAACGCTAATCTCTTTGACCCTGCCCGGGGTAGAGATGGATCGGACATTCTGATGTGTTCAGAGGCTTGAAAGCATGATGATTGCCATGCTGAGTTCATCCTCAGCTATGTCCAGCCACCCGCACCTTTGTCTGCAAGAGTTTAACTACATTTTGACGAAATAGGGCCAGAGTGTGTGTGAAGTCTTGGCAGCACAAAAGAACTATCACGGGACATCCAGAAATCAATTTTGCCTAAATTAAGCATTTTTAAGCATAAAATGACAAAATTATCTTTTATACAAATACATTATAAGGCATTCAGAAGACACATTCAAAGACGGTATTTTGATTTGTAGTATTCTACATTCGTCACTAGGTGTCAGTAATGTTACTATTATTCATTCATTCATTTTCTACCGCTTTTCCTCGCAAGGGTCGCAGGGGGTGCTGTCTTCGGTGGGGTACACCCTGGACTGGTCGCCAGCCAATCACAGGGCACATATAGACAAACAACCATTCACACTCACATTCATACCTATGGACAATTTGGAGTCACCAATTAACCTAGCATGTCTTTGGAATGTCGGAGGAAACCGGAGTACCCAGAAAAAACCCACGCATGCACGGGGAGAACATGCAAACTCCACACAGAGATGATCAAGGGTGGAATCGAACCCTTGTCTCCTAGCTGTGAGGTCTGCGCGCTAACCACTCGACCGCCGTGTCGCCTATGTTAAATGTTAGTAATGTTAAAATAATCCCTAACAAGGACTACTGTAACCTACCGTAAACGCCAAGCGAAAACTCAACTAGCACCTGCCCAAATTCACAACAATGACGTCTTGAATGGCTTATTTTTTCTTTTGTCACGTCTACTGTATGAGGTAATACGACTATGGTATTATTTCATGTCTTGGTGTATCTAATAATGTTAAAAACTGTATTTAGAAGGAAGGTCAGAAACAGGCTTTTCATGCTCTAAGTAGAAAAATATTCCATTTATAATAAGGAATACTCTTGTGCAAAAATTCACTGGGACCAATTAATGATAAACAAGGGATTACTGTACAGTTTTGCACATACAGTCTTATCCCATTGATGAAGAGTGTGTTCCATAATTGCATCAAGTGAACTAATTCACCTTTGAAAAGCCCCAAAAAGCCCGATATAGGACCCTTGTGAGTTTCAGACAATTACTTGCTGTTCTTGTCGAATCTCAGGGGTTTAACGACAACCTTCTGCTGTTTTTTCGCTACAATCCAATCTCTCCCCTCCTAGATTGTGAGAGACTGAGAGCTAGGCACCCTTCTGTAATGAGAGCCTTTGCATTGATCCGTGTTTGTCCTCATACTGTACAGTTCTTGTGGTTGTGAGTCTGTGTAGATGGATGTGTTCCTGTGGATTGATTCAATTAGATGCTTCAGTAAGCTCAGAGTGCAAGACACTTTGTTTTTGACTGTCAAACACACACAACCATTGTCACTTGAGTGTCACTGTATTTATTTGTAGTATTTCTTGAGCTTTTTGACCGACCTTCTATATTTGTTTACATGGTTTACTGTTCTGTATAAAGTGTTGGTTGCTTTTGCTGATTTGCAGTTGCTCTGACCCAGTTTGCTCGGTGTATCATTAAAATGCGTACTATTTCCCAGCAGAGAAAAATGCAGATGTACAGTTGGAGTCAGATGTTTGCATACACTCATCATGGGTATAAATACGATATTAACTCAGTTAATCCTGGCCATTTTTCAAAAGACATCCTCTTCAGTGCTGACCATTTCAGATCATTTTGGCTGATCTGACACAGAATATTATGTTATATGGCCATATGCACATGGAACCTACAAAAAGAAATATTAGATTTATTACATTAGATTAGACTTAGGAAAAAAAGTTTGTGTCTGCATTTTTCCATTCTTTAGTAATCAGCAATGTAACATAAGTAAGATTCAGCAAAATATCAGTTGCCAACGAGAAAAGGGCAAAAAGATACATTTCAAGCATAACTTTCACTTTAACACAAATAAATGTGTTTTTTGTGACAGCTCAAATATATACCAATATATCAATATATACCAACATAAACACAAACAAGTTTGTTTTTTTTAAGTCATTAATTTTTTATTTTTTAATGTATTTACAACTACTTGCATGCAGGCTTGTGTGTGTGTGTGCACAAATTTCTCTGCAATGCATCATTTTTTATTTTTTTACTGGGATTGTAACAGCTGCCTTTATGTCAGGTCTTCCTCTTCCTGTTATGTGTTTCTCCATCATGTAATGATGCACATCTGCCACCTAGTGGCCGTTTTTATGGCATTAAAATTGCTCTCAAGCCTAATTCATTGGTGAGGAGTTGTATCATTACCTCCTTTTGTTGGGACCGGGCGTTCAGGTTTGTAAAATGTGGGACCTTAATGATTCATTTGAACGGTTTTTCCACCACTTCATTTTTTTATTGCATGTTTTTTCACACTTAAATGTTTCAAAATCATCAACAAAATCAACAAAGTTGCTTGAACATTTCAATGCTTAATATATACGTTCTGAAATTTTATCAACTGCCAAGTACATTGAGAATTTTTTTTTTACCAATTTGTAGTTCAAACGTTTGACTACATACAATTCCTCCACCTTTGTCATTCCTGTTTATATAGTTCATTTTATGTCTTCGCTGCACAAAATATATGCTTTTCTCCGCATCAATCTAAGGCAGTGCTTATCGATTATTTTCTGTCATTAGTTATGAAAATAAATATTACAAAAATGAGTAGCCGATGATTTCACTCATGGATAATCAGGATTGGTATCGGTGGGATAACAACTTTATGTATAATTCTGACCATGTGTAAATGTTATCTCTAAAAACAAATTCAAAACTGTGCACTGGAACTATATCTACTGATTTTGTTTTAGTCAAGTAAGTCTCTGACAGTACTCCCTTCTTGCTTCAGCATCACTTAAAAACCTGCCATCCATCAACTGCAAGACTCATGACATACACATTCAACATCTCACCCCATTTGCAAGTCAAACAAAACAACAGCATCCAAAAAAAACAGTACCCCCCTCACCCCACCCCACCGGCTCCCACACACACATACACACAAAGCCATTCAGAAGGAATTTTGCCTTTATCTATGAGGCAGGTTCAGGCATGCTCACATACACACAGACAGAAATAACACACACTACAGTTAAAGTGACACAAAAAAAATGCAACACGTGGAAATCATTCAGGGGGGGAGCTGAATCCATCATTCAGCCAAGCAAAGTCACATTCTGCCGGCTGAATTTTTACATTAGCATACATGCACTAGAAGAGCTATTCTTAGGGTTTTTGTGGCCCATTTTGAAATTAACATATAATGTGTGCTGAGTCTGAATCTGAGTCCGATTCCCAAATATGTGAAGCCAAAACAGTTATTTTGACAGTTATTTTCTGTTGTTAAGTTCTGTTGGTGTAGCAACTATTAACTTTTGGAAAGTGAATTTGCACATTTATTTTATAGACTTTGCGGTCTATTTGACATTTGATGCACTGACCTTAAAGTTGAGGGGCGGGGTCGCATGCCTCGTTAAACTGTCGCCTACCAAAGAATTCATTGATCGCTCAAGTCGTCTTCTTCAGCATCACAATTGAGCAGCCTCGTAATTTCTTCATCACAGACTTTGTCAGTCTCTCGCTTTTTCTTTTCTTTGTGTCACTTTTCTCGCTATATGGTAATGGTTTTATTTCATTTGAACATGCATCAGATTACAATTGAGTGCATCCCATAATCAGTTCACAGTTCCACATGTCCAAAAGGAGTAGGAAGAAGCAAAGCTTATTAAATCCTACCCCTCCATCTGGTACTTTTACAATCAGTAACTGTTACATTTGTTCACTTCCTGCTTTCCATAATACAGTTTAAGGTTTTTTTTTTGTTTTTTTTTTTTAATAATGTACCTTGTACCAAAGTACGAGGTGATATGACCATCCAATGACATAAGCGGGTACCATAGTAAGTGTCAATATAGTGATATATATAGCACATCATGACTGGTTCAAGACTCTTCATCCTTGTATTTAGCAAACATCAACTGCTTGTATTGTTTCTTGAATTGGCTCATCGTTGTGCATTGTTTGAAACCATTCCATAGTTTGATTCCACATACTGAAATGCTATGGCTTTTTAATGTAGTCCTAGCATATAAGTGTTTCAAATTTAGTTCTTTATATAGTAATTTATATAGCTTGAGCCCTGCACTCTAAACATCATTGAAAATGTAGTTTTAGCCATAAATTAGCTGCATCACTGTACATGCTGCAGGATTCAAAGCATGACAAAAAAAGTAGTGGTTTAAGTAACAGAATACAGTATATCCATCCATCTCCATCCACTTATACAGGGTCGGGTTAGCAATGTGAGTAGATAAGCCCAGACTTCTACTTTATCCAGCTCCACCTGAGGGGTCCCGAGGCATTCCCAGGCCAGTTGAGACACACAGTCTCGCCAATGTGCCCTGGGTCTTCCTCGAGGCTTGCTACCAGTCGGCGAACTTGCCCTGAACACCTCTGCAGTGAGGCATCCCGGAGTCATACGAGTTTCTCCTGGATGGCAGTATTTCTCATCCTATCTCTCAGGGGAAGCCCGGCCACCCTACAGAGATAACTCATTTACCCCGCTTGTACCCCAAACCCCTGTTTTGTTCGGTTACTACCCAGAAAAACTGAATAAAAGTTATCTTTCCATTCCTTGTGGAAGTGGTAAAATTTGGTTAGCTTCCTGGCTTGTTAGCTCATTTGCTTGAGACTGTCTTGAGTGTTTGCAGCAATGTATTGTAAATAGTGAATAATAGAAATGTAAAGATGACTATAGGCTTGTTATTTTGTGTCTGCAGGGCTCTAATAATGTTAAAAGCTACATATAGAAAGTCATGTTCGGGTTGTCTATGCTGTAAGTATGAAAACATTAAATTTATTAACATTGAAATCCATATCAAAATTGATTTATTGCGGTCAGGCCTGGAACCAATTATTGTTGTTATAAACCAGAGACAACTGTTTACACAGTATGCACCCTGCGATTGGCTGTGACCCGTGTGTTAGATTCATACACCCCTAATGAGGAAAAGTCGGAAATGGATAGACGGAGATATCTTCATGTTTATGTTGACATTTTTAAAGAGGAATCTGGAACAACTTTGGCATCCAATTAGTTTTCCACACAAAGTTTTCTAGTGTTCCCTACTTGCGGTTTGGCTTCCTTACAAGTCTCTTGTTGACAATGCAGCCAAGGCACACAAATCAAAAGAAGACAGCGTGCTTGATGTGTCTGTCATGGTGTCACCCCCTTTTAAAGCAGTTGATGAAACATCAGATGCAAGATGCATCCCTCATTGTCCACCAAATCTTGTCTCATCTTTCTACATTTTTCCTCCTTCCAATTGTCTGTTATCAGTGCATCACGTCTTCGTCTTTTTATTCCTGTCATGATCTGATTGACAAGTGTGATGGTATTTGTCTCTCCTTTCCCTGACCTTCAACTCTTGGAAATGCACACAAACATAAACGCCCTGCACATGACAAGACTGCTAATGGCTTTTACCACTGCAGACTATGTCAACAGGGAATAACAGCTCAGAGGCATCCAGAAATAATACATACAGTAACAAAGCCTTCAACATTATACCTTTATAATACAAAAAACGGTACACTTTTATTTATTTATTTATTTAACCAGATGAAAGACCCATTGAGATCAAGACCTCTTTTCTCAAGGGTGACCTAGCCAAGAAAAGGCAGCGGCACACATCAATGAACAAACAAAAATAACAAAACAAACATCAAGAGATTAAAATGATACTCCATACCTCGTGTAGTGTATTTCATAAACTTTGGCAGACAAATTTACATAGAATAACATCAGTCAAGAACATTAGCATCCAGAACATTACTTGTTTTATTGGCTTATTAAAATGAGAGACATATGCCTTTATTAGTCCCACAAGGGGAAATTTCAGGAAGGGAAGGGAAACAACAAGAGAAGAGGGAAGAGGGGAAGGAAATAAAAAATACAAATTCCAAGTTAAACTCCTTAACGAGGAGCATAGTGTGGGTCTGTTAAAAAAAAAAACTCAGCATACATTTGCACAAGTAAGCACATTTTTACACAACATGAACACAAGACGTGTGCCAAGAAGGGGTAAGTGAAAGTGGATATCCCAGTGCGACCAGCAACCTGTCACAGCCCCATGCAGCCAATTATGGCACCCCCGTCACGCCCGCATCGGGATGATATAGTCCCCTAAAATACCCGTTCAGTCCGTTCAGTTGCAAATGCTTTTTTTTGATTGGCTGGAGAGTCAGTTCACCGTTCCTTTTGCCGGGCGGGACTATCTTGGAAATGTGCTTGCCTGTCTTAACCTATCGCCTCGCGTCACTCTGTGGGTGGGTGGGGTTAGCTGACTGAAAGACTGAGACCGAGAGATTGACCAACACTGTCTGTGACCTCGCTCATTCCGTTCACAAAAAATAGTAAAAAGTTTTTTTTTACCCATTTGTTCATGACTGACACACCACTAGTTATCACGTGTTGTTGCACTGTTGAGTCAGAACAAACGTGAACATGAGTGAACGGACTGACTCGACACGGTTAATAACCAGGTCTATGCACAGGGGGAGATCAAAGGCTAACGACCAATTGACCGAAATGACCAAAACGAACAGATCTTTTTACCGAATGAACCGGAATGATCTGGTTCACTGAAATGAACGGTTTTGCCCACCACTCGTGTGCGAATGCACATACCTTTCGGTGCCCAATTTTGGAGCCTCAGTTTGCATGGTGTCATTGCGCTAACACAGCAGTTGCCATGGAGATGTGGATGAGCCAAGACAGGTGCAACAAACAACAGGTGTCCATGAAGAAATATTGGAGGGTCAGACGTCCCGCTGTAGCAATGTACGAGAGCTGATGTCCAGGAACAACTGGCAATACCAGCCTCTTTCAAGTGGGCCATTATCGAACCCCTGACTTCACCATTGCCAGGGTGTCTGTGTATGCAGAGTTACCGAATCACCCTTCCATGCCATTCCCTGTTGTCATCAACATTGAGGTCAGCCATGACATCCTGATAACACCTCTCTGTCATCACTGACATCTGTGAAGCACCATCCAATCTGTCACTGCAAACTGTGACTTCTACAGCCAAGGACAACAAGAAAACCCTGAAATTTTACTTTGGAGATTCACCCGTTCCACCCGTGGAAGGAAATAAGACCCCATTCAAGCACCAAACATGCTATATTTATTTGGCAGACCTTGAAGCTATTCGCAAACATCCGTGGGACCTGCTTGAAGCTGGTGTCATCAAGGAGTCCGCGTCAACCATCTCCTCTCAACTGTGATTGGTCCATAAACGCAACGGTGATGTAAGGCTGTGCATCAACTATAGAGAGGTGAACTTGCAATATGTTAAGGATGTGTATGCCCTTTCAAACCTGGATCAATCATTTTTGTCCTTAACTGGATCCAAATGGGTCATGATGTTAGATTTGAGGAATAATTAAAAGGGTTCATGGAGGTGGCATGGAAAAAAAAGTTTGGCATCTTTCTGAGGCCTGGTTGCAAACAGGTGTGCACAGGTGGCTCCGTCTCCAGGAACACCAAAACAGGGGCACCGAAAGAAAAAACAGAGCAGTGAGAGAAAGACTGGAAACAGGTGTGGTAACTGACAGAATGACAAGGGGAGCCTCACCACATGACACGGCAGACGGCCAGACACAGACTGAACTGAAACCTGGGAACTAAATACAGATACTAACAAGACAGCAATGTACGTACACTTGCACAAGACAGGAGTGGAAAGTAATTAATAAAAGCACAGTGGGAAGACACACAGAACATAGTAGAAAATTCATTTTTTATAGCGCTTGTCTTCATGAGGGCCATGGGTGACATCACAGCTTACTTTGGGCAAGAGGCGGGGTACACCCTGAATTGGATAGACTGAGATGGTTCGGACATGACCATGCAGAGGAGAGATAGTGAATATAGTATTGGTAGAAGGATGCTGTGTTTAGAGCTGGAGGTGTAAAGTAAAGGAAGACCAAAGAGGAGGTTTATGGATGTAGTTGTCACAGTCGGTCTCGAGAGCTTTAAGGTTGGACCCCAGGATACAGAGAGCAGGACCAATTGCAGGTAAATAATATTTATTCCGTGCAATAATTGCAGCAGCAGTAAAAAGCAACTCAGGGAACAGAAGTACAAATGATAATGATCCCACACAGGGAGAAGCACACACCTGAACTAAATAGACACTGAAATTAGGGACAGGTGTGGGTGACTATGACAACGGAGGCAGACGAGGCAAAACAGGAAGTCATATACAAAATAAGAGCATACAAAACGGAAACCAAAGCCCAGACAGGAAACTCAAACCCAAACTGTCACTTGGGAACCCACACAGGGCGTGACAGTAGTGAAGGAGGACATGAGGGTAGTTGGTGTGAGAAGACAGGGTTGGATGGAGGAGATTGATTTGCTGTGGCGACCCCTGAAGGGAAAAGCCCAAAGAGAAAGAAGATACACATGCTGTGATCATGTATGAACACGAACACTGATGATAACATGTAATAGTTGCAGTATCTCGCCGCATTTTGATGATTTAAAACACTACCGCATCTTTCCTAATCACATTGATACACATACTTACGTATACTAGTTCCCTGAATAACAACAGCAGCGACAACACTTATGATGTCCGTTCTTATTGGGATGGCTGTGTCTTCCAGCACGAGACGTGTATTCCAGTCCTCAGGTAAAAAATGCTGTAACGGCAAACGAGCATCTTGTTGAGTCTTTGTAGTGAAATGGAGAGCTAGGTATCCACTCTTCCATCTGTGAATGACACTGAGACTATCTATTTGCGACGCGTCGTGTTAGCCTGCAAGATAAAAATGTTTTTTCATGTTAGCTGCTACTATAATAATACTGCTGTAGCGTGGAACATTCATTCATTCATTCATTCATTTTCTACCGCTTTTTCCTCACGAGGGTCGCGGGGGTGCTGGAGCCTATCCCAGCTGTCTTCGGGCGAGAGGCGGGGTACACCCTGGACTGGTCGCCAGCCAATCACAGGGCACATATAGACAAACAACCATTCACACTCACATTCATACCTATGGACAATTTGGAGCCACCAATTAACCTAGCATGTTTTTGGAATGTGGGAGGAAACCGGAGTACCCGGAAAAAACCCACGCATGCACGGGGAGAACATGCAAACGCCACACAGAGATGGGTGGAATTGAACTTCTAGCTGTGAGGTCTGCGCGCTAACCACTAGACCGCCGTGCCTAGCTTAGAACAGTGTTGGTTTTTTTTTTAGGTCAAAATAGGTATTTCCCATGACGCCTGTTGCTAGCTAGCTCATATAAACGTGTTTTCTCACGCTAGAATGCACAGAAAAGGGAATTAAATGTGTTCATTCATTCATTCATTTTCTACCGCTTTTTCCTCACGAGGGTCACGGGGGGTGCTGGAGCCTATCCCAGCTGTCTTCGGGCGAGAGGCGGGGTACACCCTGGACTGGTCGCCAGCCAATCACAGGGCACATATAGACAAACAACCATTCACACTCACATTCATACCTATGGACAATTTGGAGTCGCCAATTAACCTAGCATGTTTTTGGAATGTGGGAGGAAACCGGAGTACCCGGAGAAAACCCACGCATGCACAGGGAGAACATGCAAACTCCACACAGAGATGGCCGAGGGTGGAATTGAACCCTGGTCTCCTAGCTGTGAGGTCTGCGCGCTAACCACTAGACCGCTGTGCCGCCCTAAATGTGTTCATGTTTCACATAAAGATTGAATGATTTGCAAAAAAAAAAAATCAAAAGTGCAGTTCCCCTTTAAGTTTAATATAGTGAATTATTTTGATATTCATGTGGAGATGTGAATGACAGCCTGCATACTGCATTAATTTCATTACTTGATTAAACTGACCTCTCTCAAGTGGTAGTTAAATCCGCCAGCTGGAAAAACACATCAGAGTTTATATTCTGACATACTGCAGTGAAACTGAATATTTGAAATCACATTTAATCAATTTTATGAAGTGTGTATGTGCTTTATTCATTTTATTTTGTTGAACTAAACACATATTGATGTAATATGTATTTTTAGTAGCTGAATTTGTAGCCAGAACACAAGAAAATAATCCCATCTGTACCATGTCCCAATATGCCACAGGACTTTGCAAGCTACTTCTCAGTTAATTACTTTTGAACTTCTCTAATGATACTATTAAAGACAAAATAAATTACCTTTCCATTCGACCAGCACAGGTTTCTCTTTCAATCCACCCTGTCAAACCGCTGCCTTTTCTTTGTAAAAATTAAGGACAGCATTTGCCAATTGGATGTACTTTTGCAATAGTTTCATTTATTTGGATGCACTGACACAGAAATAGTAAAATTAATGACTTGCAGAGATTGGAACATTTAAACGTTATGACAGGAAGTGGCTCCTCCGTTGCACTGAGAGAAGTAAGATGAGGTGGCTTGGGCATCTGGTCAAGATGCCTCCCAGATGCCTCCCTTGGGAGGTGTTCAGGGCATGTTAGCCCGATAGGAGGCCCTGGGGAAGACCAGGGGTGGATTGGCGATCAGAAGTACCGGGAGTTATCCTGTTGGGCAGACCAAAAATGAACCAATGAAGGACCGTTTATTCATTTGTTGCTACAGCTTACTGTTGCGCTATATTAAATTGAAATTGATACCAGGCAGTACGGAAGAGGATGGATGGATGGACAGGAAATGGTTTAAGTCTGAGCTTGGGTCAATAAGCCCAGGAAAAACACAAACATATCTTCCTATGTTACACAGTTGACAACTAAATGTTTTTATTGATTCTTTTTTTATTATTCATCAGTGAAAACTTGAAAGGCAAAAGGCAGAGACTTGACGACCCATAACAAATTCAGTTATCTTTGATCAGATAAGAAAACTAGATCAGACAAGAACAAACAACCTGATGAAAAGGCCTTACTGTAGCTGTTTTTGGCATCCTCCATATGCACCGCATAGTATAAGCATTCAGCAGAATGGCATAAATAACTTATGATCTTCTTATGATAATGTCAGAAACCCAGAAAGGTCATTTACGAATGATCTTGGATAGAAGTGACAGATATAGACTTGAAATAACAATATGAAAGCAAAGTTATCTTTCTCTCGGACATTCATTTAATTCCACACCTGCCCTATTTTGTATTATTACCCTCTCACAACTATATCTGTTATATCTGCAGTATTATTGTCCAAAACAGCATTTTCTCTTTTAAATAAATAACATAATTCAATTTAGTTGTTTGATTTAGTTACGGTGGTCGAGTGGTTAGCACGCAGACCTCACAGCTAGGAGACCAGGGTTCAATTCCACCCTCGGCCATCTCTGTGTGGAGTTTGCATGTTCTCCCCGTGCATGCGTGGGTTTTCTCTGGGTACTCCGGTTTCCTCCCACATTCCAAAAACATGCTAGGTTAATTGGTGACTCCAAATTGTCCATAGGTATGAATGTGAGTGTGAATGGTTGTTTGTCTATATGTGCCCTGTGATTGGCTGGCGGAATGTTTCCCCTGATAATGTAAAATATGGTCCATTTTGTTCCTCACTACGCCTGCTTGGCATGCTTATAACTTTCATTCTATTATGGGATATTTTGCAGCTTAGTTAGCAAAGAACTACTGGGTCAACCGCTGATGACATGATAGATGATAGATGAGGGACGGAGCAAACTTAGTTTCCATTTTCTTAGCAAGCTAACAAGGACATTCATTCTGCTTTTTCCTCACGAGGGTCGCGGGGGTGCTGGAGCCTATCCCAGCTGTCTTTGGGCGAAAGGCAGGGTACACCCTGGACCGGTCGCCAGCCAATCACAGGGCACATATAGACAAACAACCATTCACACTCACATTCACACCTATGGACAATTTGGAGTCGCTAATTAACCTAGCATGTTTTTGGAATATGGGAGGAAACCGGAGTACCTGGAGAAAACCCACGCATGCACGGGGAGAACATGCAAACGCCACACAGAGATGGCCGAGGGTGGAATTGAACCCGCTAACAAGGACATTTTGCGATAAAAATATATTATGAACACAGTTGGACTCTCATAGTGTATTAATAACATGACATGATCTGCACCATATTGTATGTTAATCGAAAAATGCACAGAAACCGAGGTAGAATTTTGGAGTCCATTACTTATGTTAACAACTTTGAGTTGCAACATCATCATCTTTTACAGTTAAAGATAATGAAAAGTTAACTTTCGTTACCTGTAGACATGTTGTTTCTTGTAAAATGACCCTGGTGAAGGAGTCGTTGCCACAGAAGCTGAGGCCGTAGAGACGAGCACGCTTACTACATCCGCCTACGACATTTCCTCACTCTATGATCTGGGTGTGAGGCTTCTGGGATGAAACTCAACACCTCCAAATCTGAGGCTGTGGTTCTCAGTCGAGAAAAGGGTTGATTGCACCTGCTGGGTTGGGAATGAGGTCCTGCCCCAGGTGGAGGAGTTCAAGGGGTCTCCTTCACGAGTGAGGGTAGGTTGGAGCATGAGGTAGACCGGCAGTAATGCAATGGCTGGACCGGAAAAAAGACATGATCTTCAAATATCAGCCATGATAAACCAAATGATTAGACATAACATGCTAGGTTGTTTGTTCAAAGACAGGAAGTGTGCCAACCCTCTTGTTATAATTGCAGTATGATTTCCCAAACCCCGTTGGTTTTGAAGTAAAAATCAAAAGTGCTTCAAAGGGAAGTTGTTCACTGCCATTACTACATCTACTTTTCACCTCCTTTTATCTTGACTTTTCATTTTTATATATATTTATATACTGTACAAAGTAAAAGTAGACCTTTTTCCATTTTCTATGTTACCAAAATAGACAGTGAGTGAGAGGTAACTAGTAAAGGTGCTGCCGATATAATGCAAATCCAAACAATCATTTCCAGACACCAAACATCTTCAGAGAACAGAGCTTCATACTGCCAATACTGACAGTGAGTTTTAACAAGACCCACAGAATATTATGGATAATGGTAATGATAATGGTAATGGTTTTATTTCATTTGAACATGCATCAGATTACAATTGAATGCATCACATAATCAGTTCACAGTTCCACATGTCCAAAAGGAGTAGGAAGAAGCAAAGCTTATTAAATCCTACCCCTCCATCTGGTACTTTTACAATCAGTAACTGTTACATTTGTTCACTTCTTGCGTTTCTGATATAATTTTTTATTTTTTAAATGTAGTATTTTGGTTTTTTTTTTACACATACCAAAGTATGAGGTGATATGACCATACAATAACATAATGTGTACCATAGTAAGTGTCAATATAGTGATATATATAGCACATCATGACTGGTTCAAGACTCTTCATCCTTGTATTTAGCAAACATCAACTGCTTGTATTGTTTCTTGAATTGGCTCATCGTTGTGCATTGTTTGAGGTCCTTACTCAATCCATTCCATAGTTTGATTCCACATACTGAAATGCTATGGATTTTTAATGTCGTGTTTCAAATGTAGTTCTTCCCTGAGATCTTATTTCTCCTCTCTTGTAGAGAAGTATTGGATGACATTTTTATCTAATTGGTTATTTTTAGCCTCATGCATTATTTTAGCTGTTTAACTATATGATTAAGCATATCAGCAAGTTTAAGTATTTTTGATTTTAGAAGTAAGGAGTTAGTATGTTCTCTTAGGCGCCATTATGTATTATCCTTACTGACCTTTTTTGCGGTACATTTAGCAAGTGAAGATTGCTTTTATAGTTATTACCCCATATTTCCACACAATAAGTAAGATATGGTAGAACCAGAGAGCAAGAAAGAGTTTGGAGTGATTTCTGATTGAGAACAAATTTTGCTTTGTTCAATATTAAATGTTTCTTATGTTTTAGGACGACATAAATATTGAAACAATGTAACGAAACTTTGGACTCTCTTAAAAAACATACCTTTTTCTGCAGAGAAACAAATTAAAGCAGAATGGTGACTGACCGTATTTTTGGATTTTGCGATCGGAGCAGTTTTTAATTCTATGAAACAACAAAAAACAACACAGGAAAAACTGATTTTCATGACAAAATATCTACATTTATTCACAGATTTAGAAAATAACACAAAATAATCATCTATTTACATCTGTAAACTATAGACTTGTGTGTGCCTATGTGCATACCTAAGCTGTTGCAAAATAGAATTGTTGCCCCCTACTGGGACAGATATACATTTCCCACAAGTCTGAAATTCACACCCAAAATGCACAAGACTTTGACCTGTAGCTTCTGCAAAAATAATAAAGACACGCTTTGAATGCAGTTGGACTCACACAGTAATAATAAAACAATACGACAGCACATCTTGTAACCTTCTCATTTGAATTTGCTGAATAAATGTGCCTTTTTTGTCGCACATTGAATCATACTAAAACTGGGGAGTACACAGAAACAGCTTTGCCAGTGACAGTTTCCTGTTCTTTTTTCAAACATTTGGTCACATCAACAGTGTATTATTAAATTTTGATTATTTGTTTTTCTCTCTTTCCTTGACACATACACACACACACACACAAGCACACCAGATTGAGGCAATAAACATTTGAGATCTGAAGCAGGAGCAGCTGGTTTGGTTTTGGTTCGAGCTTTGGGGGCCTCCCTTCAGGCACCTGACAGCCACTAATGCTGAACAAGCAGGAAGCGAGACTAAGGGGCAGCCATGCACACACACACACACACACACACACACACACACGATATAAGCACAACACAAGCTTATTTTCTAGAAAACATTGCTGAGATTTAACAACATATGTAATTCTTTGCCAATCCTTTTGTCATATTATTTTTAGGTAGATGGAGAATATAAAAAAGTTTATTCCACAGGAACACAACTGACAAGGCATTTCCGATGTTGCCCCTGCAGCATAAACAAATTGTTAAAAAAACAAAAAAACAAAAACATTCTGCTTGCCAGCATTTCCAGACTCTTCACTTATGGAAAAAGATCCGTGTAGGAATGTAGGAAAGACCTCCGTTTCTTGCATATACAGTACTATTGCTAAAAATAAATAATCAGTTTGATTGTTATTTTTTTCAGGTGCATGCTCACAGTGCAAATTGCCTGGTTTGAGTGCATCACACTGACATATTTTTTGATTGCCGAAAGAAAAGTGTTTTTTTTCACACTTTCCATAGATATACAGAAATATGTATATTTAAAATCAAATCATTTAGAATTTAAACATTACATAGGAAAATAGGAAATAGGAAAAGCAGATGAAGAGTCAGTTCTGAGGTCAAAAAAAGTCTATTTACATTAAACTTTATACCTCAGAAAACTAAATAAAGTGGCTATAGCAAACTGATGCTTGTAAACAAATAGGAGAATGTTGTCACATTATGGACAAATTAGAGTCTCACATTAACCTAATTTTTTTGGCCTGTGGTAGGAAGCCGGAGGACCTGGAGAAAACCCACATAAAAACTTCCCACAGTGATACCCAAACGGAAATTCAAACCGTCGATGTTCTGATTGTGAGGGCGACATGCTAACCACTAGATCACCGTGCATAGGTTGTCCATATTTTGATTACCAAAAACCTGGTCACACACTCATAGCAGTAAAACGGGCATATACTTGATGCCAGCGTTTCGAGGAGGCTGGTGGGAATGTTGCTCTGTGTGGTGAGGATGGCTTCACAGAGGGCCATCCACTGTCTGGAAGTGATGTCAGGCAGGCATTCTGAACTGCAGCGTTGGCTCGATGAAAAGCCCAGTCACACCAGTGGAAACAAACTGAGTGGAATAGCATAATGAATTTCCTTTAAAAAGGGGAAAATTGCTAGCATCCATTGATTCCGTTTCATCTAGTTTCCTACAAGTACACATTATACTGTCATTTTGGCACCTTTCCATTGACTCTTAAAGGTCTGCTGAAGGGCGGCTGTGCGTTTGCATACTAAGTTGGTATCAAGTGTAGGGTGGGTGGATGTGTTATTAACTTAAGCCACATTATTGGCTGGTATGGCAGATTAAACTTGACGGTCATTGGCTACCTATATATATATACATATATATATATATATATATATATTTACCACTGAGACAGTATCATGAAGGCTTTAAACATGTTTCATTTGAAGGTATATGAGAAGGTGTACAGATGTCTGCCGCACATGAAGCAGATTAAGTAATAGCATCCTCCCATATGTAATCAGTGTCCCTCTGTGGGTCCATGCTATACACACAGCATTGATATAATGCCTGTTTCCACAACAGTTTCATTTTGTAGCAATGATTATTGTCTGGGCTGCACGGTAAAAAAGTGGTTTGAACACAGGCCTCACAGCTAGGAGACACGAGTTCAATTCCACCCTCGGCCATCTCTGTGTGGAGTTTGCATGTTCTTGCATGCGTGGGTTTTCTCCAGGGACTCCGGTTTCCTCCCACATTCCAAAAACATGCTAGGTTAATTAGCGACTCCAAATTGTCCATAGGTATGAATGTGAGTGTGAATGGTTGTTTGTCTATATGTGCCCTGTGATTGGCTGGCGACCAGTCCAGGGTGTACCGCACCTCATGCCCGAAGACAGCTGGGATAGGCTCCAGCGGTAGAAAAGCGGTAGAAAATGAATGAATGAATGAATGATTATTGTCTGGGCTGCACGGTGAAAAAGTGGTTTGCACACAGGCCTCACAGCTAGGATACCCGGGTTCAATTCCACTCTCGGCCATCTCTGTGTGGAGTTTGCATGTTCTCCCCGTGCATGCGTGGGTTTTCTCCGGGTACTCCGGTTTCCCGCAACATTCCAAAAATACGCTAGGTTAATTAGCGACTCCAAATTGTCCATATGTGCCCTGTGATTGGCTAGCAACCAGTCCAGGGTGTAGCCCGCCTCACGCCCGAAGTCAGCTGGGATAGGCTCCAGCATACCCTTGCGACGCTAGTGAGGATAAGCGTTATAGAAAATGGATGGATTTTATATCTCGATGAATATCCATATTTCTTCCTTGTTGGCCAATTTTCTTTGCATTTGAATGCATACAACATAATTACACCATCTCTCATTTATGTTGATGAAGTTCACTCAGCATTGCATGAGTCATGATGGTGCATGTTTAGAGGTGTATTATACTTACCGGGGACACATATTAAATGGACATCTCCATCTCTATATCCTTAAAACAAGTAGTAATACGCTGACTAAAACTGCTGAAGCTCTAAGAGGTAGACAGAGCATTGACATTCGTCATGCTCTCTTGTCCTGGAGGATATTGAAGGCACCATGCATTATGTAAATCAGGTCTTTATTAAGAATGCAATAAAGGGCCTTTCCCACCCTATTTTAATCTAATGCTTTGTTTTAGGTACAAAGATTTTTTGCTGTCATACACTCTCTGCCCTATGTGGAAGTAAGAATTGTAGCCTTCCCACAGTCAGATTTTAATCATACGTTTTGAACACACACACACACACAGTGCGAGGAGCATCCTTTTCATATATTAAATAGGTTACAAAATGTACTATGACACAAAACAAAATATATTCTCAAAATAGACTTGTTTTTGCTTCCATTTTTCACGAGCTGAACTCAAAGATGTCAAACTTTTACTATCTACACAAAAGGCTTATCTATCTCAAATATTGTTCACAGATCTGTCTAAATCTGTGTTAGTAAGCGTTCATAATTCATCCACTTCACAGATGCGGCATATCAATATGCGGATTAGATTACATGATTATTGCACAGGTATGCCTTCGGTTGGCTAGCAACGAAAGATGGCTCCAAAATGTGTACTTTAACTGTATTGGTGTGTCCATCGTATACCTCAAATACCACATACACATATACAGTCGTCCCTTGTTTATCACAGTTTATTGGTTCTGGGTCCGACTGCGATAAGTGAATTTAAGCAGAATTCAATGTTAATAAGCTGAATATTTTTGTAGTTAGAGCCCTCTAGACATGAAATAACACCCCTATAGTCACATTTACACTCATAACACCCAATATAGTGGGTATAAGCAGAGAAAATAAGTGAAATAAGACTCATGTGTGTTTCAATCAATGTCTTCCGGACATGTGAACAGGAAGTGACGTTGAGGGTTCATGGTTGAGCATTAGCTGGAGTCATCATGATGATGATAATGAGCATTATTATCATTATTATTATTTTATTTATTATGCCAGAGTTAAATAAAGAAACAATTAAAGCGTGTCGTTGGCGATCAAGTGTGGTCTGTTATCTTTTCTTGATTTCCTCTAACTCGGATCAGACGGTGTTGGTGTTTTTTGGGAAGTGATAAAAGATGTGATATGGTGTATAATTAATTGCATTTGGCTGGAGTGATTACTGGGTTGCTGGCGAGTGATGAAAAGCTATACTCTGATGCACAAAATATAAAAGAAACTGAAATCTGTGTTCATTTCATGCAGTAGCATTGTTTTCGCTCTGGCTGTGGTGTCCATGCTGTTCTTGTGCAAAGAAGCAGAAATCCTGAGATCGTCTAACATAAACACCTCATTACCATGTGTGTGTGCATTTCCATGTATTTCATGTATTCCATGTTAGCTTCTACAGCACAAGGGTGCACACGTGTGTAACAAATGCTTTTAGGTACACCTGTTTGCTTTGTACATTCTCAAATAGACCCCATGCATGTGTTTTGAAGAGAAAAAAATGTGTAGGTGGATGACAAAAACAGCTTCTAGATTTATTTTTAAATAGTACTAGATTTGAAATGCTTATTTTTCAAACCTTGCTCTAAACGAAACTAATCGCTACAATAAGCAAAACATCTATTCTGCATGTTTTCCCTCCTGCTATCCTCTCTTGGTGCAGTCACTGAAAATACATGTTGGATCTTTTGCATCTGTATAACTGCACTTAAAATAAAGTACTTGAACACGTGTGATACAATCATATTTTAATTACATGCAGAAAGGTACAAAGAAACAGCAAATACAAAGAAGTTATGTGCCTGCATCGAAGAGATACTGAAAATCTCAAGTTTGCACTCTTCCACTGACCAAACAGTCCAATCTGTCTGTTCAAGGCAGATGGTGGAAGTTATTAACATTTTCCCTGTTTACAAATTGCATTATAGGAACGGGAGAAATAACTTATTTAAATGGCTCTCTGAGGCGTAAAGATTTATAGTAAAGGTCATACTATCACGCTTTTTCTTCATTAAAACATTATCATGCAAGACTTCACGTGACATTTCAAAACAATGTGTTTTTTTTGGTTGGGGGGGGGGGGGGTGGGGGTTTCATAGACCTTGCAGCTGATAAACTGATACCATTAGTATGGAGAAAGAACATTTCCATTAAGTTCTGGCATTGGAAATAAATGTTGGCATTGAAGAAAAAAAATGTACCGACACTGAAAAAGATTCCAGTGAAAACTAAATGAAGCAATTTCAGTAGGAATTGTGTGTGAATGTTGAAATAGTCTAGAAATGTGCTGAAATCTGTTCACCGACTGAGGATCAAACCAGCAACCACCAGGTTGGCAGAGGACCACTCTATATGCAGAATGTAATGTTAATCATGGTAGGCGGGGGCAACATTGTTGCATTCACTTTCAATGGAAAAAATGTCACAGAAAAAAATAAATTATGGAAAATATGGGAACTGAAAAAAAAACGGAGCTGAATATTTTAATGGTTTGAAGCGGTTGAGAAATGGAGGAGTGGTTAGTGGACAAAACACAGCAGAGAAATATTGTTGAAATGTATATAACATGTTGAACATTTGTCAGAGGACTAGGTATTACCCTGGTGCCACCTCTGCCTGGTGTTGAGGACCCCAGAGCAGAGACCAATGCAAATGTAGAAAACATATTTAATAATAAACAAAGGACGCTCACAGAGGAGGAAAAACAAAGCACAACAAAATACATCAGTGACAGAAGGACACTGGGAAGCTAAAAGTACAAACAAAAGAGTACAAAGTAGCAAATAAGGAGTACAAAGTGGTTCAACTACTTGCAGACAGTAGGCAGAAAAAATACGACTTACAGGGCAGAGGGATAAAAGGTCAGGAGCAAAAACAAAGCGTGCAATGTGGAGGCAGGATGAGGCATGACAAGGCAAACGATCTGACAGGGGAACAATGGAAGTGGAGTGGTATATGAGGGCCTAATGGCTGATGGGCAACAGGTGTGCAGACCAGGAGAGCAAGGCAGGAGTCCTTTGCAGGACAGAAAAGAAACAACAGGGGGCAGCAGGCCAAAACAAGTGCAGATCATGACACTGAGGATCGAAGCTGCAGCCATCAGGCTGTGAGCCAAACACCGATTTACCAACTGTAAAATCAGACAAACAACCATTCACACTCACATTCATGCCTATGGACAATTTGGAGTCGCCAATTAACCTAGCATGTTTTTGGAATGTGGGAGGAAACCGGAGTACAACAGAGAAAAACCATGCATGCAAACTCCACACAGAGATGCCCGAGGGTGGAATTGAACCCTGGTCTTCTAGCTGTGAGGTCCGCATGCTAACCACTAGATCGCCGTGCCACCCACTGTAAAATCAGTCAAAGGTTAATGGAAAATGTAGAATGGAAACCAAGAACACCCAGTAATTTGTCAGACTAAGCAGACTAAAAACAGGAATTTAAAATGTTCTAAAATACAAATTCAGATTGATAATGCAAAACGTTGAATAATTACATTCTCAAATATTGCTCTGGTTTGTTTTATTTGTAGCATAATATCCAAATGTGCTGAAATCCACAATATCCCTCTTGGTAGTTGTGCTGTGTTTCTATGTGTGTGTGCACACTGGGTACTGTGCTAGGACAAGCAAAAAAGCATGTTCCCATGCTTCATATTTAATTCAGCATCTTTTATGTAAAACGCTCATATGAAAGTTAAAATGTGTGTTCATGCAGGAGTCAACAGGAGTTTATGAGCTACACAATGTCCTTTTGGGTATTGAGACAAGGTCCAGTTTGTCATGTGGGATTTGTCAGGGCTTCATGAAGTGAATTCATTTGTTTTCGGTGTCAGTAAAACACAGAATGTTTGCTGTTTATTCAAATTGAGATGCTTCACTTACTGTTGTAAACCTCGGCTCCAGCCAGAAGAACACAATTCTGAATATTTCTGAGGGAAGAGAAGAGCACTTGATTCATCATTGAATTTCTCTTGAGACAGCTTCATTAGATTCTATTTTAACATTTGTCACTGCACGTCTGGCAGTTGTTGTCAGGTCTGACACCAACCTGTTGATGGTATATTCATGGTATATTCATGGTATCGCCTCCTCATCCCTCTGGAGGAAAAATGAACAGCTGAGAAAATATCCTACAAACAGATTATAAAAAACAACTTTATATTAATTGTTGTTTTTAGTTGTTTTTAATTATTAGTTACTCCGGTTTCCTCACACGTTCAAAAAAAAAAAAACATGCTAGGTTAATTGGCGACTCCAAATTGTCCATAGGTATGAATGTGAGTGTGATTGGCTGGCGACCAGTCCAGGGTGTACCCCGCCTCTCGCCCAAAGACAGCTGGGCTAGGCTCCAGCACCCCTGCGACCCTCGTGAGGAAAAAGCGATAGAAAATGAATGAATGAATGAATAATTATTAGTTGTCTAATGGGTCATTTTCTGTTTTTGTTATGTGTTGTTCATTAGCGTACTAACAGTGATTGGATGTTTACTGAGGGGAGGGGCAATGTGGGCTGTGAAAAGGCACCCAGCAGATGGGCGATTAGTGGAGCTGTCTTTTTCTGGCGGAGTTTTTACCTCTAAAATGTTGATTTGGCGGGAAAGCGTTGTCCCACACCCCAGTGTAACGCCGGCATCATACTTTCAGCTGCCATCAGTTTGAGGATGGGACAATTAATACAAAAATCTACGTGCTGGTTCACACGGTTACATTAAATAGCGATTGCTTGTTGCATTGAAATGTGCCTGACAGACCTCTGAAGAACCTGCCTGTGAGGTTTTGGTGATGTGTGTGCACTGTTTGCCGGCCATCCATTTTACCACTGCGCAGGGTGTGTTTTGCCTGCACCAAGAACAGACAAGTTCGGAGCTGTCGATCTTTCAGGGCACCTTGTGGACACTGTTTTGTCACAAAATTGTCACTGCACCAAGCTGAAAATGTGGACACCACCTACCCAAATGACCAAATTGGCTGTGCACAGTGGTGCGCTCGACCCAATTACCACCGCGTGGGGTGCGCCATGGTCCGCCACCACTACGCCACCTTAGCTGGGCTAAAGTCAAGGAGGACGAGAATGGAGAGAAGGCCAGAATCTGACATTGTTTTGGTGATATGGTTGAGCACTCCTTCAGTACTGTACTTGGGCCAAACACCAGACTGGAAGGGCTGAAACAGTAGAGTAGATGGTCCTGGAGTTGAGCAACTACTATATGCTCATGTAACTTGAAATGAAGGAACGTTTGAATTGGTAGTTGTTAAGAACAAGGGGTTCCAGGACTGTTTTTTTTGAGTACTGGTGCAACTAAGGCGATTTTGAGAGGAAAGCAAATTGCTAAGGAGATGTGAATGGTTTGAGTGATGAGAGTGTTGGTAAACATTCCTTTACTAGGGCGGGATTAAGTTGGCAGGTAGAGGACCTGGAAGACGTGATCAGATCGGTAATCTGTTGTCGGGGCAGCCAAGTCAATGCTGCGATTTAACCAAGGGGAGTTGAACGGAGGTGAACAGGAAGTTATCAAGTCCTGATGGATGTTATGCGGGGGTAGTAATTTGATGAGCCCATTTATGTGCCTGCAGTTTCTATTGGGTTTTTCCCAAGATTGGTTTCTAAAACAATAGATTTACCTTGTTATGTTATTTGGACAATTCTTCCAAGCGAGACATGAAATAAAGCTAAATGTTGGTTTGAATGGTAAGTTAACCTAACGAGATGAGTTATTTTAACTTTGTGAAGTAGCAGTCTAATGTTTGCCTTGGGATGTGCAGGCGGTACAAACAACATAAGGCACAATAATCAAGGAAATAAAAAAAAAACAGTTAAGTGATGTGGGAAATTATGTAGCATCTAAGAGCCAACTGCTTGTTTTTTTCACACTCCAAAACCAGTTTTCAGAATTGCAAATGCAGTGAAACCTTTGTCAATAATCCGTCCCAGAAGGTCCAATTCAAAACCGATAATTTTTTTCCCAATAATCCTAAATTATCCAATGAATCCGTTCCAGAATGCCCACAAAATGGGTATGTGGGTAACGGGATGAGGCAGGGAGATTCACACAGACATCACTTTCTTGATCTGCTATTTTTTTAATTACATTTGTCACCTTCTTTAGCAATCACATCCTTTTCAGTGCAACATTTTCACCAACAAAGCAATGATATCAGTTTACATGTGAGTATAACACATACTGACATGAACAGCTAAACCCTAAAGTCACACAGCATATGTTTGTTGCTATTTATTCCACTGCACTATAACACACCACTCTAATTTACTCATGTTGATAAATTCCTTCCTTTCTGCCCCGACTGTCATTGTCCTAATCACCTTCACTCTCATCACCTCTCCACTGCACTTCCTTTTTCCTCTCTTACTTTGACTTGTGCTCTTGTTTAATAATTGATTCTGGGTGCTCCAGTGTGCTGACAAAGACAGCAGGGCCATTAAAAATTTCCTCATCTTTGCTTTCATAATGCCCCCCTCCCCTTCCATTTTTATGGACACAAACTGTCAGTGCCCCGTCCCCTATGTATTCTAATTTAGTTTGCATCCTTTCTCACATTCTCTCCATCTTCAGATTGTTCCCAGCCAATAAAGATGACCCCCTCACTTATTTTAATTTAGTCCTTTACAGTTATTTTCTGAATACTCTTTTACAGCTTAATGGGTTTTGCTAGTTTGATGTCTTCAATAATTTCTGTATCACAGAGGTGACCTTTCACTCGGCGTACACCATGCATGACAAGCACATGATGTTCAAAATGCAGACAACGTACCGTAAGTACTCGAGGGACATGGTGATCCTTTGTAACACCAAAACAGAGTCTATCTACATAATCACAAGCACTTAATGACACGGTAACAATCACATCCTCAAATAGGTTGATGACCACTGCTGAATATGAATATCATATGAATGATGATGAATATTCAATGATAAGAGAAAAAAATCTTACTTTATTAAGAATTTTCTAGTAGTTTCATTTTAACAAATTCACAAGAGCAACGGCTGATTTGACATTTATACAGTGCCTGATGCATCGTGTGTCACCACAGACAAACAAAGACATGGGGGTAGAAGTGGGTAGAAGACATTAAAACAGAGAACAGTTTTCACAGGAAACACAAAATCCAAAGAAATACAGCTGAATAGGTACAGATTCTGGAAGAACTAGATAGCACTCTGTGCTGGTTATTGTGTAGCTGCTCTATAGGAGATCACAAATCAATACAAAGGGCCAAAAAATGAGCATAATCGGTCATCTTAAATCAAAAAGCATACTTTCAGTCAATTTCCACAGCTAGTGACATTTGTTGTGATGATTTCTTGCCCGGGCTGCACTGTGTTTTAGTGGTTTGCATGTCAACCACACAAAAGCTGTGATAGGTTCCAGCATACTTGCAACCTCAGTGAGTATAAGCGGTATAAAATAATGGATGGATCTTGTCCAAAATTCTGTACTTCTAAGTCAACTTCTGTTGTTCTTTAACCATAACTTTTTTATATCACTTTGGAAATGCTGTGTTTCCCATAATCTAAAAATGGGAGTCTCTCCTGTCTATAATCCTTTGATGAATGCATATTGTCTCTGTCATCTTGCTTTCTCTTTATCGTCAACGCCTTTTGTTCTTGTGTATTCCCTTTTATTTTCTACTATTGTGCACATGTCAACACCACACTTAACAAGTATACCCACTGAAACATGCACACAATATGCACGCATCAGTAATCCCTCACAATAACATAGACTCTAGGCAATTGCTATGTTTTCCATTCTATTTTCTCCTTTTCGCTCTGTGCTTCAAGATCAACACACATGCACCAAAATACTAATATTGCACACATACATATACACGGATTACCATTTATCTGCGGTACACTGACAGTTGAGGAAGAGGCGTAACAGCACTAATCTGCCACGCTCAGTCTCCCTCATTCATTAGCGGCACGATAATCCTGCACACCTCCGATGTGATCAGCTTCCAATTAGAAACCCATCAGGTTCTGGGTGCGTTTAATTGCATTGTCTGATCCACCACCTTCCTCCCTCACAACTCTTTGCACTAAGCAGCAGGATCCTGCGCAGCATAGTGTTTATCCATCATAGTTTGAACTAACATTCAATACAGAGTTCCTCGCAAATGAGCTCATTGACTGAGGAAGGGAAGTACTGCAGCATAATTAATTCTGTCAGTCACAATATGACGATGCTTGTGTGTGGATGAAAGGCCACAATGCTGAGAAAATATGCATAATTAAGATATGTGTTGTTTTTTTTTTTTTTAAAAAGGGCTGCGTGGTGGTGAAGTGGCTAGAGCGCAGGCCTCACAGCTAGGAGACCGGAGTTCGATTCCACCCTCGGGCTTCTCTGTGCAGAGTTTGCATGTTCTCCCCGTGCATATGTGTGTTTTCTCCGGGTACTTCCATTTTCTGTACCGCTTATCCTTACGAGGGCATGCTGGAGCCTATCCCAGCTGTCTTCAGGCGAGAGGCGAGGTACACCCTGGACTGGTCGCCAGCCAATCACAGGGCACATATAGACAAACAACCATTCACACTCACATTCATACCTATGGACAATTTGGAGTTGCCAATTAACCTAGCATGTTTTTGGAATTTTGTACATTCATTCATTCATTCATTCATTTTCTACCGCTTTTTCCTCACGAGGGTCGCGGGGGTGCTGGAGCCTATCCCAGCTGTCTTCGGGCGTAAGGCGGGGTACACCCTGGACTGGTCGCCAGCCAATCACAGGGGAATTTTGTACATAAATACTGATATTTATAAATGTACTACTGTAAATATATACATTCTAGGTAGTCTTGGTCTTTTAAATGTAGCTCACAGGCTAGAAAAGTATGAGCACCGTGAAAAAAAATCATCAAGACAAGTGTAAAAGTGATTATAGGGGTGTTATTTCATGTTTACAAGGCTCTAAGAAAATAAACGTAACATGTTTTGTAAACAGGTTTTCTGTACTCTAACTATGAAAATATTCAAGTAATTTCCATTTAGGTCGAGTTTGGATTAACCGCGATAAACGAGGGATCACTATATATTACATTACAAACATTACTCCACCTACAGATGCCTACCTTTCATTTAAAGCCCTCAGGGAATCATTTTGAGGGGAATTATTCTGTGTATATCACCTTTCATGAGCTTCAAAAAATGAAGCTGATAATCTAAGATGGAATTCCGTCTGCCCAGTGGCTATAAAAGCTGTGCCTGTGCAAGAGTATTTCATTCCAGGTGGACTCAGCAATGGAAATGAAGCAAAAACAAGATAATATTTTCTCCTTAAATGATAATGTATGTAGAGTAGATCCATGTTGCAATGCTGTCTTTTGGGTAAAGCTTGTGTGTATGTCTTATAAAGATATTACTAGTTCCTGAGGGGAAGACAAGTTCAACACGGGATGCCTGCCGACCTAATGACAGTGTGCGTTACTGCTGTGCAGCTCTTGCTCTCCCAAGGGAGATGTAAATGTTCACTTGGCAGTTTTTATATGCAGCAACGCACAGCTAGACATCTGGAAAATATAGACGCCTATGTCCACCTGCTCTGCAATGCTGCCTTAATACATACTGAAACAAGCCTTGTGAGAGAATGAAACCCCCACCAAACATATAATTTAAAAAATGGATTTAGTAAAAATGCCTCATGATAATATGTGTTGCTGTAAAAAATGTTGTCCCTGCAGTCCTGAGAGCCCATTAGAGAACCTTTACCACTATGATCCAAATAAAACATAATGTATGTCAACGGGCATACAGTGTCTATAAAATGTATTCACCCTCTTAAATATTTCAGATTTTGCTTTTTTACAGGGTCAGGCACAATGATCTGACATATTTGTTAGTTAAATAAAGATATGGAATTTTTCTATGACATGTGCCTGGAGCTGGTCATCCTCAAAATATTACTCTGCTTTAAGTATTTTGCAGTATGCACCTTGCAATCTTAAACTTGTTTCCTAACTACACGGTGCATTCTTTCAAAGTGGGCCCGGTCGTGCATCAGTCACTGACTGTTTTTTTTATGTCTGCTTGGTTCAGGTGGTGGCTGGTGATATAAAGTCAATTGGAAATTTGCTTGTAATACTAAATGTCGTCAAGGCTGACACATTATTGTTATGTTTATTGCCATGGTTGCATGAATCACACTTCACACAGCTCATATTTACATATATGGAATAATTATAAAAGATACAAATAATTTAATAATAAGTCTAAAGGATCACTTACACACATACACAAGGCTGAATAATAAACAATAAATATAGGAACTTCTGATCAATCCAAATTAATTTCAGATTTAAAATAATGTACAGCTTTAAGCTCCACCCATTTCCGATGAAACACTGCCCTTCCGGTTTATGTTTATACAGATATGAATACAGATAATTTAGATCAGGGGTCTCAAACACGTGGCCCGCAGGACACTAGTTTGAGGCCCCCGCCTTGATATGAAAGTTTAATGTTAGTGCGGCCCGCGCAAGTTTGATATGGATGCTGTATGGTATCATGTACCCAGAAAACATTATTACGTTTGATTAATGTTCATGTTAAAGGTTAAATAACTGTTAATAGTTATCCTCCCGAGCCGTGTGGAAGTGGTAAGTTTTTGGCCATTTAAGTTTAAAGGAAATAACTTGAAGGCTACCGTTTAGGTCGCTAGCTCTCTAGTTTGCGAGTTAGCATGTGTGTCAAGACCCTGCAGTTGCGCAATATGTTGTAAATAAAAAGAGTATAAATGTGACTATAGTCGTGTTTTGTCATGTCTACAGGGCTCTAATAATGCTTTGTTAATTTTAATCTGAAAAAAATAATTTGTTTAACCACTAACTATATGTGGTTTCTTAAGTTTTTATTTGCCGTTTTACTATTATTATTATATTTATTTATTACTGATTGATTGATTTTCTTTATTCTTGATTTGTTTATTTATTTTATTTCTTATTTTGTGTAGAAAATTAAAAATTAAGATCTTTGGAACAGTGGAATGTTTTATCAGAGTTTTATCGGAACCAAAGCAAAGTTTATTCATTTTTCTGATTTTAATAAATGCGTTTTTTTTTTTTTTTGGGAAAACCTGATGCGGCCCAGCCTCACCCAGACCCTAGCTCCAGTGGCCCCCAAGTAAATTGAGTTTGAGACCCCTGATTTAGATGGATGGACAGATACAAATAAAGGTGTACTCGCTCATTCCGAGTTATTTTGGCTGGATCTGATTTTTGCGGGGGTCATGACCCCACTATCTCCAGTTAAAATTAAGCGCTAGGTTCCCTTTATTCCTTTCTTGCATCCATGTCAGGAGACTTCAATTTTGGGTGAAGTTAACAACGAAAAACGTCAGGAATGACACATGAAAAGGTTAGGTAATAAATTGAAAATAATATGAGAGAGGAGATTTGAGATTGGAAAAAGTGTGTCGCCATTTCATCTTCCACATGTAGCAGCTCCACTCGAGGAATTCTATTATGGCTTATTAATATTAGGTTTCTGGCACACTGAATCTAACTGCCGTTCTGGATTCATTCACATTCATCTGGTGTCTAATTTATGGCTTCTCCTTTTGTTCTTCACATCATATCGCATTGGAAGGGTGGATTAGGCAAAAGTAGGCGCTTGGTTCAAAATTGTAAATTGAGCATACATTATTTTGGATCATATGTTTTTTCTACTCAGTGAAATCTTGGTATATTATTTTGCCCATCATTCACAATCCTTATGGAAACTTGAATGCATATTTATTTCCCTTTTCTGTGCAGTATAACATGAGAAAACGAGTCAAAGCATTAACTGATAATGGCTGGATACTAATTATCTTTATGATTTGTTTTGTTGTGGTGCCTCAATTTGAAATCTGTAATTTATGACAATGTTTCCCAGCGCACCAAACATACAGGGGTGCCTTTAAATTCAATAAACAATAACTGCTTTTCACACTCTACTTGACTTAAGTACCTAACATAGAGAACACCTGGTATCTCTTCAGGGTTTGGGTTGCTGTTTTCTGGAGAGTGAGGTAATGAGGAACCATAACATTCAACTGCATTTTCTAGCTTGTAGCTTCCTTTGTTGTGAGCAAACAATGGTACGTTATCTTGTTCACATTGAAAGGCATATTTTCCGTGTTCAGTGGTGTCATGAATGTTGACATAGTTACCCATTTTTACACTTTTTGTCACTGTCTCCTTCCACAAAATGGAGAAGAAGGACGAAGTGACGTTGCTTCAAGAACCCTCCCCACCTCAACCCATGGAATACTTGGAGTAGAATGCATTTTCTCTTGTTGTAGTATTTTTTGTATTGTATTGGCCATCTCTGTGTGGAGTTTGCATGTTCTCCCCGTGCATACGTGGGTTTTCCTTCCACATTCCAAAAACATGCTAGGTTAATTGGTGACTCCAAATTGTCCATAGGTATGAATGTAAGTGTGAATGGTTGTTTGTCTATATGTGCCCTGTGATTGGCTGGCGACCAGTCCAGGGTGTATCCAGCCTCTCACCCGAAGACAGCTGGGATAGGCTCCAGCATACACACAACCTTGGTGAGGATAAGTGGCATAGAAAATGGATTGATGGAAGTTGCTTATTATTCTTATTATTATTAATATTGTTTCTTTATTATCCCTTTTGGTTTGGAAGATAGTAGCCCAAAGTCCTCCAGTAGGTGTATGGATTTAGAACACAATCAGAGCACAATCTGCTACGGTTAATACGATTTTCAAATAAAGAAATATATAAAGGGAACTGAGTGAGAAGCCACCGAGAGTGAACAGAGGAGACACGGGATCGGGAGCCACAACATCAGCAGCTGGCACAATGATGGACTGAGGGTTTTGAAAATGTCCCCCATGCAGAGTTTGTGATAGACTATTACTGCCTGGTACACAGTTCATGCAGCTGGGAATCATCGTATTGAAGCCCTAAACCAGTTAAGTAGTTTGCTGAGAACCGATGCTGTTCTCATTACAACGATAAGCTCACATTTAGCTGACTATATTGAAATGTCTTTCCCCATAGCATCGGATACAATGGGAAAAACAATTTGGATGTTCTCCATGACTTTTACTTGAAATTGCTTTTCTACTCAGCCCGGTTCCAGACTCGCCTATCATGCTATGCTTCCCGAGCACCAGTTGAATATCTCCATCCTCCGAAAGCCCTTTCTGATCTTCCCACTGCTTACCCACACTATTAAAAGCAAGAGTGGCACCCACATGCAGTATCAACACGCCTGGGACATACCTACTTTGTACAAGCAACAACACCAACATGGACAAGTCCAAAAACACTACCCAGGAGGCAGCTCAAAAGACAAAAATGTTTCACATCCACTCAAAAGTTTCAGCACGAGGAAGAATCAAGGTAGAACTATTTGAAGTAGGACTCTACAGCCAACACAGACAAGTAAGTAACATTGCTTTACCTCAATAGGGTGCCTTTAAAAAAAGACACAGAATACTGTGAATATAATATAATAATTTTTACAGAGAATAGACTCATCATCAGAAAAAAAATTAATATTCATACTTCCGCACACAACCCCATCAGTGACCATGTGACCACACCCTCCACCCCAAACATGTTTCCTACATAGTGCCTACTCTCTGCTCTCATAGTTTCTTCTCTTCACATTACTTAACAACTTATTCATTCATTCATTCATTTTCTACCGCTTTTCCTCACGAGGGTCACGGGGGGGGGGGGGATGCTGGAGCCTATCCCAGCTGTCTTCGGGCGAGAGGCGGGGTACATATAGACAAACAACCATTCACACTCACATTCATACCTATGGACAATTTGGAGTCGCCAATTAACCTAGCATGTTTTTGGAATGTGGGAGGAAACCGGAGTACCCGGAGAAAACCCACGCATGCACGGGGAGATCATGCAAACTCCACACAGAGATGGCCAATACACCGAGGGTGGAATTGAACCCTGGTCTCCTAACTGTGAGATCTGCACGTTAACCACTCGACCGCTGTGCCACCTACTTAACGACTTATTTCTTCCTTAATGACTGAAGGTTATATCACCAAATTTAATGACATAACCTCATTAGCATAGACCATAAGAAAATAAGGGGTCAGTAGAATCCCGCAGGGTCCAGACATTGATGACAGCTAGTAATGAAAGATGAGACCACTTGGATGAGTCACAGGAATCATCCTGATGAATGGCTTGGCGGGGAGGAGGCATGTTGTATGATGATATCTCCAAGATCCAGAAGGTGATTGGTGACCTGTATTACTGGGAGACACATATTTAAGTAACATAACTGAGAAAATTATTACTTTACACAAATGATACGCTCTAAGATTATTGGACAGATTAATTAATACCACCACTGTAACCAAGAATTCAAGTAGGAATTTCAAAAAAAAGCAAAGGTAAATCTTCCTGATTGGAATTTCACAAGTTAAGTCAAACATTTTAGAGTTTTTCAAGAACCATCCTGGGTCGCTGGGAACTAATGGCCATAACTCTTTAAACATTAACAGTGGTCTGGCCCTCCTGTGAACCTGAGACTGTCTTATAGAATTTTAAACAATCATTTTTGACTGAGCAGGCATACAATACTGCCAAGTAATCATCTCTCTATGACTGGGGAACAAAAAGACGTGAAGGTAAAAGTAGGTTGCCATTTCCATAAAAAACAAAGGCATTTGTCATAAAAGAGCTGGTAAGTCAGACAGGGATTAAAAGAGAATTTGCCCTAGTTTCAATTATTGTCTCCTTTACTTATCACATGACAACATCTTTACTTTTGTTAGCTGTGAGTTCACCTAAAGTGCCGATATGAACAGCAAGGCAAGCACAACACAGATATTCACTCCTGATGAAAACTTGAAACCTAGTTGAAAAATTGTATGTTCATCTAATCATCACATGATTAAAAGTTTAAGACCATACTTGCTTGATTTGAGTTAGTATTGGATTGGAATGGCACTCGGTGGTATCGCACATCAGTATTCAAAGCCACACAGAGTGGATGACACTTTTTGCACTTCATTATGTCTTTTCTTGTGGAAATGCACAGAGAAAAAGAAACATAATCACCATGAAAATGAACATGAAAGCTCTGAGAAAGGAGAAACACCCAACAATATTGTCAGCAGTTTTGGTATGTTAAGTATTCTCTCCTATGAAAGTGAAAGTAAAAACTAAGTCTCATTCTTGTTTTTTTTGTCTCCAGCTTCTACTTTACTTGGGACGGCTATACTTCCATTCTGGGCTTCTACCCTCCACCATGATGTTAAACAGCAACTAAATACAGTTGTCCGCTGCAGATTATCATGATTAATTGCTTCCAGTTGGGATAAGTACATTTCTGCAAAGTAGGTCTTATTCATGAATTGAATGTTTTTTGACTTACAGCAGGGGTCTCAAACACACGGCCCGCGGGCCAAATGTGGCCCGCAGGACACTAGTTTGAGGCCCCCGCCTTGATATGAAAATTTAATGTTAGTGCGGCCCCCGCGAGTTTGATATGGATGCTGTATGGTATCATGTACCCAGAAAAAAATTATAACGTTTGATTAATGTTCATGTTTACAAATTTCCCCACTGAGGGACGAATAAAGGCATATCTTAATCTTAATGTTAAAGGTTAAATAACTGTTAATAGTTATCCTCCCTATCCGTGTGGAAGTGGTAAGTTTTGGGCTATTTAAGTTTAAAGGAAATAACTTGAAGGCTACCGTTTAGGTCGCTAGCTCTCTAGTTTGAGAGTTAGCATGTGTCTCAAGACCCTGCAGTTGCACAATATGTTGTAAATAAAAAGAGTATAAATGTGACTATAGCCGTGTTTTGTCATGTCTACAGGGCTCTAATAATGCTTTGTTAATTTTAATCTGAAAAAATAATTTGTCTACCCACCAACTATATGTGGTTTCTTAAGTTTTTATTATTTGCCATTTTATTATTATTATTATTACATGTATTTATTACTGATTGATTTTTTTTATTCTTGATTTGTTTATTTATTTTTCATCTTATTTCGTGCAGAAAAATAAAAATTAAGATATTTGAGAACAGTGGAATGTTTTATCAGAGCTTTTATTGTAGAAAATCAGAACCAAAGCACTGAAAAAGTTTGTATATTTTTCAGTTTTTAATAAATGCGTTTTTTTGTTTGATTTTTTTTTTGGAAAACCTGATGCTGCCCAGCCTTGCCCAGACCCTAGCTCCAGTGGCCCCCAGGTACATTGAGTTTGAGACCCCTGAAAACCCATTTAAGACCTTCTAAATGTATTTTTTTGCATTATAAGAACCCTCTAAACATGAAATAAAACCCCAATAATTAGTTTTACACTTCCATTCCCCAATATAGTAGACATAATGACAGAAAACATGACGTCTTAGACATGTCCCTGTAGTAGTATCATAATATGTATTTTGCACATCTGCGTTTTTGCAAATATCATCAAGATGATTGAATCACCATTGAAAGAATCAATTGCAGCCTTGACTGAGCAAAGCAGCATAAAGAGTACTGTATGTTTAAAGTCACTCTTCAGAAAGAATTATTGAAGCATGATGTTCTCACTGGACTGTATAATCCTGCTCATGTTTGGAGGAAGATTCCTGGAACCAAAAGCCTGCGCAGTGACCAGAAAATCGGAGCGGTGGAATAAGAAAAGGGGAGCGAACCTGCTGAGGTGTTGTAGAAAACAATGACATGCATCCAAGCCATGTGGTGCAGTCCGTGTGGGACCATCTCTCCTCTTTCCTATTAAACATTTATCCCCACTTTCAGATACCTGCTGTGCAAGCATTGATGTGAACATGCCAAAATGTGTTGGCAGTGATAGCAGAAAATGCATATGGCTTCTGTCTCACTACTACTGGCGTCTGGGCTACAAATAGAAATATATAATTCCCCTGTGAGTTGCTTTAAAAACACCCTCTGTTACCACAGAAAGCTTTAGAGCATTCTGCTCTCCATCCTCCATTAAATTTTTAGGAAAACCTTCAACAAATCTTGAGGCGTGTGTAATATTGTCTTCAAATGGGATGTTTTTCCCTCGATGTTGATATTTTAGAAGCAAAGAGTATTGAAAAAATTGCTTCTACTGTGGAGTGGAACCTCGGTTAGCATCATTAATCTGTTCCAGAAGCTCTAAGCAACTCAAAATGTACCCTAACTAATTTTTTGGACAAATATGAATATCTTGAATAAATTCCTTTCATATACAGAAAAAAATATGAATGTAGAACCAGAAGGTCTGAAGCAACTAAAAATCTACCCTAACTGAATCAATTTTTTTTCCATAAGAAATAATGCCAATCCAATTAATTCATCTTGGACACCAAAAAATGGTAACACAAAACCCTTAAGATAGACCAGTTTTACTTTGTAAGTGTGGCCTCTTATTAAAGAACATTGAAAAACAAGTTATACGTAATATTCGACACTGGTCACTTGAAAAAAGTCCTCCTCCCATTCCATGTGGAAGTGGTACATTTTTTTGTATTTTTTTCTTCTTCTCTACTCAGTTTCAAAACCTTTTAAAAAAGTGTAAAAAAAAACTTGGGTAGAGCCACTGATTGTGGAGGGAAACGGCTATTAGCTTGCACATACATTTGAATTACCAATGAAAATGGACAAATATGAATATCTTGAATAAATTCCTTTCATATACAGAAAAAAATATGAATGTAGAACCACTGTACTAGCATGTGTTACACTTTGGTATCAAGAAATCTTGGACCCTGAAGTAGAAACAGAAGTCAGAGCAGTTCTGCCAGACTTGCACAGTCAGCCAATTAACAACTCAAAGAGGTGGGCAGAACCACAGCAGGAGAAAGAGGCTATAAAAAGACTAACAAGAAGACAATGGAAGTACCACAGATCGGACAATTGGATTATAATTAGAACCAAAAATCAGCCTTACAATGAAAGAAAACGGAATATGCTTCTGCACCACATAAATATTACTTAAATGCACGTGTAAAATTATTGTGCTATCACACATTTGTTTCTTTTTGGCAATGAAAATGTCTGCCCCTCCAAAAAAAAAAGTGCATCCAAATGCATTACGCATCTCAGACTGTGGTGGACACTGAGTTTATTAATAATTCCAACCATTGTTGCTGTTGGCGCTGAAATAATACAAGCCATGCAGAACCAACCTATCTGTCAGTGTCTATACACACACACACACACACACACACACACACACACACACACACACACACACACACACACAATACAGAATAACACAATCATTACAGAAGAGTCCACAAACACACGCCCACATGCAAAGCTGTAGTAACACACCTTTTGAGCCACATTAGTGTCAGCACACTCATAAACATATTCACACACAAGCTCTGTTTGGTCACACTGGAGCATAAACGAGATTGGCGATTGTGGTCTGGCTTGTCTTGTTAGGTGTTGCCTGAATGAGAGGCTTGCAGGGGAGGCTTATCTGTTTGGCAATACATACACACACACACACACACACACTTGCACACAAATACACATCTACACACTTTTAGAAAGCTTATCAGGGAGATAACGCTGTGAGGTGCAAAGGAAGGAGCTGATTTTTGCCATGAATGGCAAATGTATCTTGCTTAGGGAACCAGTCACAGATGCATAGTTCCCTTGGTTACAGAGCAGATGCTATGACTTGAAGCACACAAAGCATTTGGTCGTAACAGCATGTAGTGCCTGGCAGCATGCATGAACAATAAAAGAAATATGGCAGAGCTTCTAGATAAAATGTTTTTTTTTTTTAGGAGGATCACACCTTGAGTCAGTTTGTTAAACAAAAGGACACTTCACTGAGCTGAGGTGTGATGATTTGCCAGCTGAACAAGCCAAAATTCAATGTCATGTCTGTTAGGAGTGTCATGGTGGAAGAATAGAGCAAATGAGCAAAGTCTCAAGTGAAAGCGGCCCTCAGAGTCTGGTAATCAAATCTAAGTTGGAAAATCAGTTTTTCTCCTGGTATTCCCATATCCCAAAACCATGCATGTTGAGCTAACTGGAAATTCTAAATTATAGGTGTGAATGGTTGTTTGTGGTTGTAACCAGTAACCAGTCCAGGGTGTACCTCATGACGCCAAAAAACGACAGTAAAAAAAAAAAACAATAACAAAATGAATAATACTCAATAAATAAAATGATTTTATCATGCTGTGTCACATACTGCATGAAATGAAGTTGGGATATTCAACCCCCGCTCCCCCTGGCAATTTTTCTGAACTGAGGCTATTTTGGCAGTGACAGCACGTTGAGACTTTCTGGGAAACAGATTCAAACAAACTTGCAGCGAAGAGTGACATATTCACAACAATAACACAATAAATAACATGCACCGATATTGTGTTGTGATGAGTATGATATAACACACGGAAAAATCGACGGGCAGTGATTGACACTGACAGCTCTATCTAGTTTGCGAGATACATGACAAGTGACAGCTATCATTGTTTAGGTAGCATAATGTACAATAATTATGCATAATAATAATAATAATAGCTACTTTTGGGGCCATAACCCACAACACGCATTTACACTCTGAATGTCTGCCATCACTTCTTGTCCCCCACACATCTGTCCATCAGGGAACCCATTCATTGTGACATGTACACATAAGCAGGAGTTTTTATTTACGTATTAAATGGCTTATTTACTCTTATTATGTTTAATATATTGGGTAATACGAGTGTAAAACCATTTAAAGGTGCCATTACATTACACTAATGAGGCAATATCCACCACAGGAAGTATGTTGTCCAGAAAAAAAACAGAGCTGCTAACGTGTGAGCCTATGACACCTTATTCATGCCTAATATGTCTTATTATCTCTGATTATATCTATTATATTAGATAATACAAATGTACATGTGACTAGGTACAGCATATAGTAGGTGTCATTTCATGCCTAGAGGGCGCTAATAATGTTAAACGAGTCTTTAGAAGATTGTAAACAGGTTTTGTATACCATAACTAGGAAAATATTCAATTTATTAATATGGAATCCTACTTCACGGAAACTCACTTATCACTTTATAGTTTTCACAGTACTACATCATCCTGTAAAGCTCATTTGGTTGGCAAAGTCAAATGACAATGTTAAGATGTTATGATTGGTGATTTACTATTGTTGAGTTTTTGAAACACCGTGTTAGTCCAATTGTGTTCAAAAAGTTTGATAATGAAGCTGGGAAACACTATCAAATTCAAGAAATAACTCATAGCAAAGTGTGAATCTGTGTAGCCTTTGCTTTCAATCAAAATAAGTTGAACTATTTGTTAGTTTATCCACTTCATTCCTCATTTACACCAATTTAACATTGTTTTTGCGTTAACATTTTGGGGCACCTGGAACAGATTAAAGAGATTTACATTGTTTCCTCTGTGGAAAATTATGTTTAATTTTTCCTGTGTTTAGGTTTTAGACAGACCTTTGGAAGGGATTAATCCCAAAAAACAAGATTCCACTGTATAGATAACTGAATGAAATAGATTTATTAATTCAATCATTTTCTACTGCTTATCCTCACGAGGGTCACGGGAGTGCTGGAGCCTATCCCAGCTGTCTTCGGACAAGAGGTGCGGTCCACCCTGGATTGGTCGCCAGCCAATCACAGGGCACATATAGACAAACAACCATTCACACTCACATTTATACCTATGGACAATTTTGAGTCGCCAATTAACCTAGCATGTTTTTGGAATGTGGGAGGAAACCGGAGACCCCGAAGAAAACCCATGCATACACGGGGAGAACATGCAAACTCCACACAGAGGGTGGAATCGAACTCGGGTCTCCTAGCTGTGTGGCCTGCGCGCTAACCACTAAAAATAAAATTGGCCTTTACATATGATTTCTTTCTGCAACTACATAAGGACAAAAATACTTGTGTAGCAGTTTGAAAGCTTTGAAAAAAAAAAGAGGTTCATTAGCACCACATTTCTGACAGCTCTGCCACACTTGCGTTGTTCTGGAGTAATAAGGCTAAGGCACACCACCGCTTCATTTGAACAGCCCATGTTAGACGTCTGGCAAACAAGGTCAGAGAGGGCAGACTGAGATGGTTGGCCATGTGAGAAGGATGACTATAAAAGTAATGCATGTGTAGAGGATCCAAGTCATTGCTTAGTGATATTTCCTGACTGATCTAAAACTACTGTTTTGGCCCTTACATATCATTGGTGTAATGTTAATGCATGACCATAGCATGTATATCCAACCATTGACCATTAATGTTGTGTTTTTTTTTACAGGGCTTCATAGTGGAAATAGGTGTATCCCAATTACTGCAATACTAGCTCAATTTCGAATGTTATAATGTACAAAAAAGGGAAAGAAATATATGTTCATGTTTCACATAAGGATTGTGAATGATGGGCAAAATAAAAAAAAGGTGCAGTTCCGCTTTAAAATGATCAAACATTATGATCGAGCAAACAAGATGGTGCGTCACACCTACTTCTGTACTGGTCTCAGCAGCTCTAGCTTTGTTACCCAAGTCTCACTAGAGGGATTTCTGTTTGCCTTGACAATTATGTCTGTATCAGCGCTGTTTACAACATGGTCCTCAAGCGACTAGACAATCAATGTACTTATTGCCCCTGCTGGAAGCCTACAGTCTTAGCGGCCCAGGGTGTTAAGTGCACACTGGTCAAGCACTGACTTTTCACTTTCTGCATATTAGGAACAATACATTTATATAAATTTGTATATGATATGTAGGGTACCGCAAGGCTCCGTGCTGGGTCTTCAGTTTTATTTTTTTATAAAAAAATAAATGATATCTGTAATGTACGTATCTGAGCTGAAAAACAATTGGTTTTGTTTGGCTTGAAATAAACTATGATAAAGGTAAGATTGATTTTATTGAGTGCCAATGTGCGTATTTGTGGTACACAATCTCTCTGAAAAACAAAAGTCCACCAAGCGAAGCAGGTTGATGGCTCTTTATTAATGTAATACTTTTAATTAGATTTTCACACAATACATAAATATGACCCATGAGATTGCTATAATGTACGTATGTTTTATGGAGGTGTTGAAAATCTTTCTCTAGCTAGTTCACTGTACACTTAACAAAAATATAAATGCAACTCTATGTAAAGGATATGGTACTATAGTGGTAAGACCAGATACTTTTTGTTTAATTGTAGAGTGGACTTTTATTTTGGTAATCATCTTGCTTCTTGATATGCCACACCTGTGATGTGGAATGATTACCTTAGCAAAGGAGGAGCACACACATAATTGTAAACAATAGCTCAGATATACAGTATAAGACTTTTGTGTACAATAAAAATTATTCAATCTTTGCATTCATTGGAGAACAAACTAAAATATTTTCGAGTGTAGTTTATTATAGAGGATTTATCCTCTGAGTCAGCTAGACTGTAATCATTGCAATTATTGCTCCCATAAAGTGTCTTAATAGAGTGATATTTCACAATTGACGTAATCGTTCAAAGAAGGCACGACCCGAAAGAAAAAAAAATAGATGAACCTGATTAGGCTCTAAAAGGTTACTAGTTGTCGATTGCCCACATTTATGAGCGCTTGATGAACAAATGAATAGTGATTTCTGTCCTGGGCTAACCCATCAGCCACCTGAGAACGGCTCAATGACTTGAGCGGCTGTTAAGACCTAATCAATAACCAACCAGTCCAGGGTGTAACAAAGACAGCACCCCACGTGAGGATAAGTGGTAAAAAATGAATGAATAAATGTATACTACTTTATTATATACACTTGTATACTTGCTGTACACTTGTACCCCACGTAGTTGCAATCTTGGTGGAATGACTAATATGAAATACGTTTTTTTTTTAGACGTGTGGGGAAAACATGCTAGCAGGCATTTCATTGGCCGATCCAAATATTGTCGATAATGCTCCATTTGCCTCGATTTGCATGCATTCTCAGTTAGCATACAATATGGACCGTCTTCTGTTATTAATACACTGTTATTCGAATTGCATTCTTAATGTATTTTTAATCACACAATGTCCTTTTTACTGTTAGCTTGCCAGGGCAACAGTAACCAGAAGTCAGGTATGTCACCCGTCTGTGAGAACCGTCACCAGTTGACTCTCAGCAATGCTAACACAAACCACATTTTTATAGTTTTGCAATTATAACTTTATATGCATAAAAATCCCAGATGTACATAAATGACTAAATAAAGGAGGAAGTTAACATTTATTTTACAGTAACCACCAAGGCTCCACTATGCAGGTACACAGGCTATATTTCAATATGGACACTTCCACACTTCCACTTCAATATGTACTTTTATGTACACTGCGTTAAAAAAGTGTAATTTCAAACTGAAGCACTACAGAATAAGCAGTCCCAAAACAAAACAAAAAAATCCAACATCATAGAATTAATTTAAAGCACATGGAGTTAGCTAATTCATTTTTAACCCCCCCCCCCCCCCAATATCTTACAGTTCTACTTTCTCTTGTCGCAATATACAGTAGCTCGATGGACATGCACTCCATTTTATTTTGACGATCCATGGACAGGAAGTAGATTTCCCTTCAATGCCTCACACTTGACAATTGATACCCAATGCGCGGTCTGGATTAACTGCGCTCGAGAGGCGAACACCCCGGACCGATCATCAGTCGGACTGCTGCTAATAAACTGTCTGTGGCTGGAGAAACCCTTCGAACTTTACTCTAACCTTCCCTGATACCGAGCTGGTCTACGGACTACTCGTGGTTATGTTTTATTCATTTGTCTACCAAAATTGGAGAAGCAGTGCCGAATTGACTTGAGAGACTCGCAAGAGAGAGAGAGAGAAGAGAGAGAGGTTTTCGACTGGAAAGTGAAATAAAATGTGTTGTTGAAAAGATTGGGAATTTCAGAGTCTTCGGTCTACCACGGGACGTACTCTTCCATTGATTTAATTAGCTGAGGTGATTGAGGGATGTATCCTACACGGAGTATGTTCATCTTGTAAAGGAATTCTTCGCGTGTCACCTGCGCGAGGACAGCGGCTGGTGGGAAAAGAAGGAAATACTGGCGGGACGCAGCGGAAGTAGGGAAGAGAAAAGAAGGGTGACGCTCGAAGGAAGCAGGCTTCCTATCTCTTTCTCTCGGATGGGTTTCTTCTCTAAACATTCGGATGGAGGGATGAAACACGGAGATAAAGAAACCGAGAGAAAGCAAGAGAGAATAGGGCGAGGAGGAGGATGCCATCGGGCGCTTTGAGAATGCAGAAAGGACGCACCCCTTCTGGAAGAAAGGCTTAAAGTGTAAACCTTATACGGAATTAACATCCAGGGATATTACACATATTTACCTATGCACAAATATCCATGGCGTCTTTTCCCTGCCATTTGGAACCTATTGTGGAGTTACGACCCTAACTGAATGCTAACGATGGGATTTGGAGAGATAATTACACCCTGATACTCTGTGCTCGAAGAACGCCAATACAGGCTGTAAGATCCAAAAGAGGTAAAGTTTGACTCAAATATGTATTCCATGCACCATGTACTTATGGCGTCCTCGTTGGGGTTGTGTTTGTTTAAGTGATGGGAAGATGGTGGCTCATTAAAGCAGAGTTATCAGCTCCTTTTGGTGTGCTTTTCATGGGACGAGGTTGGAGTGGGGTAGGGGTGGGGGTGGGGGTGCAGGTGCATTATATTGCAGTGGGTGGAGTGCAAGGCCTACTGTAGAAAATGAGTACATTCCAAGGTCACAGTATGAGTCTGGTGCAAGTTATACAGGTGTGTGTGTGTGGGTGCAATCCTTTGGACGGATGTACAGGAGGTGCGCTCAGGGTAATTACGCGCACGCGCACATTGTTAGACGTTAGAGTTGGGAGACTTCAACGCACTTCCACGGATAACACGGATAACACTCAAAGCATACATGTACTTGAACAATTCTGCACATTTACGCACCTGCCTCCAACCAGAGAGGAGCGGACATATGGGCGTGTAAAGAAGTGCTGCGTTTGTGTGTCTTGTGTGCAGGGTGTGTGCGTGTGTGTGTCTGCAGTGTGAAAACGAATTACAGTAGAGTGGAGTGAAAATATATGAACGCACTGTAACAGCACCGACACAGCAAAATATGTGCATAAAAGATTAATGGGTTTCAATGTTATGCTTACGCACACAAGTGAACCGGAACCGTATCAGCATGGTGATTATTACATGGTCTGCGTTGCCATTACACGAGGTTAGATATAACTCGATATGCAAGTCATGCTATTCAGAAGGGTTTGGAGGCGGACAAGCAAGCCAGTGGCATATGGTGACACGAGAACATAATTCCAGATTACGACCTTACGTTTGTGCACTTTGATTACATTTATTCTTCCTAACAGAGGTGGTATTTTTTACTTTTAAGGGGAGTTCTTTAAAGGGACTCTAATAATGTTAAAACTGCACTCAGAAAGTCGTAAACAGGTTTGCTATGCAGTAACCGGGAAAATATACTATTAATAATTAAGGAATCCTAGTTCGTGCAAATTCACATTATGGTCGGTTCTGGAATCAGGGCGATTGTATTGCTAGTAGTATAAAATTGCTAAGAAAAATAACAGAGCTGTGGAAAAATCTAACAAAAATCTAACAAAAAAACTAAAAAGTGCCAAAAACAAATCAAACTATGCCTTAAGGCCAGGAACCAAACAATGGAGGTGGCGCAACAAGGCAGTCGAGGAAGATACCTAAGAGAAGAGAAGTCTGTCAACGAGTGTGACAAAAAAAACTACGCATACAAAACTACAAATGAAAACCTAGCTTGTATCACACAGAAAAAAGGCATGGGTGTTCTAGTATATGTATAAAAGAAGAAATAATGAGGAATAATGGCGGTTTCTGATTGTGGATGTAGGGCTTATAAATGTTGGTAATTGTCAATTAGTAAACATTTGTAAACACAATATAAATAACTGAAAGAGTAGGTATTGTTTTATATATAGTATTCATTAGAGCACTTTGTGACTTTGTATCAACTATGTGTGTCATTTTTATTGTGCCTTAATTTTTAGATGCGTTTTACTCTTTTGTACTGATAGAAACGCTTGCATTGATTGATCTGTACAATAACTATATGCACATGAACCACTCATGTCGGTGCTAATGGCCCGTAGATATAGATGCATTATGCAAATGCATCTCTGGCACTTAAGAGAGTGTGAGTGAGCATGTACAGCAGATAAACTAGTGATTTTCAGTCCATTTTTGTTGTGTTTAAGTGTTGAATTTGCATGCAAAGGGAGTGGCTTGCTATTACATTAGCTTCAGGATAAATGGACCTAGATAAATTGAACAGGGGTGGACAGCTGGTATTTCAAGGCCTCTCTGCATTTTGGGGGTTTAGCGTTACCACTGCATGAATGCTTCTCCAATAATGTGTGTTTGTGTTTTTACTTTCATGATATACGCAACCTTCAAAATGGCATGCACTGAGCAGGTAGACGCACATTAATGTCTGTCAAACTCATTTCTTCTCACTTTTTTCGCTATATTTACCCCCACAGGAAGACAGGTAAGAGAAATGTGTTAACTGTTATCAGGCTATAGTAAAGGGAAGTAGAGGCTGTTAGGGCTGTCTTTAGGGCAGGCGGATTTTTATTGCAGCGTCTTTCTTTTTGCCCTCTGTTTATCTCAGCTTTCAGCAGCAGGTCTCCTTCATTCTCTCTTTAACTATCTGACGGGGAGGGTGGGGGGGCAACTGCAGGAAAGTGGATGTTGGAGCTCTAATTCAATTTATCCCATTGCTCAGACAGAACTAGAGAGAGTACACCAGAGGGGGAGAGTGAAAGAGGGCAAGAAAAATGGTGACCGTTGATGTTTGCAAAAATGCGCTATTAGCACCCGGCTTACAAGCCTTATTGGAAGCTGACTGACAATTTTGTTTTAGAGCCGCACAATTAGTTGATGAATAACAAATTAATTGGTTGGCAAATAATCAACAACTATTTTGGTTTATGATTAACTGCTTTTTAATGTAAAAATCGGCTGCCTCTCAAATATGAACATTTTCTTAATTATTGAATTTGTTTTCAATGAAAGCAGATCTATTATCTTTGTGTTTTAGGCAAACCAAGATATTCTAACTGCTTTTGCAAACAGTGATGGACATGTTCCTCTCAGATGTTTTCAACACCAGAGTGAGAGAAATGTCCATATTTTGAAACGCATTTGAAATACCCAGCTTTCTTTAAGGCCGTGAATGCATAATGGTTGAGTTCTGGGTGGTGATTAGACAAGCATGGTTATGGGAGGGGAAGCCAGTGTGTGCCTGCCTGCATGCCGTCAACTGCTGGTGAGGTGTCTGTTTCCCCTCCACTGAAGAAAATAGAAAGTTTAATTCTACATGGACAGAATCGGGCTCACTTTGAAATGTGCAAACCTCATTATCCGAAGCTTTGGCATCATTTAATAATAATAATCATTCAAACAATATTCGGTCATAAAAGTGGAAAAATGTCTTTTTTACGTGGCTTATTTACTTTCATTATGTCTACTACATTGGGTAATATGAGTGTAAATGTGACCATAGGGGTGTTATTTCATGTTTAGAGGTCTCTAATAATATTGAAATCCATACTAAGAAAGTCATGAACATGTTTTCCAAGTTGTGACGGTGAAAATATTGCATTTAAAAATAAAAAAAAATCCTACTATGTGGAAATACATATCATGGTTGAGCCTGGAACCAATTGACTGTGATAAATAAGGGATAACTGTACAGCAATGCCAGGAGAAAAGAAAAAGGGATTAATAAGCGGACCCCACTTTTTTCTGTCCTCATTTATGAAACATAGATGATAGTTCAAATCTCCACAGCTTTCTTACTCTAATTTACAAGAGAAGATGACAAAGACAGAGGAAGTGGGCAATGTTTACATTAAAAAAAGACAAACTAAAGCTACAGAAGATGGAATAAGTACGTATATGTTTACAATCGGCTGCACAGCAACCGAGTGGTTAGCACGCAGGCCACACAGCTAGAAGACCCGAGTTCAATTCCACCCTCGGCCATCTCTGTGTGGAGTATGCATGTTCTCCCCGTGCATGCATGAGTTTTCTCCCGTTTTCCTCCCACATTCCAAAAACATGCTAGGTTAATTGGTGACTCCAAATTGTCCATAAGTATGAATGTGAGTGTGAATGGTTGTTTGTCTATATGTGCCCTGTGATTGGCTGGCGACCAGTCCAGAGTGTACCCCGCCTCTCACTCCAGCACCCTTCGTGACCCTTGTGAGGATAAGCGGTAGAAAATGAATGGTTGAATGTTTATAATTAAAACCTGAGACTCCTGTTCTAGATGATCAGAAAAGTCTTAAAAATACCACAAGTGATATCTCAAATTAAAACTAACCTAAAAGAAACATTTGTGAAAAGCCTTTTTTAATAAACAATATACTTTGGGAAACATTGGCCTGACAGCACACACTGCCATCACTAATTAACTAACCTTCATCTCACGCACAATCACAGGAGGCTGAATACCAAGGCACACGCATGTATGTGTGGAGTGCAGCTTAAATGTATGTGGTTGTTCCTTGACAGTTACAGACATTTGCTAATTGCCACCTTTCATAATAGAAATCAGTTTTGTCCAAAATAATAAAGAACACTGAAATCCAATGCACCTTTGCTTACTCCCTCTGTCTGCCTCTCTCTCTCTCTCTCTCTCTCTCTCTCTCTCTCTCTCTCTCTTGAGAGTGAGAAAGAGCGACTACATTCATGCATGTAATAAAGATGTGTCATTCAATTAATACGATTGCTCCTCTGTGTGTGATACAGAGGGCAGAGGAGAATTGTAAACACATGACCATGTAGGGACAGGAATGACATGCAGTTGTGGAAACAAGATAAAATAGGGATATCTGTTTTATTTATGGACAAGGACAAGGTGTAGATATGATCTACATGTATGAAAATTATCCATAAATAACTTGGTAATGGTAATGGTTTTATTTCATTTGAACATGCATCAGATTACAATTGAGTGAATCACATAATCAGTTCACAGTTCCACATGTCCAAAAGGAGTAGGAAGAAGCAAAGCTTATTAAATCCTACCCCTCCATCTGGTACTTTTACAATCAGTAACTGTTATATTTGTTCACTACCTGCACAACTTTGTTGTGATCTTGTACGACCCTCTCTATTTCACACCAATTACGATGCATTTGTTCACTTCCTGTATTCCATATGTACTCTTTGCCAATTTTAAATGTCATGTATACACTTAATTACATCACTATAAGTGCAGCCGTCTCAATATTTTACTTTGCACCTCTGCTGAGAAATTGACTGAGACAGATTTGTTAACAGGGATGGCAGGTGTGGGTGATGAGCACAAAATGTGAAGTCAGAAAAAAATATTCCTATGTTATGTTATTATAAGTGGTTTAAGACTCCAATTACTTGGACGGGAAGCTTATCGATGTTGTTTTTGGACCAGATGAGGGACTGCAAACTGAGTAGATTAAATGTTGCATTTAATTAAGAGGCCAGGATTCAGGAAATCAGAGATCAGTGGTGGCCTATGCCAAAAGTAGTTACATTTAGTCTAGCTTGTTAGTGTGTACCATCTGTTCACACAGGTTAAGCACACAAAGCGAGTGTTGCTATGGTCCATTTCTGGGTTATCTCTACGAAAGCTGCTAGGCTATTGTCGAATCCCAAGACAATATGTTTGCCTTTGTTTGGTGTCAAGTATGATTTGTCAAGCATTTGTTTATTGCATCGTAAGAGTTACGAGCATCAGTTCTTCTCAATCACAATCACAATCTAAAGCCATTAAAAATGAGGGACAGCGATCCCACAGCGCTTATGCTGGGTTAAAAGCCAAAGGAGAAAAATGTGTTTTGAGACATGTCATTGCAACGGGGGACATACTAATCTCCAGAGGCAGAGCATTCCAGAGTGTTGGAGCCACCTTCAGATTTTAAAGGCTGGGGAGCATCTTTAGATTTTAATCTGGTCTTTGGAATGACAAGGCTGACTTGATCAGCAGACGTCAGAGACCGAGATGGTGTTTTTGAGACGTCTGAAATATATTGAGGTTGCTGATTCATTTTAACATGAAAAATACAAATTCTAAAATGAACTGGGTGTGAGCCAGTGGAGGGAAGCTAGAATGGAGGTAATGGAGTGACATGCTCAGGTTTCATGTTTCTTGTGTGTTAAAGGATGAGCATTTTGTACTAACTGCAACCATGCGATTGACGCCTGATTTACTCCAACATAAAGCACATTGAAGTATACAAACGTTCTTATCCACTGGAAATTGTTCAAAGATTTTGGATAAGTCTGAGATGATAAAAAGTCTCAAACTTAAAATCAAGTTGAATGACTGTCGTTCCACAATAAAGTGTAAAGGCTATCTCTTTTCTTTTTGGACTGTGTTGCATACGTAGTCGACCACACAATTTAAAAAATCTAAATCAAATTCTATTACAAAATACGAACAATATATTTGGTTACAACGCAAATGTACACAGAATCGTGAACGCAATTGCCGTGCCTTTCTAGAAATGACAAGTTTGTTTTGAGAGTACCGCTTGTGTGACTGAGAACAATGGATCTATTGTGTCTCCCAGTACACACTTATTGTGCTATGTGAGCGCGTTTCAGGAAGACCTTCTAATCACTCCATGGGGGTAACAATAACAAAGGCATCATTTTAGGGTTGTGCAATAATTATCGGACCGATATGAGGAATTATGACACCATACTGATAAATACGATTAAAAATAGCTCCAATTACCACGAAAGAAAGAACAGCTGTCATAGAGCACAGACCTCTGCTAAGCACCTCAGTGCCCCATATATTGTGATTCACACCAAAATAATAATCCTACACTCTTTGGATGAGCCTTTGATATTTTGTAGAACCTGTCCTGTATTTTCCCCTCCCAAGTGCTTTGAGCATTTTTTTTTGTGAAATTAAATGTACAAATTGAAAATGGTCCTATCTCGTAATGTTAAAGAATCCTTTAAAAAAAATCCTGGATCACCCCCAAAATGTACGTTCCCGACAATTCCTGAAAACTTCAAATCCATTCAGAAATTTTGAACCCAAATAGATAAATGCTGGCAAAAACATAACCTCTGCTATGCACTTGGTGGAGGATAAAAAAAACCTTCCAGTGAGGTGAGATAACCCGTAGATGGGTTAAGCTGAGCAAACCAAGCCCTCCTTTTCTGTGACGTGCTGCAAACCGTCTATCATAACTTCCACTGAGCTCACTTGTAAACTAATATGGCGTCATTCTTATCAGTGGTTTACAAGTGAAAACAATTTGCCACAAATGACATGACGGCCATTCATCATCTTTGAAGATACTGGCTTTTGTTGGCGAGTAAAACCCTTGGAGCCATGGAGCAGCTGCTTTTATTTTTTTATGTTTTGTCAATAGTAGTGATGTAAAATATTTGGTTAGGATAATTTCTACAGTTAGTTGGAACTTCATTTGGAGTTATTATTACCGCCAATTTATAATTACATTTGAATTTAAAAAGTAAATTGGGTTTTATTCTATTCTATTGTAATTAGTTATAGGCTGCATGGTGGGCGAGTGGTTAGCATGCATACCAGCTAGGAGACCTGAGTTCAATCCCACCCTCGGCCATCTCTGTGTGGAGTTTGCATGTTCTCCCTGTGCATGCGTGGATTTCACATTCCAAAAACATGCTAGGTTAATTAGCGACTCCAAATTGCCCATAGGTATGAATGTGAGTGTGAATGGTTGTTTGTCTATATGTGCCCTGTGATTGGCTGGCGACCAGTCCAGGGTGTACCTGGCCTCTCGCCCGAAGACAGCTTCGATAGGATGCAGCACCCCTGCGACCCTCGTGAGGATAAGCGGTAGAAAATGAATGAATTATTAGTTATTAAAAAATACAGCTTTGATGGGTTTAACTCACTGGATTAATTTATAAAATATATAGATAAATTATCATCTTTGAAACATTTTCTCCTTGAAGAAACAACACTTCAAAGAAATGTTAGCCGTAAGTAAGTAAGTGTGTCTTCCCCCATTATCTGGAGGTGATATATATATTACTTGAGAGGTAAGGCTGATGTGTATATTCAAGCTTTCTGTTAAAATAAAATGATAGGCTGTTCATGTTTTTAAAAGGGGATAAACTCGCAAAATTAGAAGATCAAATCATTATTTACCCTCAAACACTCCAAAAAGATAGCTTGTTTAAAATGTGTTATTGTCATGCTGCATAGAGATCACAGATGGTAAAAAGCAACATTGGATTTTTACTGTGCAATTTCTTGAGTCAATATTACTATCATTTTATTTCAATCACTCTGCGCTTATTAAAGTATTCCATTTGCTTTATGTTAAAGGCTCTTTGCCAGGTGGTGGGTTTACTGTTTCCAGGTTGTACAATACAATGAGTCACAGCCTGTGACCCATATGAGCTTTGCCACTCACATGACCTCATTCTGACTAAACAGTTAAACAAATGCAATGCTCCTGTAGCTTTCTTTAGCCATGTATACATATACATATGCGTTTATGTGAGCAGAGAGATCTCAGGTGATGTCTACTGTATGTCAGCTTTCATCCTTATTAGAACACATGTTTGAGTGTGTGTGCGTGCGTGTGTGTGTGTGTGAAAGAGTAGGTGTGTGTGTACGGTTGCAGTGGATGTGTCATATGTGTGACACAAGCTCTCACAAAACCAAACACAGTACGTGTTGAGAGACTGTAAGCTTGTTAGCAAGGCTTTGGCTCAGGGAAGTGTCTGATTGTGCTAATAATAGTGAGGCAGCACTTTCCTGTGTAGAGTAGCAGTGGACTCAGGTAGACTGGGTGTGCAGAAGGATGTCCCGTGAACATAAGCTCAAATAGAAAAGAAAAAAGTTAATTTAAGTTAAGTTCAGTAGATACGTGGATGAATTTAATCGTTTTTTTCAGGTTATATTTCATGATATAGTCACGATTTATCGTTTTACCAACTTAATTGACCATTGAGAATTGAATCATTGCGAGATTGAACCACTGTGATTGGCTGGCAACCAGTCCAGTGTAGTGTACCCTGCCTCTCGCCCGAAGACAGCTGGGATAGGCTCCAGCATGCCTGCAACCCTAGTGAGGATAAGCGTTATAAAAAAACGAATGGATGGATGGAATTCGAACCATTATACAGAATAAAACATCTAATATGTTGTCAGGAATGTGCACATAAGCACAGATTTAAAAAATATAATCCTGTTTTTCTTTTGGCCTTCCAGCCTTTGACATTATAACAGTGAACATTGGTGCATTTTTGGACTTTCTTATTCTTATTCAATAAGTCTTTAAGACAAATGTGAAATAAATTACTTGAAGGTAACTCTACTTCACCATAAGTCCACATGTATCTCTTCCCTCGACTCGCCTTTGTTGTTATTGTGCAGCCTGCAGAGATGACATCACCTTTCTGATTGGCTAAAATTACATACAGTTTGTGTGGACATAATTCAACTAGTGTACTAGTGTACTGGTGTACTACTGAACCACTGGTTCTACAGCCAGTACCGTGTACGACTTATCAATTACCATGTTGTTGACATACTCATATTTCTTAATATGACCTAAACTTTATTTTCTTACAGTTGGCCTTTTGCTCAACCTTGGTAGGTAATGTAAAGTATTAAAATAATTTTAACTTTTAATTTCTTTATCTGTTGATTAGCCTTCAAACCTGGTGGAGGGAAAAATGTACCTTGCTCTTGTAGCAGGTCAGGAGAGCCGAGATCCACCTGTGTTTGGAGTGGAGCTTATATTCTTTCCTTGTGCATGTATCAGCTCCCAAAAAGTACATTTTAGGCTAGTTGCAGACTCTAAATTGCCGATAGGTGCGAATGTGAGTGTTTGTATGTGTTCTGTGATTGGATGGCAACTAGTCCAGGGTGTACCTCATCTCTAACTCAGCTGGGATAGTCTCAAGCTGACCATTGACTGAAATGAGGAAAAGCCAAATATAAGATGGATGGATGTTATATTGGGTGTATATACATTTTTTTTAATTTACCTATAAATGTTTAAAAGTGGAAGTATGTTGTAGGAAGAGGAACTAGTACAACTTTCTGATTGCACAGAAATGTGTTCCAGTGTGTTTGTGCATGTATGTGTGTATATGTGATCATTATGTTGCGATTGTGGGCCCATCTGGGCTGGCTGGCTAATATGCATATTTGGTGTTAGCCGTTATGAATATTCATGACCATTGTCTAAACTGGTATGAATATTCATTTTACCTCCAGGCCAGATACTGGTAGAGAGGCTGGTATTTCAATCAGCAGTACAGAGATTAGCTCAACCTTTGGTGTGACAGTCAAAAACACTTGATGATTGTCTGGGCCCCCTGGTATGCTTGGTGAATATATGTAATGGTTGCAGATTATTTTGTTTGATGATGTAAAAAAACACTGGTCAACTGTACACACTCTGCATTATAAACGGGAGCCAGCTCAGACCTGGGAGGATAGTTTTGCATCCCTGCAGAATCAGCTTGGATATACTCCCGTCGTCCCAAAACATACAATCCACTTTCAGAGTGTACATAACAGTAAAGAGGGGATGCCTGCAGGCAGGATCGAGAAGGTGCCAAACTACAATTACAATATATCCATACATCCATTTCCAATGCCACTTATCCTCTTAGGCTCCAGCATACCCCACTGGAGCCTATCCCAGATGACTTCGGCGAGAGGCGGGGTACACCCTGGACTGGTCGCCAGCCAATCACAGGGCACATATAGACAAACAACAACTCACATTCATACTTATGGACAATTTTGATTGACAATTAACCTAGCATGTTTTGGGAATGTGGGAAGAAACCGGAGTACCCGGAGAAAACCCATGCATGCACGGGGAGAACATGCAAACTCCACACCTTCCCGATCTCCTGACTTTGTGGCCAACATGCTAACCACTTAAGCACCGTGCGGTCTAGCTGCAATATCTCAAGGCATGCAATCTCAACACAATTTCTTAAATATAATCTCCACATGACTTCGTAGGTACTTTGGCCAAAGCATGAAACACTGTACAGTCGTCCTTCAGTATGTCGCGGTTCGTTGCACTCACTCTATTGCAATTTTTCAAAAATTAATCAATTAATAAATCATCACTGGTTATTGAATATTTTAGCAAATTATATTATTGACCTAAATTAAGCATTTTCAATCAAGTGGCTAAATAAACAAAAATACCAATATATGGCATTCAGAAGATGTGACAGAAAGTTTAACAACTGAAACTTGTGTGCACCTTCAACTCATTGACTGCCAGCCATTTTCAGAGAAGAGAGTTTTCGGCCATTTTTTTCCTGAACCTTGAAGAACCACACAATATTGAGTTTTAGGACTACATTAACATTGAAAAGAAACTTTACACTCTCTTCTTTCATCAGAAAGACGTTCTAGCCCTTTTGAGTCTTCATAAATTTGCAGTAAAACATACGGTGGTTTAAGCGAAAACACCTGATTTTGAACAAAAACAAAGAAAATTTGCTTTTTCTGTAGAGATGTATGTCAATCCGAGCAGAACAGTGACTGATGTCCATTTTTTTTGTTTTAGTGACACATCAAACATTTCAACAATTGTTTACTTCTAAAACAACACAGGAAAAAAAAAATTTGATGACAAAATAACTACATTTATTTACAACATAACACAGAATAATATGCAAGATTTTTGCATGTGTTTGAACTATTTACAGATTTGTGTGTGTGTGTGCAACAATGCATTTGGCATCTGCATCAAAAGGATAGGAGATGCCATGTTTTTGAATATTGCAATAAGTTGCAAATTGGATCAGATAAAGAGCAAATGGGCCCAAGAATTGATCCCTGGGGAACTCCACAGTCAAGGGGGTAGGGGGCTGTGACCGAGGTGGAATCCCCAAGTCTCACAGTTCCACTCACTGACAAGTAAGACTTAAACCGCTTAAGGGCAGTCCCCCTGACATCACAGTTTTCCAAGCGAGATAAGAATAGTATGGTCCACTCTCTTGAAAGCAGCTGTAGGTCTAAAGGCACTAAATGGCTAAACCACCAGAATCAGCCATTAAAAATAGGTCATTAAAAACCTTTGTGCTGACCCAGTGCTGTGAAGGCCTTGTGACCTGACTAGAAAGTGTCTAAAATTCCATTTTCATCAAAAAAAAAGGCTGCATCTGTGCAAGAATGCTTTTTTTCTAAAATCTTTGAGATGAAAGGTAGTTTTGAGATGCTGATTACATAAGTACATAAAATTGTTCAAAAGTTCAAGACCTGTTTTTTTTTTTAGGAAAACAGCAGCCTTTTTACAAAAAGATGGCAAAATGCCAGGCTGCACGGTGATTAGCGTACAGGCCACACAGCGGTTAGCGCATAGGCCACACAGGTAGGATACCCGGGTTCGATTCCCTGCTTGAGTGTGGAGTTTGCATTCTCCCCGTGTGTGCGTGGGTTTCCTCTCACATTCCAAAAACATGCTAGGTTAATTGGCGACTCCAAATTGTCCATAGGTATGAATGTGAGTGTGAATGGTTGTTTGTCTATATGTGCCCTGTGATTGGCTGGCGACCAGTCCAGGGTGTACCCCGCCTCTCGCCTGAAGACAGCTGGAATAGGCTCCAGCATGCCTGCGACCCTTGTGAGGATAAGCGGTAGAAAACGGATGGATGGCACAATGCCAGAGTACAGGCTGCTGCTTTTGATGAAATGACAACTAAAATTATGCATAAAGCAAACCTTGAGCATATTAGTATGTGGAATCAAGTTATGGAACGAACTGAGTAAAGAACCCAAACAATGAATTAAAATGAGCGATGTCATGAAACAGTATCCAAGCAGCTGATGTTTGAAAAGTACAAGGAAGAGTCCCGAATCACTCTATACATACAATGCTATGTCTAACCACTTTTGCATAATAATTACATGATATATTCATGGTGCAAACGTTGAAGTTATCGCCCCTAAATTTCTAACAAAATTTAAACCATGCACATAGTCCCAGGTATTTTGATAATGGGATATACTATATTTATGTATCTAGTGATGTTTTGAGCATGATGGCAGTTAGCATTCCTTGATGTCAAATCTCTTGAGGAGCTTCTAAGTGTCTTAATCAAACTTTACTGCTAAGGCAATCTAATAAGCGATTATCCTTGTCAATCCATCTGCCTGCCTCTTACTTTGTATCACTCACACTCCATCACCATCTCTCTCTCCTCTCTGTCTAATTTCCTCTCTCTACTCTTATCTGACATAGTGAATTATTCATGTGTGCTCTTCAAGGGGGTTCTTTGTTCTCCTGTCTCATATTTTCTTTTAAAGCACTATAGCATGCACATTGGGTGTTGTGTTTATAGGGATGAATGACGTTAAAAGTCATTCTCGAGTAGTGTTTCTCAACTGGTGGGTCGGGACCCAAAGATGATAATGCCCCCTCTCCTGACTATGTCACCAAACAACATGTAAATATTAGTCATTGACAATGCGACTGATAAATCATAATGAATAAATAAATGAAGGGGATAAATGAACATTTCGTTACCTTGAATAAAGATGTGATTCTTTACGTGTCTGTCCCCAAAGACACAATGTGGCAGCAAGATCAACCACTACCACTTTATTGTATTGCCATGAGTTACAGTATTTCTGGAATTCAATAGTGTTCCTCGACTGCACGGTGACCGAGTGGTTAACGCGCATGCTAACAAGTTCTCCTCGTGCATCTCTGTGGGGAGTTTGCATGTTCTTCCCGTGCATGTGTGGGTTTTCTCCAGGGACTCCGGTTTCCTCCCACATTCCAAAAACATGCTGGGTTAATTGGCGACTCCAAATTGTCCATAGGTATGAATGTGAGTGTGAATGGTTGTTTGTCTATGTGTGCCCTGTGATTGGCTGGCGACCAGTCCAGGGTATACCCTGCCTCTCACCGGAAGACAGCTGGGATAGGCTCCAGCAAGCCAGCGACCCGTGAGGATAAGCGGTAGAAAATGAATGAAAGATACACAATTGAATTCAAGAAATAACTCATGGGAAAACAGGAAGGTGGTGGTGGTTGATCTTGCTGTCTTTGGTAACAGTGAATCAGTCATTCTGCGAAAGTAAAAGTAACCTTAAATATTAATATAACCGTTTCCTTCGTCATTTATATGACCGACGCTCACTGAGGTTTCACTGTAATATTTTTGTACAAGTTGCAATTTTTCCATTATACATATTTATACTTATACAGACATTACAATTGAGACACAATTGTCTGACGGGTCAAATCAAGTTTAATTTATTTCGTGCCAGTCCGAACAGACAGAGATTATCTGAAGGTATTTTACACACGGGACAGGTCTAGAAATACTCATACATTAAATAACACCAGCTGTATGAGCAAGCAAAAAGCATCATCTCATGATCGGACAGACCGAACCGTCACTGTCAGGGGGTAGTATCCCTTGAATCTCGCAGCTACTTCTTCAATGTATCAAGGCGTTTGGGTAGGTCTAACTATGTGGGAAATACCCTTTTCTGTTCAAGCTTGTCGATACCATAGTGTGAGGAGGTCCATGAGGATATACTTTGCTTAGTTTATTGTGGAATAACATGCCTGCTCTGCATAGAGAACTGGCCTCTACCCCATCAAGCATCTTAACTCGAACAGAAGAGATTGTGATCCAGGCGCTCTCGTCCATCATAAGTTATCTCTGATCTGCAAAGCCGACACTAGATTATCATTTTTCAGGAGGAACACAAGGATGTCATATGAAAACCTTATTTGTTATTCAGCTGTTACTAAAAACAGTATTTGTTGACGGAAGGAATGTAAATACGGCCGTGATTGGTCCCTGGTGGAACAATTTCACATTTAATAATTATGCAGAGGAAAAGTGTGTGATTAATTGAAATGGCCGACAGTATGTTGCCTTTAAGCATCCTGATTAACATCAGGTTTTCCTATCATTCATCCCTCAACCATGAACTTCACAGCTGGCATGTTGTCACATGGGAAGGGAGACTCTAATGACATAATTAGTATTCTCTTTTGCCATTTCTTCATGAAACTTGTGTAAATGTGTCAGGGACACAGTTACATAACAAAATAAATACAAACACAGACCAGTGTATACATATTATATAATGTATTGCTTTTGAAAATAACAGGTATAACCTCAATGACCGCATTGTGTTCTCTTTCAATTGTAAAGGGTTCTATAATATATGACGCAGTTCACAGTTTGGGTGGAGGTGGGAGCGAGGCACACCCGATTGTCAGTTGATTGGTTGATAGGTCCAATTTCTATCCTTTCACAGGGTTTACCTGATCTGAATTGTACTGTTGTAAACCGTATTTTAGGAGTTTCAGAGTTTGTTTATGACTTGCCGGAGATTTGTGCTCCAGGGATTACTATTATAAGTCCAGCACAGTCATGTGACTCATCGACACACTGAGACTAAACTGTAAAAATGTCCTCTTCAGTCAATACGATTGAGTAGAAGGGATTAAAAAGGAGTTGAGAGTTGAAAAGGACTTGACCATGAAATGTCAAATGACTTCTAAGCTGTGTTTTAGGAGGACTCAATGCAAGTATATGTTTATGCAATAAGCTGTGACCTTTTGGAGCCAAATTATATGCATTTTGTGTCGCATGATGAATCGCCATCCCACTAGATGACACAGTGTCAAATGTATGGATCTCCTCAGAGAGGATCTTTTTATACACAGAAATTGACTTGTTCATTCTGTGTGTGTTTTATAAACAAACCTACAGAAATACTTATAAACCACAATAAAGATGATTAAAGGATTCCCTGGCCAGAATCGGACTAGTTTGCACACTTTTTGTCCATATGATAACCGAGACTGTGTAGGAAAACGGAAAAGTATTTTTTATAATAATTTTTGTTGAGTCCTATGCGGTGTACAAAAACGGAGGTACCAATTTACATGTCCTTGTATGCTCAATAATTCACTATATTGATGAATAGAAAAGAGGAAAACATTCAAATAATGCCCAAGTCACCTTTGACTATCCCTCTTAAAAAGGTAATGTTAGCGCCAAAATACCAAACAAAAGCATTTACAGTACTATGAAAGACATCACAGTGGCCCTGTTCACTTATATAACAGCATACGCTCTTAAAAACAAGCCAAACACTTTTCTGTGCTCCTAATGGACCTCAATTAACTGGCTCACATAGTCAACGCCATACAACACAAACATGGAGAGGACAAAGCAGGGTGTAATTAATCTTTCAGCATGAAGACATTTCTCAACTTAATATGTGCTAATCAGCCGGCAACCCTAAAAAGATATGGAAATGTACCACTTGTCTCCAGCAACTTGTATTGCCATATTGCTTTGTGCAGGTTTTATTTACCTCATCATATTCTTTTGTTCATATTCCCTCCAGAGCAAATTGACTTACACTCTTGTTCATTCATTTCTTTCCAGCACTCTTCAGAGAGGACATTTGCTTCCTTCTCCCACCTGAATTTTAAGTATTCGGTATCCTCTTCCTTCTTATTCCCATATAATAGCGCCCATATAATTTTGATCAGTCCCCGCTCTCCAGCTTGGATTGGTACCAGTCAGTTAATATTCGAATCTAATCTGGATAGCATGGGTTTATTAAACCCAACCGCCTTGTTTCATTGAAATTGTGTCTTCATTGTAATTACTTGTGAAAGTACTGGTTGTTCCAATTGTATTGAAGTGTGATAAAATGAAGTCGTTTGCCCCTTTCCTCTCAATTGTGCATAGGTGTGAATGTGAGTGTGCATGGCGGTGTGAAGATGTGTTCCTGTGAATGACTGGCGACTAGTACAGGGTGTACCCTTTTACCTTACATCAGCTGGGATAGGCTCCAGCTTAGTTTATAGACTGTATTACTATGTGAAATAAATGCGCCCCGGAAAGAAGTTCCGGTAATGCTTAAAATGACAAAATTAGAGAACAATACACAAAAACGACTTGAGCATTGCTTGGACCGCTGTGTGTACCAGATATCCTGCATACTGTTGTATCAAAACCTGTGTCCAAAACCTGACAACTGCCATTCTGTCATATTTTGTCCTCATTTTCAAGTAGATGGCAAGGAGGTTCTCACAATTTTCTTAACTTAAAGCTTTTTGTGCGGGTTATTGTGTGTAGCTGCTCTATAGGAGTCCACAATTCAATACAAAGGGCCGAAAAATCGGAATAGAAAAAAATTGGTCTTTTTACGTTGAAGTTGGCTACGTTTTGTTCGACTTTTACACAAGCATGGGAACCACTCAAAAAGGCCTACATAGTTCAGTGTTTTATGTTTTTTTTTTTTTTTTAGGTAGGCCTAAAGGTATGCACTTTGCAATCTCTGCACAGTTAACATTTAAAAATCATTAAAACTTGTAAAAGTTTATAAGCTGTATAATGTTTTGCGTCTCCAGGCTACTTGTCTTTTTTTCTTTTTTTACTTGAAGAGGAGGCAAAATGGCTCATTTGATGGCAAAGATTGCTGACCCCTGCCTGGGGCAGGTGTAGTGCACCATAGCTGTAATGTAGGAAAAAACATTCTGGCTAAGAATAGGTTCACTTACTGTACATCCTGGTAAACAGATGGTGGATGTGGTACGCATCAGTTAAACATCATTATGCAATATTCGCACAGGGATTAAATAATAATCTCTACATCATGTATCATACTGTGCTTTGTAAAAGGCAGATTAAAGAGAGATTAGAGGGATGATATTGAATATTTGCTACGCACAATGCAATGCGATCAAGATCGAAGAGAGTTTAGTATTATAATATTACCTAGTCACCTCAGTAATGACATAGACAGCCCACACGCAGTTATGGAGAATACAACTGATGTACAGCATTGCAACTTTCCACATCAAACACAAGAGTCACATATGCTGTTGAGCGCAGGCAAACAGGTCATTGGCATTGATTTGTGATTTCAGTAAACATTTTAGTCACACATGAATTACATATTTGCATACATGATTATGGAAGGCTATGTTAGATGTGCTTTATGTGTGTGTGTGTTGTGTGTATGACTCCATGATAAATATACAGTGTGAACATGCAGTTCTGAAGAGCTGTTGAAAGCTAGTGGTGTGTTGGTCATGAACGAACGGGTTAAAAGAACTATTTCTTTTTTGTGAACGGAATGAACGAGGTTGCCGCCCCTAAAATACCTGTTCAGTCTGTTCAGTTGCAAATGCTTTCTTTTTTATTGGCTGGAGAGTCAGTTCATCGTTACTTTTGCAGGGCGTGACTGCATGCTTGCCTGTCTTATCCTATTGCCGCACCTCGCTCTGTGGGTGGGTGGTTAGCTGACTGAAAGACAGAGACCGAGAGATTGACCGACACTGTCGGTGACCTTGTTCATTCCGTTCACAAAAAAGAACAAGTTCTTTTGACGCGTTCGTTCATGACCGACACACCACTAGTCATCACGTGTTGTTGCGCTGTTGAGTCGGAACAAACGTGAACATGAGTGAACGGACTCATACGACACGGCTGACAGGCTGACGATCAATTAACCGAAATGAACGACATGAACAAAATGAACCGATTTTTTTACTGAATGAACTGGAATGATCCGGTTCACTGAAAGAAACGGTTTTGCCCACCACTATTGAAAGCAGTTATGATTCTAGTTCTACATATCGAAAAATATAGTGTCCAGAATTCTATATTGTGAATGATTCATAGCCCAGCAATACTGGAAGGTACCCTTGTTAGTATTCATCTATTTAAGTACATATACTTATAGTACTTATAGTACATAGTACATATACTTATAGGTCTATAAGCCGCCACGTCAAAACATTTAGTACACAGAATGATGCTACATAGAAAGATTGTTTTTAACTTTTGATTCAATAAACTGAACAAAAGTTTATTAAACAGAGTCTGTAATGACTAGTTAAACAGTAGCATCCCCAAAAAGTCCATCATCGCCGTCCTCCTCCTTCGCAGCCTGGAAACTGAAACCACTAAAGTCATCTTTTTCAGCATCAAAATTCCTTTGTCACACATTTTGTCAGTCTCTGTCTTCCATTGTCACTTTTGTTAGCCATTAACCATTTAGCTTGAGCTAAAGCTCTTCATCCCGCAATAGTCCAACTTTTGATAGCGATAGCGGATGGTTGGCAGTCCAATTAGTCCAAACAGAAGCTGTCATAATTCTACACTTGGTGAAACTTACTTAAGATGTGTCAGTGATTGCTGAATAAGCCTTCAAAATGTGATATTAGCTTCAATTTCACTGATCCACGTTACAGCTTCCTGAGAATGCACTCTAAGTATTGTGGGAAATGTAGTTTTTAGCCATAAATTGCATGAGAAAAAAGTAGCAGCATACAGGTATACACTGTAAATTAAAGTAAATTCAATCAAGCATTCGTTCTAGTAGTCTAGTGGTTAGCAGGTTGGTGTCACAGTCAAGAGATGGAGGGTTCAAATCCCTGCCTGGGCATCTCTGTGCATAGTTTGCACGTCATTGTTCAATCCATGCACCCTCCCATGGGCTGATCCATTTTCTATGCCTCTTAAGCTGCTTCGATGCTGCTTACTCTGTTTAGCATCTGAGCTGGAGTCTATCCCAGCTCATTTCACACAAAAGTACTACACACTGGATTCATCACCAGTAAATCGCAGAGGCAGACAACCATTCACATTCACACCATCACTCAGTGAGAACCTAGCCCACACTGCCGGAATTCAGATGAGTCAATCACTACACTCAGTCACAGAATGATGATATCACAAAAATGATGGTTCGATTAATTAGGTAAGATAAATGCATTAGTCAAGACGTATCACACAAACAGACAAATAAATACTCTATCAGTAGATAAGGTTTTGAATGTAAGGTATTAAGTAGTATTAAGAATTCCCTCTCTCTTATAAGAACATTCTCTACCTGAAAAGACAGCTCTGTTTCAAAAGCATAATCTCTGCTCTTCTTATGAAAACATCTGTATACTTCTTGGAAAGAAAGCTCCACATATGTGCCTCACACAATTTTTTTCAGCTTTCTGTTATTTGCCGTCTTCTGAGGGAGTTCAGCCCATCTGCTTAGCAAACCTGTGACATGTATTCAGCTTGACATATCACCAAAATGCAGCTGAATGGATTTAACAGTCTGGAACAAATAACAGTATTATGCTCAGTGGATTACATTTACACATGTTCAGGCCACCTGTTTCATAAATCAAAGTTGGCATTAAGATCAAAGTACATACAACAAGTTAATGTGAAGTGTAAGTAAATAAAATGTGTATTTTATACCCCAGCGGATTAATTTTGTGTTGACTAGGTGAGGGGGTAGTGTGACGGAAAATATGAAAATATTACTGGCGTCGAAATTGGTTCTTTTACACCATCAGACCGCTTCTCTGTATCTCCTCAGAGGACAAAGATATTGTTGCTGATTTCACCTCATGCTTCAGATGGAGCGACAGCAATGTGATGACTTCTACAAAGCTGTTGAAGACGGCTTTGGTTATTACACATTCTTGATTAGCATCAAACACGGTTTTGACAATTGTGCTTTCTCTTTGCTTTGCTGAGGTTTGCAACTAGTGAGCGTTTCTTTGCTCAACCGTATTTTAATAGTTTAAATGTATTGATAAATGTGCGTGTGTATGTGTTTTTGGTTGTGGGGGATGGAGGAGAGGGTTATCAGACCATTATTCAAACTCTGTTATGAATATGTATTTTGGGTTGCACCTATATGTAGAAAAAGCACTTTATAGATTATGTTTGATTTGATTTAAAGAAGCACTGCACATTTTCTGTGGGTTCTAAACATATAAAAACAGTCACAAAAAGACACCTAAGCATGCACATGTGATGCAACTATTCTGTCTATAAAGCCTTCTGAAAAAAACATCAACAATTCATCATTTGCAAAATATGACCTTCAAATAAATTAACTGGAGTAGTGGCACCTTACAATAACAGCATTGTAAGCTAGCTGAAATTAACTCATTTTCTGGTGTTATAATGCACAGAAAAAGGGAAATGAATTCTGTATGTGTTCATGTTTCACATAAAGATTGTGAGCAATGGGCGGAATTCCAAACAATAGTGCAGTTTTCCTTTATCAGCCATTCTGCATATTGAGTTGACAGCTTGGGCTTTTTGCTCGATGGCTAGCGCTTTCTACTCTCATTCTGCTGACCATGGTTCGAGCCTGGGCAGAATGCAGGACTGATTGGATGAGGCAGGTTACATAAACAAGAAGCAATCTGAACAGCAGACCCCAGTATAGCCTTACTTAATGCTCAATTGTTGTTTAGAGTAATTAAAAAAACATTCAGCACTTCTCTGTGTTGCTATCTCTGCTGTTATTTTCCTAATTTTTAATAATTACATTGCTATGCTATGAGATGAATGAGACTGAGATAATTAGATGAATAGATGTGATGAAAAATATCCAAATGGTTCAGATGTATTTACTAAAAGTTATTTGTACCAAGAGCAGCAAATGACAGCTATGCCATCTGACTCATTAGCCAGTGCTTACATGATGAGTTTTCCGAATGGAATATTTCCAAATGACTTTTCCCAAAACAATGGTACGTATATATGGATAAGAATATTCCAATCTCCTGTCTACATGCGTTGCTATAATCAAACACTAGAATGGAATAGTCAATGGGGCATGCGCACTAAAGTGTAAACGTCAACATCACGTGATACGGCTTCACCGAGTTTTCCATTCACTTGTTGGAATAACTTCGTATTGCGAGTTTTTCATTCATCCAGTCTTGAAATTTAGCTTGGATCAAAAACAAACTTTCCCCAGCAGTCCAGTGCCGATTGCTCGCCTTCATTTTTAAAACCGAAGAACTCCTTGATCTGCTTGTTATGTCATATCTGAGCATGCACTGAAAGAATGCACCCGGGATAAATCTAAACAGGAAAAGATAAAATTCAATTTTGCTAATATGTTATAACTAAACTCAGGACATGTTTTATATAGATATATATTTTTTTTAAAGAAAAACTGGACTTGTGAATAAAGTATATAAGTGTTTAGATTATGTTACACATATGGCGGTAAAGCACATGAAAGCTGCTTGCCAACTACCAATAAACAACAGAAGAAGAAAAACATGATGAAAAAGAACACACCCTGACAATCCGATACCTTAATCGGATTGGGGAAAGGAATATTCCACCTCTGTGAATCCGAATATACATATGTTCATTTGGAATGAGGTGTATACAAAGGTTAAATTCTTTCCGGCTGAGCAAATAAACCAAATGCAATTGGAATATTTGGGTCCATGTATACGTGGCTACTGTTTGCATGTTTGATTACGTCAGCACACTTTGGCGCCATGTTGAATCTTATGAGACAAGTCGTCTTGCACGTGTACATCTACAAACTACAGCAGAGAATCAGCACACAAGCAAATTGTCCACACATATTGTGAGGGTTACAAAACATTTTTAGAGCTCTTTCAAAAATTAAAGCATACATGAATGAGAGAATAAGTTCATCAAACTAGACAAGGCAAATTAGCCATTTGCCTCCCACCCACACACTTGTCATATTTCTGCTATGTGGGAAACCTTTTTGTATTTTTCTCAACAATGACACATCGCTTGAACCAGATGACAAATTTTATATTGTGCAGTCGAGGTGTGGACCTGAGTCATGCGACCTGGACTCGAGTCACAATTTTGATGACTTTGGACTTGATTTATATCATCAAACATGAACCTGAAATTGGACTTTGATATCTGTAACTTGGGACTTCACTTGTAATTTGGTCTGATGACTTGAAAATGCGGTCGAGTGGTTAGCGCGCAGACCTCACAGCTAGGAGGACCAGGGTTCAATTCCACCCTCGGTCATCTCTGTGTGGAGTTTGCATGTTCTCCCCGTGCATGCGTGGGTTTTCTCCGGGTACTCCGGTTTCCTCCCACATTCCAAAAACATGCTAGGTTAATTGGTGACTCCAAATTGTCCATAGGTATGAATGTGAGTGTGAATGGTTGTTTGTCTATATGTGCCCTGTGATTGGCTGGCGACCAGTCCAGGGTGTACCCCGTCTTATGACTTGTAAGGAATTGAACATTTCAAGCCTATAACTTCTGACTTGACTCAACCTTTGTGTGACGCCTTGTGTGACTTGAACTTGTGTTTTTCCAGGGTGAAGATTGATTGATTATTTTCAGTCACTTTTTAAAACAAGAATTTCATACCTAATGTTCAGGATCAAATACATAACCTGTAGTTTCACACCAACCACAAACATTTTGTAGCCATCAACAAGCTTCTGTCATTCTGGTTTGATATCTGATGTAGGTTGGTTTACCCAGCTTGTCTTCTTGGGAGGCATCTTGTAGTCTGGGAAATGCCGGGCCTATAGGCACAATTATGCACACACTTTGACACATTCTGCCTGCATTGTTTGCAAATAGGTGCTGCAGTGTTCACTACTAGCTCACGCAAGTTGCAAGAAGATTATGAGATTTTAAACATCTCAAATGTGTCTTTAGTTTATGACTAATTTACTCATCAGCAAAATTGCTTACAAAAAATGGACAGTGGACAGAGACACTGGTGGTCCAGCATTGTCCCGTTCATGACAGGCTTAACCCATTTAGTTTCATCTGAAAGAGGTTGTTTGGGTCTTATGTGAGACCTTGGTGAAATGTTAACACAGTCAGTTGTTTGAACTGATGATCGGGGAATATGCAGTTGTTTAAAAATGGCTTTCCCTATGAGTTCGCCATTGGTTTTATCCAAAAAAATAAATTGCGGCTCCCAAAAAGATCATCAATCATGATCACTAACAAGAAGTTAATAGGTTCTTGGCATGTCAAGTTAAAATGCAAGTAAGCATCGGTTAAGTGCTATCTAAACTAATGAACCAGTTCAACTTGTAAAACCCTATTTGCACAGCATTTAGGGGAGTCTACTTGTTAATGAGAAGGGATACAGCTGCTTTTTATGTTTCAGACAACAATAGGACTCAGTGATGTTTTGTTTGCAAACAAAACAACTCTTGGAGTCAAGTCTTTGAAGTGAACAATTGGAGGAGGAGCCACAGCTGTATTATATATTTTTTTTTTTTTTCCTGTGGTTGGCCATGTGTCTATTCCTAAATCTCATACCTCACCTAGTTTATGATTCACTCATAGTATAGTTATTATAGTTACTAAATTTAGTCATGTTATTAGCTTGATGACACTCAAGTTATAAAGGCATACTTTTGTTGCCTTGATATCAGTGTTTGTCCAGTCGGGCATATCTAAACAGGCAGGCCTGTGAGGATTCTGAGTCTCATTAGTGTGCTTTGCATCTTGTATTATTGTGCTTGTAATCAGAGTTTAATGGGGCACTGGGAGCTCAGCACTTTATTCCTTTTACAGTCGACCGGTACTGGCAGAGGACTAGGAAAAATCTGTTACCCAGCTTTCTCTTGGAATTAACTAACAGAAAATGATAACGCCACTATATATAAAAAAACAAAAACAAAAAAAACACACTTTTCACACCACTGTACATGGACATTTCTTATACATTTATGGGGGACTGGAGAAGATCATTGACCCATGATTGATTTGCTGAATTTGATTGTGTTTCTCAGCGTCTTTATCAAAGTGCCAGCACTAGCAACTTTCTTTTGTGGCCTATTTTGCAGCCATGATCAATATGAAAAGCAGAGACTTGTTGCATAAATGTGTTAGTTAATCTTAATCTTAATCTTAGTTAGCATATAACTGCAGAGTCAAGCACCGATGACATCTGTGGTGACTTCTCAGAGACAGCTCAAAACATAATTATTGGACTGATTAGGATGAGCAAATCAAGTGCTCCTTTTCTCCTACATGTGACATGCTGTAAACACATGTTGTAAATAAACATGGTGTTGATCATGTAGGACCTCCGCACTTCCTCACACATCTCAAGCGCTCCTAGCACCAAATGTCCCACGATGAGAGTAAAAAAAACATAGACCCTCAACACTTCCAAATCCAGCCACCTGAAATGCCAGCATTGCCATGATGCCCCCCCCCAAAAGCCTTAAGGTAGAAATAACCTTAAGTGATCATTTATTCCTTTAATTCAGAATTTGTATATATTTCTATGCATTTTCTGCATGGAAAATTATTATTGTAAAACTATAATGGGCTAAAATGTTTGGCTTTCTAATTAATTACAGAGTAATTAGAGTTACATTATTTCTTACAGGAAAAGTTTTGGTTAGACTTGGAACTTCTGGGACGAATTAAGACATAGACATAGACATAGACTTTCTTTATTGTCATTGCACAATAACACAGCAGTGAAATTGCCAACGAAATGTCGTTGCCTGGCTCCCATGTAATAATAAATAATAAATAATAAATAATAAATAATAAATAATAAATAATTTGGAGAATGAATAGATTACATTAAATATGAACAACAATGTACAGCGTAAAAGTAATTTGTACAAATAATTTAATTAATTACACTATCTAAGGTTCCACTGTACATTCAACATTGTCGTTACTTTGAGGGGGTGCAAAAAAATTGTTTTTGAAAAGAGTACATGTGTACAACATGTCTGGAACGCGTTAATTTTAGTGGAGTCGACGGTTTCACATAACCACTCTTTTTTTTTCACATCCATTTCCTTCACTTTTGTTCCCGTCCTTCTTTGCAATCAGATGTTATGTAGGCTACACAAGATGACAGACAGAAGGAAACATTAAACCTTCTCTTCCTATAACAAGGTTGCCAAATGTAGTGAAATGATTGGATGGGATACATAAAGTGGAAGGAATAGAATGGATGAAAAGCAGTGGGGAAAGAGACTGAGGGATGAGGACGGAAATAATGACAAATGCAGTGATGGACCATGTGGAAACCACCCCCATAATGCATGCATGAAGCAGATGCACATACGCGCACACACACGCGCACACACAGAAAAGCATTAAGAAGCATGACATAACCTGTGAATAATGGTGAGTCTCGGATTAATGCAACGTGTCACACCTAAATACAGAACACATGATAATGATTCCCAGAGGTTGATGCCAAGTGGTGATTCAGCCGCTTTATGATTGATTGGTGTGACTATCTCTTGAAAAATGTCCTATGGATTAGTTGAAACTGTGTATGATACTGTACATGTGTCGGCACTGGATCAAACAAAACGTTTTCCTTTATTAGCCAAATTACTTTGTGTAACTACTTGAATGTAATTGGTTATTCTTCCACAACTTTTTCAATATGGGCCATGGTAATTGATTTTGGTTGATTCATAATTTCATCAAAATATTTTTTTGCTTTTGAACAGGCTGTTATGTGTTATGATAACAGACACATGAATAAATGGGCTGTTTTCTACAATACATCTTGACAGCTGGCTTCACTTTGTTCTTTGTATTTGACTCCAAAACATTTGGCTGGCAACATTACTTCCAACTGGAAAGACTTAAAACACAACAGATGATTACAGATGGCTTTATTGTAATATTTGCATTCTTCATTGACAAAAAGCATTGGTAAAGTGACATAAAAATGTACTTTATGTCTCAGAATATAAATGAGACTTCATTTAAATAACCCAGGAGATGGTAATTGTCTAGTTAGTCCCAAAGTTGTGGAATTCACAGTACCATTTGGGAAGTTTTGAAGCCTAAGACCAAAATACATAGAGTAGCTTGAGTAATCCACTTGTGTGTGTGTGTGTGTGTGCACATGCAGATATACATAAATCCGATATATATCCAATCTACTTCAGTTTGAAAGGTCAGGTTGCATATATCCGACCAATATGTAATCCAAAGTAATCAAAGTCTTGTCATCTGAAAATGATTTCAGATGTATCAGTGTCAAGCATGGGATGTCATGCTGTTGTGCATGCACACCACTTCCCGGACATTTCGCCACACAGCTAGGAGACCCGAGTTCCATTCCAACCTCGGGCATCACTGTGTAGAGTTTGCATGTTCTCCCCATGCATGTTTTCTCCAGGGACTCCGGTTTCCTCCCACATTCCAAAGACATGTTAGTTTCATTGCTGACTCCAAATTGTCCATAGGTATGAATGTGAGTGTAAATGGTTGTTTGTCTATATGTGCCCTGTGATTGGCTGGCGACCAGTCCAGGGTGTACCCTGCCTCTCGCCCGAAGACAGCTGGGATAGGCTCCAACACGAAAATGAATGAATTAACCAGTCCATCCATTTATTTTCTGTGCCGCTTATCCTCACTAGGGTCTCGGGTATGCTGGAATGGGGTACACCCTGGACTGGTCACCAGCCAATCACAGTCACATTAACATCATACCTCGCATCGTGAACACTATTACCTATTTTGAGATGTGCGAATAATGGTTTCCTTGGCTTGTGGGTTTTTTATTGTTATTAGATGGCATGTGTGGTTGTTTTTTGACAATGTCTGTGAATCACAGTACAGAAATGTATAGTATAATAGACAATTATTTAATGAACAAAAGATTAGGCAATTGTCTTGCATCATAACAATAATCTCTGAAGCTGCAATAACAATTATTAAACAGTTTTGAGTGGCATGGAATTTGTGTATTTTTGATTGTATGTAGATAGTAGTAGATAAGTATGACAATGCCTTTGACACTCATTGACATTCAATCAGTCATTTTATACATTAAAAATGAGAAAACAAAAATATGTTACATACATGCAGTACATGCCCTACAAGTGCATTTGTAGTGTGCCGTGCATACATGGGCTTTAGTATAGGAAAAATCAGAATTGGTATAATACTGTCAGTGAGTGAGTAAGCTGCCAAAATAGACTTTTTGGTTGTAAATGCTTTCTGGTTTGTGCTGCAGCATCAATAGAGTACCTTTGTGGTATACCAGCTTTATTTGACAATGCACGCATTGGAACAAATTGTAGTTTGAAGTGTGAAGTGATCCTCCATCTTCTCCTTTGGACCTTTTCTTTTCTTTGCCCTTCGTCGCTGTTTTTCTTGAGCCATCTCTCTCCATCACCACTCTTCACTGTTCCCCACCACACAGACCCCCCCAACACATCTCTGCTCTCATGTGCACTCTATTGCAGCAGTCGTACCAGGCTTTTTTATGTTCCAGGCATGCAATCTGAATTTTAATAATTGTTTATTAGTTACACCCAATAAACAAATCATCATAGCAACATAAGATATTTCAGTTTTTTCTAATCTAATTAATAGATTTAATCAAATTGTTGCAGCTGATATCTTTTTATTCAAAACACTGCACAAAAAGATAACGGTATTTCATTATTTATGATAAACTTATTGATTATTCTGCTATTTTTGCTGTAACTTGGATTTACTCTAGCCAACCAACTGCATATGACACCAACACAGATGAACAGAATATAGCACCATCTGTCACTTATATGCATATGGGTCATTGTCATAGCACACAAAATTATGCAACTACAGTTTCCCGCTCCCTTGCAACCAACCCAAAGCAAAAGTCAACATTCATTCATTCATTTTCTGCCGCTTTTCCTCACGAGGGTCGCAGACAAAAGTCAACAGTCAAATTATAATAAATGAGGATAATTTTTTTTCCCTTTGGGTTTTTCTCTCTGAGCGACTTACTAATTAGATTATGGCCAGAGGTGCGGGTTGGTATTTGACCCTTACCAGAACCCTTCAAATTTAAACCTGCAGTCTTTTTTTTTTTTTTTTTCACATAGAAGATTTTAGAACACACACACACACACACACACACAAATAAACATACGTTTCTCTGTTTACTGAGCTGTTTCAATAATTCAGATGACATACTTACTGCTTGCCTGGCAGCCTGTTCAATTTATGGGCTCAGTCAACAGTCATACACGATCACACTCATAAACATCATGTAGTATTTGCTACGCTAAGCAGTTTGACATCCAAGAGTGAAGCCACTGAGATTGCAATCCCTCAGGATTTCATTTGTGTGTCATCTGTACGTGCATGTGTATGTGCTACACTGTAGATGGGTAGCTACGTATCATTTATACCGCTTAGGAAACCCTTCTCATCCTATATCCTGTGTAGTGAAGTTTAGGAATCGCCCACTTCATCAGATAAGCAGCTTGGTGAATAAGGTGGGGACACCCTACTTGGCCCAAATGTGTCACCATGAAGAAATAAGCCACAGCTATGGAGTGGATAATTCTATTCCACAGTCATGTTCCATCACTTCTTCCACCATATAAATTTGAGGTATTTTGAAGACAAGGCACATATTAAAATTGCTTAAATGATACTTACTGTAGTAATTGTATTAGAAATCCTAACAAATATGTTCGAAAGATAGATAATATGTGCCAAAAGTAGGCCAGGCTTGTGGAGTCATTCTGTCACCAGACATGGGGTGTAAAAAAAGGGATGGGGTACAACCTGTACTGGTCGCCGGTCAATAACAGGGGCATATAGACAAGTAACCAGAGTTAAACAGAACTCCTTATAGAACACATGTGTCAACAGAGGGCCGATGCACTGCAGGTTTTCTTTGCAACCAGTTTCTCCAGCAGGTGATTTTATTGACGAGCTCCTACCCTCAAACCAAAGGAGGGTTAATCATTAAAATCACCTGCTTTAGTGATTGGCTGGAAAGAAATCCTGTAGTCTCAGCCCTCCATGGCATGAGTTTGACACCCCTGCTAAGGTGGTATTGACTGTGTCATCTAAGAAAAATAACCATAAATTGAAAATATTCATTAATTCATTCATTTCCTACCGCTTTTCCTCACGAGGGTCGTGGGGGTGCTGGAGCCTATCCCAGCTGGAGCCTGCTTTTTTACCGATTTATATTCACGTGTTACATGGTCTTTTTGTTAGGTAAAACTTTATCTTATCAGTATTTTTTTTGTTGTTGATATTCTGTCATATCCTTGTAAAATGTTAGCATTTTGGTCAACTGCAATTTGTGAAGCGCGGGTATTCTGGAGCCTATACCAGCTGTCTTCAAGCGAGAGGCGGGGTACACCCTGGACTGGTCAATCACAGGGCACATATAGACAAACAACCATTCACACTCACATTCATACCTATGGACAATTTGGAGTCGCCAATTAACCTAGCATGTTTTTGGAATGTGGAAGGAGAAAACCCACGCATGCACGGGGAGAACATGCAAACTCTACACAGAAATGGCCGAGGATGGAATTGAACCCTGGTCTCCTAGCTGTGAGGTCTGCGCAAATTGAAAATATATAACACAATATTTTCAGAAATTTGAAAGCCATCTAGACAGGAGATAACACCACTCTAGTCTCCTTTACACTCATATGACCCAATATTGCAAATATAATTATAAAACATAAGCCATTTAAGACATAAATAAAACATGCTTGTGTGTATCGCAGTAAATCCTACTGAAAGCCTGTGGAATACGGTAGGAACAGCTACTTGTTTACTAGGCGTATCGTGACAGAAACAAATGTCACGGCATTTCTTAAGCGTATTGAAAAGAGGCCGTGCTGTAATCATTGGAAAGATGGAAAAAATACATTTAATGTCGCTGTTCACAATGTTCTGATTTGTTCAAACTGAAGTATGATGACCGATTATATCATAGTGACATTTTCAGCTGGCATACACCACATCTCTTTGAAAGAAACGGATATGTCGACAATGCTCATGCTGTTCTCAGATTCTTTAAGCGGACTTCCTGAGGTTAGGCAACTTGGACACACATGGTGTTATATAAGATGCCAGATGTTAAATAATTGAACTTTGTTTTTTTTTTTTGTTGATAGAAAGATGCCTTTCATCTTAGGATCCCTTTGTCATCAGAAAATAAGTTCTGGCATTTCACCCCATGTTTTTTTATCCTATAAAAAGGATATGTGAACTCTTCAGTTCACACTCAAACATGAATAAATTAAACCTCACATCAGGGATGCAGGCTCATTAGCCTGCACCAGTTAACTTTTATGCTGGGGAAGTGTCATAAAACTACAAAAAAAAGTCACTAACAGTACAGCATATAAAAGAAATGCAAAATACCCTGTGTTGCTCTTCCAAGGTCATTGCACCATCATTCAGAGAAATTGCTGGCTTATATTGTCAGCGACTAACAACAATAATACTAATTGAGCATAATCGGTATTATGTAATCAGTGTAATGAACCGGTAATTAAATAAATGTCACACGCCTGTCTGTCAACATCTGTGCACATTTCAATGTATCTAGATGCTTACCGGCATGTAGATCTACATGAGGATTAGCAACATACATTGCAACATCTCGTTATTGTTCATCTGACCATTACGACACTGCTTTCAATAAAACTTTGTGCATAGGTGGTGTGTAACAAGAAACCGTTACATTTTGGTGCACAAGTAACAGTTACAAAATAAAAATCAGATGAATTTTCTTGTCGTCATTTGCTCCTTATTGGAATCGTACATCCAGCTAGTCATGTTGATGACTTGAACTGCAATGGTTCGATTGTCCACTTGACATCTCGTTTGCATGTTCTCCCCGTGCATGCATTGGTTTTCTCCGGATACTCCGGTTTCCTCCCACATTCCAAAAACATGCTAGTTTAATTGGCGACTCCAAATTGTCCATAGGTATGAATGTGAGTGTGAATGGTTGTTTGTCTATATGTGCCCTGTGATTGGCTGGCGACCAGTCCAGGGTGTACCCCGCCTCGCGCTTGAAGACAGCTGGTATAGGCTCCAGCATACCCGCGCTTGACAAATTGCAGTTTACCAAAATGCTTACATTTTACAAAGATATGACAGAATATCAACAACAAAAAAATACTGATAAGATAATGGTTTACCGAACAAAAAGACCATGTAATACGTGAATATAAATTGGTAAAAAAGCAGAACAAAAAGGTGTTCACAACAGAAGACTTCTCCAAGGGAGAAGTAACAACAAAGTGAAGCCACATACCAAAAAATAGAAAGTGCAGTTATCCCTTTATTGCGGTTACTTGGTTCCGAATCCAACCACAATAAGTGAATTTCAATGAAGCAGGAATGAATAATATTAATAAATAACATTGTTTCATAGAGCATGCAAATCCTGTTGTGACTTTCTAAAGACCATTATTTTTACCATTATTAAAGCACTGTAGACATAAAATAACACCCCTAGGGTCACCATTATTATTATTTATTTACAACACATTGCTCAACTGTAACGTGCTGGTTACAGGATCACTGCAGGGTCACAAGAGACGGCCACCGCTTTAAACATAGCCTGTTGCTGAGTTAATTAGTTATCCTACAATGTATTATTATTTATTCTAAACTTAAGAAGAGGCGTCAACGTGGGGGAAAAAGGACAGGAATGGGAGGAGAACATTTTTCACTCTCTTACATGCCATGGCTGACTCCATGCAGTATGAAGGTAATCTAGGTAATGTCATCAGTGCCTCATCAATGTAACATTACATGTGACCTGAATACTACATATAACTGTAACTTGGCATTCAATATTTTCTACCGCTTATCCTCACGAGGGTCGCGGGGGTGCTGGAGCCTATCCCAGCTGTCTTCGGGCGAGAGGCGGGGTGCACCCTGGACTGGTCGCCAGCCAATCACAGGGCACATATAGACAAACAACCATTCACACTCACATTCATACCTATGGACAATTTGGAGTCACCAATTAACCTAGCATGTTTTTGGAATGTGGGACAAAACCGGAGTACCCGGAGAAAACCCACACATGCACGGGGAGAACATGCAAACTCCACACAGAGATGGCCGAGGGTCTCCTAGCTGTGAGGTCTGCGTGCTAACCACTCGACCGCTGTTCAAAATTCAATATTTTTTTTACAAATAATAGTCCATAGTTAACTAATTAGTTTTGTAAAAATCATGCAAGAATGAAGGTCGAACTAACAAAGCTAAGCTAAGACAAAGTAAAAGGAGTGAACAAAAGACAGTCTGGTGTCCAAGTGTGCCTAAGTATTGATGAGCAAGTGTCAACAGGTGTGCAGCAGGTGGCTCGGCCCCAGTGACTCCCCCCCAAAAAGGAAAGAGGACTTCAACAGAAACAAAAAAAACAACAGGAAGATCAACACAGCAGCATCCAGACAAAAACATAAAATTGAGGTTATACGCGAATCCATTCAGATTTTAGTATTTGATCTGTAAATAAATATATTTCTTGTTGGTAAGCACAGACGTAAGATGTTTCTCCGTCGGTCAACAGGGAGGTAGTTTGGTTCGCTCCCTTTTCCAAATACTCTCCTCATCCTGAGTGTCAAGGCTTCATTTTTATGGAGGACACTTGTTGTTATAGTGAATACTGCATCCTCCTCTTTGATTGAGTGCTGCTGACACCCAGTAAATACATGAAATACATTCATTATGCTTTTTCCTAAGTTGACAGAAATTGTTGAAGTGGCCTTAAATGTTTCAAGTAATTAGTAATTTCAGGTAATTAGGACGGTGTCAGTGAAACTGGTCAACAATATTACAATATTGTTGGCTTGTGTTATGATTACACATATTATTTTTCCTTTGTTTCTATCTTAGCATTATTTGGTGAGTTTGCAGCCATGTTGTTCCGTCATGTTTTCATTCCTTCTTGTTTTTTTTCATGTAAAGCTGCTGATTTCCCAAGGCCATTTTGGAGAACAATCACTCCTCTGTGGTTCTCTTTGTGATTTCTTCCCATATTTCTTCCATTTTGTACTGACTGTAAAACTGACTGTACAGTATATTGTAATTTTCATATAATGGAATTAAAGGATGTGCTTTTCCACAACAACAATAGAATGTAAAAAAAAAAAAAAATCAAAGAATACAATTCGAACAGCAGGGAAGGCAGCAGTGGTGTTCAAGATCATGCTGTGAATGATGATGATGGCTGTGTTTGCATGAAAGATGAGGTAGAGTACAAGTCCATCAGACATTTTGATGAGTCTGTCGGTATCTTTGAGACAGGGGTATGACCATTTCTGAGCCTAGTGATATCATAAGATGTAAATTAATAAGATTACGACCATCACAAACTTTGGGTCATGCTGAAGATTTTTTTTCTCATTTACAGTATGCCTTTATCTCTAACCATTTTCAAGCTACAACCTTTTGAAATACTAATATCGAAAGTGAATATTTTCTTGAAAAGAGCAAAAAAGAGTTTATTCAGATGTACAATTTGCTCCATGTACTAAGTACGCTGGAAATTACACTGAAAAAAATTAAAATTGTTAATTGTCTGTGAACACACCCCTTCATTGCTTTAGTAAATGCTTTAAGTGTGATTCAAATGTTCTACTGCTATTAAAGAGACTTGTGTTAGATAAGTAGATTTTTAGACTGGTGTGGTATCTTTTAACTTGATTGACATATTCAGTTCATTTGTAGCTCTTAATACATACAAATATATATCATGTTCTTTCATCTTTCTGTTTATGAATCCATCCATTTTCTATGCCACATATCCTCACTAGGGTCACAGGGGTATGCTGGAGCCTATCCCAGCTGACTTTGGGCAGGAGGCGGGGTACACAATGGACTGGTCGCCAGCCAATGACAGGGCACATATAGACAAACAACCATTCACACTCACATTCACACCTATGGACAATTTGGAGTCGCCAATTAACCTAGCATGTTTTTGGAATGTGGGAGAAAACCCACACATGCACGGGGAGAACATGCAAACCCCACACACATGCCCAAGCTGAGAATCGAACCCAGGTCTTCTCAATCTCCTGACTGTGTGGCCAACATGCTAACCACACCGTGCGGACTCTGTTCATTAAATACAGTAGAAATGGTCATATTTCAGACATATGTAGTTGTTAATCGTGATTAGTCATGATCAATTAGTTAAAAACTGATAAATCTGATTAAAATTGTTAATCATTTGACAGCCCTAATTATATCGGCCTTCTGGCCACACGCACTCACATTGCACAACTAGAGTTGCACAACGCTCACAGACAACCCATGGAAAAATACTGTAAGACAACAAGTGATGCACTGTTCTCTCTTAAGTTTTTAACTTTTTAGAGGGGCGGATCGACTGTTATATAGACTCAGTGTACTTTCACTCTGGGATCTTGGTGTGTGGTTTTGATTCTTCAGTATAAAAACAACGTATCAGACATCAAGCTGTAAGCAACACGAGAAAACCTTGCATGGTTTTATTAAGATGTACTCCAAACCTCTAAGTTTTTCTTTTTTTTCTACTCTAGGGAAACAACTGAAGAATTTCACCAGTACCCTCATCAATACCAATCTACGGTAACATGTGAATCCTGAAGTAGACTGACATCAGTTTTCACATCTCTCAAGGTAAGGATGCTCCACAGCTCTCAACACCTTTCTTTCCTCAACTCTGTCATGTTTTATGAATGCTTACACATTTTCAGTCCAAACCCACATAAATATACCCTGCACCGCTATGTTCACTTCAAGTTTTCTGAAAATGTTATTATTAAAATCATGCTATTGTCAGAAGACACATTTTCGGGGCACTTTAAAGCTTACAGGTGTCGTAGATTGCTACTGCAAATTCAGCTGTCTGATGAAAATACACTTGGTGTCTGATGCTTTCTCCATGCAATCAAGTGATCCTTATAAGAAAAAAAACATGCACCGCACCTCAGCATGCAACCATTAAAAGATATATTATATGCCGCAATTTTAGTTTCATGAAGAATGGAGGCAAGCCTGCAATGTTCTTTCAATTAGCATGGAAATGAGTATGACCCCTTTTGGCTGTTATATCTCAGTGGGGATATACCATTGTGACTGAGGTGGCCCAATTTGGCTTTGACGCTGAAACGCAGCCATTTAATCAGGCTAGGCTATGGAAATGAAGCTGACCCATTCTGGCAATTTCAATCAATATAGTCTATGAATATTTTGTTTGTTCTTGAAATTAATATATCTCATATGCAGTATGTGTACTATTTTTCCAAGATGGATTAAATTGTCTTATCAACAATAGATTATTTTCTGAATCTACCTCCTTTAAATTCATTCATTCATTCATTTTCTAGCGCTTTTTCCTCACGAGGGTCGCGGGGGGTGCTGGAGCCTATCCCAGCTGTCTTCGGGCGAGAGGCGGGGTACACCCTGGACTGGTCGCCAGCCAATCACAGGGCACATATAGACAAACAACCATTCACACTCACATTCATACCTATGGACAATTTGGAATCGCCAATTAACCTAGCATGTTTTTGGAATGTGGGAGGAAAACGGAGTACCCGGAGAAAACCCACGCATGCACAGGGAGAACATGCAAACTCCACATAGAGATGGCCGAGGGTGGAATTGAACCCTGGTCTCTCCTTTAAATTGTGTTACAGATTTGCTCAGCTTTCTTCTTCCAAATTTCCCTTTCCTTTTTACTCTCTTGAGCTGGTTGAGCGATACAACCTTGGTACATCCCTCTGGGACATTCTAGACTGCTGAACTCAGCTTGAAAAAGGAAGCAGAAAGCAGGTTGAGGAAGACAAGACATTGGGCGTGGGAAAGGAGCCAGTCAAGGAGTCTGCATTTGTGAAACATATGTAATTTTCTTTTATAGCATTTACCCTCAAGGAAAATGACTTCTTGAATGTAAGTGAAGAGAGATAAAACACACTTTTTTGCATTTGTGAAAAAGTGGGAGTGTGCGAGCTGTATGGGATGTAGATTCATGCCTCAAGCGGTCTAATATCCTCTCTGGCCATAAGTAATACACTTCATATGCAAAGTGTAGGGTCTCAAAGCCAATAACGTCATGCTTGTCGCAATTAACATGTTAGAAAACAGACCTAATCAGTCCTCCATCTTTATTTCCTCAGACACACTGATGTATTTTGAGAGCTGTGGAGAGGACATACCAGGCTTTCCAGTGATCATAAAAATGTGGCATAATATTGGCACAATAATTTGAACAGCCCTTGTCTTCACTAACCACTGCTCTCATGCTGCATCTAACAGTTCAGCTAACCTTATTTCTGACCCTGGAAGCAATCAGTAGCAAAACGGGTTAACCCTGTTGACATATTCATCTTTGTAATCTATGTGATATCAATATGTCATGATGACAGATCTTTTTTTTTTAATAATCCAGTAACCTGAAGACAAGGCAAGTTTTTTCATAGAGAACAATTTGTACACAAGGGCTGCACGGCGGTCGAGTGGTTAGCGCAGAGGCCTCACAGCTAGGAGACCCGAGTTCAATTTCACCCTCGGCCATCTCTGTATGGAGTTTGCATGTTCTCCCTGTGCATGCATGGATTATGTCCGGGTATTCCAGTTTCCTCTACAAACATGCTAGGTTAATTGGCGACCCCAAATTGTCCATAGGTATGAATGTGAGTGTGAATGGTTGTTTGTCTATTTGTGCCCTGTGATTGGCTATCGACCAGTCCAGGGTGTACCCCGCCTCTCGCCCGAAGTCACCTGGGATAGGCTCCAGCACCCCCCACGGCTCTTGTGAGGATAAGCGGTAGAAAATGAAATAATGAATTAATTTTTACAAAAGGTAAATTCAAAGTGCAGAATAGAATCGTTTCATAAAATCACTCCTTAAAACTTAGAAATTCTAAACTCATTACATTAAGTTCCATGAAATCATTCCATATAACATAAAAGTTAAAAACAATTAAAAGTGATGATTGTAAATAAATAAAAGTGTTTTCAAATGGATTTCAACATTACCAAAGTGGAGTATATTGTCTCAAATCGTCTGGTATTTGGTCTTGACTCTAGGGCAGGGGTCGGGAACCTTTTTGGCTTCGAGAGCCATGAAGGCCAGATATTTTAAAATGTGTATCTGTGAGAGCCATATACATTTTTTTAAACATTGAATGCAATAAAATGTGTGCATTTTTATGTAAGACCAACAGTTTTAGATATAATGGGCTCTAATTATGTAGACCAGGCACACTACCCCACGCCAATGGGGTGTGGCCAGCACACTTTCGTGAGCAGCGCAGTGTCTAATAATAAATCAAATACTTGCTGCCATTAATGCAACTTCTGCTGCTGCATGGTTTGCACCGTCAGAAGGCTTGGTTCTGCAGCTTTAGCTAGGTGACTATTTGACTAAAGGAGGAAAGTTTACATTTACATCTTAATGACCGAGGTACAATACCGCATTACCCAGTAATAATCGAGTTTTGGTGTTTGACCTGGAAAATATCATCAGGAAAGATAGATATGGTCGGCTGTATTGCATTAGAAAATGGATGGACGGATTAAAATGCATAAGAAAGTTGTTGATTTTTAATATTTTTAACAGTGATTTCTGTGATGTTTACTTTAAAATGTCATTTTTATTGTGGTAAATGCTTGAGAGCCAGATACAGTCATCAAAAGAGCCCTACCTGGCTCCCGAGCCATAGGTTCCCTACCTCTGCTCTAGGGCAACCACAGGAGACCCCCCCTCAAGCTTGTGAGAGCCAGAGATGGTTCATATGGGTCTCGCATGTCAGAGATGTACTTTGGCACTAGACCATGAAAAGACTTGTACACAAGCAGAGCCGTTTTAAATTATATTCTCTGAGGGACAGGAAGCCAGTGCAGAGACCTAAGGACCGGTCTAATATGGTCATATTTCCTGGTTGTAGTCAGGACTTGAACAGCAGCATTCTGAATGTACTGTGGCTGTTTTACTGCTCATTTAGTGAGAAGGCCATGACTGTAGTCTAGCCCGCAGGGGGACAAAGGTATGGATTAGTCTAAGTCTGGCTTAGACACCGGTGTGTTCCCTTGATTTTGGCAATGTTCTTGAGGCTGCTGATGTTGTTGATTTAATGTGGCCGTTTAAGTCTGAGTCCATTACGACCGCCAGGTTTCCAACCTGATGATGTCAATTTCAGTTTTGTCTCAGTTTTGCTGGAAAAAATAGTTTTGCATCGACATACTGATCTGAGATCAGTGATAGAGTAAATCTGAAGGACCATGTTCACCTGCCGTGACACATGGATCTGAGTATCATCTGCAATATGAAGTCACAAAATTCTAAATAATGATTGAATTAGCACAGTATTATTCTATAGCATATAATACAATCACATATTAATATTATTTTATTATTATTTCCCTTTTAATACAACTAATTTATGCACACAATAGAATTGGATGCAATAACTGAACACAAGTGGATCTACAGATAAAGACTCAAGAACAGCTAGCGCGGATGTTTTGGTTCACTTGCTTCATCCTTCCTAACCTGCCAGTCAAACTCTTAAGAGACGATGCTTGTTTGTTTCTCTTGCTTTTTTGTGGGTAATTGTCTTACTTCAGGGAAAAGTGTGAGAAAGATTGTGACACAAACAAGGAGAGATCAAAAAACACACTACGTTTTATGTTTTTAATGAAAAAGAAGTGCTATACTTTTCATGGCTCTGTAGTTCAGTCAGAGGTTGACACATTTCAAGTCAGCGTGCAACTCTTAACCTGACTTTGACTTGGACTTTTTCCATTAGTTTATTTTTTATAATTATAGACTGAACATAAATCACTAAGCGTACTCCTTCTCACTACCTCTTCCTCGTTCTATGAGCAGGGTTCCTACAGATTTGACATTTCAAAATGCTTTTCAAAATTTTCCAAACTCAATAAATTGATATGTATCATTGGAGCTGTAACAATCAATTAATGAATTAATGATACATCAAATATCCAATAAATTCACAACTATTTTGGTATTTGATAACCATTTTTTTCTGTGTTTAAGTCGCAATTTTTTCTTCTGCGTTGAACCATGTGGCTTGTATTGATGCAGCTAAATTATTGCCAAAAATCAACATTTTCCATGATGCTTTCGGAAGTAATGACGTGGAAGCTAATACCATGTTTTGAATTTTTATTGGTCTAACTACAACTAAATACATTACTTTGAACATTTTCCAAATTATTCTAATGAAGACATTAACCTGTGAATCTAAGAGTTCTTGTAAATCCTGTATGGAAGTATGAAGGGAAGTGGGACACGATGTATATATCATTATTTCACTTTAAAACGCATTACATTACATAATGGTGGGGATTAACATCCATCCATCCATCCATGCATCCATTTTCTATGCTGCTTATCCTCACTAGGGTAGCTATACCAGCTGTCTTTGGGGGGAGAGGCGGGGTACATCCTGGACTGGATGCCAGCCAATCACAGGGCACATATAGACAAACAACCATTCACACCCATACCTTGTTGCATGTATTTATTTATTTTTTTACACAATTCATAATACATTCATTCATTCAGTCATTCATTTTCTACCGCTTTTTCCTCACATACTTTACATAATTCACAAAATTTTAAACCGCTGCATAGTAGTCTTAATGCGAATGGTGAAATGTAGATTAACAGTTGCATCTATCTTTCTTTATGTCACAGAGATGCAACTTACACGGCATTAAAACGCTGTAATACACTCGCTAAAACATGCATGGAAAAAAAAAAAAATAGAATCTTCTCCTTGACAGGCCCTTACAGACTACAGCGTATAGTATGATATTGTTTTACAAAGTCATAGCTTACAATGGTGTAAAAAAAAAAAATGCAGTTTCTTTCACTGTTTCTCTGCTGCAGCCGAGTGAGAGAGGCCGGAAGAGCGGCACCTCGCATGGCTGGAAAGACTGCTGGAGGAAAAAGAAACATTAATGGTTTTGAAAATATTGCCATGTCTATTCTCACGAGGGTCGCGGGTTGGGTACACCCTGGGCTGGTCACCAGCCAATCACAGGGCACATATAGACAATTTATAGACAATTATGGACAATTTGGAGTCGCCAATTAACCTAGCATGTTTTTGGAATATGGGAGGAAACCGGAGTACCCGGAGAAAACCCATGCATGCACGGGGAGAACATGCAAACTCCACACAGAGATGCCCAAGGGTAGAATCGAACTCGGGTCTCCTAGCTGCCTGGCCTGCGCCTGTCTTCATTCGATTTTTGTCTAATATTATTTTTCTACAAATTATCTGAGGGACAAAAAAACTTTCCACAATAACTACTGTTTTGAAACAGCTACTCACAAAATATACCCAAACCTCTGACTGCCAGCAACAGAGTTAGAGAGCCTCGACAATAACAATCTTGGCTTGAAATGCCAATCAATGCAAAATATTTTCATTGTAAAACAAGACAATCAATAACCATGAGCATCATCAAGTCATGCTGAACGACCGTTATTAAAGGGGAGTGTCGTTATCTTTTTGCACGTTATTAAAGTTAGAAAGAGATTCGGAGAAGTGGCAGTTTCTCACGTGGCGTGTTGCTTTGTAGACTTAACACGTTCAACCATTGTTTGAATTTTCACACTCACTGGTGTGTCAGGCAGAAACAATTCTACATCCTGTCTCCTGACATCTTTGCGTAGCTAGTAATTAATTATTGTTTATTATAACTCTCACTGTCTCTCTGCACAAGCACTTACAAAACAGTAAAACTTTCATCCATTTTGGGAAAAATTTCAGCATAATCAGGCGTTTTAAGTGCGTGGACAATCTACAAAGAAAATCCTGGGGTCATTCATTTTTATTCCAAGCAGAAACCCAGTTGCCTTCTCTCAACTTTCAGGGATTATTTGTTATCATATGAAGCCCGGATATACTAGTAATAGCCTTATGACAAGCACGAATTGTAGCACTAAAACATAAGAGATAAGAGTGCCCTCCAACCACCTACCCCTGTAATTGTGTCCCTGAGCAAAGAACTATTCTTGATGCAGCCACGTTCTGCTTGATCCCGAGGAATAGCATAACACTGCACAGAGGGCACAGTTGTAGATGCAATAGCCATTTGTGTTACAAGGTCCATCTGACAAACCCATGCCACCTGAACCAAATAATGTTTTAATGTGTTCAAATTATTTCTTTTTGTGCTTTCCAATTTAGCAAATGTTATCCTCCAGTGCCTCATATCCTTTTCAATATTAATACGTTTTGTCATACCTCAGATTGCTGACCTAAAGTTGACTGTTTCTCTACTGCATCCCTTACACAGCACTCTCTTCTGCTATCTCTCCGTCTGCTTGATGCTATCGTTTTTCATTGTCTCCCATCCTGCGATCAGTTACCGATGAGGACCATTCTCTTTCTCTCTGCCTTGTCTCTTTTGAGAAACTTGTTCCGACGTTATAGGGTTTCAACCCGCATGAGGTATATGGATCAGTTTCAGGAAGCCTGTGAGGATTAGATGACAATTAATTGTATTGTTAATTTTATATTGTAAGCAGTGGTCCTAATGTTTAGCATTAAATTGAGTGTTCTATACTGTAAAGTTTACCCAAAATCCCACATCCTTTCTTCAGTATACACATCATGTGTTAGGTTGTATTTATGTGAATATTTCCGGCGAATGGTTTTTATCGGATTCTCAAAGGGGTCTAAAACTGGTTAGGAACTAGACAGCCACAAAGACATACGTGCCTTCCAGGAACAAGGAAGGATAATAACCTTGCTTCAATGCCTGTATTCACCCTGAAGCAATAGCAGCGTCCTCACAGTTTTCCAAGCACTCCTATCTGCGTCACCATTGTCCACTTAGCCCAAACGTGACAGATAGATAACTTTTTGATTTTAACATTCTAATTGGCTTTTTTTCACCTCTAGCTGGCAGGACACAATGACCTTGGATCTGTTTAAAGTGTGGACATAGAAAGTGGCAGTTATGTAAGTCTTTTGAAAAGCTTGTTGTTCATTGCCTCTTCCTGATGAATAGTGACATTCAGACGACTGCAATACTATATCTAATATAGTGACACAAAATATATACAAAAAGAAAATGCATGCACATGAGTCTATCCGCTTCCACTACACGCAAACAAAAACAAGAAGATGAAGAAATTACAATAGTATTACAATAGTTCCAATCGCATCAAATACAGCATAAAACCAACTCTGTAGTAAGGATGAGACGGATAATGCATATTTGCTGAGTATGAGCATGAAACGAGCAGAGCTCATCATTATCCATAATCATAATGAAGAAAAATCCTCATTGGGTTTGTATACTATTCTGTATACTTGTTATGAATTATTATTATTTTTTAATTCTCATAATTTATGTATTGACTCTTGACACAGACAGCGACCGAACCTCCTTAGACAGATTCTGCAGGCTGCAGACAAACAATAAACACAGCAACTTCTGATCAATCCATGTTAATTGCAGACTTAAAACAATGTACAGATTTAAGCCCCACCCATTTCAGGTTAAAGTACGACCAATGTTGGGTTATGTCCTGCCCACTCCCCATTGATGATACACACGTACACTTGATAACATATAAACACAAGCTGCATTTAGCCTAGATGTCATGTAGTCACACACGCACAGTAGTGATCTGTGTTTAACCTACATACTGTGGTGATTAGCCAGTTGCTGTTGAAGTCTCCACACATCAAAAGCAACAAAGCCCAAGCATGGCAGTTTACTTTGTGTCACACTTGTATGATGCCACATACAAATGCTATTATACTCATATTATACTCCCTTGCCATAGCTAATAACACACGGAGAGCTGCTTGATACAAACATTGTCATACAACTAATGGGAACTGAACATTTTGGGGGAACTTTTTCTTCAATAGACTTGCTCAAGAGAACGATTGCAAAGGCTCAAAGATTTGGAACCATTCAGAGTTGGAAACTTTCCAACTCCATTAGATTTTGATTTGTTTGTTCAGTGAACATGAAAATGATTGAATGTTGTTATCCTCTGTACTTTTTTAGCCTTAAAAACCATCAGTGTGTGCAATGGCAGGTTGAAAAAAAAGTATATCCATGGGGTGTGGACTTAATAGCACTTGTGCAATTGTGTGTTACTGTATGTACATAGGTTTTAGGATTGTGTAGTCTAGATTATCATTCATCGGGTTGTTTTAATGTAAACACTATCATGTTATCTTAAATAGCTTATTTACTGTCCTATTGCACAATACGAGTGTAAAAGTGATTATAGGGGTATTGTTACATGTCTGAAGGACTCTAATAATGTCAAAAAATGAACGCCCTGAACAGGTTTTCTTTGCTCTAACTTTGAAAACATTTGATTTATAAAAAAAAAAAAAAAATCATACTTCATGTTTGTGTCTAGCTCCAAGTAACCACGATAGATGAGGGCTGACTGTAAATTGACTCACTTGTATAAAGATGCACAGACTTCTTCAGGCATGATATAAGTCTGCAATTGACATGGATTGGTTCAGAAGTTACAGTATATACATTGTTTATTATTCAGCTATATGTGTACTGTGTATGTGTGTAAGTGATCCCTTAGACTTTATTCTTTAATTATTTTTAATGAGCTGTGCGGAGTTGGTCTCCCTGTGCATGCGGTACTCCGGTTTCCTCCCACATTCCAAAAACATGTTAGGTTAATTGGCGACTCCAAATTGTCCATAGGTATGAATGTGAGTGTGAATGGTTGTTTGTCTACATTCAGTTTTACCACTGACTTTATATCAGCAGCGAGCAAGCAGATGAAAAGAAACAAACATCGTCAGTGACTGATGCACGACCGTGCCCGCTGTCTTGTAAAATGCACCGTGTACTAAAAGATTAAAAGATGCATACATCAACGGATTGAGAGGGGCGTGATATTAAGCTTATGTCAGCATGCAGTATGCTTGATTCCACTCTTGTGCTACTGTGCAAGTGTACCTAATGTTGTATGTGACTGGCCAATCACAGAGCAGGAAGAGTGAATACATAATAAGCATTTTCTTTCAACACGAATACAGATCATGACGAAATGTACTCATTTTATCCCCGTATCCGGCCTTAGGGATACTTGTTTATAACAAATATCCGGCTCATCTCACAACCTACTTTTCAATAATTGCCATGAGCCTTCTTTCTTTTTGCGAGTTTCTTCATCAGTTCAGTTAACTTTCACTGATGCAGCAAAGGCAGTGTCCCAAATACTGTTCACACTGCTGTGTTCTCTTCCCTCACAAATCTGATGTTAGTGATTTAGAATCTGACAAATCCTCAATAGGATTTCAATCAGGTGAGGAACGGATCATTATTTGATCATCTTTGAGGTCCATAAATCCTATGAGAAATCTGTCTGCTCTGGATCATCTGGATCATAGTCACCTGGTAGCTTTACTTCCTTCTTTCTTCTCAAGCGTTTGTATCTTTTTTGTATGTTACTTGTACTCCTGTTGACTATTTCCAAGAAAAGAAAACATTTGACTGACGGTCTAGTGGTCACGTCTCCGCAGTTTAGCTATTTCATCATTCGTTGCATTCATCTGGAATGCATTTTATAATATTGACGTCTGATTTTCTGACAAATAAATGTCCTATTTTACTTGAGGCAGTGAAGCTGCCTCTAAGACTTGTTTAGTTGCATATTCATAAACTAAGGTAGGCTGCACACACGTTATAGTCTGAAATGCATGGAGAAAGTCATCAAAAGGGCATAGCAACACTACAATATTACACATTACTGATATAGAAATACATTAAAATTACAGATTGTGCTTGTTCAGGAACAAACCAAACAAGGATATATTTGTCATTACGCAATCAGTTCCACGCATGTGCGAGATCTACATCACTTCCTTCATTCTGGAATATTTATAACGTCACATACTGTTGTATTTTTTTATTTATGAACCTAAATGCTCAATAACATATACTGTATGCAATATATTGGGTTGTTAACATGCGTCACATACGTAAACTTCATAGTAAACTTCAATAGTATTTAATTTCAAGGGGTACCACCGGAATAGGCTGCATAGAAGATGAATGAATTGGATCTTACTGATTTGTGCTAAGGTTCAGATTCCACACAGTTTAGAAATGGTATGAGTGTTTGTTAGTGTCTGTTAAAAGGTGGTGTCTGTAAATAATAGAAAAGCGTGCTCATGTTCAAATCAGTCTAAATAATTCAAGAAAACCCGCACGCACAAATCCACTATCCCCGTGACACACGGTTTGCATGCCACAATACAACCTGTGGTTGGTTTCTGTCGGCCTGTCATCTTCTCTTGCTCTCGCTTGCTGTATCTCATTTCTTATTGAGGTTTTATGCATGGAATATTACAAGGTTAAGACACCTTTTTTTGGGCAGTCAACATCTCAGTGGGCTGGCTCTGGACCAGCATTTGCCATCTTCTGTTTCAAACCGTTGTTTTTGTATATAAGTACAGCCTGAGCTCATACAGTGAGGGTATGAAAGCTATTTATTATACGTTAATAACAACAGTAGGGACTACAAAAGAAGCCATGGCAAAGGGTCTCTAGAACTACTCAACAATTTAATCTATATGTTAAGTCCTCTGTTGTTCCAAGTGTGTTCTTGTGCTATAAATACTCAAAGACGTTAAGTCAGACAGGCAGGCCTAAAAGACATCATCCTGTTAAGACGATGTCAGATACAGTAAATAAACAAGCTCATTAATAATGCAATTGTTAAAATAATACTGCCTTTGTGCTGTTATAAATGGTAATGGTTGTCTTTATTTATATAGCTGTATTGTTTTTGCTCTTATTTTCCATTAATTAGATCATATTCACATTCTCGTTTGTTAGAATTGTGGTCAAGATCATTGGTCAGGAAAAGTCAATAAAAAAATAAAAAAAGAAGTCATTGCCTTTCATAGCCTTAACGGCTAATTTGTGGACCCCACCAGATGTAACGAAGTTATGTCTCCATTATAGTTCTATAACTCCTTGTAAGTATCGAAGGAAGTGTGGGAGCAGCAAGATTGTTCAAAATAGCAGCTTTGGTGATGTTGGACAATCGTTTAAATCCTCAGAAAAGTCTTTCTTCTTAATAGTGTATAGATCCACTCCATCATGTTTACATACTTTTGAAGATATCAGGCCGGTATATTTGGTGTTAAACCTTCATAATAATCTGACATCTGCAAATTCTTCTGTGGTAACTGAACCACATTGAATCCTATTGAATGTTTGCCCCCTGAAATCAAACCCGGCGGTGATGCGGACCGGCTGCAGGTCATGTGATTGCAAGCCAGCAGTAGGACACTCACTGCAATTCACATAATGAGAGATGACAAATGTTGAGTTGAAATGCGTTCAGCTGTTCAAGATGGCAGTCCATATACACAATGTTTTCTTCTAGTGACACATATGACATTAGGTGAAAACATGTCACAAAGTGTCACATCTCAGCTTAAAATAGAGCACTTGGTATCTTGGAAGGTTGTACTTGTTGACTGCACTGTTTTGTTTTGTTTTTAACATGTCTTTGGAAGACCTAATGCCATATCTTTTCTGAAATCTGCATATAGTATTTATTACTCCCACTCTCTGGTGCATTCATTGTGTGTGACTTTTGAGAAGAGGAGAAGAAATTATGACATCTATGGGATGGAATAGATGAAATGCTCCGTGCCAATGTGAAAAACACAACATAATTGCTTCAGTGTCTACTCTGATATTGAAACAACCACTCATTCTGCAGCGCCATTGCAAAATAGCTGCTACAATGCCAGAAAAATCCTATTATTTTTAGTCTCTTGTCATGTTGCTGTGCCAACATAGATGTTGCAATGCTAGAGAAACTGAGTGGCAAGCACTGAGATGAGGAAATATGCTCAAATATTCCTCTCGCCATCTTTTTTTTTTGTAATTGCGTAGAAGAAGAAAGATGACAATATATTTCCTGCTCACACACTCTTACTTTGTCTGCTGTCAGAGGCATTAGCGCATTACAGCAGAAAATGAGATTGTGGATAGACAAGAGAGGCAGGGATGAATACTTCCACACTCCCTACTGCTTTTTCAAACAGAATATACCCAAACAACACATAAAAAAAATGTGGCATTACAAGATGCCATAACATCACCTGTTTAATACAATTTACTATTCTGCTGATAGATAAAGCTATGTGTGTTTGTGTGCATGTATGTGCATGTGTGTTCTCGGGTTTGTGTGTATATTCTTATGTAAGCATCGAGCCTCCTCATGCCTCCAGGACAATGATGGAAACAGTTTGTCATCCTCCCACCTTTCTGTGTCTTTCTCCTCCTCCCCATTCCACCATTCAGCTATGAAAATCCCTGTTGCATAGTGGGAACACTTCAAGGGCAACCTTGCCGTGGCCTCATTACAGAAAGCAAATTAATTACTGATGTCAAGTGCATGTAGAAAACACTGTACTTATGCCTGAGGCATTGTCACTACCTGTCAGATGTTACACCTGCCAAATCATTGAAAGCATTTGCCATCAGTCTTTCTTCAAGTACAGGTTGGCAGCATTAATTTGTTCCACAAAGTCAGACTCTAACCGAAACAGCAGCTAACCAAATATATATGTAGTCCCATAAGAAATAATATATGTCCATTTCAGTTTTACAAATATAGTTTTACATGCAGAAAACAATTTGAAATGCATTTAAATACAAAGAAATGCATGGAAGGGATAAATGAAGATTCAATGTAAGGATGTGATTCTTGATGTGACTTTTGCCAAAGACATGATCAACGACTTCCTGTTGGTGGAGCCAAAGAAAGTTGCAAGAGCCAGCAAGGTGAGAAACACGGCTGAATTCAAGCAATAACTCATGGCACTCAAGAGGAAGGTTGTGTTGAAGAGGGGGGTGTTGATCTCATCGTCACATTGTGTCTTTGGAAACAGTCAGACAGGTAAATTAAAAACATGAGGTGCACCATATTGTATTATGAATGTACTGGAGGCAAAAATTTGGCTTGGATTTTCCAAAAACCACGCTAACCGGGCCGGATGCTAAATGAGGTTCCACTTCCACACTACTAACTATAGACTGCAAAGAAGAGATAGAAGAGTACTGTATTTGCGGTTGTTTCAATTTCTGCTTTAAATTGTTAATGGCCATAAAGTCCGTCATCACGTGGAGCATTAATTATTATCTGCTTAAACTCCATTGGCTTTAAAAACATCTACAATTAGACCACATCTTAAAAAGAACCCTTCCACAATACACAGTCATCAATGGCATCCCGGTGACTGCTGACCACTTACTCCTTACTCCTCATCCTCTTTACTTACAGCTGCATTCGTGCATTCCACCTCACCACTCCTCTCCCATTGCCTTCCTGAAAAACTGGTAGATGCTTTTGCCTCTTCTGGGCTGACATATCGTAACACATGCCTCATTTGCATCCCTGGCATGAGCCTTCAAAAATTCTAAAACACTGAAAACAGTGCTGCCAGGATCCTGATGAGGGAGTAGAAATATGAGCCCAGACGCCAATCCCTCGGACACTTCATAAACTGTTTACTTATCCATCAGTGCATTCATGAAATGCCTGACAATGCTTCACTGATCTAGTGTAGTGATCTATATACTTGACACAAGCTGTGTGACAGATTGTTTAGTTGTTCAAAAAGTGTAGTGTTTCCTACCATTGTGATTCAGTCCATTGCTGTCACTCTTTTTGTCGTATATGTTTGAGAATGAATACATGCGAGCCTGTTTAGACTATATGAATTAAATTTTCCCTCTCATTTAATTTTTAAGGCTCTCTTTTTACCCCTGAGAGCCTATTATCAAAATAAAGATTTTGCATGTGAATCTAAAGTTTGAGTACATTAACATGCATACAGCCTAGCACGAGCACTACGTGTATCTGTATTGAATGGTTCGATACAGACGTCACGGTTTGGTACACGTGTGTATGGAACGCTCGGCCGGGTGATCATGTGTCATTCCTCCCTTGCTGCAGCTAGCTGCTCATCACCGGTTAACTAATGTTTTTTACAGTGTGGTGTGCTCAAAGTGTTTGAAATCACTGCACCAATTTTATTGCATTTTGTTCTAGTAACGATCCTTGAACCTTTTTTGCACACTCTTCAGGCTTGCGGAGGTGCCTTGCATGCCTGGATCTCCGCCGCCACTTGTTACCTGCACTTGTGTTTGATTGCTGAGAAAATGCTATAAAATTATATACAGTTTATACATACTGTATTAAAGACTGGCTTGAATGCCATTTATTTGAAAGGCTGGGTTCATAGCTATTGAGGTTTAAAAACATGGGGCTTGGAAAAGGTAACATTGTGCTTTAATTTTTGAACCAGATCTTCAAGGATTGTCCGTCAATTCACGCAACTTCCAATCCTCTGCAAATTATGTGCTGTCTCACAACTTTGTCCAAATGTCCTCACTTCCTTGTTTATGCTGACAAAGATGTGGATGCGTAATGATGATCTCTCATCATATCTCATATACCAACAAATATCACAGCAATAGATCACATTAAATGGTTCATCAATGAAATCAACGAAAGTGATGGTAAACTGTGCAGTGTGTTGGAACATGAACAGCGGTTGAACAATCGGCAAGCACGTTTCAACCGTAAAACACACTGACAATGTCTACCGCTTGTGGATGACAGAGCAGACAGCAGACAATAAGGGAGCCTTTGGTGGTGTTTGTTTTCTAAATTATGCATGCATTTGTGTGAATTCCCCAACAATCACAAAAAAAACACTAACACAGCAAAACTAAGTATACATTAACCATGATGGCAGTATATTATGCTTCATGGGTACTAAGGCTACCGTTATGTGCAATTGAGTTCTTTATTTTAGGTCTTTAGAGAAACCAAATCAAAATAAAAACAAATGTGAGGCTTTGATTTTTTGCAATGCAATGACAACTGTTGCATATTTGTGTCAAGGAGGAACCACATTTTAATGGAAATGGAAAAACACTTCCTGTAATCCCTGTATGTTTATACATTTGTGTACAGGTAATTAGTTGTTCTAGACCTTAGAATTGCAAACCATTGCATTGATATTTCATATTAAAAATCAGCATAACCCATGTTCAAGTAGACCTCGTTAGGCTACATGACATTTATGAGATGATAGTCAAATGACACTCCTCCAAAATTGCTGATTATTTTACCTATTGACCTATTTTCGACCCTTTGTATTGAGTTGTGAACTCCTTTAGAGCAGCTACACACCATAACCCGCACAGAAAGCTGTCTAGATCTTCCAGAATCTGCACCTATTCCAGCTGTATTTACTTGGATTTCCAAATGGTCTGTTTCAATTAATTCCACCCACGGACTGCCTCCAGGCACGGCCACTACCCTGTGATTGGTCACACTCCCAAGTGTTCCCGAGAACAATCTACTGCTGAACCCCACTTTCTAATTTTGTCAGTATAGGAGTTGATAATAAAGGAATACATGAATAAACCCTTTGGAGAGATACTTGAAAAGTGGTTAGGAGCTAAACATAGCTCATGAGCTACTGGCTGGAGACCCCCGAATTGGTGGGGGGCGGGGCCTACAGCTTGTAAGCACTCACTGTGATGTCACAAAGAGCACGTAGAAATAAAATGTCTGAAACCGTCATCCCAAACTTCCAAACGGCTCACTGTGCAAACCTCATTGTCTGAAACATTGGCATCATTTAACATGAGAATACAACATTCTAACAACATTTATAGGTCATCAAAGAACAAAATGGATAATAGGTCCCCTTTAAGACACCCCTAATAAGCACAGTTTTCAGCATGATGCTAGAAACAATCAGTTCACTCCAAAAATCCATACAATGGCATTTTGTCTAATTGTGCATATAACTGTTTTCCATGGCCGTCTTTACTGATTGACTATTGGACATATACAATGGCCTGCAGTTGTATACTGCTTGTGTGCAGCTGTTTGAGCTTATAGTGTGCCTAAAGCAGCATTTACCAGGAGATAGGTGCATCTCAATCGAACTGCATGTCTCTGTTTCTTTGTTTCTGTTGAGTGCAACCATTTGAAACACAGATGCCCAGCAGCCAGAAAAACAGTTTACACAAAAGGCTGTCTGTGCTGCCTTAGGCTAGACTTATGCCATTAAACAATACCTACTTCCTTCCTAGCTGTACATTAAGAATGCTGTTGTGATGTGCATTCAGGTCTGCTATTATAGCAGACAGCAGCCTTGTATTGTGTTCAATATGTTTTCTTATGTTTGAATTGTACGTATTAAGATCAAGTTAACTCAAGTAAAAATGTTGTTATATTTGTTTTTAATAAAAAACATGTACTTTGGTGTTGACTTAAAGAAAACACACCAATCATTGCGGCACCAGGAATGTCTGAATTAACAGGAGTGTGCATTCAATGTGTAGTGTGCCGTGGAAACCAATACAACGTGCTGCTGCAACATTGTGACACTTGATTTTCTTCATATATTTTTTAGTACGGTTCTACTTGCCAAAGCCTGTAGGTCGATCACTTTTGTCTTGACTCAATGTTAAAGCAATGGGAACCAAAGGCAATATTTTCCGGTATGAAATTGCTGAGGAATTTGTATAGTGTCCCTCATCTTTGGGTGCAAAGTGCAGTTGTAGATTGTATACTTTAAAGTAAATAATTAATCATGGCAAGCTATACCACCTTCTGTTCATGCTGATTTTGTATTGCATTTTTTACAAATTTTCTATACTCATTGTTAATGTATTCTTTAACGGAACCTATTATATTTTTTTTCCAATTGTCTGACTTGTAAATGTATTCTCGTGTTAAACGATGCCAAAGTTTCAGATAATGATGTTTGCACATTTGGAAGTGAGTCCTGAAAGAAGTTTGGAATGGCTCAAAACGCTTGGTTCCAAAAGGCGTGGTAACTCTGCCCCTTTGTGATGTCACAGAGGGCATGTCTGTAAGCATATACGTGCTCTGCCCTCCCTTTTTTATTTATACTGGATTCCCTCACAAAAAAAAAAGGTGAATCTAGGAAACTTCATCTGCACTGTCCAGTATCCAGGTATTTATTTCATAGTCACATTGGCGGAATTTTTAGTTAAAAATCGATCGAAATGAATCGTATCGGCAACCACTAATCGTAATACATATTGTATTGTTATTAAAACAAATCATTAAACCTCTAATTAATTTAGAAATTCATTTCACAAAATTAAAGAACAAGGACAGACATTCAGTCTGCAAAAGCAAGTTATTCAACTATACGCTAGCACACAGAACAACAGGTTGAAAAGGTGTTCGGTTTGTTAATGTAACACATTAACAGTAATTCAGTTACGCAACAGCACAAAGTACTGGGACGTCTGGGAAGCTGACAAAGCTGACAAGTTAATATAACAAACCAGCGACTCCAAAAAGCAAGTTATCGGTAAGCAAGTTCATCAAGCTCCCGATCTCATGGTACTTGCATGAGCATATTAAACACATACATATACATATTAAACACAAGCCTAGAGTGGCCTCTCGTGGTTGTCAGGACCTGCCAAACTTTGACAAAAACTGTGATTTATCATCCACAAGATACGCCATCTAAACCACATAGCAGGCCATTATACAGCTCCACTACTTAAAGTATCACGTTTACAACATCACCACCAATATACTCCATTACCAGCATTTCTCTTGCTTTCTGTATTACGTTTTATTGGTTCAATTTATTTCCCATTTAGACAAAATGCATATATTTAATTGTGTTAAAAGTGGTTCTGAAATCAATATGTGAGTGTTCCATACATTTTGGCATTAAGTATCTTTGTATCTATGCGTACGGGTGCGCGTCATTTGAACTGGCATTTGTCTTTTGGAGCTTAAGTATACCCACATCTATCTTCTCTCATTCTCTCATATCACCGCTCTCCAATTGTTCCTGATGAGGATCATCTCATGTGTGTCAAGCTTATGCACTCGGAGAAACCATCATAAATCTAGGTCATTTATGTTGTTCATAGATTTCATTCCATCCCTCAAATACAATCTATTCAGAACGGAAATATTATAAGAGCCTCGACATATTGAAAATATATGAAGCCAAGTGACTCACCATAGACAATGTGAGAAAAGTGGATTTAGATATGTTAACTGTGCACTAAATAGTTTCCCTGAAGGGTACAAGGACAATACTTAGCTACTTTTGTATCATTTATGTTTTATAAGACCTAACTGATTTAAAAAGAGCAAATAGTTGTATGTGTTTAATATGCTCATGCAAGCTCAGTAATTAAATTAAGAGTAATTGTGATGCATTTAAGCAGCTGCTGACCCCTGTTGTTTCAATGGGTAAAGCCATTAGCTTAACCATAAGGTGTATTGTAGCGGACACAGGAAAACAAACCAATGAGTGGAAATAAAAGCACAGGAAGGAAGCGGGTCAGTTAAGTGACCTAAGGATGTTGTAATACATTACACACTGATACAAAAAACCATGGTCAATGCTTGACACGCAGAAGAGCAAACCATCAATTGTTCTATTAAAAATTAATAATAATTAATAATCTCATACCATCCCGTCAATCATCAGACTTGATCGCTGGAACAACAGGCTTTTATTGCAGGTTGAAATGGTCTCACAGCAGGCACAAAACTCAAATACGAACACCTGTCACAAGTTTTATTTGTCTTAAAGGGGACCTATTATGCTGATTTCCGGCCCTTTGTACTGACTTGTGGCCTCCTATAGAGCAGCTCCACACAATAACCCACAAAGAAAGCTTTCTACATCTTCCAGTATCTGGACTTCCTTGGATTTTGAAAATGGTCAGTTTTAATTTATGCCACCCATTGCCCGCCTCTGGGCATGCCCACTCTGCTGTGATTGGTCCCACTCAGCTTGTACAGCTAACAGCTAAGTCTGTCTCACTGTGACATCACAGTGTTAGAAATCCCATGCCAAGCTTATTTCAGGGCTCACTTCCAAATGTGGAAAAATCATAATCTTAAACTTTGGCATAACATGATAATAAAACATTCTAACATCAGTAGGTCAGAATGCGAGTGTAAAGGTAATGCGAGTGTAAAGGTGACTATAGGGGTCTTATTTCATGTCTAGAGGACTCTAATATTGCCTAGGACCATGTTGGCCACACAGTCAGGAGATCTGGAAGATCTGGGTTTGAATCTTCGGCATCTCTGCGTAGAGTTTTTCCATGTTCTCCCCGTGCATGTGTGGATTTTCTCCGGGTACTCCGGTTTCCTCCCACATTCCAAAAATATGCATGTCAGGTTAATTGTCAGGTTAATTGCACATTGGCATGAGTGCGACTGTGAAAGGTGTGGAGGGCTGGATAGTTGGATTTATTTCAAACATGCATACAATGTTACATTGAAATACATTACATATTCACAATTCACTGCTCAACATGTCTCGCCTCCAGGCGAGACCTCAGAATGAAGCCAGAGCACACCATCACCTCAGCACCATCCTGACCCTACAAGCCCCTGAATGACTTGTCCTAGGCCCTGTGCCCTAGGAACCCTTGTACACCCTGTGACCCTTCAACAAGGAGACGAAATCCACAAGTGCAGTACACCCGTGGTTAGCGCTGACTTCTGTGCCGGGTACTGATTCCTCCAACAGTATTTCATGAATGAAACACATGTATGGAGCAACTGCACATTACATAGTTGTGGTGCAGGCATCATCGAAGCAGAGCTGGGTTAAGATCAGATTAAGTTAATGGTATGAGTGGTTGGACTACATGAATAAGTGTATAGTCATACGTAATACTACTCTCCCAAACAAACATTGCACTCTGAGACTGTTAGAGAACACTTTGATATATGAAGTGTTTTCCCTACTTTGACATTTCTAGATCCACTTCAGCACAAGCACCCAACACCGGTAACAGACTTCAGTCAGCTTAAGGATTTAACAATGGCACTTTTCTTTCCCTTAGTACAGTACATATGAAAGATGATGTAATTTATCATTACATGGTATTTCAATATATCAGTGAACTTCCACAGGATCTGAAATGTAATATATGTGAAATAGAATCTAATTATATTGTAGTGATCCTCAGTGGGGGCGGCACGGTGGTCTAGGGGTTAGCGCGCAGACCTCACAGCTAGGAGACCAGGGTTCAATCCCACCCTCGGGCATCTCTGTGTGGAGTTTGCATGTTCTCCCCGTGCATGCGTGGGTTTTCTCCGGGTACTCCGGTTTCCTCCCACATTCCAAAAACATTCCAAATACATGCTAGGTTAATTGGCCACTCCAAATTGTCCATAGGTATGAATGTGAGTGTGAATGGTTGTTTGTCTATGTGTGCCCTGTGATTGGCTGGCGACCAGTCCAGGGTGTACCCCGCCCCGGCTCCAGCACCCCCGCGACCCTCGTGAGGAAAAGCGGTAGAAAATGAATGAATGAATGAATGATCCTCAGTGGTCCCGGACGCAGCGATTGAGCTAGTACCGGGCATGCAGCCACTGATGATGTTGTCATTTTGCTTTGCTTTTTCACTTTCCTTTTCTTTGGCAAAACAGCTTCCTGTTTGTTTCTTTCGGCTTTTTCCTGATGACGGAATCGTTTTTTGAGCTGCATACTGATTTTTGGCTTGAGCCCTTTATATTCCGGATGCCCTAAATATGCGAATATCGATGATGCTAGTGGAGATTCGAACCCAAGGCGTCCGCTACAAAGTCCAGAACGCTAACCACTATACCAATATACATCCTCCTGTATATTTATATACTAGTTGTCTCAGTGATGGATTAATCCTGACTTTCATTCAGATCATCATTCAGTATTCATTGTGTCTTTTTTTGTAACATCCCTCCATTTTCTGGAAATAAACACTCGTCTATTTTCTTTGGTGAAATCGTACTAACTTTTATCTGCTTTACCCTGCACTCTTGTGGAAGATACAATTAAATAGAGCTAATAGTGGACTAAGACATTTTTTTCTTATGAATTGTGTTAATTATGTATTTATTGTGACTTACCGGTTTTAAAAGAAACCCTGATTTTTAAGGTGTGGCATTTATTTTGTATCGGTGCACCCCCACGATGAATTACATCATACAAAAACCTGCAAGACCTCAATTGTTGCCAGTAGATAAACCGGATATAGATAAAATAAAAGAAAAAGCTGCAGGTGAACTTGTAAAGTTTACACAAATCTTCAGTCATAGTTTTAATAAGAGATTTTCTGAAGATTTCTGATTTTATGAATACTTCCAAACACAATTAGATGCCAGGACTCTTTGCCAGTAATTCCAATGAGATTCAAATGCAGACATAGACCAGTTTCAGTATATGGAGCGTGTGGAGAATCCATTTGTGCTGCCGAGGCAACCATCAGTAGACAAGCCAGCAATGAAAATGGCTTGATGGGAGCCCCTCAGAGAACAGAGATGTCACTCTGGAAGGGTTTCAAAGAACTGGATAAGGCAGCCTGCACAGTTGTGAAACAGAATCATAATTTTACACACTACTACAAGCGCCCTATAATTTTTCTTCCATACGCATAATTTCTTTGGTTAATTCACAATTCTGTTTGATCCAAGCAACACTGCATGTCACTACTTGCTCAAGTCAGTAATGTGTATTTTGTGTGATGTGTGTGACAGAGTGAAACTGAGCTTTTGTCTGGAGTCTTTCGTTCCCCTTTGTTGGATATAGTAGTTTGTGCATCACTAGTAAGCAAAATACAGCAATACTGGCATCATCAACTGCACAGTCTACTTTCTCCTTCTCTTTCTCCTCTCTTCACACCTTGACACTCATTGGAATGAACTTGCTGTCTGATGTAAGTTTTGCAGGCTCTGATAATTCAGTTTTTCTTGTTCTTTACGAAGTCATTCACTCTCTTTAAAGGTTTAATTAATGAGCTTGTATCTGCTTCTGTGCCATAAGGGTTATTAGGGCCTACTCATTCTCTGTGTGCACTCTACGTATTTACTCCTTTTTCATTTGTTGGAATCACAGACCACATGACCTCATAAATTCTGTCAATATCATTTAGCGTGGTTAATTGGTCCCAAACACGACCACGATGAGTGGATTTCCATGAGGTATGATTAATTATTATTATTATATATAAAACGGAAAGGGGCAGCACGGCGGTCGAGTGGTTAGAGTGCAGACCTCACAGCTAGGAGACCTGAGTTCAATCCCACCCTCAGCCATCTCTGTGTGGAGTTTACATGTTCTCCCCGTGCATGCGTGGGTTTTCTCCGGGTACTCCAGTTTCCTCCCACGTTCCAAAAACATGCTAGGTTAATTGGTGACTCCAAATTGTCCATAGGTATGAATGTGAGTGTGAATGGTTGTTTGTCTATATGTGCCCTGTGATTGGCTGGCAACCAGTCCAGGGTGTACCCCGCCTCTCGCCTGAAGACAGCTGGGATAGGCATGAATAAAACGGAAGGAGTCAGTAGGGCTTACGGAAATTCCGGTTGCATTTTTTTGTTTGTTTTGTTTTAATGACACTTGTTAATATTCCTTGACACGTCTAGTTAGTTCATCTTAGTCATCCGATATAAATTAAACAGATCCTCAGAAAGTTTATTAGTGAAATATAAAACCTAAAGAAAAGAATATAACACTGAACAAACGCCCCCATACAAACGACGGTATTGGAGTCAACAGATTTGAACCTAACTGAAGAGCAACCAACATGTGTGCATGAATGAGCCTTTGCACTGTGATCTCTTTAATCCTGGTTCAGCCACGTCCTTCAGCCAAGGTTGCCATTAATGAGTATTTCTCTCTCACCATCCTGTGTCTGTTACACTTTACTGATTATGTACGAGCACTGTTGCTGACTGATGATTGCAGATGATTATGTCTTGATGATTATGTGGATGTGAACGTGCTGTGAACACAGCAATTGCTCTGCAAAAATATCAACATTTCCTTATGTTTAATTGGTAAATGAAAAAGTTTTCCACTTATTACATTACAAATATCTGCCGTAAGAAAGTAATAAGTTGTGTCATAAATATCTCAAAGTATCTCCGTTTGTCGCTTTTTATTTTTCAGGTGTCCAGTTCAGGTGGGGTGGTGACCATGGAGAGGCTGTTGCTGTGTGTGATGATGGCAGTTGCCATGGCAGTACGGGCACAGATCTGCCCCAAGCGCTGCGTGTGTCAGATCCTGTCACCCAACCTGGCGACACTCTGTGCCAGGAAAGGTCTACTTTTTGTTCCACCAAACATCGATAGGCATACTGTGGAACTGAGACTAGCTGACAACTTTGTCACCAGGTAACCACATGACGATAATCAATACATGAACAAGAGCATTCAGACCTCACATTGCTGTCAAAATCTGACAATGGAAATTACATCACCACCATGTGGATTATCAAAACATTTTAATGGAAAACCCTTTTGTTTCATAAATAATTTTGCAAGCTAAGGCATCAATACAGCCGCAAGCATAGCAACTAGTTAGCTTCTCCACTTTAATTATTCTAAACTTAAGAATGTGTATATAGGAGGATAACCTTTTTATACTCTATCATACTGGACATCATGACTCCTCAATGAAATATTACTGATGCCCGGTGACCATAACACTACATATAACTTGTCTTTCAACATTTTAAAACTAATAATAGGCTATAGTCAACCACGGAAGAGAGATAATTAACTAAAAACCTCTGTAAAGTAAGGGAACGATTACGTTTCTGTAAAATAACAATAAATAAATAAAAAGCCCACACAGCAGGAACTATAGACAATAAAAAAACAGCAGTGTAAAAGCTGACAAGACGACAGGACACAGACAGTGGAAAGTATAAAACTAAGACTCACACTAGACAGAAATAAATAGAAAATAAACCAGATTTAATTCCTGACAAATCAACAGTTCAGACCTAGATTTGACAGTGCGGAAACATCCTGTTGTGTAATACATTTATGAAACTGAATTAGTCATCTACAATGAGGGGACAAATCCAAATATGCAAATTGGTTTGTATGCTTCATGAACACAATGACGTTTCGAGGCATCGGACTGAACTGCTCATGACGCTTTCTGTCTTTCTATCCACTCACTCGGATATCACTCTTGCTCGAGGATATGTTTGTGTATTAATGTGCATTGGATCGCCGTTTTTTTTTTTTAGGAACAAGCATGGCCTCTTCTAGGGATAAATAAAATCCCCGCTTGTACCTAACCAGGAAGCAGTAGTCATTCCAGGCTTCTGATTGTCCTTCATAGTGAACTAAAAATACATTTCTGGGGATCACAATAGATGAAAATATGAGCTGGAAACCTCATATTACAAATATACAACATAAGATGGCCAGAAATATTTCAGTATTGAACAAAGCAAAACTTGTTCTCAATCAGAAATCACTACACACTCTTTATTGCTCTCTGGTTCTACCATATCTTACTTATTGTGTGGAAATATGGGGTGATAATTATAAAGGCAACCTCCACTCGCTAAATGTACTGCAAAAAAGGTCAGTAAGGATAATTCATAATGCCGCCTGCAGAGAACATACTTACTCCTTATTTCTAAAATCACAAATACTTAAACTTGTTGATATAGTTAATTTTCAAACAGCTAAAATAATGCATATGGCTAAAAATAACCAATTACCTAAAAATGTCATCCAATACTTCTCTACAAGAGAGGAGAAATATGACCTCAGGGAAGAAGTACATTTGAAACACTTATATGCTAGGACTACGTTAAAAAGCCATAGCATTATTAAAAATAAATAAATAATTATTAAAAAACTCTAGTATGGAAAGCAGGAAGTGAACAAATATAACAGTTACTGATTGTAAAAGTACCAGATGGAGGGGTAGGATTTAATAAGCTTTGCTTCTTCCTACTCCTTTTGGACATGTGGAACTGTGAACTGATTATGGGTTGCACTCAATTGTAATCTGATGCATGTTCAAATGAAATAAAACCATTACCATTACCATATCTTTTATACAGTTTTGCCTACATGGATGTGAAATGAATCAAAATTGTATTCATAATGGTCTTTAAAAAGTCTTCAATTTGACACGTTAAATAAAACCTACAAACCTACAGAGAGCCTGAAAAAGGAATCATTCCAAGATCCTGAAGTGCAGAAAATAGAGTATTGATTTCATGCAATGTACATATTAGTTGCCCTAATCATTCTGTCTCATAAGGATACAAAGCGTGGTCTCAATTATAATAACATGTCTCTTCACAGTGTGAAGAGGAAAGACTTTGCAAATATGACACGGCTGGTGGACTTAACGTTATCCAGAAATACTATCTCTTACATCACACCTCATGCCTTCGCTGATCTTGAGAACCTCAGAGCCCTGCATCTCAACAGGTAAAGATTAGCATTGACTGGTTGTCGAATTAAACAAATTCTCATGTGGTTACTTGAAAGCTGCAGGCTTTAAAGTCGCTAAACGCTGCATCTCTATGAATATATTACAGTAATCGCCTGACGAGGATCGGTAATGACACCTTCAGTGGGATGTCTAAGCTTCACCACCTGATTCTGAACAACAACCAGCTGGTGCTTATCCACCAGGGAGCTTTCAATGACCTGCTGGCACTTGAAGAATTAGATCTCAGTTATAATAACCTAGACTCCATTCCATGGGAGGCCATTCAGGTTGGAACCTTCTTTTAAATACAGTTGCCAATTTTTCTTTGGTTGAAAACATGAAATAAGAGCATATTTGGAAGTGTTCTGAAAGCATTAACAGCTATTATTATTTAGAAGTATTAAAAACAGATAGGCTGCACGGCGATCGAGTGGTTAGCATGCAGACCTCACAGCTAGGAGACCCGAGTTCAATCCTACCCTCGGCCATCTCTGTGTGGAGTTTGCATGTTCTCCCTGTGCATGCGTGGGTTTTCTCCGGGTACTCCGGTTTCCTCCCACATTCCAAAAACATGCTAGGTTAATTGGCAACTCCAAATTGTCCATAGGTATGAATGTGAGTGTGAATGGTTGTTTGTCTATATGTGCCCTTTGATTGTGACTGTGGCTGACGACCAGTCCAGGGTGTACCCCGCCTCTTGTCCGAAGACAGCTGGGATTGGCTCCAGCACCCCCACGACCCTCGTGAGGAAAAGTGGTAGAAAATGAATGAATGAATGAATAAAAACAGACAAAAAAATGTCTGTTCTCCCTAATCATGGAATATTTGGCTGTTCTTTAAAGCAGCAAAACATAATAGCTTTGGGTCAATTTAAAAATACGATAAAGTACTCATCCTTAAAATCTCCTAATGTTAAATGCGTTAATTAAAGGGGACCCATTGTGCTAATTTTTGGCCCTTTGTATTGAATTGTGGACTCCTATAGAGCAGCTACACACAATAACCCGCACAGAAAACTTTCTAGCTCTTCCAGAATCTGCACCTATTCCAGCTGTAGTTCCTTGGATTTCCAAAATGGTGTGTTTTAATTTATTCCATCCATCCGTGCACACCTACTCTGCTGCCATTAGTCCCACTCCCAATCGCTCACGAGGACTTCTGGACTACTGCCAAACCCAACTTCCACTTTTGTCGGTATAGGGGTTAATAATAAATGAATAAACCCTTTTGAGAACGACTTGAAAAGTGGTTAGTAGCTACTAGTAGCTCATGAGCTGCTGGCTGGGGACACCTGACTTACCATGTAGGAACGAAAAGAGTGGTAACGTAGGTCAGCACTTACTGCATGCAGACAATCTTGACCCAACATCGGAAGTCGAAATGTGGTCATTACACTTTTTTTTTTTTTAATGATCCACCCATTGTGGTGGAAATGGTTATTAGCAACTCCAGGCATCGGTGAGCTTGGAGGGGTGGCAGGCCTCCAGCTTGCATAACTTGCTTTCAGAGCCATACCAACCTTCTTTCAGGGCTCACTTCCAAATGCGCAAACCTCTGCATCATTTAACATAATACAACATTCCAAGTACATTTATAGGTCAGGAAAGTGGAAAAAGCATAATAGGTCCCCTTTAAAGTCAAGAAATATTGACTTATTAATGCATTTTGTAATAAACACTCATACATACACATATGTACTGTATGTATATATATATATATACGTATATATAAATTTGAGAACAATTCAGTGATTGTGTACGTCTCCTTCCAATCCAACAGAAAATGATAAGCCTCCATACTATGAGTTTGGACCACAACATGTTGGACTTTATTCCAGAGGGGACATTTTCTTTGCTCCAGAAACTCAACCGCCTTGATGTCACATCAAATAAACTCCAAAAGCTCCCACCGGACCCTCTTTTTCAGCGAGCACAGGTACAGTATATGTTGAAGCTCTTCTGCATTAATATCAGCACACAGATAGAAGTCTGCCTGCATATACAACTGCAAATATTTTTGAAACTGCATTACAGGTTCTGGCCACGTCTGGCATCATGTCCTCCTCAACCTTTGCCCTGTCATTTGGTGGAAACCCTCTGCATTGTAACTGTGAGCTACTTTGGCTGCGAAGGCTCAATCGAGAAGATGACTTGGAAACGTGCGCTTCACCCCAGCATCTCTCTGGACGATATTTCTGGTCCGTTCCGGAGGAGGAGTTCCTGTGTGAACCCCCACTTATTACCAGATACTCCCATGAGATGAGGGTCCTTGAAGGACAGAGAGTTTCACTTAGGTATGTGCATTAAAGAGTAAACGTAAAATCAAAAAAAGCATTTTGCTCATTATCCTACTACTCTAAATCAAGATGACAAGAGATGATGATTACTCAATTTGCATATATATTGGTCACACACTTCCAATCGTGATAGATGTTGTGTTTTGTTGTAATGCGGAAATATAATGAAACCATAAGGAGAAGGAGATTAACAGGGTTTTATTCCTTTTTGACCCTTAATTATCTCTTGACCTCACCCCCGAATGTATAATATCAGGAAGAGTCGCATTAGTCCGAATTGTCATATTTGCATCATCTGTTTCAGTAAACACCCGACAGGTTAAAATATTCAGGTGTTCCTGAATATTTCACTTAACAATGTGAGTCAAGTTTTGGTGTCAGTTGGATTCATTCTTTATTTATTTTTTTGCCGCTTATCATCACATGAGAGGCGGGGTAAACCCTGGACCCGTCACCAGCCAATGGCAGTGCACATAAATAAATATAGAGATGCTCACATTAATACCTATGGATAATTTTGAGTCTCCAATTGACCTAACATGTATATTTTTTAATTGTGGGAGGAAGACAGAGTACTTCGGGAAAACCCACACATAGGAAGAATATGCAAATTCCACAAAGATGCCCAAACGCAGATACAAACAATGATCTTTCAGACCTCTTGACTGTGTGGCCAATGTGCTAACCCAACTTGGATAAAATCCTAAGTCACTCACACTTACATACACTCTTACATAGAACACATGAAGGGCATAAAATACAGCAATAAATACTAAATACCTGAATTAAAAGTAAATAAATCACAATAAAAGTATATCATATATGTAGAATTTAAAGGTACTCCTATTATTAATGTCCTATTATTAACTACTGAATATAGTCTCTCTTTGTAAATGTGGAAAGTGTATTTAATCCGCATAACCTTGAGCAGATTTGTTGCTTTTTATTGTAAATGTGTGACTGATGTATGACCGACTATATTTCCACTCTTCAAAAGGTGTAAGGCACGAGGTGACCCAGAACCAGCCATCCACTGGATATCTCCTGATGGCAAACTGGTTTCCAACTCCTCCAGGACACTGGTCTATGCCAATGGAAGTTTGGACATCCTTATTAGTACTGTGAAAGACACGGGCTCCTTCACCTGCATCTCCTCCAACCCTGCTGGCGAAGCTCACCAAACTGTAGACTTGGTTATTATAAAACTCCCCCACATCTCCAACAACACCAACAACATGCAGGAGTCTGACCCGGGATCATCTGACATTTCCACATCCACCCGTAGCGGAAGCAACGGAAGCAATGTAACTGGCGATGTGAAGGGTGCAGTTGAAAAGAGGGTGGTAACCGCCGAGGCGACGTCGTCGACAGCGTTGATCAAATTCAATTTCCAGAGGAATATTCCAGGCATTCGGATGTTCCAGATACAGTACAACGGGAGCCAAGATGACTCATTGGTGTACCGGTAAGTCTGACAGAGATGCTACTTCAGAATTGAATGCAAGACAATAAAGAGAGGCAGATTACACAACAGAAATGGAATACAAGCCAATGATATGGGAAGGTTGAGAATTACATGCCAGAGCTGTATAGATTACATTACATTGGAGTGCATGCAAATTTAATGACCATGGGTGAAAGAGAACACATGATATCAGATATGATTTGGAATAAGGCAATACAGGAACCGATAGCTGCACTACATGGGGGTTACAAGGGCATCACGATGATACATAGCAGTTAATATTGAAAATGTAAACCGCTAAACAAGTAAATATGCTGCAGAGATACACATTTTAATAACTGCATAATAAAAATATGGTGTGTGGTACCAGCCATTAAATGTGTCAAAAACTGGACAGGCGTGTTTACAACAATTTTTACGACCGCTCCATTGTCAACCGTTATATGAACCGCATTTGACTTGACAGTTCATAACCGGAGAGAGGATTTGACCATTGATAAACAAAGACAAACCCAGCCAGATAGCGATCTAAACTTAACCCATCGAAAGAGCCTTTTACCGGGAAGCTTCTTGACATTTTCTGAGGATTATAGACATTAAACTGAGCTCGAATAGAATGTTTGTTCTTTGCCTGTTCTCTACAAATGATTATGTTAGTGAAATAGGAGGAGGGAATTCCACAGAAACAACAGTTGTTGGGAGATCTACCAGTATTATCTGGCTTTCATATCAACACTAATCTCTATAGATACTTCATCTGTGCACATGATCACCATGAAATGGAAAAAACGTCGGATTATGTTGTGTGTTTAGGGTTATATATCAGTGTCATTGGCAATTATATTTTTCATTTTAAATGTGAATATACGGTGACAGTAGCTCAGTCTGTAAGGATGTGGGCTTCGACAATGTTTGAGAGAAAAAGAAATTACAACTAGTTGTTGGTGAGGTGCTAGTCTACTCCCAAGGTGTCCTTCAACAAGGCACAGAAGCCCTTAACTCAGCTCAGGGTCACTACCTTACTTGCCTGTGTGTGTTGTTGTCTGGTTCTGTTCACTGTGTAGTAGAGTGCTGTACTGTACAACACAGTGTTAATTAAATTAGCCCTTGAGGGATTATAATTAGTATAATATATTTAAATAGAGTCAGCACCTCCAAGTTTCAGTCCATGATTCTTGCCCGAGGGTGAAGTGCCATCTCCGGGTCGGGGATTAGATACTGTCTTGTTCATGAGCAAGAGAAGGTTGAAGTGTGAGATCAACAGATGTATTGATGTGGCGTATACAGTGATGGAGACTCTGTATTGGTCCGTTGTGGTGAACAGGGAGTTTAGCCGAAAGACAATGCTTTTAATTTACTGGTCGAGCTAAGTTTCTACATTCACTTAAAGAACAAGATAGCAGGTAGAAGCAGACGAAATGAGTTTCTTCCATAGGGTGGATAGGCTCTCCCTTAGCGATAAGGTGAGGACTAAGTCATTTTTGCAGAAAGCTAATGAAATCTGGACAAGCTGGAGTCTATTCCAGCTAACTTCAGGTCAGAGGCGGGGACTGGCTGAAAGTCAACCATAGGGCACCTTAAGACAAACAACCATTCACATTCATCCATCCATATTCTTATCCATTCTTCCTATCCTCATCCAACATGCAAACTGTTCAGATTTGAACCCAGATCTCCAAACTGTGTCACCAACATGCTTACCACTAACCACCATGCAGCCCCTATATGCCTAATATGCATCTTATACATACATAAGATACATGTTAGCCTCAATGTCAGTCAAACTCCATCAATCTTCTACACCCTCTTTTCTCCTCCATGACCCTTTTGCTTTTGCCGAACATGAAACACTGAAGTCATTTGCGTTTCTCCTTTTTAGTTTGCTCTTTGCTCTTTTCTTCTGTAAGCAGATTGATTTCCTTTCAACACCTCGCTTGGCACAAAAAAGGTAACCGCCATTGATTCTGCCTTTTTCATTGCACACACATCAGGGTGGAAAAGAATGGGAATGGGGGTGTAAGGTAAAAAGAAAGTAAAAAGAAGGGTCAAAATGCAGTGAAACAAAGGAAGAGATAGAAGGGCTTGCATAGACGGAGATGAAGCAACAATATAAAAGAGACTAATTGTCAGAAGAGAGCCAATTTTTCGTTTTCAGTGCAACATTGCACATTGACATTTTTGCACTTTTACTTCGTACCCAACACAATGCCTGCGGGTGTGTGCTATTTCTATGTGCTATTCACACTGTGAGAAATAGACAAATTTGTAGGTTAGCTTATATTAGCATGCCCTCCCCATTATGCTGACTATGCTGGGCCAGCAATATGTTACCTGTAATGGAACCGTTTGAATTCTTGATTGTATTGATCGAAACAGGAAAACCTCATTCTACACTTTGTCCAGTGGGAAGTGAGAGTCAGGGTGTTTACTCATACAGTCCGCCTGCTTATATATTATATTTCTTTTCCTGTGGCAGATCTTCTTTCCAGTCTAGTTATGTGAAGGCACCTTCATCATGGTTGCTTTTTAATACTGCGATATAGGGCTCTAATTGTGTGGCGCAGCGCAAGGCGTGTACGCACCATACAGTGGCTATTTGGTCCAGTGCACCACTGTGCGCAGCCAATTTGATAATTTGCTAGAATAGGCCGTGCCGAGATGGGTGTGGCGGCGCACCACAATTTCAGTTCAGCGCACCAAAGGTGGCCTGAAAGATCGCCAGCTCCGACCTGGTCTACATATTCTAAGTGCAGGCCAAGCGCACCAAGCGCACCAAGCGCACTGGTAAAATTGTCTGACAGGCACACAGTGCACTCTCATCACCAAAACCTCACAGGCAGGTTTTTCAGAGTCGGGCACATTTCAATGCCATTATTCAATGCACAGAACATGAGAGCAATTACATCGTTTTGCCAGAGATGATTTTAGCATCGATATAGAGAATGGCATGAAAAGCTAAGCTGCAGAATGCAAATGCTTCTGAAAAGAAGCAAGAAAAACCTTAGAAAGAAGAGGAAAAATACCATAAGATAAGCAATATGAATGATTGCATAGAGTGAGGCGAGCACAGTCAGGAGTATATTATCTGTTGGCAGACTGCATTATCATAAACAGAGCCATTGAATAGCATGCCTGAGACAAGGCTTACATCGCCTGAAGGTTTTCTTTCTGAGATTAGCGAGTGTGGTATGGGATTCTTGAGGGATGTTGGATGCAAAGGGATACTGAATAAACCTTGCTACAGATGGTAAAACCACGTATTTGACGAATAGAACCGCAATGATGATCAGATAAAGATCAAAGTTGTGTGTCTTCCCATGATAAACACAGCACAGTGCACACTAATATAGGGCTGCATGATTCTGCAGAAAAGTTTTCACGTGCACACACACAACACAGATACAACACATTCAGGGTCATATGCTTTAGTTTTAAAGAAATCATTCTGCTTTATGTCTTGTTCTACATTAAAGAAACTTCCAAGGGTCTTTCTGCCTCCAGGGGGATTTTCATAGAAATGAATATAAATATAAAATAATCCATCAAGTAAAAAATTGGCATGCACAGTCACTTGACAATACATTCATGCATGAAATAAAAAAAAAGTGTGCCTCATCGCAGACCAAAGCAACGGAACCAACTCGCCCTGGCTGGCGAGGTGCGCTGGGAACGGGGAGGGTGAGGAGGAAATGTCGGCCGTCATGCTCATGATAAAATGGCAGACCAAATTTCAGCATGTTGCTGGGGAGGTTAAATCTGACAGGTCATGCATAATAGAAGTCATGTTGAGCTGTAGAGGAGCAGGTTGAGTCGCAGACTGTGAGGGTGATTGGAGACAGACAGACAAAACACTGACAGCAATACTGAGGAGCCCTGACTGGAAAACAAGTATCTTGCAGAGGGAACTGAAGCGTCTGTGCTTGGGAATGATTTTAGATTCTACGTAAGTATAGAGGGGGTTGATTTTTTTCGTGTAAAAGCACTGTTTAATTAGGATTTAGCAAGGGAGTCTGATTTGATGTGCCAAACAATAAATTATAACAATAATACTTGTCAGTTTAAGCATTTTGGCTCGATCCGCAGTTCTTGGTTGCCAGTTTGTGAAGAACTGATGATTTGAATGAAATGAAAACAAAGACAAAACCTGTCTCATTGCTGTTGGACATAATTTTTATGCATCTGAACCTCTAGGTCCAATACAAAATTATATTAGAGATAGATTTTTTTTCCAATTGTTTCATCATTAAACCTTTATTTACTGTTAAGCTATTTTTAACATTTTTAATTCAAGTGTCAACATTCATTCATTCATTTTATACCGCTTATCCTCACAAGGGTTGTGGGGTTGCCTTCAGGCGCAAGGTGTGGTACACCCTGGACTGGTCGCCAGCCAATCACAGGGCACATATAGACAAACACCCATTCACACTCACATTCATACCTATGGACAATTTGGAGTCGCCAATTAACCTAGCATGTTTTTGGAATGTGGGAGGAAACCGGAGTACCCGGAGAAAACCCACGCATGCACGGGGAGAACATGCAAACTCCACACAAAGATGCCCAAGGGTGGAATTGAACTCAGGTCTCCTAGCTGTGAAGCCTGCGCGCTAACCTCAAGTGTAAACAGTTCACATAAATAAATCAAGTGTAACAAGCCACTATAAATTGCAAAAACAGAACACATTGCGCAATCACTACAGGGACACAAGTGACACCCACAGCTTTAAGGATAGCATTCTAGCGAGCTTAGTAGTTAACCTCCAATCTGTTTAGTCTAAGCCTAAGAAAGGGTTTCAAACAGACTGGGGGAGAACAATAAAGTAAGAAGCCAAACGCTTACCACTTCCACACTGATTGGAAGGAGATCTTGTTTTCACTCGATCATGTCAGATATGCTATGACTGACTACATGCAGTGTTAAGGTCGTGTAACGTCAGGTCTCATCAATGTTTTGTGTCATTTCTGGCCTATTGACCAGAATACTACATATGACTTGTTTTACAATATTATTTGACTAATAATGAACTATAGTCAACCACAAAACCGATCATTCCGGCATGGATGGTATGGTCATCACACATAACGCAAAGTTAAAATTAAATTCTACATTTTGTTGAAATATTTGCGTCATATTTTTCCTCCAAATTATGATAATTTTTTAACCATACAACTTCAGCTGCATTTTACTTTAGACATGTGACACTTGAAATAAACCAAAATCAACAGAATTATTTATTTTAAAATTGTGATAATTGACAAGAAAGACAGCTGGCTGGTGATTACTGATATCCCAAAATATAATACTGCAGATGTTTTGGTATTTGAAAGACTAGAATAGGCTAGAGATCTGTTTGCAGAAATGCTCAAGCAGTGCAGCAATAGAACACTCAAACAGCAATGCATGGATAGCACAGAACAGTAATCTCCTCAATAGTTGCTTCAGACATGGCTCAGATTCAAGGATTAAGGACCCTGATACTGGAGGAAAAACATATAATAAGGCTACACATATAATCAAATCTATGGATAAGAAGTCAAGTATACCGTATTTTCTGGACTAAAAATGCAAAAAATGCAGAATTAAGTAGAAAGAAATATACATAGGTCACACTGGAGTATAAGTATATTGTGTGGGTAATTCATTTTACAAACTACTTGACCGAAACAGACATTACGTCATCTTGGAAGGCAAGTTCTAACAATAAAAGAATAGAGAACAGGCTGAATAGGTGTAAGATATGCTAACACAATAGTTATTCAGCTACACAAAAAATAAACATGAACAGAAAAGGTGTTGAGTGTTTATGTAACATAAAAAACAGTTTTAAGTATACTAACTGTTTTGTTTTCTTTATGGTAGTAAGAGTAGCCTCCACTTTACGCCAGTCGCTAACAAGTTTCTCACTTACTCCAAACTTTCTTTCTGCTGCTTGCAGCTTGTAGTCTGCAGAATATGATTTTGTGTTCTGTAGTTCTCAGTTATCTTTGGATGCTAACGTCTACTGTTTAAATACTGAATTGTTAAGAAGTAGGAGATATTGGTGCGTAAGTCTAGTGTGACCTCTTATGCTGTCTGTCAAATTATATATATATTTTTTTTTTCATTTTTTCAAAGTCGCTCTGGAGTATAAATCGCAGGAACAGCCAACCTAGGAAAAATAGTGCGACTTATAGTCTGGTATACTCCGCATTATTTATATATCTACTATGTATAGATAAGATAAGATAAGATATGCCTTTATTCGTCCCTCAGTGGGGAAATTTGCATTGCACAGCAGCAAGAGTACAGAATCAGTTAAGCAGTACAAAATACACAATATAAAAAAATAAACAATATAAACAACCCAAGTATTAACAAATCAACAATTTTACCCAGAGTTATATACAAATACAGTTTGCAGATAATATGAAATGAGATGAAATATAGATGAAATATATGACCAGTCTATAATACACTATGAGATCTTGCTAGTGAGTTAGTATGAGGCATTATAGAAATACTTCACTTAGAAAAACAGCATGCTTGCGCACTCACAAGTATATTTGTGCACTTTATAAAAATGTGTCATAAAACCGATGCGATCGCTTCTCCTGTCCTGCGAATTACAGCCATCAGAGGAGAATTGTAAATATGCAATACTCACCATTACCAAGAATAATGCAGGTTTGATTGTTACTTTATCTGGTACAGATCTTGTTCTATTCACTTTGTTGGGTTCTACTGGCTTTGTTAGCCAGGAACTGAATCAGCAAGGTAAAGCCGGTATGCATTTAGACGTCTTTCCACTGTACTGGAGTTACTCTGAATTGACATTGCAGTCACTTTCAATGTCATAGTCAGTAAAATAATTAAGATGCTGTCACCCTCAAACTGTAAATGGATTAGTTAGATCATATGAATCACTCTACATTTAAATGACTCAAACACAACTGTAAGATCAGCTTGAAATCTGGAAACTTGGAAAAATTGTGCCAGTTAAACAAAATCCTTAAAGTAATGAAATGATCAACTGCAGAGGTAAAGGGGGGGAACATCGTATTCCCATGAAAGGGCAAACTAATCTGAGCAGTTCGGCTTCACACTCACTGACAAGGTCAATCAAGATATGTCGAATTACTGGACTGTGAAATGAATGGGCAAGTTACCTTGTCTAATGGTAAATATTTGTGACTACTGTTGCATATCGGACCCCCGCTCTCTAAAGCAACTATTTCCAATACATCATCCTCCTGCAAACAGTCGACTCCAAGACAAGACCTCTAGAGAGTCCATTAACCCAATAGGCAGGTTTATAGATTCCTGAACATAGTAAATGAGACACAGCATATTTCTCACAGTAGCTTGATGACAGTATGCCCTAAAAACTGTAAAAGCTTTAATATAGCCACTCGGACATTATGGCTAGTCTCCATTCTCCAAAAGTCTCAATTCTGTGTATCCAACCAACACAATGACTTCCACACAACTTCAACATAAAAATCCCCTTAAAACCAACAAACATGATCTGGTTATCAGACTTTGGTCAAACAATAATTGTTTTTTTCAGTAAGGTTGCCACCCTCGAGGATGAAAAAAAGAAAACAGAATGAAAAATGTAGGCTGTCTACAAGCATAAGATGATAAAATATTCAGAACCTGCGACAAAGTGCTAGGGTCACCGCCATCATTTACCATGTACAGGTAGGCTGTGTCAGCACATCAACATAGCAACCACAAGAAGTGGATGTTGAGTGTGTCCGTCTTTAGTGGAGCTTTTGGATTTTTATAGTATAGACAGCAAAAGGTCAGTCTCTCAGTCTTAAAGGGCAGAGAAAGAGTCTCTTCCAACCTCATTTTCTTCATCAGTTGCTACAGTTTCTCTCAGTTGATATCCGTCTATATCAGCTCTTACCGATTTTAAGGTTGGGGAAAAGTCGAAGTATTTAGTCATTTGTATTCAGTTACAAATTGAAACCAGATTGTAAGTAGTTCTTCACAATGCACAAAGAAGAAACAGAATAATAATTGGCAATTTAGTGAATACTGCATTTTAACTCAAACGGGCTGATCAAAGGATTAAAACCGTAGCATTCAAATAGTCAAAATCTGCACTAAAACCTGTCAGACTAATTAATCTCCTGAAGAATAAGCTTTCTTTCTTTCAATGTGGCATAATTGTTGAACACTCGGTTGACCATATTTACCAAAAAAACAGTACACTATGCCCATCAACGTGATACTCCAATGATACTCAAAGTTTACTCAAAGATCCTGTATCATTTCAGTACATATAAATTAAGCCTCTTCTGTATAGATAAAAAAGATAAACAACAACAAGAAATCACAAGACAAGACATAATTTAAACATTTCTGTTAAGAAAAGTACAATGAAAAAATCTTAAATATACATAAGTGTTCGAAAAAGTGTGTCACTTTACTGATTTCTTATTAGGTGCATGTGTACTAGGACTTACACGGCTTAATCTTTGAGCTAGCATATGCTACTGGCAGGATCGACCAGGTAGAAGAAGAGTTACAAGAATTACAATTAGAAAAACAGAAATTTTGAAAGAGAATACAAAATGCCTGTGATACGACGGCCTAATCCCAGCTCACATTCCCTAGTAGTGATTGACGTCAGTCACTCACTGGAGAAGCCCACCATTGCTGATGCAGCCAGAGCAGGCCTGAAGTGCATTGCAATATCTCCTTTTTATCCACAAATGGCAAAAACGTGGAACAATAGTGAACCTTCCCAGGAGTGGCCGACCAACCAAAATGACCCCAAGACGACTCATCCAAGAGGTCACAAAAGATCCCACAACAACATACAAACAACTACAGGCCTCACGTGCCTCAGTTAAGGTCATGACGCCGCCATAAGTAAGAAACTGGGCAAAAAGAACGTGTGTGTCCCTTTTCACCTGCTGGAGTAGTGCTGCATTTCAGAAAAGGAACATTATATCAGCAGTAAAATATGGTGGTGATAGTGTAATGGCCTGGGGTCGTCTTGCTGCTTCAGGGCCTGGAAGACTTGCTGTTTACCAAAAAAATCTGTTTGTGACCTCAAGCTGAAATGAACGTGGGTTCTGCAGCAGGACAATGACCCAAAAAACACCAGGTCCAAGTCCACCTCTGAATGGTTGAATCCTCGCCTGAATCATATTGAGATGCTGTGGCATTACCTTAAAAAAGTAACCCCCACTCCACTTCCCCCCAATGTGGTTGAATTACAACAATTCTGCAAAGATGAGTGGGCCGAAATTACTCCACAGCGCTGTAAGAGACTCATTGCAAGATGATTGCAAACACTTGATTGCAGTTGTTGCTGCTCAGGGTGACTCAACTAGTTAACATGTAATGTCAATCACTTTTCCACATAGGGTCATGTAGGTTTGGATTTTATTTTTCTCCCTTAATCATAAAATCTTTCACGTTTCAAAGTTTTGATCTGCCGCTGTGGATTAACTCTTTCTTTTTCTTTGGCTTTTAGCAGCCTTTTGGCAACAGTAATTCAAAAAGCCACCCACACGGCAGCCTCTCGGGGATTGTGTTACATGCAGCTGAGTGCCCTAATGTCACCCAATTGAATGGCCCAAGAAAAAACAATGAAAACCAGTACAGCCGGAGCACAACATGAAAACAGGACTTCTGGTCACCTTTTGCAAGGAACCATTGCCCCCGAGGTTGGATGCACTAGACATTTCTTAAAAGCTCTTGAGTGTTATGGCACAAAAAAGGCAAGTGGCAGACCCAATGAATTTCACCTACACAAGCTTGAGGATCTGACAGGTTTGTCTGCGAAGACGCAGACTGATCCTCAACCCAAATTACTGATGCTTTTAAATAAATGTAAGAAAATATTTGATATGCGTTGGTGTTTTAAAAAAGCCCACATGGCTGAGGCTCAAGATCCGTGATCCACCTCTGACGACAAGCTGCATGTGCTTGTTAAGCATGAACTCTGGCATTTAGGGCATCATGCATGGCGAAACATGGATAAGAAGCAGGGCTCCGAGGTGTTTTCCCTCTCCCTGTGAGACTTAAACCTATTAGCGTGGCATTGTGCCATCTGCTGCATAATACACTTTAGCTTAGAGATCAACAACAACGTTGTAGTTGTTGAACTACCATTATGTCCATACAGTACAGAAATAATCACAGGATTTATAAGATGACAGACCCTTACTTATTTGCTTTTTTTTTTTTTGGCGAGGCATTGGATATTATTTTAGATGTTAAAATTTGTAGATTAGTTAAATTGTCCATTAATGCTCTTCCTAGGTTGTTCTGGCTGTGACACTGGGTATTACAGCATAGATACAGTATGTATAGCTTCAGGCAAAACCATAAAAAAAAACATCAGATTTGGAATTTGTCTGTAACCTACATTTGGGTTGTCCTGTATAGGGTTTCCAACGCCCTGAAAAATATGTATATATGTATTTTTCTTATATATGTGTTATACTATTTGTCAAAAACATGAATTTAATTATATATTTTTATTATATATATATATATATTTAATTATAGTTTTGGAGTAATATGAATACATGGGAAATAAATTTAATAAATTTAATTATTTACTTATTATTAAAATTATTTAATTTAAATAAATAAATATAGTTATTTTCACATTTGTTCCACTTAAGACAGTATAAATTGAGTGTCCAGAGAATATTAAGGACATTTACATTTATTTATTCATTCATTCATTCATTTTCTACCACTTTTCCTCACGAGGGTCGCGGGGGTGCTGGAGCCTATCCCAGCTGTCTTTGGGCAAGAGGCAGGGTACACCCTGGACTGGGCGCCAGCCAATCACAGGGCACATATAGACAAACAACCATTCACACTCACATTCATACCTATGGACAATTTGGAGTCGCCAATTAACCTAGCATGTTTTTGGAATGTGGGAGGAAACCGGAGTACCCGGAGAAAACCCACGCATGCACGGGAAGAACATGCAAACTCTACACAGAGATGGCCGAGGGTGGAATCGAACCCTAGTCTCCTAGCTGTGAGGTCTGCGCGCTAACCACTCGTCCGCCGTGCCGCCCATTTACATTTATTTACATTTCAAAATTATTTTCACTCACAAAACTCAGTTTTGTATCTTTGTGAAATGCAGCAAACCACATCAGTTTCTAGCTGCATAAAACTACTAATGAGCTATCCCAAAGCAGTGTATTTTACATAAAAATATCCAGAAATATCACCCAATATGTCACATATGATCTGGCTGGGCTCTGCTGAGTGAAAACCAGAGCTGAGTAAATTAGGGGACTCTGCCCCTTATTGCTTCATCACGACCCGAAGGCCCTTCTTTTGTGTGTTGAATCATTATCATGAATGCATCAAGAGTCATGCATGGCTATACGCTGCAGGCTGTGTCCAATATTTAGTCATATGAAATCTAAAAGAGAGCAGTCTGGCATCACAGTTTGCGTTCTGCGGATAAAGGCGTTTGTCTTGAGACAAAAGACTGAAAGTGGCTAATGGTGATTACGCTGCCCTCCTGGCTTCATCCAGGCCACAGTGAGGAGCGCTAAAGTTGATAAATAGGCACACAAACACACACACACAATAGCCATGCATATAGAAAAGCGTATGTTTATTCACCAGTGATGAATGTTGGCAAAAATAAAAAATCAGGCATCCAGTTGAATAGGGTTGTTGCCATGCGACGACAAAATTCTGTTAACGGAGCTCCCACACATTTGCACATACGCATTTAGAGAGATATAATTCATGTATAGACAAATGCATAGTCATATAGCAGCGTGAACCTTTGCTCATACACCGCATGTAACGAAAGTGGAATGAAACTACTATGCACACTCACATGACACACATACGCCCCGTGCTTGAGGTCTTGGCAGACCGGAGTAGATAGATTAGTGTAATAGCCTCGGCCTAGGCAATCATCTGCCCACTGTGGAGCGTCAAATGCTGGCTGCAACATTTAGCTCAGACACAAAGAAATTAGTCACAATGACTGGGTCAGTGTGGACAAATTCACCCCTCTAGCAGTTTAGTCAATGAATGATCTGTTATATGATTAAAAAAAGGTTTGATTTGCATGAAATAGAGCCATGTTACTACTGTATAATGATACACATAGCACAGACCACAATCAAAACAAGACTTTTGATTATATAAGCATATAATAACTTGAATTTCAACTTTAACACATTCGGGTTCTTACTATTTGATAGAAAGTTGGTGGTAGAAACTGGTACAGATAAATAAATCAACATTATCATCAGTTTGAAGTTTATTAGCATACTGAAAAAAGTGGAAATCATAACCGGAAGTCAGCATCATCCCCATGTATGATGTCATCAGCGATTTAAGATTTTAATCTTTTTTAATTTAATTGAATGATTACGGAAGCAAAATAACCCACAGTGGAGCCAAGAGAAGTTACAGGTGTGAGCATTTTGATTTTAAAAAAAAGGTGAAAAACTCATAGAATAATTCGTAGCTAAACATGATGTCGTGTGAATATGGCTTTGTCAACAATTAGGTCTTCAATTAAGGTAAAAGTGACGTTAAATGTTGATTTCATTTTCATTCGTTATTTATATTCATTTGGACTTGTTTTCTGCACAGAAAAAAAATGACTAAATTATAATAACAACTTCTATGTGTAACATTTGTGGATGTGTGTAACTGATTTGCATTATTTGCTTATTCAATTAATTGTAAAATTAATCAAAAATTGTTATATGCTTTGGTCGGACTTTTCTGGAACACATTAATGACACAAATAATTCCACTGTATTTCAATTTGGGATGGGACTCAGAATATAATTGGATGAAAGTGTATACTTGAATGAAAATTCAGTAACGATCGATCAAAGTGTGTAATCCACCGATTGTTAATTTGTAAATATAGTTTGTGTGTATGGAAGTGTTTAAGTCAGTATAAGAAAACATGCAACCACACTTTTATAGACACAAATGAAAGCTCAAGACCGCAGCAATACGATGAGGATTAATATATCTGGATGCTGATTCCAATGCTATCTGCGTGCATGTGGGCTTGTAAGAGCAGAGGACATTCACTGCTGCTATTAATCTTGGAAGATAGATGAAAACATCAAGAACAGCACAGAGGAGAACAGTCATGGTCAGCTTAGTGTTCAGAAGGTCCTTTTAGTATTCATGGGATCACGAAGATGGTCACAGAGAGACACACACACACACACACACACGCTCTTAACAGCTCTGTGGTATTATTTCACCGAGGGCACTGCGGGTACATTCCGTGTGTCTTAATACTACCCACTAAACCTTAACATGTCTTCTCACCTTCACTTAACTCTAACCCGGATACTTAACCTGGCCAAAGCACTTTTTCACTCTGTCAGTGCACACAGGTCCAAGAGCTGTGAATTAGCCTTCTCTGCTTTTAATGAGGAATTTCATTAGCATTTTAATGAGGAAATCCAGAGAAGCTGACAGGCCTTTTTAAAGAAACTGAAGAGCAAATTGGCAAATTCGGACATTAACAAGTATCCAATGAAGAATAATTACATTTTTGGCAAAGTACAGTACTTAATACGATCCATAAACTGAAATGATTAAGGAACTGAAAGCTTTCTTTCTTGTTTTCTTCTGCTACATAACAATAACCTACACGGAGAAGTTTGTTTCATTTTGGGTCTCACAGTAACAATGATGCGTTCAAGGACCGCTGATGAAAATGTGAAATCTCTATGCTTGACAAAAAACATTATCAATGAAGCATAGTTTGATGAAAAAAAAACATATTATCTCTGAACCTAAATAAAACTAAAACCATGCTATTTAGTAATAGCAGAAATGACATTCATGCACAAATACAAACAGATGCGCATAGACATTGACATGGTGAACGAAAATACATTTCTAGTACATGTAATAATAGACGACAAAATGAGCTGGAAATCCCACATTAAAAAAATATACTATACAAAATAAATTATATAAATATAAGAGCTGGAAACCTCATATTACAAATATACAACATACGGTAGCCAGAAATATTTCAGTATTGAACAAAGCAAAATTTGTTCTCAAACAAAAATCACTCCACACTCTTTATTGCTCTCTGGTTCTACCATATCTTACTTATTGTGTGGAAATATGGGCTAATAATTATAAAAGCAATCTTCACTCGCTAAATGTACTGCAAAAAAGGTCAGTAGGGATAATACATAATGCCGCCGTCATGATGTGCTATATATATCACTATATTGACACTTACTATGGTACCCATTATGTCATTGTATGGTCATATCACCTCGTACTTCGGTACGAGGTGCATTATTAAAAAAAAAAAAAAAAAAAAAACTGTATTATGGAAAGCAGGAAGTGAACAAATGTAACAGTTACTGATTGTAAAAGTACCAGATGGAGGGGTAGGATTTAATAAGCTTTGCTTCTTCCTACTCCTTTTGGACATGTGGAACTGTGAACTGATTATGTGATGCACTCAATTGTAATCTGATGCATGTTCAAATGAAATTAAACCATTACCATTACCTAAATACCATAAAGTGTGGCTGCACAGTGGTTAGCGCATAGGCCACACAGCTAGGAGACTTGAGTTCAATTCCACCCTTTCTCCGGGTACTCCGGTTTCCTCCCACATTCCAAAAACATGCTAGGTTAATTGGCGACTCCAAATTGTCCATAGGTATGAATGTGAGTGTGAATGGTTGTTTGTCTATATGTGCCCTGTGATTGGCTGGCCACCAGTCCAGGGTGTTTTCCTCTACGGGGTTTGCAACCTCACACAAGCACACACAATGCAGCATTATCATCTTGTAGTAATTTGATATCATCCCGTAGTTCATTGGTATCCTTGCACAGTGCTCTGTTTTCCTCCTTATGTTTATGATTTCATAATGGAGTTCGGAGAAGCTCTTCATGAGGCTCTTCAATTGTACATTGCCAGTTTGTTTTACCAGGTCTCTTAGAGCTAGTCTTATATGTACGACAGATTGGGACTGCAACACTGTCTTGCCTCAATTGTGCTTTTTGTTTGGCATTGTTGCTAGACAACCGCCTTGCACAGCAATAATATGGTTAGCCTGGCTTACTAATAACTGTCAGCCTCTCACGTGTTCGAGTTCAAGTTGAAGTTGTCACCAATCTGTTCTGATCTTGTGTTAACTGACTGTTCATTCCGTTCCTTTCTCTGCTGTCACAGAATGATCCCTCCATCAAGCCAGAGCTTCCTCGTCAACAACCTCGCAGCAGGAAGCCAGTACAACCTGTGTGTGCTTGCTATCTACGACGACATCATCACCTCCCTGACAGCAACCCGCGTGGTCGGCTGCGTGCAGTTCACCACTGAGTCAGAGTATATGAGGTGCCATTTCATGCAGTCCCAGTTCCTCGGTGGAACGATGATCATCATCATCGGTGGGATTATAGTGGCTTCCGTGCTCGTTTTCATCATCATCCTGATGATACGGTATAAGGTGGGTGTGTCCGTGTGTCCACATCTGTATGCACAGAATGTGAAAATCTGAAAATTAAATATTGACAGCTAGGAGACCCGAGTTCAATTCCACCCTCGGCCATCTCTGTGTGGAGTTTGCATGTTCTCCCCGTGCATGCGTGGGTTTTTTCCGGGAAGTCCGGTTTCCTCCCACATTCCAAAAACATGCTAGGTTAATTGGCGACTCCAAATTGTCCATAGTTTGTCTATATGTGCTCTGTGGCGCTGTTTATAATTTGTATAATCTGCAATAGCCATACTATAGTCATTTATATCCCGATATATATCCACACTGTATTATAGTCACTTCATTGCACTACTTCATTGCACTACTGTACATATTACTGTTATTACATCTTGTCGCATTCATACTGTGCATACTGTTTATAATCTGCAATAGCCATATTATAGTCATTTATATCCCTGTATATAGCCACACTGTATCATAGTCACAGCCTGATATAGTTTGTACATATATCTGTCCACTTACAGCTTTATTCTATTTCTATACTTACTTAATAATAAGGTATTTATAAATTTGCACTTCTGGTTGGATGCTAACTGCATTTTGTTGCCCTGTACATTATATTATATTATATTATATTATATTATATTATATTATATTATATTATATTATATTATATTATATTATATTATATTATATTATATTATATTATATTATATTATATTATATTATATTATTGGCTGGCCACCAGTCCAGGGTGTACCCCGCCTCTCGCCCAAAGACAGCTGGGATAGGCTCCAGCAGCCCCCGCGACCCTCGTGAGGAAAAAGCGGTAGAAAATGAATGAATGAATGAATATAATATAATATAATATAATATAATATAATATAATATAATATAATATAATATAATATAATATAATATAATATAATATAATATAATATAATATAATATAATATACTGAGTGTTATATTGACAAAAATCCACTTTTTCTGTGTGTTTTCCCCACAAGGTGTGCAACCCAGGCGAGGGTGTTAAAGGCATGTCAATGTCGATGACCAACGTTCACTCTCAGACCAACAGGCAGCAGTCACAGAGATGCAGTGTGACTCCCAGCACCTCCAAGCACGGCTCAATTGGATTAGAAGACTTTTCAGGAAGCTCAAAGAAGAGGAGCAGAGGAGTAGAAGGAAAAGATGTGACAACACTTTCATCCAACTCTTCTCTGCCAGACTGCTCCACAGCTATGTCTATTCTCAGCCAGCAATGGACACCGGTTGCTGCTGAGGAGCAGGAGAAGTTGGGCGAGGAGAGAGCTTGCTCCAGTGTCTCCTCATCCAACGCCACCAGCTCGCTAAGCAGGCCTAAGCGGAAACCTGCTCCAAGTAAACCTGGTTCAACTGCTTCAAACACGTCAGCCGCTCCGGAGAATCTCCCCATCTCGTCCCCTCGTTGTCCTTCCTCTTCTTCCACTACTTCGTCCACGCTTCCCCCTCCTTGCACCCCTCTCGACACCCTCAATACCAACCGCAACAACTCCACCTCCCTCAGCCAAGCTCTGCCCCCTCCTGTTGTTACCCCAAGCTCACTCTCCTCCGTTCGCTATCAAGAAACCCCCATTCTGCGCCGGGCTCCGCGCACCCACGCCTCCTCCTCCAAGTACCAGACTCTGCCTGTGGAGGATGAAGGGAGGAGCAGGGCAAGGAGGAGGTACTCACTCAGCGAAGGAGGATCAAAGACGCTGTCATCCCATCGAGGGAGTGCAGGAGCACCCAAATTAGGACGTATAGTGCGGGACCAAAGGAGTCAATCAATGAGTGGGATGCTCCTCTCCAAAGAAGGGGATGGAGACTCCAGTAGAGGATGCTGCGATTCGGACTGGATTTTGGAAAGCACGGTTTAAACTGAAACCATACAACAAAATACACTTTGATCTATTGTTTTTATTTGGGATTATTTTGGATATGTTTGGTTGTCTGTGACTTGAAATGACGTGTGTGCTGTTTCTATTGCATATTTGTGTGTGCTGTTTTTGTTTGTATGCGTGAACAAGGATGAGAGTGTGTTTCCTGGCTGACAGAGCGAGCAGACGTCTTGTTTTTCAAGCATCTATTTTTTTTTATGTCATGTTTCACATTATTTCCGAGAGAGCTTTTGTTTCCACTTTGACAGTTTCCTATCTGTTTTCAAAGTCAATCATTGAGCAAGTGGATATCTTGCCTTGTCTTGTTGCGTCCTCAACTTGTCTTGTTGGTTACACTTTATAGCACAAAAGAAAGCAAGATAATGGGCTCGCTGCATCGTTTTCCAAAACGTACTCACTGTATCTGCAAATAACACAAAAAAGGGAATTTTTGTTTGGGAAAAAAAAGAGAAAATAAAATCCAAGAACTACACTGTACACCATTTTACAGTCACACCCAGACAGGAAGTGTGTGACCACACAATGGCAACAGATCGCAGCAGGTGCCTTCTTTTGCACAAAGAGACTCTCTCACGGGAAGCAGGTCTCCACCACCATGCTCCACTGATGACGGCTTAGCAAAGAGCAGACAGACAAGAGGAAGACAACATTTTCACACATAGCCTTTCTTACCTACATGAGGGATAATGGCGTTTCTTGAAAAATAGACAAATGAACAGAAAGACTTTATGGACCTCTTATGAAATTGATATTTTTAAAAGGGAAGAATATAAAAAAAAAAAAAAAAAAAAAAAAGCTTTTCACTGGCATTGATATACTACTGGGTTGGTCACATGCTCCTGGAAAGCTAATGTACAGAAAAAGACAACATGTACTGTGTTGTTATGTTGTGTAAAATAAAAAAAGGTTCAATTTAAATGGTTCAAAGTGTCGTAGTTGTGGCCCCCTAATTGACGTTGAAGTTGAGTGTGTGCAGCCCGTGCACACTGCAGTTTGCTTAAAAAAGCATTTTTTTAATAGAAAAAGCAATAACACAGAGCTCCCAGTAAGTGGGAATGGATGTATGTACATGTGTAGCACAACATAGAATAGATTGAATAGAATAGTCCTTTATTGTCATTGTAACAAGTACAAAGTGCTGGCACAACATACAACAGGTAAGTAAACACACAAATGGCAACTTCTACTATGGGGAATACTAACATTCATAAAGTCCAAATATGGTTTTATGGTAATGGTTTTATTTCATTTGAACATGCATCAGATTACAATTGAATGCATCACATAATCAGTTCACAGTTCCACATCCTACCCCTCCATCTGGTACTTTTACAATCAGTAACTGTTACATTTGTTCACTTCCTGCTTTCCTAATATAGTGTAAGGTTTTTTGGGTACCATAATAATGGGTACCATAGTAAGTGTCAATATAGTGATATGTATAGCACATCATGACTGGTTCAAGACTCTTCATCCTTGTATTTAGCAAACATCAACTGCTTGTATTGTTTCTTGAATTAATAGGTAACAACGTTTTACAAAACAATTGCTGGAAAGCATGCTGGGAAGCTCGAAGCACTCCCAGTATGCTTTGCGGCTCAATAATAGAACCGGGAGGAGGCCCTGTGGCAGTCCTGGGACACACTGGAGGGAATATTCTCTCACAGCTGGCCTGGGAACGCTTTAGTGTCCCAGGCCATTTGGTGCTGGAAGAGTTGGCGGGAAACCAGGAAGTCTGGGCCACACTACTGAGACTGCTGTCCCTGCAATTGAATGAACAGAAGAAATGGATGGATTGATTTTTTGGGGGGGGCCCAACATAGCAAAGCTGTCACAGTCTTGTGACAGCTTTTGGTGGTGTTTGTTGACCTCCAATGGTCCCTAGTTGAGTGGAGACCCCTGTTATACACCAGTCCCTCCACAAGCATGGGGGAACACAAGTTTTTGAAATGTTCCAAACTATGTATTGTTCAAAACTATTAATCATTTATCATGGTTGGGTCTGACATCAGGGTCTGAAACCACAATAAACGAGGAAGCGTTCTCTTTGTCAACCCACATAGCTACACAAACTGAAATCACCACAGTCACCTTTGTGCTTTTCGAAGGCACACAGCATTTGGGCATTAGTCTAATTAGAGATCATGCATGTAAACAGGGACTTCACATTATACCTGTTGGCAAAGGGATCTCACATGCGACTCATGCATAACTAAACTTTTGTGCCAATCACTAGCCCCGTGTCTCCATTGTCACCAGCAGTACTTTTTTTATTTTTAATAAATGTTCAATTAGGGCGCCACGGCGGTCGAGTGGTTAGCGCGCCGACCTCACTGCTAGGAGACCAGGGTTCAATTCCACCCTCAGCCATCTCTGTGTGGAGTTTGCATGTTCTCCCCGTGCATGCGTGGGTTTTCTCCGGGTACTCCGGTTTCCTCCCACATTCCAAAAACATGCTAGGTTAATTGGCGACTCCAAATTGTCCATAGGTATGAATGTGAGTGTGAATGGTTGTTTGTCTATATGTGCCCTGTGATTGGCTGGCGACCAGTCCAGGGTGTACCCCGCCTCTCGCCCGAAGACAGCTGGGATAGGCTCCAGCAAACCCTGCGACCCTCATGAGGAAAAGCGGTAGAAAATGAATGAATGAATGAATGAATGAAATGTTCAAATACAAACAATGCACAGGATACTTTCTAAACGGGAGGGCAATGGGAAGTTGGTAGTTTCCTGGGGACTAAGGGGTACTTGGCAGTTATGTGAAGTGTGAAAAATGGAGAGACGGAACTATGTAAATACGCTGCTCTCTGCTCCTCCCCATCCTGCTCACTCTCCAGCTCTCACGCTGATACTCTGAATCAAGCAGTCAAGCCACCTCACTTACCTTCCTCTGGATCAGCAATTAGCTCCCCGTAGAACAGTCGTTCTCAATTAATTTCTGTCATGCCCCACTGGGGGACAGAAATGTTTTTGGCGTCCCCCATTTGAACTGCTATTGAGAAATTGACAATATCTGTTTGTTTATTTTTACTGTATAGACTGAACTCAAAAAGCTTATTTCTACCTTTTTGTGTTCTTTAGTAATCAGCAGTAGAACATTGGTTTCAGGTAAATATCAGTTCCTGACTAAAAAAAGGGAGAAAAACAACTTTTTGTAAGAAGATACATTTAATTTTATACATACAACATTTTATACATACAACAACATAAACAACACAAAATGCGTTGTTTTACCTCAAAATATATATTTGTTTACACCATATTTGTTACACCAGGCTACACGGTGATCATGTGGTTAGCGCGCAGAGCTCACAGCTAGGAGACCCGAGTTCAAGCCCACCCTCGGCCATCTCTGTGTGGAGTTTGTATGTTCTCCCTTTGCATGCGTGGGTTTTCTCCGGTTTCCTCCCACATTCCAAAAACATGCTAGGTTAATTTTTGACTCCAAATTGTCCATAGGTATGAATGTGAGTGTGAATGGTTGTTTGTCTATATGTGCCCTGTGATTGGCTGGCGACCAGTCCAGGGTGTACCCTGCCTCTCGCCCGAAGACAGCTGGGATAGGCTCCATCATCCTCGTGAGGATAAGCAGGTAGAAAATGAATGAATGAATGAATATTTAACACCATGAAGTATTAAAATCCATTACTAGAAATCCCAGAAAGAAGAGAAAGCCACTATTTCACAACAGTAAGCCACTCCATCATTGTACAAACTTCAAGAGTCGTCAAGAGTCAAAATGAAAGAAAACAAGTGCAGTAGTGCAGCCTGCATTGAAATACTGTTTCCTCTGGGATTAGATCCACAATTACCCTTCAATATCAACACCTATCACCCTTGCTTCTCTCCCTGGTTTCATATTTCATCAGTTGATGGTGCCAACAGACATCAAGATAATGTTTAAACAGCAACCTCCAGTCACCAGAGAGTTGGATGAGATGACACAGAAAACAAATTGCTTTGACAATGTTCCCTTTCTTTAATATGTGTTAGAATTGCATGCACTCAGCTATACAGCAACACACACACACACACACACACACACACACTGACCTTCCTCTGCCTTCCTTTAGCTGTAAATGCTCAGTGCTAAGAGGCTTTGCAGAAGCACCTCATAGCTCAAAACTTCCAGGTTTTATTGTATCCCCGTTCCTCAGTCTTTAACATTAATAATTTAAAGATTTGGCAGCTGATTCTGTCAAACTTGCATTTCCAGCTTATAAGGACTCACCAGATGTTATTGTGTGCAAGCTTTGCCAAGGACGAAGGCCATGCAAGATTCATGACTAGGGATTAGAACCTTGCAGGAAGGTCTGAAGGAAGCCATTGGACCAACTCAGGGCAAACATTCCGTGGAAGCGAGAGTGAAGTGGCAGATGTGCCCACGAGAGTAAAAAAAAAAAAAAAAAAAAAAAAAAAACACAAAAGAAAAAGAAAGTGTGGGGAAATGTTGAATATATGATATCCATGTGGGTGACAGGCTTGAATGAGCAAGATGAGAAAACATGAGGTCAGATGAGTGCAGACCCAGGAGAGTTAGTTATATGATCTAGTAAAGTTTGAATGAAATGTTTCAGGATGTCAGCCAATTCTTGTATCGACAATAAAAGTTGCATGGTGATGAGGTCTGGAGCTGCAACCAACTACACAAATCCTCATTGGGTAACTGGTTTCTTGGTACAGTGTAAAAGGCAATTCATTTAAGATTACTGTGTATGTATACATACTATATACCAGGGGAGGGCAAACGTTTTGACTCACAGGCTTCATTGAGTTAACAAAATTGGCAGAGACACCTGACTATATCAAATCAAATCAACTTTATTTGTAGAGCACTTTTCCTGCAAAGACATGCAACACAAAGTGCTTTACAGAATAAAAAAAAGATTACCACAATTAAAAGGAAAAACAATTTCTAAGAAAACCCCTCCATACTAGACACACCCACACACACACACACAATCACACACAGTAGGGAGACATGGCATGACATATATATTTGTTGATTGTTTAACGCTTACTTAATTCTTAAAAACAGTCCACCTGCAATGATTTGTTTTATTTTATCTGTAAAAGTGTTATACAATCTGCTATATGTGCTTGTGCACTTTAAGCATCAGAGCATATCAAATAATAAGTTTATTTTGTTTTTTTTTACTGAATAAGACACTCACAATGTACATTAATAAAAGATGTGTGATATACAATATGAATTATGCAAGATAAAAAACATTGACTATTGAAGAGTATGTAACGTCCCTCCAAAGCCTGCAAAGAAGAAGCCTCAGAGACAGTGCAGCACATTACTGAAGGGCGTAAGATGCTGGCAGGAAGAAAATGCATGGAACAGCACAACCAGGTAGCAGGAATAGTGCAGCGGAACATTCATTCATTCATTTTCTACCGCTTATCCTCACAAGGGTCGCGGGGGTGCTGCAGCCTATCCCAGCTGTCTTCTGGTGAGAGGCAGGGTACAGCCAATCACAGGGCACATATAGACAAACAACCATTCACACTCACATTCATACCTATGGACAATTTGGAGTCGCCAATTAAATGTCAATGCCAATTAAATTGGAATGTGGGAGGAGAAAACCCACGCATACACGGGGAGAACATGCAAACTCCACACAGAGATGGCCGAGGGTGGACTCGAACTCAGGCCTCCTAGCTGTGTGGCATGCATGCTAACCACTTTCTACCGTGCAGCCCGTGCACCAGAACATTGAATCTCGGTGTCAGACACCGCTAAAGTTCTTGTGGGACTTCCAGACTGACAAAATGATGGCCAACCAGCCTGACAGGGTGGTGGTAGATAAACATGAGAAGGCAGCAGTGGCGATAATCCCAAATGATAATACATCCGCAAAAAGGAACACAAAAGATAGTGTGGGGTGTGAAGGCAACAGTGTTGCTAATAGTGATTAAGGAACTAGGGTTCGAACAACGACCAGTCTATCTGTAGTTTTCATTAATTATTTTTTTTAATTTTAAATAATTAGTAAATGATCATTGTTTCGTGGTTGACTTCTTCTTCTTCTTCTTCTTCTTCTTCTTTCCCTTCAGAGGTCGCCATAGCAAATCAATCTCCTCCATCCAACCTTGTCTCTCTCACACCAACTACCCTCATGTCCTCCTTCACTCCATCCATAAACCTCCTCTTTGGTCTTCCTCTACGTCTCCTACCTGGCAGCTCTAAACGCAGCATGCTTCTACCAATATATTCACCATCTCGCCTCTGGACATGCCCGAACCATCTCAGTCTGGACTCTGACTTTATCTCCAAGGCCTCTAACATGTAATTTCCCTATGATGTACTCGTTCCTGATCCTATCCATCCTGGTCACTCCCAATGAAAAACTGTTTCATGGTTGACTATGGCTTTTTTTAGTCAAAAAGTATTGAATGATATTATATGTAGTATTCTGGTCCCTAGGTGTCAGTAATGTTACATTACCTTCACGCTGCATGGATTCATGATAGCGTGCAAAAAAGTTCCCCTCTCATTTGCTAGCAATGATGTGACATCTCTTATTTTCCTGCGGTGATCCTATGGTCTTCGCAATGTGTTGTGGACAAAGAATAATAAGAGTGTAAAGGTGACTAGACGGGTGTTATTTCATGTCTACAGTGCTGTAATGTTAAAAATCATATTCATAAAATCATACATTAAACAGATATTCCAAGCTCCAACTACGAAACTATTCTGTTTATTCATAGGCAAGGTAAGTTTATTTATAGAGCACCATTCATACACAAGGTAATTCATAGAGCTTTACAGAAAAGAAAGGTAAAATCACTTCATAAAATCATGCACAGTTGAATACAAGTGTTTTTAGTTTTGATTCAACTAAGATGGAGGCGGCATAGCTTGGCTTGAACGGTAGAGTAGTTGCCTCCCTCCAGGGTTGCGGATTTGATCCTCCGGTTTCCCGCGATCATGTCGAAGTATCCTTGGGCAAGAGACTGAACCCTCAGTTGCTCCTGATGCTGCATCATCAGTAGGTAAATATTCTAACAGTGTCAAAGCGCTTTGAGCACCTTAGAAGTGGAAAAGTTATTAAGGAATTGGCGGTGGGGCTAACAGGGATGTTTTGTAATAAAAATAAGTTCCAAACCCGACATGTGCACCATATTGTACACTACACTAGAAATGTATGCTAATCAAACATACATTTTCAATATGCTGAGGTGTACACTAACCAAGGTTCTACCGTATCTAACAGATACTGTGCACACGGTGCCTGACTGAAGCTTTTCCAGCATGTTATACAATATATGCGTGAACTGCTATGACATTTGATGGCAGTAATGGTTGGATGAAAAGAAACGTGTTTGTACAACCCCTGTTTCAGTCTTTCATCCAGTTCTCCGCCCTCATTCCCCAAAGCACCTTCAGTGTACATTTGAACAGCAGTCTCCTGGTAGGCAGGGCTGATTTAAATATGCTTTGTTATCTTACATCGGATAGTATTCCAGTCGCTTCGTTTTTATGTCGAGAATGGAACTAAGGGTAGCAGTTTTGGATGTGTTAGTGAAGGAAAGGACAGCTTGATTTTAAAACTTTCGAAGGATTGTTGGTCATGCAGAAGGAGCTCCTTAGCTTACCCAGTTTGTTCATTCATTTTCTATACTACTGGTCCTGAACTCAAGTCTAACCTACAGCCTATCCTATGGTCTAAAGCAGGGGTACACTTTTTCAGCCTGAGCGCTACTGAGGACATGACCAAGTCAAAATGATCTACTACCTACTAAAAATGCAAGATACTTTTCGTTGATATATGCAACTGCACTAAGTACTGCGCTAAGTACTGCAAAATAGTGGTGGGAAAAACCGTTCAATTCAGTGAACCGGATCATTCTGCTTCATTCAGTAAAATGATCCGTTCCTTTCGTTCATTTTGTTCATTTCGCCCGTGATCGCCCTATGTTCATAGACCCGGTCAGCTGTTTCGAGTCAGTCCATTCACTCATGTTCACGTTCAACGACAAGACACGTTCCGACTCAACAGCACAACAACTAGTGCTGTGTCGGTCATGAACGAATGGCCAACGAGTGTCGGTCAATCTCTCGGTCTCAGTCTTTCAGTCAGCTAACCCCACCCACCCACAGAGCAAGGCGCGACGATAGGATAAGACAGGCAATCACGCAGATAGTGCCGCTCTGCAAAAGGAACGGTGAACTGACTCTACAGCCAATCAAAAAAAAAAACATTTGCAACTGCGTTTGCCTCATCTGTCAGTCTACAATAAGACGCCAACTTTTTTTTCAATGCCATGCAATCTACCCACAATGCCTTTGCAATCGACCAGTCGTAATGGGCACCACTGGTTTAAAGTAAATATCACAAGATTTGGTGGCTACTTGCCAAACAAATCATGGAGAAAAGCTTGAGAATTTAGAGGGACATCAGAAATATGATGAAGAGACTACATAAGAATGACCAATTACAAAACCGGGCAGCACGGCGGTCTAGTGGTTAGCGTGCAGATCTCACAGCTAGGAGACCAGGGTTCAATTCCACCCTCGGCCATCTCTGCGTGGAGTTTGCATGTTCTCCCTGTGCATGCGTGGGTTTTCTCCGGGTACTCCGGTTTCCTCCCACATTCCAAAAACATGCTAGGTTAATTGGCGACTCCAAATTGTCCATAGGTATGAATGTGAGTGTGAATGGTTGTTTGTCTATATGTGCCCTGTGATTGGCTGGTGTACCCCGCCTCTCGCCCGAAGATGAACGAATGAACAATTACAAAACCAGTAAAAGCAGGAGTACACACTGATTGGTTGACCAGGAGTAGCAGTCCCAACACAAAATGAAAAGTCTCAACTGTACTGAGACCATTGTACGGCTGTCTGAGAATTTTAGCCTGCAACCTCTAAGTGCTTAATTGCAACTCTTCCGGAATAACCAGAATAGTAATTGTAGTATTTTCTCCAGTAAAACACTCAAGATGGAGATTTTGCCTGACAAAAAAATAGATTTAGTGATTCATCCCAAGGGATTGAAGTTGACGGCACTTATTCACAGAGCACAACGTTCATTTTTAGTAGGTATTTGTAAATAACAGAATAGACTGTATTGTTAAAAATGATTTACCAAGTAAACCATGAGCACCTAAGTGAGTACCTTTTTGCTGTGCCACCCCGGGGCTCATAGATCACAAGTTTAAATCCAAAGCTTGTGCCTTTGCCTTTTAAAAAATGAAAAGAGATAACGTTTCTACCTATCAGGCCTCTGTCAAGTGAAACCATCCTGAGTTTTCGGTCCAGAGAACAGGCAATCTCTCTCTTACTACGAGGAGATTTTAAACTTCAACAGTAATTGTTTTTTTTTGTTTGTTTTTTTTAACTCTGGCTCAAGTGGCATTCCATGGGATTCTACAGGTATATACTGTAAAAATCCTACATTGAATACAACCCTCAACATCCTAGATAGTAGAAGTACAATGGCATGAAATCAACCCTCATCAACATCACTACAAATTAACCCTTATTATGTCGTTTTACTCCAAAAAGGCATATCCAAAATACATGCACAGTATGTGTGTCGAACTCATGCCGTGGAGGGTGAACCACTGCAAATTTTTTTTCCGGCCAGTCACTAAAGGAGGTGATTTTATTAATCAACACCTTCAATTTGAGGGAAGGAGCTCATCATTTGGAGAAACTGTTTGGAGAGAAGGCTGCACGGTGGAAAGTGGTTAGCGCACAGACCTCACAGCTAGGAGACCCGAGTTCAATCCCACCCTCGGCCATCTCTGTGTGGAGTTTGCATGTTCTCCTCGTGCATGCGTGGGTTTTCTCCGGGTACTCCGGTTTCCTCCCACATTCCAAAAACACACATTAATTGGCGACTCCAAATTGTCCATAGGTATGAATGTGAGTGTGAAGGGTTGTTTGTCGATATCTGGCAACCAGTCCAGGGTGTGCCCCGCCTCTCGCCCGAAGACAGCTGGGATAGGCTCCAGCACCCCCGCAACCCTCGTGAGGAAAACCAGTAGAAAATGAATGAATGAATGAATGTTCACAGCAGTCAAATGTTGAGACCAAAAGTGTAGTCAATATTGGTGGGCATTTCTCCTCTTTTCATAGGTATGAATGTGAGTGTGAATGGTTGTTTGTCTATATGTGCCCTGTGATTGGCTGGCGACCAGTCCAGGGTGTACCCTGCCTCTCACCTGAATACAGCTGGGATAGGCTCCATCACCCCCCGCGACTCTCGTGAGGATAAGTGGTAGAAAATGAATGAATGAATGTTTGGAGAAAAAACCTGCAGTGGGTCGCAGCTGCCTCTGCTACTGGGTAAGTACCAGTACAAATATTGATTGTTCAGTGAGTTTTAGGAATGATAGTCGCATTATTCATTTATTTTATGAATTTATTGACAGTATGACATACTGTATGCTGGCGCTGAACTGTTCATTTTTGCCCCAATGGTCATGTGTTTATTGATAACAAGCAATTACCATAGCAACAGACGCGCAATCCATCAGCCCCCAGTAAGTGGTGACATATTGCATAATCATCAATATATACAACTAATTGCATTTACTCCCTATTGAGTAAAAGAAACAAAAAGCAAAGCTACTTCTACTATCATTGAGGGTCCATGCGATGTGTAAAAATGTGTTCATCTGTAAACGAGGGGAGGGGAAATGATTTCATGATCATCTGTGAGCAATGGGTGTTCACCCCTTCACCCCATTCCAGTGTTGCAGGCAGTCTCACCTCATTCCCTTGTAACCCTGCAGCTCTCCAATCCCACTCCAAGGAGGGATGAATGGTGAGTATAGACGGCTTCAATAAGTAAGAGGGCACATATGCAGGCAAGTGGAGGGCAGACCCACATTTTGATCGACAGACAGAGGGAGTAAGGAGTAAAAAGATGCATGAATACATGTTTTTTTAAATAGTAGCGAGTATATGATGGAGAGAGTTGTGAATGGCAGAAGAGATGAAACATGTTTTCAACCTGGTGAACACTCCTCATGAGTGATAGAGGGAGACAAGACCAAAACAGAATAAAAAAAGAGCAAAGGGCAAAATCGTTCCTCGGGGGCTTTAAGGTAGGAAACATTCACACAACCTGAAAGCCAAACAGTTCCTGTGATGTTCAGCATGAAGTGACAGGAAGTGAACTTTGTCAAAATTCAATGACCGTTGATTGATTGCATGCGTACCCAAACAAGTGGGCTGGAAAATTTTCAAAAGCAACAATTATATAAATACAAAAACAAAACAAAAAAGGTTTGTAGTATATAACATCACATTTAATGTGAATGCATATCAATTTTGGAAGTAAATATTTATTAATTCATTCATTTTCTACCGCTTTTCTTTACGAGGGTCGTGGGGGTGCTGGAGCCTATCCCAGCTGTCTTCGGGCGTGGACTGGTTGCCAGCCAATCACAGGGCACATATAGACAAACAACCATTCACACTCACATTCATACCTATGGACAATTTGGAGTCGCCAATTAACCTAGCATGTTTTTGGAATGCAAACTCCACACAGAGACGGTGGAATTGAACCCTGGTCTCCTAGCTGTGAGGTCTGCGCACTAACCACTAGACTGCCGTGTCGCCCGTAAATATTTATAATTTGTAAAATAATATTAAAACACTTCAATTCAACTACTTTTCTGGTTATTATTAATATTATGTTATTATCGTGCACACATCCAATCCATCGGAGCATCCCTAGTTGTAGCCAAATCATATTTTCACCAAATCAATATCTTTAGTTTACACACTCACCTAGCACAATCAGAGTTTCCCAGCACGTATGACTAGTAGGCACACAATGTCCAGACTGGCACCATTTCAACCCTCACATTCATACGTACGTTCTTAGCTTTCATTTTCCCGGCACACAAGCTTGAGTTTACTTTCTAAAGAGATGTGGCACCTGCCATTTAAAGCGTGCATTTTCATTCTGGGTTCTTTCCTCCATCTCCTTCATTGATGATAAGAGTCCAGTTCTGTATTTAAAATATATTGCTCTTATTTTTTAATGCAGTTTTCAAACCCTTTTCAATGGTGTAATCATTGACTACTTTTCTGATAACAATGCGGTCCCAAGAACTGCAAAAAAAGGTCAAAAAGAAGAAAAGGCGACTAACCAATAATATATATATTTAATATATAATATATGATAATATATAATATATTTAATAATAAACTCACACATGTCAAACTACCTTAACTTATCTCACCTAGTACATGTATCGAGTCAGCATTCATTGTGTGGTTTTAATTTGATGTTACTGTGCATACTAAATAAATAGCATTACATTGATTTATTGAGGCCGCACAGCGGTCTAGTGGTTAGCGCGCAGACCTCACAGCTAAGAGACCAGGGTTCAATTCCACCCTCCACACATCTCTGTTTGTGAGTTTGCATGTTCTCTCTGTGCATGCGTGGGTTTTCTCCGGGTACTCCAGTTTCCTCCCACATTCCAAAAACATGCTAGGTTAATTGGCGACTCCAAATTGTCCATAGGTATGAATGTGAGTGTGAATGGTTGTTTGTCTATATGTGCCCTGTGATTGGCTGGCGATCAGTCCAGGGTGTACCCCGCCTCTCGCCCGAAGACAGCTGGGATAGGCTCCAGCACCCCCGCGACCCTGGTGAGAAAAAGCGGTAGAAAATGAATGAATGAATGAATGATTTATTGAGGGGCTGCACGGTTAGCGCGCAGACCTCACAGCTAGGAGACCAGGGTTCAATTCCACCCTCGGCCATCTCTATGTGGAGTTTGCATGTTCTCCCCGTGCATGTGTGGGTTTTCTCCGGGTACTCCGGTTTCCTCCCACATTCCAAAAACATGCTAGGTTAATTGGCGACTCCAAATTGTCCATAGGTATGAATGTGAGTGTGAATGGTTGTTTGTCTATATGTGCCCTGTGATTGGCTGGCGACCAGTCCAGGGTGTACCCCGCCTCTTGCCCGAAGACAGCTGGGATAGGCTCCAGCATCCCTGCGACCCTTGTGAGGATAAGCGATAGAAAATGAATGAATGAATGATTTATTGAGGTTTGAGTGAAGACGAGCCGAAGAAAATACTCAAAAATATCGGGAACCACTCATCTATTGTCCTCACTAATTCCAGTAGCACACACATCAATATATACTGTACAAAACATGAAATATAACACATCATGGTTCTGATGTAATTCAAAGTCAATCACACGTCTGGGCTATCAGCTTGTTCATTTAGGAAGCAACACTGATTGTGAATCAATACCACCTGCTGTGGCGCAAATGGAACACAAAACAGGTGGCAATCAGAGGCAATTAGCAAGACAACCCCTTTAAAAGAACAGATCTGCAAGTGGCGGCCACAGACCATTTCCCTCTTTTATCCTTCCTGCTTGATTTTTTGCACACTCTTGCATTCTGCCAACGCCCCCACCACTGTGATGTTAATTATGCACTCAGTAAAATTCAATCTGCATGATGTGCGTATACATGAAATCATGCAACTGTATATTAGTGCAGGGCTCTCCAGTCTGTGGGTGAGACCGGACGGGAATGTGGGAAAAGTTCAACAAAAATTAAAAAGATACAGTGGACCCCCCAATTTCTGGAATGTTGTGTTAACTAATTAGGTGAATTAATCTTAAAAAATATCCTCCAAAACTAAGCACCTCTTTAGAAAGCACATCTTATTCACCCTAATTCATCACAAATTTGTGATATGTAATAAAACAGGTAAAATCATTTAAATGTAGAGTGTGTTTACATATTTATCCCTAGTAGCTAGCTGTCATTCCACAAGTCACTTCCCAGGCCCCGCCTCTTAAAGGCCTACACAACGTCATTGATGTTGCACTACATACATCTCGTAAATGCCTTATATTTATATTAAATATATAAAATATTATATTTTTTGTATGTAAAAATGTAGACATTTTTCATGAGTAAAAATGCTTAATTTGGGCCAATAATTTATACAATCTGCCCAATTCAACCACCATTTATTAATTATTAAAAAGAAACATACAAATATTGTTGAAAACTGTTTAATCAAGTGGGTCATATTAAAGAGAAAAGGGAGAGAGTTATGCAACTACTTCTAATAGTTCCTATTCTAATAGTTATAACCATGTGTGAAAAATATTGTGATTATTTCAAACCAGCAGTTAATCAGAAAAGTAATGAGACCCCCAAAAAAATCTCCTTTCTCGCTCACAGTTTTTCTCAAACACACACACACAAATCAATATTTATCATGCATCAATCTCTTTTCTAGTCTGTGTGTCTGGCCTTGACTGGTGTTGGCATAGCAACATTCCACTTTGTCTAAATTATAGTGCAGCAGCCAATCAAATACTAGCGCTGACCCTGGAGAGGCAGCAATAACAAATGAGCTTCAGCGAGAGGGTGTGTGAATGTGTCAGTGCGACTGATATGTTGTAAAATCACATCGCCATCTCTGGCGTAGAGCAGGGACCTTTGACTTGAGACAGTCTGATTCATTTTTCATTCAGCTGATGGTGCACATCCTCCTCCCTCCCCCGTCTTTTACTTTTGCCATCCTTGTCCGCTTTAAAGTATTTCTCACAGCTTTTCAGAAAAAGTGCAACCCCCGTGATTGACTTTGTTGTCACTGCACTGAATGACACTGATAGTAACACCCGATACAAGCACGGTATAGACACAATCATTTGTGCTGCCTTTTTATTCACTTGTGGAGAATGGAAATATTTATTTCTGCTTTAATCTGATGGAAAAATATATATGTTTGCACATGAAAGCACATTTATTCTCTAGCTATTGTATAATCTATTGAGCAAACACTTGTGAATATAAAGACAAGTGGAAAAATACTAGCAGACAAGACAATCTGCTCCTCACACATATGGCCTTGAACATTTCTCTAGACATTAACTCACTGACGCACACACACACACTAATGCGACAACTCCTTATATAGGGTTTGCTGGAATGTGAAACTGAAACTGACTTAATAAAAAAAAAAGAGGAAGTGGCTTTTTTGGAGGGGGTTTGGCGCTCTGAGCAGAGACTGTTACCCCATTTGCTTGTTATTGAGTCCTGTCCTATTGGAATGTAACCGTAACATCTATGCTATCAGTTAATAATAATAATACATTTTATTTGTATAGCGCTTTTCAAAATACTCAAAGACACTTTACAGAAGAATGGAGTTGAATAAAGCAAGTAAACAGAGTAGAAGACACACTAAAATACAACATTCATTGGTTAATACACAGTTAAAACATAAGTAAAAGCGGGGCGGGGCACAGTTGACCATCATATTATGTTGGGAAGGCTGGAACACCAAGTAGGTCGGGGTCAGTCCTTCATTGGTTTGCTTCATATCTATCTGGTTGTAGTTTTAGCGTCACAGTGAACCAAGTCTGACTCAGTAAAACTGCTGTGTGGAGTCCCCCAGGGTTCTGTTCTGTGACCTGCCCTCATTATGCTGTACTTGCTTCCTTTGGGAACGATCATTCAAAGGTTCCGTGATGTTTCTTCAGTGATCATTTAAATGCCGATGACATCCAGCTTTACTGCTCCTTCAAGACATCCGAGTTTTACAAGTTCGACTCCCTAAAAAGCTGCTTAGTGGACATCGAGAACTGCTTAAGTGCTAACTCCCTGCAGCTAAACATAAATAAAACAGAGACTCTGATTCTTGCTCCTGATGACTCAAGCCCAAGAATTAAGCAGTACTTGGGTGACTTGGGCGAGTCATCCAAGACATCGCTCAGAAATTTGGGTGTTCATCTTTGACAAGGACATGTCACTAGAGCAGCATTGCAAACAACTGATGAGAAATATCTCCAAAGTCAGGAATATGGTGAAGTACTAATCATTCATGCCTTTGTGTCTTCACGATTAGACTATTCCAATAGTCTTTTCTCTTGCCTAGGTAAGAACACCTATGTCTCGGATTTTCACTCGCACATATAGGAGGACGCATATATCGCCTATTTTAAAAACTCTTCCGGTGTCCTATCGGAAAGATTTTAAAATTTTGGTCCTCACTTTTAAAGCACTGCATAGTCAGGCTCCTTGTTATATTAGTGACCTCATCCTGCCCTACACCCCCGCTCTATCACTCAGGTCTCTGGACCAGAACCTACACAAAATTCCATGTACCCGTTTCCGGACCAGAGGGGACCGATCTTTCCAGATTGTTGCTCCTAGGCTTTGGAATGATCTTCCTCTCTCTTTGTGTTCATTAGACTCTGTTGATGTTTTTAAAACCCAACTTAAATGGTTTTTATTCAGTAAGGTTTTCTGATTGGGCTGATATAGCCACTGTTGTTTTATTTTTGGGCTCTCTTATACTGTTCAAATTTTTATTTTGATTGTGAAGCACTTTGTGACCTCCTGTCTATGAAAGATGGTATAGAAATACATTTTACTTACTTACTTACTATGTACAGACATTCCTTACAATGTGGCAGTTTGATTAGCGCTTCCTCATTATATTGTGTTTTTTTTCCCAGAAATGAATTAATGATTTCTGTCTTGTGGTAGACCATGGTCTCTTATTAGTAAAAACATATAAAAAACATATAGAAATGCAAGTGATATGCAGTACCAAGTACATCTATCCTTATTATGTTAGCCTAGCTTGCGCTCGATGTAGCCAGCCATAGATGCAGAGTGGAAAAAAAGGTTCTCCACCCATTCTGTGTGAGAGTGGTAAGTTTGTGGCTTCTTACTTTGTCCTCCTTCCTCAAACTTTCGACTTTAAGTCTAGAAGAAATTGATTTGAGGCTAACTAGCTAGCTTGCTCGCTAACGGCCATCCGTAGTCCCACAGTTGTGCAATTCTGTGTAAAAAAAAAAAAAAAAAAGAATTGTTACTAAAAACTGTATTTCTTATGTTCTAATATTCCAAATATTCCATTTGTTTTGTGGACATATTACAGTTGCTGGCAGACATGCAAAATCATGGGACACAGCTCTCTCTCTCTCCATCTGCTGTGTTCACACAGGCGGAACAAAACTTTTAATCTCCAGACAGGAAACAGCTGCTGAATTATAAACAGTTGCTCAAGAGAAGGCGGCTTTGTTATTGGCCTGCTTTAACACAACTGCAATTTCCACACGTTCCAGTTTGCTGTATCCTTGTCGTAATGTATCTCCCTTCTCCTAAATGTTCACTCTTTTCTCAGGAAAGGTGCCTATAATGTAATGTAATTATGTGACATAAATACTGTAATATAGAATGATGGGAACCTCAATTAGGGACCTACAAAGAACTGTACCCATGGTGCAGAAACTCTTAACTAACATTTCTCAAAGATCTTATTCATTCATTCATTTTTTCGATGGTCACAAGGGGTGCTGGAGCCTATCCCAGCTGTCTTCAGACGAGAAGTAGGGTACACCCTGGACTGGTGGCCAGCCAATCACAGGGCACATATAGACAAACAACCATTCACACTCACATTCATACCTATGGACAATTTTGAGTTGCTAATTAACCTAGCATGTTTTTGGAATGTGGGAGGAAACTGGAGAAAACCCACACATGCACGGGGAGAACATGCAAACTCCACTAAGAATCTTATATTTTTCTTGTATTTGTAACTATTATAATTCATATATATATGTATATATAAAACAGTGTGCCTAATGATGATTTTAGGAACAATGTTTTTATCTCCTGCTCACAGCACCCCACCAATCGATGAGCCAATCAATGTCCTTCCACTCCCACTCAAACTTGCCGCCATAACGACACAAACATAGCATGCACTTTCATGGTGATGTAGCAAGCAAATAGCACAGACAAGACGTTGAGGCGCACTCACTCACATTGGGACATTATTTTTGTATGGGTTTTTTTTTCTCTGCAACCCAATTTTGAGTCATTACTCAGCAGCATTTCTCGAACCTATACAATGTTGAAACTTTAAAGCCAAAAGGTTTCATGTGCTCTGAGCCGAGACCGAGCAAACACATCGAGGATAAAATCCTTCATCATCCTGTCATCCGTGTCTTTGAGGTGCAAGATGCAACCACCCATAACAGCTTCTTCTCGGAGGACTGCAGGATGTTGGATATGAAGCACTTGACTGTGACGTCGTAAAACCTCCAGTACAGACTGGAACAAAACATTTCCACATAAACCGTCAACATGTCAATATCATTTTATTGATATTATCGTTATTGTCTGTGTGTGTGTGTGTGTGTATGCAGGAAGAGCAGGAACTTCAATAGTACCATTCAAATTCACAGACTACAAGTTTAAAAATATACAAGCATATAATGCTTAATATGAATAATCTTTTCATTCGATATGAATCAACTTAGGCTGCACGGTGGAAGAGTGGTTAGCGCGCAGACCTCACAGCTAGGAGACCCGAGTTCAATCCCATCCTCGTCCATCTCTGTTTTGAGTTTGCATGTTCTCCCCGTGCATGCGTGGGTTTTCTCCTGGTACTCCGGTTTCTTCCCACATTCCAAAAACATGCTAGGTTAATTGGTGACTCCAAATTGTCCATAGGTATGAATATGAGTGTGAATGGTTGTTTGTCTATATGTGCCCTGTGATTGGCTGGCCACCAGTGTGCCTCCGGTGAGGATAAGCGGTAGAAAATGAATGAATAAATCAACTTTTTAGTTAGGACTACTTATTTAACTCATCACACAACATTCTTCCATCACATGTTCTTACACTGACAGATAAGTGACCGATTCCCAGTGAGGCTTGACTGTAATGAGTAGTCATTTAATAAAGATTAAGAAACCTTTACATTTTAGATTGTAGAGCTCCACTATGTTCTCTGTGTGCTGCAGGAGCTAATTGCACATTGACCTGTTGTAACTGCTTTGGAGCAAGAAACTGCAGGACAAAATGTGCTTTCACTTGTAAGTATACCCAAGTACCAGAAAATGACGGCTGTAAAAATTACTTAATTTGAGAAATTATGTCACCAAGTGAGCTTGTCATGTTGCCAGATTAAGCAACAGCCAAGTTGGCAACACTGGTGCTGTGTGTGCTTAACCCCGCCCCGGACACAGAGACGCCGCCACACATCTTGACCAATGACATTCGCCTTAAAAAAAAAACAAAACATGAGTAAAAAAATGAATCGCCTCACAAACTAGATATCCCAATTATAACGTTCAATTATAACGATTGTAATGAACATTTTCCCCAAATACAATTTAGTTTACTTTAGTGTTTATTAGAGGTATATTTTTGTCAAAAGATTCTCTCTTGCTTATTTCATATCATTACTGAATAATTGTTATAATAATACTCAGCCTCTCACCCGAATACAGCTGGGATAGGCTCCATCATACTTAAGGAAAGTGCATGTACAACAGTAAGAGTTTGGTTTGGTTTGGTTATTTCAGTATTAATAGTTGTTCTCATCTCTACTGTGTTCATCTTATTCACTCATCTTTGTCAGTAACGGACGTGATGTGTTCAAAATAAGGTGGACCATACCTTGACATTGGGAACAGAAGGCCAATAATTGCAATAATTGCTTTGCAATCTTGCAATCAAATAAGCACAAATCATGTTTTTCCACCATTTTTTGGTATCATAGTTTTTACAGTGTATGAGGGAAGATATGACAAAGTTCAAGGTCACGTCAAGTGTATCAAACTATCAAAAATGAGCTTTTTATGTGCATCCTGCATGGTTCATAAATTACATAAATTCACAAACTTTCACGATTCAATGCCATAGTTTTATAAGCAGAGTGGATCTTCTGCTGAAGTCAGTCAGAAAGAGTAAAAGCATTCTACAGTGCAGTCCTTTGCTCATTTGCTGCTTATTATGGTATAGCATACCCTAATCCCTGCAGAGGCCTCCCACGTTTGTAGGCTTTACTCTCATTATAGTGATACTATACAAAAAACTTGATAGATACAAATATTCATCAACATTTGCATCAAACTCTGGACAACATGATAACAATGTGCTGTATTTGTTAGCCATATGAGTGGGGAATATGTGTATTTATTTGTAGCTTCACTTTGCAGTTCAGTGTAGAATACAAGAACAAACAGTGACATTATAATGAATACAGTTTTTGGTTTTGCACTTGCTTTTTGTGTGGCAATCAGGGAGAACCACTCATCTTTGTTTGCCGGTGTTTCTGCTCTGTGATTGCTGACAACTGTGTAACGCATTCTAGCTCAGTGCACTGCTGAAAGTCATCATTTCCATACAATTGCAACAAATGGACAATAAAATGTGGGCATGGTTAACCGATTTACTGAACACAGCCCAATTACCAGCCGGCTTAATAAACACACATACACACATTTTAATCACACTTTCTAATTACGCAATTAAAACTTCTTAATCTTTGAGACACTTTCTAATCAGGCGGTTCTGTTCCTAAGTCACGTATGGATATTAGCAATAGAGAAATTGAAACACCCATAAAAATGTGCTGTTGCATCCAGGCACTACGGTACATAACATTATTTTAGTCACTGAAATACTCTATTTGAATGGAATTGGCTTGGCACGGCGGGCTAGTGGTTAGCTCGCAGACCTCACAGCTAGGAGACCAGGGTTCAATTCCACCCTCTGCCATGTCTGTGTGGAGTTTGCATGTTCTCCTTGTGCATGCGTGGGTTTTCTCCGGGTACTCCGGTTTCCTCCCACATTCCAAAAACATGCTAGGTTAATTGGCGACTCCAAATTGTCCATAGGTATGAATGTGAGTGTGAATGGTTGTTTGTCTATATGTGCCCTGTGATTGGCTGGCGTGTACCTCGCCCAAAGACAGCTGGGATAGGCTCTGTTTGCACCATTACTCAGTCAACATGAACCAACAGGAGTTCATCAAATCAAACGCCTACCTCACTCACATTGGAGGCAAAAATAACGAGTAAAAATAACATTTAAGTAAATGCTTACACACTATATGTGCAAAACAATGCTATACAGTACTATAAAACACTAAACTACTTAGCGATATTTGTAAAAAAAAAAAAAAAGTTTCAGTTCAAACTCCAAGATATAAAATAAACTAAAGTAAAATAATATTGTTTTTCTTTTGTCATGACTGAAAGGAGCAACAAGGAGGTTGAAGTGTTTGCCTACCCCTGCCCTGTCCTAGTGGAATAATCAATGATTGCAGCTTTAAGAAAAAAAAACCTAGTAAAGACCAATTCAGTACTGAAGGAAAGACCAATGTTGTGTACCTCAAGGAGCTGAGGTGATAGAGAAGCACGACAGGCAACAAGCGGTTCGCTGTTTAAACATTTGCTGTCTAATGGAGCAGAAATGACAGCTAAAGTGGTGTGGTCAAATGGCTTACCAAACTGACTTAAACAACCTATGTCGCTGTCTGTTGGAGTCCCATGCGAGTTTGATCTGGATTAGTGCCAAAGGTGATTGACAGGCTCACTAATCCAACGGGAGGGAGGACTTAACACCCGATAATTGGCCTAGCAGCCCAGAGCCTGAGTTGGGCGACTTAGCTTAAGGGTAGTGGGGTGGCGATGTGGGGAGGGGCGTGAACAATACACTGGTAACTGGTATGTATAATTTTACTGTATGTCTAATGTATGTATGTACTGTATATACATACAGTATGTGGTAGTTGTAGCGTTTTGTGTGCTACCAGTTTTTATTCCTAGGTTTTGTACGTGTAGTTTTTTTGTCGTCCTTTTTTATGTTTAGATTTTTGTTTCACTCTTTCTCCGGTGTCTTCCTCAATTGTCATTATTTGTTTAATGGTCTTTAAACAATAACTTTCTGGGCAATTTCAGCTTTGTCATTGTTTTTCCTTGCAGTTTGTTTTTGGTTTTACCGTATTAATTGTATTACATTGTACTTTGTCCGGCGGCATGGCGGCGGTAGTGCGGAGACCTCACAGGGTTCAATTCCACCCAGGGTGTACCCCGCCTCTCGCCCAAAGACAGCTGGGATAGGCTCCAGCACCCCCGCGACCCTTGTGAGGAAAAAGCGATAGAAAATGAATGAATGAATATACTTTGTTCTCCACATTTTGTGCTAACAGCAATGCCACATGTTTGTTACTAACAATGTTTCTAATTAGGATAATTATGAATGGAGCTGTCTATATGTGCCCTCTGATTGGGTGGCGACCAGTCGAGGGTGTACCCTGCCTCTCGCCCAAACACAGCTGGGATAGGCTCCAGCACCCCCGCGACCCTCGTGAGGAAAAGCGGTAGAAACCTTGATGTCAATAAGACATTGAGTGTGATCACGGGCACATGGAATGATTCAGCATCCAAAAGGAATCAAGAGGCAGACTAAAATCACAAGAGAGGTCAAAACAGACAAAAGGACGTTTCCATTTCCCAATCTCCCAAACCATGAGATAACGGAGCATTTGTTCCGGAATGTTCAGCTAACGCTTCAGAAAGCAAGCGGAAACCTTCTAAGTCATGTGTAATGGAGCCATCTGGATGGAGCTGCATCATTAGTGATAAAGGTACAAGAAAAATCCCCAAAATATTTTACACACACACACTTTTTCAGCCAATAACATGTCTACAGCCTTATATTTATAAGCAGTAATTGCATCTGCAGTGCCATAGACTGTATCCACGTTTACATGAGGAGTTGTTCCTCTTTCCGAATTGAATCTTTCCAAATTACCTTTCTGAAAACAATGGTATACATGGAAAGGAATATTCCAATCTCTTGTCCACATGTGCAGCTATAGTCAAACAGAATAGTCCATGGGGCATGTGCAGTAAAGAGTAAATATAAACATCACGTGATACCGGCTTCCCCGAGTTTGTCCTTTCACTCGTTGGAATAACTCCATATTGCGAGTTTTTCGTCCGTCCAGCCTTAAAACTTAGTTTGGATCAAAAACAAACTTTCCGCAGCAGTCAAGTGCCGATTGTTCGCCTCCATTTTTTAAACTGAAGAACGTCTTGAGCAGCGTGTTACATCATGAAAGAACGCACCCAGGATAAATTTAAACAGGAAAAGAAAAAATTCAATCTTGCTAATATTTTATAATTAAACTCTGGACGTGTTTTATATAGATATATATTTTCCTTTTTAATAAAAACTGGACTTATTAATAAAGTACAGAAATGTTTAGATTCTGTTCCACAGATGGCGGTAAAGCACATGAAAGCTGCTTGCCAACCGCCAATAAACAACAGAAGAAGAAAAACATGACGAAGAAGATTGGTACAAAATATAAAATATCGGATTGGGGGAAGGAATATTCCATCCCTGTGAATCGGACTATATGTTAATTCGGATTGGCACACAAAGGTTGAATTCTTTCCGTCCGAGCAAATAAACCGAATACAATTGGAATATTTGGGTCTATGTATACGTGGCTTGTGTCTTGAGTATGGTTAACAGATTAATAAATTCATCAGACACCCCTATTGAATTCATGTACAGTATATTTGGCCATCAAATGATTCCCCTGGAGATCATTTAGCTCTGCCCCCCTGCTAGGCTCATATCCCGTATTGGGGTTGGACATGCTTCATGAACTGGAATAATTAGTTGGACTGTGGCAGATTCTCCAGTCCAATTATCAAGCAGTCGTCAGAGGCATGTGGGTCACAAACTCACCAGACATCTGCCCTTGGCTGTGTCCAGCTGTTATGGAAAAGAAATCCTCAATGTGTGAGTACTCACACAATATGTGTGACCCATATCCACCTTGGGTGGAATTTAACCAAGAATATTAAAAATCAATATTATCGAAGTAGCGAATGCCTTTGGCACTGTTAATGTATCTGCATATGCCGGTGCTTCTCAGATGGCTGGGCGGGAGGCACAATGAGGTGATGGAGGGGGGATTCTGTCCCCTGAGGAGGGGTCAGAAAATAATTTTCACAGACAGAAAATAATTGAGAAGTTTAACTGATACAGTTAAACTTGAATATTTAAATTTGTTTGATGAAATCAGTTTTTCACACCACTGTATGTAACAGCTGCCACCGCCTCCGTGATCATCCTGCTCGCTTCATCTCCCATCCACAGCATCCATGGCTGTGATCATCTTGGAAGGAAACCCCACAGTGTGCATCATCATATTGTTCATAGTCCTCATCAAGCTAATTTATTCCAAGTGTCTTTTGTTCCTGTTTTTCCTCATATATTTCAGAGTGTATGTATTCTCACTTGCTGTAGCACACCAGCAATCCTATGATATAGGTTGTTTATATTGTGGTTGGAGTCCATTCATAAATTCAGCCTTGTTGTGTTTAATGTCCTGTATCAAAGGGTTGGGTTTTGTTGCATTGTCTGCATGGAAAATGGCCGTTAATAGTGCCACATAGTGTGCCACAGGATCACTCAGAGTCCCATGTCGCACAAAATTACACATCAACCAGTTTTTAAAACACATCTTATCACTTGTTTAAATCCCACACCATTTAAGGTGTAGCTTTGATACACATGAACTCTTTTTTATTTGGAATTCATGGAAGCTAACAGGCCACAAGATTAGGAAGACCTGGGTTGGAATCTCCACTTGAGCATCTCTGTGTGGAGTTTGCATGTTATCTCCGCACGTGCGTGGGTTTTCTTCGGGTACTCCAGTTTCCTCCCACAGTCCAAAAACATACATGTCACTCTTACTTGTCTATAGGTATGAATGTGAGTGTGAATGGTTGTTTGTCTATATGTGCCCTGTGATTGGCTGGCGACCAGTCCAGGGTGTGCCCCGCCTCTCACCCCCTGAAGTCAGCTGGGATAGGCTCCCCACCACCCTAATGAGGATAAGCGGAATAGAAAATGGATGGATGGATGAAAGGATGTGTCTTTACAATACCCAAAGGTTCATGTGCCGCTGTCCGTGGTGCTGAAGAGAGTACCGTTTCTGCTGCATTATGTGGCTTACACATGGAAATCATGGGTGTTTTTTCAGTTTTATTAAGATTAGGCATTTTTGGTGGTGAGAGCAGCTAGGAGGTCAGGCGACCAAGCATACAAAAATGTCTCCAACAGCTTTTTTTCTGTTTGCAGCCCATGGCGGAAACGTTTTGTTACCCCTGAAACACAGCAACAAAAAGCAACTGTGCTGTGATATGGAGGAGAAAACACTTCCTGCTTTCCAAAATATGTAACATTATGTAAAAAATAGCCTAAATATTAAAAAGCAACACAAAGTGGAACATTACTTACTATAGTAGGAAAATACACTATAGTACATCAGATTAGGTTTGAAAATGGTGAACACATTGCACACAGTCATAGTGATCAATAATGTTGACTTATCTTTAGCGGCCAAAGTGTACTGTATGACAGCGATTTAATATTAACAAGTGTGCCAATGAAATTCATTTTGTAATAACACGCCAATGGCCATGAATCAAATAAGTAGCTCCATGGATTAGGATGACTGGTGAACAGGATCGATACCTGGTTACTGCATCTTAAAATAGCACTTGTACTTTTATGTATAACATGAAAAGATTTTAGAACTGTTGGTTATTTTTATCCAGTCTGCCACTTTTCTGGCTTCTTGGGAAAACTCCTGAATTTATGAATAAGCAATATATTATTCATTCACATTGTGACTGTTTTTATATCTAGCTTAATTTCCCTAGTAGAACACAGAACTTCCAGGAGACAAGCAGAGCGATGCAGAAGCACTTTAAAGAAGGAAAGAAAAAGAAAGAGAAAGAGGAAGAAGGACTGATGTGGCGAAGGGATGAATACAAGTGACAGTATTTCATTCATTTCCCCAAAAGAATTTGACTTCAACCCTGCACAGTCTCTTCCCAGAGGAGTGAAATTAACAATCTGGCTGTTCATTTAGTGACTCCTCATTCCCTGACACTTCCCAGCACCTGCTTGGAATCTTAACAAGGAGAAACCACGACAGTATGAAACAGACAGTGACAAAAGGACGACAGCGAAAGGCAGACAGTGGGCTGTGGGTTTTTCCTAGTTCAATCTTATTTAGTATAAACAATGAGTGGTACTAAGAGGAAACAATAGCTTCTTCTGCTTCTGCAAGTCTGATTTTCTGTCAAATAAATTCTGCAAATACAATCATTTTACAGTCCAGATTAGCTCTATTGTGGTGTAAAATTAATAAATTGCATCATAACCAATGACTTTAGAGATACCAATTTCCACACAGTAGGATTGCCTATTTATAAATCAAATCATCAGCTACTTACATCATAGAAAACGGCCTTCTACATACGTTTTTTTTTTCATTAGAGCCCTCTAGACATGAGCTAATACCCCTACAGTCACCTTTCCATTCATAGTACCCAAAATAGTAGAGAAAATAAGCCATGTGTCAAGATCGGGCTCCACCCCCTCGTGACAGCCTTCTTAGTTTTCGTCTTTTCCTCTGTTCCTCGTTCATGCCCTTATTTTGTATTCACTTCCTGTGTTGCTCTGCTCTGTTTTCCGTTCTTTTCAATTATCACCCACACCTGTTTCTTATTTTGTGTTGCCTATTTAGTTCAGGTGCGCTCTCCCTTTGTTGTCGGTTCATTGTCTTGTGTTGAGTTGGCCTTGCTAGCATAGCCAAAATAAATATATTTTTACCTGCATCTGGGTCCTCATCTCTGCATCCTGGGGTCGAACCATAAAACTCACAAGCCGGCACCGTGACACCATGTGAGATATAAATAAGACTTGTGCCCGTGATGTGTTGAAAGAAATGTCCTTCGGACGTGTGGACAGGAGGTTCAGATTTGAGTTTATCTGGACTAGGGCTACAATAGTAGTGTGAAAGTGATTATGATAATTATGATATTATTGTGCCTTTTGTAACATAATTCAAACCTGAAATAGCCTGTTGTTCCACCAATCAAGGCTAGTGATTGTGTTAATAGAGACACCGGGTGGCCAGTGTAAATACTACAGGTCATCAATATCTTAATGCCTGATACTGTACTGTATTAGTATGTTGGCATTGTAGTTCCTTCAGACATGTTTATACTTGAAAACTTGAAAATTTAGGCCAAGAATATACACATTTGTAGGTTAAATAAAAGGCAAATAAAGTAAAGGAACAAAATTTTCGAAAAGTACATATCATGCCATGTCATGTTTTAAAAATTAAATCAGTTCTGGCGGTGCGAGGTCAGCCGGTTGATTTTCATTTCAATGCAGATCCAGTAGCTCTAAAGTTGGTAACCCAAACAAGATTGTGTTTCAAGCTGGTACGGGATCATGTAACATAACGCTCATTGTGTTGCAATTACAGATTTGTTTGTTTTGATAAACGATAAAATTATATGAGAAAAAAATTGCATTATATGTACTTTTCGAAAATAAAAATAAAAACACTTTTTTGTTTCTTTACTTTATTTGCCTTTTATTTAGCCTACAAATATGTCAGATCATATTGGCTGAGCCTGTATAATAGTATCTTAAAAATACATTGAAAAAATAATAATAGGATAATATCAATCACAAACACTGATCATTTATTAATTAATACATTTTTTTAATCAGTAATAGCTTCAAGGGGCCATAGCTTAGGACTATACTAAGTTTATTGTAAGAAAATACTCCACACTAGGAATACAGTTTAAATCTCGGTCCAAAACCCCATTCCCAACCCGGGTTTGAGGGTTGTTTCTTCATCCATCAAGATCACTACACTCCCTTGACGACTGTTAGAATAAAATGTAAATACAATTATTATAGCGCTAGTTAATGTTAGAATAAAAGGTAAATTCAATTATTATAGTGCAAGTTATCACTCTTATATCCATTTGCTTAGACAATAGACAAAGAGTATTGAGTGTTTTGAAGCAGGAACATTCCATGACCCTGACCAGCAACTCCTAGCGCAACTAATCTTGGAGGTGTCTGGGAGTGCAAGCAGCAACCTTGAAGATGTTTCTGTTCATCATGCAAAATGTGCCAAGATAAGAACACATGCACAAAAAGTAATTATTCTCACGTACACACACACACACACATAGACGAACAAGTACAGTTTGTGCAACTGCTTGCTTCCCTTTCCTCTTAGAGTTGCATGACCATGTATTAGGGACCTCCTAAAGAAAATAAAAAGAGAGGAGCATGAATGGCATATTCAGAGTGGGGCGGCATGTCGCTGGATATGTTGTTTCACTCTCCTCGCTGCGAGAAACTTTGAATTTTGTTGTCTGTCTCTTCTGTAATGAGGTGTTTTTACAAGTGTCACAGGAGTTTGAACCTGATAACATCTTGTCCATTGATGGTGAGAACATCATCCGTGTTTCTTCATCTCCCAAACACGGCATCCGTGGCTTGGAGAGAAACCTGTGACACCCTTTCCCTAACTTTTCCACATTTGCTTGTGGAGTACATTTGTCTGTCTGTGTGCCTCATTATGTGCTCCTCACACTGGTGTAAACAATAATGGTGCATTAAACCAGTGCTTCCCAAGTAGTGTGGCGGGCCGGGAAGGTAGGGGGGGGTGAGAGAGGCTTTTCTCTCCGTGTTGTTGTTGCATTTCCCTGGTTTCTTTTCTTTTTCATAATTTATTTCAGACATGCATACTATGTTACATTATTCTTTGTCACATATACACTTACAAAACAATACACTTACAATATCTATTTATATATATATATATGTATATATAGTATATATATACATATACACATACATACACACATATATACATACACACATATCTACATATATATATACACATACATACATGCACACACACAACACCTCATTACTACACATGTCTGAAAAGGAGCAGGAAGAAGCAAAGCTTATTAAATCCTACCCCTTCTCCACGCCATAGCAGTTACCAATTCAATGTGATGTTTTAGGTTTCAGTTTCAGTTTCAAGTTCAGTCTGTAAGGTACAGATAAATAAATAGTTTTTCAAATTGTGGGGGCGTGAAAACATTTCTGTCCCTTGGTGGGGCATGACAGAAAATAATGGAGAACCATTGGATTATACTAATATGACACTAAGTAAAACCACTTACAATATGTATGAATTGAAATCCTTGCATGTGGCATAATTTTCTTGAGGGGCATTAGTTGCTTGTTTTGAGGTAGAGCTGGCATGCTGAGGGATGATCCTGAATGTGCACCCACACAAATTGCTGTATTGATTACATGGTGCTACTATATAACGCGCAGTGTGGGAATAAACATACACATGTGACACAGATGGGGGCTTCACTGAGTGGGTTGGGAACATTTCCATGCATAATGAGGACCAGGATGTGTCTAAATAATTGATAGCGGTACAAAACACACCTGGAAATTGCACACAGGCGCATGTGAGGATACATGTAGAGGAGTGCGTCTCTATTTTCATGCCCCCCCCCATCCCCCACACCGCACATTTACTTATTTGAACACCTGCTAGCAACAGCATTCTGCATTCAAGGGAGCATACATGTTCAGCAGTGCATGAAATCACCATGTTAACAGCTAATGCTAATTGCTAGCATGTATATGGGATTTCCAGTATTAGTTAGCATTGAGCTAGCACATTTATTTTAATGCATGTCCTATCCTGAATGTCACAGAGAAATTATTTCCATATTATGCAATGGCGGCTTTGCTTCATTGAGGTATGTTCGGTTTTCAAAGTAAAATGTCTTTATCGAGTCTATGTCAGGAGAAAGTTCAGAGTTGTGCGTTTAACCCCCAAAATGCAGACACCTTAGTGTGAGTGAAAGATGAGAATTTATTGATGCTCTGAGTTCATGAATAGGCGAGGGGGGGGGATTGTCGGGGGGCAGGCAAGGATGACTTGGCAGCAAATGCAGCAGCAGGGCGAGGCAGGGAAGAAGATGTAAAAATGCATGAAAAAACCAGGTGGTCAAAAGGAGTGGTAAATACACATTTTTTTTTTATTTGACCATCGATGAGAGCTGTTGTTACCACGAGGCGGTTCTTCATCTGGTGATGCCTCCTCTTTATGTGACTTTAAGGGATGCGATGCTGATTCCACGTCAAAGCCATCAAAGGTGTTGTACAACAAGGTGACCCACCAGGCTTGTCTGGATAGAAGTGATGGAAGTCACAAACAGGGTCAGGGTGGAAAATGAAAGAGCAGGGTACCCACTGGTACCCACTCTGAAATACATAGACATAGACTAGAGGACATAGACTTTCTTTATTGTCATTGCACAATAACACAGCAGTGAAATTGCCAACGAAATGTCGTTCCCTGGCTCCCGTGTAATAATAAAAAAATAAAAATAAAAAATAAAAAATAAAAAATAAAAATAAAAAATAAAAAATAAAAAATAAAAAATAAAAAATAAAAAATAAAAAATAAAAAATAAAAAATAAAAAATAAAAAATAAAAAATAAAAAATAAAAAATAAAAAATAAAAAAAATAATGTGGAGAATTAATAGATTACATCAAATATGAACAATGTACAGCGTAAACAGTCATTTGTACAAATAATTTAAATTATTTAGAATAAATAACAATAATTTAAAGTTTTGGTTGTGCGTGTGGGCAGTTAGAGGGGCTTATTTGGCATTGAGCAGTCTGATGGCCAGGGGGAAGTAGCTGTCTTTAAACCTGGTCTTTCTACAGCGGATGCTGCAGAGCCTTCTCCCCGATGCCAGGCGAGAAAACAGTCCATGCTGGGGGTGCGTGGGGTCAGAGTAGATCCGACGGGCTCTTGATACGCAGTGGGTGTTTGCTATGTCCTTAATGGGGGGGGGAGCGGGGTCCCAACGATCTTCTCCGCTGTCCTCACCACTCTCTGCAGTAACATCCAGTCCAAGGCCTTGCAGCTCCCAGAACAGACGAAGATGCAGCTGGTCAGCAGGCTCTCGATGGTCCCTCTGTAGAAAGTGGTAAGGATAAGATGTATCTGTATGGTGGGTGGCAACTTGAGCTTCACTGCTGAAGGATTGCCCATCTTTTCTACGGGAAATGAACCTAGAAACCAGGGAGCGCGTTTACAGGTGTCAGTCATGATGGGTATGTTTTGAGAATGAGAGCCAAATGCACTGCCCAGGAGCGTATTGCGGGGCCGGGATGCGGCATCTGTGTGCCAGCCTGTTATTTTCCTCCAATGTTCTCTGCATGGCTGCACAAGCTTCCTTCCAAACCAGCCTGGCTCGTTCAAGATTGTCCTGCACTGATGGCACATAAGTGGAAACGGATATACAACAGTCATGATTATAGTTTTACCACTAGAGGGCGGAAGGCCAGAAAACTAAATCTACTGCAATGACCAAGGTTGTGGTTGCAGTAATCCCAAGAGTCCTTGGTGGATGCTAGCACAGAGCTCTTGACATGTGCAATACGGCTTCATAAATAAGATTTATTCGATTTATTCCTGGGTTTCAGACCATGCAGGACTCATGGCCAATTTCAGCACTCTCCAACAGGTCGCGCTACTCTTCTAGGGCCAGGGTTGAATTATCCCTGCAGCTAAGGATTCGCTAATATATGTCTCCATAGCTTCACATTCGGGATGCGAGATGTTGTACAACTTTTCCACTGAGAGAGAGGAGTCCCCGGAAGGCGATCGATACAACAATCATCGGGCCTATAAGGAGGAAGGGAAAGTGCCTGACTCTTGCTGAAAACTTTGTTCACTTCAATATAATCCAGAGGGACATGGGACAGGTCTGCTGGAGCCTCAAGAATTGGCATGATTTTCTTTGTGAAAAGAGGGGAAACTGATTTCAGGCAATGAAAGAGGTAGAAGTTGCACCAGCTGAGTATAGCCCCACGTGAGGATTTGCCATCCCATAATAGAAATCTCCTTCTAGTGATTTCCAGAAAGCATCAGCGTTATGGTTTCAATCTGGTGGTTTGGAGTGAAGCTAGTCTCTAGAGGCTGAAGAAAAAAGAAAAGACTAAAAGACACAGACGACCACACGACTCACTCCGACTTAAAAGCTAGAGAATAAAAGCGGGTTTTAAGATGAGATTTAAAGCTTACATTTGTGGGGGGTCTTTTTTTACCTGTGGAGGCAGAGAGTTCCATAGCTTGGAGCCCACGACAGAAAAGACCCGATCTCCCCTCGTCTTAAATCTCGTCTTGGGCATCACCAGTAGGAGCTGGCCTTCGGACCTCAATGACCCACAGCTGGGTCTATTCTAAATTATTTAAATTATTTGTACAAATTACTGTTTATGCTGTACATTGTTGTTCATATTTAATTTTTAATTTTTAATTTTTAATTTTTAATTTTTAATTTTTAATTTTTAATTTTTAATTTTTAATTTTTAATTTTTAATTTTTAATTTTTTTATTTTTTATTTTTGATTATTACACGGGGGCCAGGCAATGACATTTTGTTGGCAATTTAACTGCTGTGTTATTGTGCAATGACAATAAATTATTTATTTATTATTTCATTCATTCATTCATTCATTTTCTACCGCTTTTCCTCACGAGGGTCGAGGGGGTGCTAGAGCCTATCCCAGCTGTCTTCGGGCGAGAGGCGGGGTACACCCTGGACTGGTCGCCAGCCAATCACAGGACACATATAGACAAACAACCATTCACACTCACATTCATACCTATGGACAATTTGGAGTCGCCAATTAACCTAGCATGTTTTTGGAATGTGGGAGGAAACCGGAGTACCCGGAGAAAACCCATGCATGCACGGGGAGAACATGCAAACGGAGGGTGGAATTGAACCCTGGTCTCCTAGCTGTGTGGTCTGCGTGCTAACCACTAGACCACCGTACAGACCCAGCGGAACATTCATTCATTCATTCATTTTCTACCGCTTTTTCCTCACGAGGGTCGCGGGGGGTGCTGGAGCCTATCCCAGCTGTCTTCGGGCGAGAGGCGGGGTACACCCTGGACTGGTCGCCAGCCAATCACAGGGCACATATAGACAAACAACCATTCACACTCACATTCATACCTATGGACAATTTGGAGTCGCCAATTAACCTAGCATGTTTTTGGAATGTGGGAGGAAACCGGAGTACCCGGAGAAAACCCACGCATGCACGGGGAGAACATGCAAACTCCACACAGAGATGGCCGAGGGCGGGGACCGAACCCTGGTCTCCTAGCTGTGAGGTCTGCGCACTAACCACCAGACCGCCGTGCCGCCCCCAGCGGAACATATTTACATTTATGTCTTAAATTGCTTATTTTCTCTTATGTCAACTTTAATGGGCAATACAAGTGTAAAGGTGACTACAGTGGTGTCTACAGGGCTCTAATAAAGTTTAAAAAAACACATATAGAAGGTCATAAACAGGTGTTCTATGCTCCATTCCATCCTCCTGAATTATGAATTATAATGAGTTGACCCAGGTTACTTTCACCAGTATGAGACTAATTACAAAGGGAGGAGATGTGCCTAAATTGCTGAAACGTAACTGCATGTGCCATTCAGACGTAGTATTCTAAACTGACCAGCACCCAAATGTGAGCAAGTCGGTGGCAGTAATATCACATGAGTTTTGAGTGTGCAATAACACCATAATGTCAGTAAGGAAATTAAATTCCGGTGCGCTGGAAACAAACCAACTTTGGCTTTCCGGGACAAGAATTTTAGCTGCTTATCTAAATGCGAACAGATGCACTATAGCTGTAACCATGCTAAGCAGCAGCTTCATTATTTTCTGAGAATGCAGGTATGTCATCTCACAAATCCACCTTGCCAAGTTCCAGGCTCATACAATTGTGAAGAACCAATCAAATTGTAATCTTTTGATGAAAGTGAGGCTGTGGGTGCAGGAATGGATGGGATGAAAAGACATTTTCTAAGAAGGGGAGAAATTTTTTTTAATAAAAAGAGCAAAGCTAAATCCCAAGCTTATTTTATTTCATTTATTTTATGTTTTTGTTTGCATTTTATGCTTTGCATTACAATAGTGGCACGCCCCAACTTCTGAAACTAAATACTGATATTATGGATACCATGGTCATATCGATTGCATCAATAAAACCAGAATGAGATCAATATTTTTCCAATACCTTATATATATATATATATATATATATATATATATATATATATATATATATATATATATATATATATATATATATATATATATATATATATATATATATTTTTTTTTTTTTTTTTTTTTTTTTTTTTTTTACATGGACACCATGGTCATATGTATCGATTGCATCAATAAAACCAGAATGAAATCAATATTTTTCCAAAACCTTTCTATTTATTTTTATATTTATATTATATTATATTATATTATATTATATTATACCTTAGGGCGGCACGGTGGTCTAGGGGTTAGCGCGCAGACCTCACAGCTAGGAGACCAGGGTTCAATTCCACCCTCGGGCATCTCTGTGTGGAGTTTGCATGTTCTCTGCGTGGGTTTTCTCCGGGTACTCCGGTTTCCTCCCACATTCCAAAAACATGCTAGGTTAATTGGCGACTCCAAATTGTCCATGGGTATGAGTGTGAATGGTTGTTTGTCTATATGTGATTGGCTGGCGACCAGTCTAGGGTGTACCCCGCCTTACGCCCGAAGACAGCTGGGATAGGCTCCAGCACCCCCCACGACCCTTGTGAGGAAAAGCGGTAGAAAATGAATGAATGAATATTATACCTTGTTTTTTTTTTACATGCACACGTCCTGATTGACCCTTGGCCCACACCATACTTTGAGGAAATGAGAGAGCTTGTGAGAGTTGATGTTTAGCCACAAGCAGGAATAAATATTGAGCAGAATACATAGTCACACAGCTAGGAGACCGGGGTTCGATTCCCCAATCGGGCATCCCTGTGTGGAGTTTGCATGTTCTCCCCGTGCATGCGTGGGTTTTCTCCGGGTACTCCGGTTTCCTCCCACATTCCAAAAACATGCTAGGTTAATTGGCGACTCCAAATTGTCCATAGGTATGAATGTGAGTGTGAATGGTTGTTTGTCTATATGTGCCCTGCGATTGGCTGGTGACCAGTCCAGGTTGTATCCCGCCTCTTGACCCTTGAAGTCAGCAAATTTATTATTGTTAAATTTTTCACAAATTTTTCACACATAGTATACATCATATATCACAAACTCATTAAAAAAGTCCTGGAAAAAGTTTGGGATGGCTCAAAACACTCGGTTTCAGAGGACTGTATACATGTTGATTCAGTCACGGGTTTATTGCACGTTTAATTACAGTTATTGTACACAATTTTTTGGAGCAGTTTCTATTGTAGAGTCTCACAGCTGCAGGAAGGAAAGACAGGTGATATCGCTCCTTCACATTAATGGAGCTCCTTAGTTGCGTGAGTGTGTGTTGGAGGGGTTGAGAGTCTTTTTTCATCAGGGAGGACAGTTTGGCTGTCATCGTCCTCTCTTGACCACCTCCTCCACCTGCTCCAGAGGACATCATAGGACAGAGCTGCCCTCCTTTGTCAGTTTCTCCAGCCTCTTCCTGTCGGATGATGTGATGCTGCTCCCCCAGCGGACCACACCATGAAAGCATGGCAGAGGCCATCACAGAGTCATAGAAGGTCTTCAGCAGTGCCTCTGCACCCTAAAGACCTCAACCTCCTGGGCAGATGGAGTCGACGATGACCTTTTTCAGTCCAGCTTTTTGGTTGATCCTCCTGGAATGATGGAAATTTCCTGGAATGACGTTAAGCATACATATTGTATGTATTACCTACTGTTCTCTGATTGGTTTATCGCTGCTAATGTAGTATTATATACATATATGCGGTTACACCTGCATTGACACAGTTCTAATATGTTCCACTTATTTGCTGTGTTCATAGTTTGAGTCCTTTCTCTGACCGTCGCAAGCCTTTCATCACAGTTCATTATTAGCAATCTAATTTGCTGAGTCATCACCGGCATTGTACTCTGCGAAATGAAAACCCAACATAGGATGTGTTTGGAAGAGGAAATTGGCACGAAAGAAATCATGTTCTCATATACCCCCACCGCCCCGCCCCCCTCATAACCTTTTCAGAAACCATACAGGAAAAGGGAACACACAAAAAAAAGATGATTAAGGTGATTAACTGCGTTGAACTTTAACTGATCACCAGCAGCCCCTGTGTTCTTCATGTAGATATACCCCAGTGCTAGGCCGGGTATTTGTACCGGGACTGAACCGAATTAATCCACTTCTTACTGACAGCACTATCACATTTATACACACACTATACAAACATGCAATAATATACAAAAACACAATATGGTGTGGAATTACAGAGAAGGCTGTGTTTTGCCTTTTGGGTTCGAATACCATTATTACTAAAGAGCAAAACCCAGTCTAATATTATACATTTATATTAATTGGGTTAGTCTTACAGCCCAAGAAATGATTCCAACAGTGGAACATAAGTAAAAGCTGTTTAAATGTACTTTATACTCCACAAAGTGGATGGAATCATGAAGAAGAAGTACTAGCTCCAAATTGGACAAATCCACTGACACTTGTACACACTTGGGTGTTGCAATGATCCCAATGACACAACAAAACTGAATTTGGAATTCTGGAATGGCCTTCCCAAAGCACGGACTTCAACCATCTATAACATTTGTGAAGAATACTGCCAAAAGGAGTGGTCAAATATCAAACTAAAATGATGAGTGCATGTAAACATCTGACCAGTGGAGATACCAGTAGACTTGACACCACTGCCAGACCATAAGTGATTCTGATTTGAACCTCTTTCCCTTGCCTGTTGACCTTTCATCACAAAGTGTCAACAACACACTTGTGAATCAATACAAACACAATGCAACTTAAAGTCCCGGATGCAGTATTGTAACAGCCGTCATCTTTCTGTAATTTTCCTTCCTTCAGGACCTCTCCAGACCTAAGCACAAAAAGACCAAAGTGATTTGAAGTTAAAGGTCCCACCACCATGTCAACTCCACCACAGCAACACCTCCATCATTCAACTACCTCGGCTCCTTCATCACCTTAGATGCACTATGCTCAAAGGAGATATGTAGGAAACTAAAACTGAAAACTAAAACTGGCTCATGTGCCTTCACCAACGTTGCCAATCTGTTGTAAATACTTGGGTTTTTTGTTGTTTTTTCATTTTCAACAAGAAAATGAGCCACATTTTTTCATAAGCTTCTGGAACCAATAAAAAGTAGTGATAAACATCACACTATTCGCTCCCAACCCCCATCACTCGACCCCCCCCCCCCCCCCCCACACACACACAAACACACACACTGCAGTATGTCCAATTAGTATCAGCACATCAGCTTTGCTCTGTTGTCACGGTGCCACTGCAATCCTGCTGGTCCCACTGAGAAAGAAAAAAAATCCATCAAGTCATCGGCCGTAACTGACACATCAAACAGTCGAAATCTGATAGAAATGCCTCGACTGCAAAGAAATGATCTTAGATGAAATTATGAAGTAGTCAGTGGTGTGTGTTGAGGTTCGTGGCTGGTGAAACACTGACTCTTTTGGAAGTTTTTTTTTTTTTTCATGTTAACATTGCTCATTAAGAGGATAACAAAAGAAAAGTGGGGAAAAAAAGTTCTCACTTTCCATGTGGAAGTGGTAAGTTTTTTGATTCTTACTTTGTCCTTCCCCTCTCCATTTGAGACCCTTTATTAAATTTAGAAAAAATGAATTGTAACAGGGATGCACAGTGGAAAAAAGTGGGTGGCACGCAGGCCACACAGCTTTGAGACCCGAGTTCGATTCCACCCTCAGGCATGCATAGGTTTTCTCGGGGGACTCTGGTTTCCTCCACATAAACGGCAACTCCAAATTGTCCATAGGTATGAATGTGAGTGTGAATGGTTGTTTGTCTATATGTGCCCTGTGATTGGCTGGCGACCTGATACTCCATTCTTCTCCCACTGTCTAAAACCATAGATGTTGTGTTTTTTGAAGACTTGGCATGAATTTGCTTGGTTATTTGTCCGACATGGCCTACATTATGGAGGTAAGGACTGACTACCAATGTACCCAGGTGTTCAAGAAATTGATAAATGCATTAACACAGCATACATTAAAGGGATACACATTACTCTGGGTGAAAAATGACTAGAGACTGAACTGCATGACAAGTAGTCTTAATATAATTCATTTTTAATACATGTTTTCAAAATTATAATCTCTCACCTTGATTGCATATAGTTTCCTCTACAATCTAAAATATGCTGATTTCAATGTAAAATACAGGAAGGTAGAAATGTGCTTAAACAATTTAAGACATAAACAATCAATTGTAAATCAACACTTGCAAGGGATGTTGTTGTTGCCTCCTTTACCCTTTGTTATTTTGTCTATCCAAGGATTCCCCAGCCAGGTCCCAACAAATACTGTAATTGTTATTACCTCATGTGTTTACTTTTGGTTGTTTCTTCTCGAGAGAGTAATATGGTGAAAAATAACGTAAGTAGTCTAGTTGTACAGTTTGGGACAAAGCTAGAGTGTGCATTCAAGGACCCTTACTGTCGATAAATGTTTTTCTATCTGCGATTAAGTGTGATTAATTACAAGTTAACTGTGTATGGGAAATGTGATTAATCATGATTAATTATTTTAATGGACTGACAGCTTTAGTTTTTATATCTTTACAAAGACAAAGACGTGTATTTATGTGTGCCATAAGGATTGTGAATGATAATTCCAAAAAGTTTTGCAGTTTTCCTTTAAGCTCTTCTAAAGTCTTTGGTTTATTACAGTGGATTTGATTCATTATCCAACTCCAAAGAAAAAAAAAAGTCATACGACCCATGACACCCCATCCATCTCTTGCATGAAAATCAATTTTTCAACATTCTCCCAGTCATTAATATAACTGTCCATAAAAGACAGCAGTTCTATTGTATTTTAAAAATAAGGAGTTACTTGTCAGACAGTGCCACTGAGGAAAATACAGGAAGCAATAGCAGGAAGAAATAGCAAAGATGAGGATGCTGAGGTTCTCAGTGGGAGTGACCAGGATGGATAGGATCAGGATACATCAGAGGGCATTACATGTTAGAGGCCTCGGAGATAAAGTCAGAGAGGCCAGACTGAGTTATATGGATGCTGCGTTTAGAGCTGCCAGGTAGGAGACCAAAGAGGAGGTTTATGGATGTAGTGAAGTAGGACATGAGGGTAGTTGGTGTGAGAGAGACAGAAGACAGGGTTGGATGGAGATTGATTTGCTGTGGCGACCCCTGAAGAGAAAAGCCCATAGAGAAAGAAGAAGACTTTCAACCACCCTGTATGTAGTAGCAAAAGACACGTACAATTGTTGCAATTTGGTGAGTTGGAGGTTGAAGATGAATCTGAACTAAGTCAACCTTTTCTAATAAAGTTCTGTGCTGGTTTTGTACTTACTTTTGTACTTACTTTTAAATTAACCCCATGACGCTCAAAGGTACTGCCATCAGAGATTGCATGATCCAAGCCATTCATGTCTATTTCTCTTGGGAACTACCTGCTTCTCTGGTCTTCAGAGTCTGACAGACACAAGACAGAAACGCTACAGTTTGGAGAATGACAGTCCACCGAGGGGGGGCATTGCAGTGAGTGATGGTTTAAGCCAGCACACGCAAGTCTACAGGTGCGTAGAATGATTGAAAACCGGAGCAGGAGTCTCGCCACATTTGAGATTATTGTAGGATAGCATCAAAGCTCTGAACCAAGCTCTTGACATTCGTATGATTGCCGTAACACAGTCTGTCTGTCAGTATTTTTACTTTTGCTTTCTTCTAAAATAAACATATCAGTTGTCGGGTATAGATTTTGGGATGCAACTAAAAAAGCTATTATATGTTTGATTGCTTTGAAACAAGTCATTTAGATAAGACTCCCCTATGCCATTTACTGTAAGTGATAATGAAATCACTGTCAGTATAGGTCTGACAACAATCACATTCAGTGCAGACACACAATCAGATTAGCTTTTCTTACAGGAGCAAAACAATCAACAAAGCAGCCTTTAGATTCATTGTATCGCCAAGAGGAAGATCTCCATGCCATTGCGTTGTTATTGTGATAACCAAGATCCTGGCCTCGTACAGTAACTAATTAATCATGGGGTCTCCTAATTTCAATTATTTTTTACAAGAACGCATATATCACCAGTGAAACTTCTTCTTTAAGGAAACTTTTGTTGTGAGAGTACATTGATATTTTGGATGTCACAAAAACATGTAATAGTACTGACCATACATAAGAAACATGAGTTTTGTTATTGCGACAACCTAATCCAATTTTTTTGTTGGTTTTTTTTTAAGGGTCCACTGGTACCCGCTTCTACTAAAACTAGTTAATACCACTTTTGTTTAAACTTTATTACCTTGAAACCTGAAAAAAAAACATTCTGACATGTTGTTTTCTGGACCGTCCTCTGCATGAGGACAAAACGCTGTTCTTGCAAAAGTTTGCAAGCAAAAATGAATTAGCATTGTCCATTACATAGACAATTTCCCAGGACGGCGGACACTGGCACTTTGGCACTGGCACATTAGTTCCTCATTAGATCCTTAGTACCAACTGTATTTTTGTGTACCTTATTGCAGTGTTTTCAACCTTTTTTGAGCCATGGCATGTTTTTTACGTTGGAAAAATTTTGCGGCACACCAATTACCATTATTTGCTTCTTTCAGTTTTTTCCTGATGACGGACTCGCCACAGCAGATCCTTTTGATCCGCATACTAATTTAACCAACAATGTTACAACATGTCACCACTACCTCTCACGTGCATCACTAAGTCTATTAGAGGAACGAGGCAATCAGCTATGTGTGGCCACACGGACGAATATTACATTGCTCTGCCAGTCTTTACACCAATGACACGCAACAATGACATAATATTTGCAGAAAATTATTAATACATATTAATAAAAAAAAGTGATATTGAATAATTCCTCACGGCACACCTGACGATTTCTCACGGCACTTGTGTGCCGCGGCACAGTTGTTGAAAATCACTGCCTTATTGCCAAATGGGGGGTTGGTGGTGTCGGGATGCCATGCACCGCCTAGTGTGTCGTACAAACCACAACCACCTCTGCCCAGCATTTACACTTACTTTCACTCAAGAGTAGTCCCACACATCTTATTGCAATTATACTAGGATTGTAAAATGATGTCTTGTACTCGCTTAGATAAACAACATTGTTTTGGGAGATGCTATATTCTTTACATTAAAAAACGGTTCAAAAAGGAGCAGAAATGCAGAGAAAAAGAGGTTAAACCTGGCAGAGCCCTGTCAACTGAATTCTGCACATAATGGAGCCTGTCCAGGGATTTGCTGGAAGCCCCAAACGGCACTCCATTGCAATAGTCCAGTCAGGAGGTAATGAAGACGTGGATTAGTGTTCCTGCTAGTGAGTCTGAGAGTGAGGGGCAGAGATGAGACATGTTTTTCAGCTGGCAGAAGGCAGATTTGGTGTGAGACTGAAAAGAAAAAGTGGAGTCATTGGTGATGACCAGGTTAAGATGATTTTATTGAACAGCCGTCAAAATGGAGGAGATTTTCAGCTTTGGGAGCTTGGAGGCTGCTGGGTTTTAATGCTAAAGAGCCCTCTGTGAATGAAATAACACCCCTATAGTCACATTTACACTTGTATTAGCCAATATGGTATACTTGATAACAGAAAACAAGCCATTTTTAAGACATAAATAAGACTCATGCTCTTGTGTATCACTATAAATGTGTCTAAACGTGTGGAATTGAGCCGCTGAACAGACAGGAAGTGATGTCGGGGGTTGAGTTTTAGATCGGCGTGTGTTACGGCTCCTACAGTAGCGCCTGTTTTTATTAGGGATTATTGTGCCTATTGTGATATAATTCACAATTCATTTTCCCGCGATCAAGTCTGGTGCTTGTGTGTCTCACCGAGCATTACTGACACCCAGCGATCATTGTAGAGTGCTACATATTATCTTCTTGTGACTTTGATTGTGTCTTCTCAAAGCCTTATATTTGTATATTTATATTTTACTTTATTCAGTCATTATGCTTAAAAATACCTCATAATAGAGAAACTACTAACAGACCATATTCAACTATGAAACAGCATAATTGAGTAATTAATATATTTCTGAAAAACACTGTTATTCAGTATTTTTTTTAGAATTAATGTTTCCTGAACATATTTTTCTTGAGCATTATGAGCAACCTAACAAACATTTTTTTGAAATAATCCCCTCAATTCTTACACTAAGATTTATTTGACTTCATGAAAGCCGGTAATGAACAAGTGGAGGACTGTTTTTAAAAAACATGAACCAGCCAGTATGCATCAAGGATTCAGACCAAACTGCACTTATGCAGATTTTCCAACATCAACATGGAGAATGGCAATCTGTCCAGGACCTCGTTTCAGGATGGAAGACTGAAGTAGCAGAAGGCAAGGGAATGCCATGGCTGGCTGTGAGCTGCACAGCAGATTTAAAATCTGTACTGCAAGTCATTACATGGGCTCTCTAATACCCAACCAATTTATTTTCACTTAGCATACGGCTAAAGTTTCGCCAGGTTCATAACCACCCCTGTCATTTTCAAAATGTGAGCAGGTGGGAGGTCATTTCATTTATGGTAGAAGTCTACCTCACCGAAGTACCGATTTATAAGGAAAAACTGTAAGCATTTTTTTTTTAAACAGGCAAAATCTACATCCAGTGTCTTGTCATCCTACATAAATAACAGTAGCCGACCAGAAAAGTTATTCATTGCCACTAAAACCACAAAAATCTTCCTGTTCCGTAATTACTTGGTCACACACGACACAGAGCTCTCTCTCGGCCCTGATAGACAGTCCTTTTTGTCTCATAAATCTGATATCTTCTGTTCGGTGGCGATTGCTTTGGCTTTTAGTTTTAAGATTTGCACGGTGGAAACACCTCGGCCGTCTGCTCTCTGTGTATTTATCGATTCTTCAAGCACATCCTCTGGTTCAGGCCATCTGCTTTTCTTACTTCTGAAAGCTCGTATTGTCTTCTTGCTTTGTGTCAGCATTTCACGATGATGTCTCCAACGTCTCACCATACATTCATTTATAATAAGCTTACGCGAAGCAGCCCTGTTTCCTACTGTGGCAGCCAAATTGATCGCCTTTATCTTGAAAGCGGCATCATATGCATTTCGTTGCATGTTTTTTATGATCGAAGAGTGTGACTACCAGGTTGTCACTACGCATGTGGAGAATGCGTCTACATCAGGGCACCGCGTCTATATTTCAGTACAGTAGGTAACCTAAACTTTGGTTGCGACCCACATAAAGAAAAGGAAGAAGAAGACCGTGTCTATTTTTTGGCAGTCAGTTTTAGATATATAGATAGCAATTTTATTAAACTCTGAGAAAATTTATTTTCATTCATATAATTCATATTTATTTTGTTTTATGCGGTTGTTGTACCTGGATTTCTATGTATTGATGTAGAATACATGACGTGTACGCCTGTGGAACTACGTACATTACTCAAGTTTTACATACGATCCGTCCATCCATTTTCTATGCCGCTTATCCTCACTAGTGTTGTGGGTAAGATGGAGCCTATCCCAGCTGTCTTTGGGCAAGAGACGAGGTACACACTGGACTGTCACCAGCCAATCACAGGGCACATATAGAGGCCATGCACGCACAGGGAGAACATGCAAACTCCACACCGAGATGTCCAAGTGGAAATTCTAACCCCATTCGACTTCCTGATCTCCTGACTGTGTGGCCAACATGCTAATCACATGCTATATCCGCAACCCTATTGAGGATAAGCAGCATAAAAAATCGATGGATGGATGGATGGACAATAAAATTGGGGCCAGTTTCATACAAATGAATCTGTGTATCACTAAGAGAAGCGCAGACTTCCCGGTCTATGTCCACCTCTGTCAACTCCACCAGGGTGTGGGGGACACACTGAGGCATTCCCAGACCAGCTGGGAGAAATAATACCTCCCGCATTTCCTGGGTCTGCCCCAGGGCCTCCTCCTGGCTCGGCATGCTTAGTACATCTCACCAGGGAGGCATCCAAGCGGCCACTAGAGGCCCGAACCACCTCAACTGACTCCTCTTGATGTGAAGGAGCAGCATCTCTACACGAAGCTCTTCCCGGCCCACCAAGCTCCTCAGCCTATACAGATGAAATAATAATGATAATGTTAATATCTGATTAGACCCCTGATTAGATCCCTCTTGGTGAAAGTGAAGAGCAGGTGTCTCAAACACGCGGCCTGCGGGCTTGATATGGATGCTGTATGGTATCATGTACCCAGAAAAAATTATTACGTTTGATTAATGTTCATATTAAAGGTTAAATAACTGTTAATAGTTATCCCCCCTATCCATGTGGAAGTGGTAAGTTTTTGGCTATTTAAGTTTAAAGGAAAAAACTTGAAGGCTACCGTTTAGGTCGCTAGTGCTCAAGTTTACGAGTTAGCATGTGTCTCAAGACCCTGCAGTTGCGCAATATGTTGTAAATAAAAAAAACTATAGTCGTGTTTTGTCATGTCTACAGGGCTCTAATAATGCTTTGTTAATTTTAATCTGAAAAAATAATTTGTCTACCCACCAACTATATGTGGTTTCTCAAGTTTTTATTATTTGCCGTTTTATTATTATTGTTATATTTATTTATTACTGATTGATTGATTTTCTTTATTTGTTTATTTATTTTTCATCTTATTTTGTGCAGAAAAATAAAAATTAATATATTTGAGAACAGTGGAATGTTTTATCAGAGCTTTTATTGTAGAAAATCGGAACCAAAGCACTGAAAAAGTTTGTATATTTTTCTGTTTTTAATAAATGCGTTTTTTTTTTTGTTTTTTTTTTAAAACCTGATGCGGCCCAGCCTTGCCCAGACCCTAGTTCCAGTGGCCCCCAGGTAAATTGAGTTTGAGACCCCTGGTGAAGAGAAAAAATGGGCAGTATCACAAGACCCATACACCCATTTTCTCTATTGCTTGTTCGATAGAGTTATGGGTGAGCTGGAATCTACCCCAGATTAGTGGCAAAAGGCGGCGTACACCCTGGATTAATCTCCAGCCAATTACAGGCACATGTAGACAAACATTTAGACTTTCCAATTAGCTTAACATGCATGTTTTTGGAATGTGGGAGGAAGTCAGTGGCGACCTTGCACTCCACAAAGAGAAGTTCCAACACAAATTCAAACCATTAATCTCCTGTTTGTGAGGGTGCAACGCTAACCACTAGAGTACTGTGCAGGCCGTCATTGGATCCATGTGAATGTCCAACTAAACTGTCACAAACATGCAGTTCTCCTTGAAACCAATGTTCAAGTCACTATGATGTTCTTCTACCGAGCCCATGGAAAGAAGACCGTGTAGATCCAAAGGATACAAGCAGAGAAAAACAGGTTTGTTTTTCCCCGAGGCAGAATCCTAGGCATAACAGGGAAACTCAGGTGTTTCTGGGGCCTGGTTAGTCACTACTGGGGATGAACAGATGAGTCTCAGCTGGAGGCAGGATGGAAGCGTCTTGAACGGCATTCTCAGCCAAAGGCAATAGTGATCTGTGTCTGGTAATGGAGATGATAAATTTACATACATATACAGCAATATAGAATGTTGGTGGCCAGGTACATCATTATTTGTACCCATCCTATAAGTGTGATTAAAGTTGGGTTAATCAAGATTAAAAACAAAACAGAATATTACATTGTGAGATAGACAGATGAAAGTGTTTCTAGAAATGGGGATAAAAAGGAAATAGAAATGAGTCAAAAATAGCTAGAAATGACAAACACTCAGATTACACATAATAGTTGAAAGGAAGAAACAACATCACAGTTCTATTCCAGCTGCTTGGGGGGGGGGGGGGGGGGGGGGGGACGACTGCAGCATCTAACACACACCCACACTGAGACAAAACACACACAGACACAAGCAGACAGCTATTCTTGCCGATGGCTGACACAGATACTGCAATGCAGAGAGAGACGAGAGGAGAGAGCCAGCAAACAAGCTGGCAGAGGAACAGCAAGATGGGGAGGGTCGGGGTGAGGCTGGAAAGGGGGGGGGGTGGTGCTGATGTTAGGCTGTAGATGGAGGAAATGGAAGCCAATGAGGGTGCAAGAGACGGGATGTTTGTTGGACAATGAGGAAACATAATAAGAGGAAAGGCTAAAATGTGGCTAGGCAACACATGTAAGCAGTTTTCAGCAGAATATAGGACTGTACCAACAAAAATAAGACACTGGCTTGACTTTTTAAATCTGCCATCTGTCATTTTATGCTTGATACACAAGGAAGGTAAACCACAGAGTGTGATTTCTAAAAAAGCAAAGAAAGGAAGGTTCGATTCTCAGCTAATTCTAATCCTGTAGGCTGCAAGGAGGACACCACCAGACTGGTTCAACAAGTAGAAAGGCAGACCCACCAAAAAGCGTCATGGATCACACTTAGGGCATAGTGACAAATGAAAGGAAACTGCATCCACTGCATCCTAACCGATCTTCAGACGTTTTGGCTGCACCTTGCAACTGGATCCAAATGGGCTGGGAAAAGACAGTGAATCTGACAACCTGCAAACTCTCTCTCACTATAATCAAAGTCAAGTTAAAGCCATGACGTCAATCCTGAAGTCATTGGTCATCTTTGAATCTCGGAATAAAGTGTTGGAATGACACTGCTGACTAGATGGAACATATAATAACACATCCTCCATCTGAATGAATGAAATATTCTTATTAAATACTTTGTATTTTCCACAGTTGACTGTACTGAAAACATTCATTCATTCATTCATTTTTTACCGATTTTCCTCACGAGGGTCGCGGGGGGTGCTGGAGCCTATCCCAGCTGTCTTCGGGCGAGAGGCGGGGTACACCCTGGACTGGTCGCCAGCCAATCACAGGGCACATATAGACAAACAACCATTCACACTCACATTCATACCTATGGACAATTTGGAGTCGCCAATTAACCTAGCATGTTTTTGGAATGTGGGAGGAAACCAGAGTACCCGGAGAAAACCCACGCATGCACGGGGAGAACATGCAAACTCCACACAGAGATGGCCGGGGGTGGAATTGAACCCTGGTCTCCTAGCAGTGAGGTCTGCGCGCTAACCACTCAACCGCCGTGCCGCCCGTACTGACAACAAAATCACACAAAAATATAAATGGAAATCAAATTCATTATATTTACTGGAATCACACTCAAAATAAAAGTGGAAAAACACACTACAGGCTGATCCAACTTTGATGTTATGTCCGTAAAACAAGAAAAAATGAGGCTCAGTAGTGTGTGCGTATATGTGGCATCCATGTTTGATTTGACAGAAGTACATTATAATTGACTTTGAAGCAAATTGTGTTCTTTATGTGTTCCCTTTATTTTTTTGAGGGTTCTTCACAATCACTGAGACTGGAATCGATGCCATGAATTTGGCTCCAAGTTTCACATTCCTCCTATGATGCCACTTCTAAACCAGTGACAACTTCAGAAGCATCTTGGATGGGCTAAGGAGAAAAAGAGCTGGGCTAACGCTCAGTGGTCGTCTTCTTCTTCTTTCTCTTTGGGCTTTTCCCTTCAGGGGTCGCCACAGCAAATCAATCTCCTCCATCCAACCCTGTCTTCTGCATCTGTCTCTCTCACACCAACTACCCTCATGTCCTCCTTCACTACATCCATAAACCTCCTCTTTGAACTTCCTCTACACTTCCTATCTGGCAGATTTGAACGCATCATCCTTCTACCAATATATCTGGACATGTCCGAACCATCTCCAAGGCCTCTAACATGTAATTTCCCTCTGATGTACTTGATGTTCCTGAGCCTATCCATCCTGGTCACTCCCAATGAGAACCTCAGCATCCTCATCCCTGCTACCTCCAGTCTTTTCCTGTTGCTGATTTGACTGCTGTTGCTCCTGAGTACTGACCACTGCTCAGTGGTCCAAAGTCATCTTTTTATATGAAAGTAAAGAGTTAATTTGGGAATGAACCCACAATCTGCAGGAAGGGTGACAATGCACACAAGTTGCTTGAGGTTCAGTGTAAAATTTCCCAGGTGAACGATAGTGTGGGCTGCTATGCAGGTGCTGTTCGACTGTGTTTGTCCAAAGTCAACACAACTGTTTATCAGGAAGTACAGTATGAGAGCATTTCATACAACCAGTTGGCGCGTGCCCACACTGCCAAAAGGTACCAAAATCAATAGGCCTAGTATCACTGCGTTTGATTGGCCATCAAACTCACCAGACCTGGCTGCCGCTCCTTCTGCAGTCTTGCTCTTTATGTTAACTTCAATAATCCATTCCTTTTGTCAGCATCAATCCAGGTTTCTGAGATTGTAATTACTTTTATTAAATTGTCTCAAATACTGCTTTGGGTTTAAATTGGCTGACACACGTCTGCTGTTGAAATGAATAATGATAATGTATTCTCTGTTTTAATTGTGCTATTGTATTTTTCCTGTGTGTAGTATAATCCGGTGATGTAACATTTGAAAATAAATCAGTGTTCGGGTCTACACTGTATATCATCTCCTAGCACAGACATTCATGGTCAGTGTGGTGAAAGGTTTCCAATCAAGGCCTGAAGTGTGGTGTTTTCCACTTCAGTTGAAAGCTTTGGTTGTCTTCCTTTTCTCCTCGGTGGTCTCTAAGTTCTTAGAAGCCTTATCCTACTTATCAACATGACCCTGCCGTTGCTTTTTCCTCTTTTACACTTTACTCTTTCTTTCAGTAATTCATTTTCTACCGCTTTTCCTCACGAGGATCGCAAGGGGTGCTGGAGCCTATCCCAGCTGTCTTCGGACGAGAGGCGGGATACACCCTGGACTGGTCACCAGCCAATCACAGGGCACATATAGACAAACAACCATTCACACTCACATTCATACCTATGGACAATTTGGAGTCGCCAATTAGCCTAGCATGTTTTTGGAATGTGGGAGGAAACCGGAGTACCCGGAGAAAACCCATTCATGCACGGGGAGAACATGCAAACTCCACACAGAGATTCCCGAGCGGGGAATCGAACCCCAGCCCGGTCTCCGTGCTGTGTGACTGATTGAGCTGCTCAATATTTATTCCTGCTTGTGGCTAAACATCAACTCTCACACGCTCTCTCATTTCCTCAAAGTATGGTGTGGGCCAAGGGTCAATCAGGACGTGTGCATGTAAAAAATAAAGGTGTTGAATATATATATATATATATATATATATAAATATATATATAATATAAAAAATAAACAGAAAGGTATTGGAAAAATATTGATCTCATTCTGGTTTTATTGATGCAATCGATATGATATGGTCGATATGGTCTCCTAGCTGTGAGGCCTGCACACGCTAAACACAAGCACTTTATTCTATTTATTTATTTCTTTACTTTTATTACTATTATTCATTTACTTTAAACAGTGCTACACATGGACCAGTGGAGACGCCAAATTCCTTGAGGGAATTAATAAAGTATTCTGTCTGTCTGTCTTCCTCTTCTGAGTAGATTTATCTTTTGGTTTGATGTCTCCAACTGTAATAAAGATATTTATTTGCCCGGATCTAAAATCAATTCCCCTTATACATTATCTCTGTTCTTACCTTTGAATGCTTTTTCTGTAGATCTTCCTCTGATCGGAGATCGTTGTTGTCTCATTTTGTTGATATGAAAACTCTTTTGTCATTTCTCTCCCAAACACGTTCCATCATTTACACCAGGAAGGTGTTACGTGATTTTTTTTTTTTTTACTACTTCTTCCATCTTCTCGTCCACATCTGGCTTGGCTTGCTAGTGGCAACTGTGACTTGTTTTTTTTTTTTTTTTACAAATTGGTACCTCATGCCAAACAATTCTTAAGTAGTCTTCTTCATTCATTCATTCATTCATTCATTTTCTACCGCTTTTCCTCACGAGGGTCGCGGGGGTGCTGGAGCCTATCCCAGCTGTCTTTGGGCGAGAGGCGGGGTACACCCTGGACTGGTCACCAGCCAATCACAGGGTACATATAGACAAACAACCATTCACACTCACATTCATACCTATGGACAATTTGGAGTCACCAATTAACCTAGCATGTTTTTGGAATGTGGGAGGAAACCGGAGTACCCGGAAAAAAACCACGCATGCACGGGGAGAACATGCAAACTTTACACAGAGATGGCCTGGTCTCCTAGCTGTGAGGTCTGTGTGCTAACCACTTGACCACCATGCCACCCTAGTCTTCTTCATCAGGAAATTAATTTACTCCCATCATAAACTTTGGATCATACTGATGATTTTTCTGATTTACAGTATGTTTTTATATATTACCATTTACAAGCTCCAACCTTTTGAAATAGTAATATGAAAACTGAATATTTTCTTTAAAATATTCGTCCTTGAGAGGGCGCATCCCCCAGTTTGAAAACCACTGGCTTAGAGGAAGTCTCACATAGCGCATCAAAGGTGGGGTACTGTAATCAACATTAATCATGTTGATCGCGCATCGTCCTTTGCATGATATCATAGTTTTGCAAATGTTGCACTGAGTTGACATTTGAGCTATCTTAGGAGAATCAGAACATTAATCCTGGTTCCCATCGATGCTTCAGACTTGATGCCCAACCCCCACAAGCAAGACTTGAATCACCGGAACAACAGGCTTTTATATTGGGTTTGAAGTATCTCCCAAAAAGCATAATAATCCCTTACATGGCCCACTGTTGTAGACGTAACCCAAGTAACTAAAATTCAACGCTGAACCTCCAGCATCACTTCCTGTCTAACCCCCTGCTTAGCTCCGCTTGTAGTGGAAGACATTTAAAGCAATACACACTGTATATGGATTTTCAATCGCATTTTTCAAAAAAGAAAAAATAAGCACATCTTCCATAAATCTCCAGCTATTTGTCGATGCAGTGTCTCCTCTCTCTGTCAAGGTGCTGCCTCTGAATCAATGTCTGATTACTAAATTCCGCTTTAATTAATACCTCTTCTACCTCCTTATTAGATATTACGTTATGCAATTAAATGTCCCACGTATTTAGCTCAGATTAATTTCATGTACAAATCAAATGTTTGCCAAGTCTCCCAATATGTTTTTGCACAGATTAGTCATGAATAAAAACCACATCCAATATTCATTCATCTCGATAAACAGCGTGTGTCTGGATCATATGCACACACACAGACACACACACAACCTTGTAGTGACAATTACTAAATGAAGTCGTGTCCTTTTGCAGGTATCAGGAAATATTCCCTTGGTCATGACATGCTGTGCTATTAGAGTGCATGTAATGAGGGCATTTATAATCGATAGCCTTGCAGCAGACTATCAATTACATGCAACATGTCAAAGTGGGATTTACAGCTTCCTGAACTCAATAGGATACGATCTGTTGGCTGTAGATCAGGGGTCTCAAACACGCAGTCTGCGAGCCATATTTGGCCCGCAGGACACTAATTTGAGGCCCCCGCCTTGATATGGAAGTTTAATGTTAGTGCGGCCCGCGCAAGTTTGATATGGATGCTCTATGGTATCATGTACCCGGAAAAAATTATTACGTTTGATTAATGTTCATGTTAAAGGTTAAATAACTGTTAATAGTTATCCTCCCTAGCCGTGTGGAAGTGGTAAGTTTTTGGCTATTTAAGTTTAAAGGAAATAACTTGAAGGCTACCATTTAGGTCGCTAGCTCTCTAGTTTGCGAGTTAGCATGTGTCTCAAGACCCTGCAGTTGCGCAATATGTTGTAAATAAAAAAAGTATAAATGTGACTATAGTCGTGTTTTGTCATGTCTACAGGGCTCTAATAATGCTTTGTTAATTTTAATCTGAAAAAAATAATTTGTCTACCCACCAACTATATGTGGTTTCTTAAGTTTTTATTATTTGCCGTTTTAGTATTATTATTATATTTATTTATTACTGACTTATTGATTTTCTTTATTCTTGATTTGTTTATTTATTTTTCATCTTATTTTGTGCAGAAAAATAAAAATTAAGATATTTGAGAACAATGGAATGTTTTATCAGAGCTTTTATTGTAGAAAATCGGAACCAAAGCACTGAAAAAGTTTGTATATTTTTCTGTTTTTAATAAATGCGTTTTGTTTTTTTTTGGAAAACCTAATGCGGCCCAGCCTTGCCCAGACCCTAGCTCCAGTGGCCCCCAGGTAAATTGAGTTTGAGACCCTTGCTGTAGATATACGTAGATATCTCCACTCACTGACCAAAGCATTATCTACACAATTTGATTCTAATATATGTTAAAGACTTTCAGAAGAGAACAATATATACTGTTATTTTAATACTTACCGACTGTAATACTAATACTGACCTTGAATATGGCAACTTGGTGGTGCATGTGGTTAGTATGTCCACATCAGAGACAAAGTTCTGAATTATCAGCTCGGATATCTTTGTGTAACCTGCATGAAGTTGGCACCCCACGCCATGGATAAAACTCTGGTAAACTAATCTCCATCATTAGCGTTATGCTTGTGACATTAAAATGGTTGTTTGTGTTATTTTTCTTTTAGAGTCAATCTAAGTTCAGCCAGCCCCGCATTTGCTCCAAATTACATCAAAAATACTCTTGTTAATTAGTAAGTAGTTTGTGCTGAATCGTGCTGCTATACTTTTTGACTGATGAAAGATTAAGTGTCCAGTGATGCCGTCATGCACCTCCCCCCCCCCCCCCCCCCAACATGCTCCAAATCATTCATTAGAGCCTTGTTTGTGCTCTTAGAAGTGGTAGGAGTGATATTTTAGTTTTTCAGTTATTAAAGATTTTTCATAGGTCAGTCTGAGTTCAGACCGTCCTCTATTTGCTTCCATTTTAACCAAAATACAGCGGAACTTTGATTAGGATCTAAGGGGCTATCCACACAAACACATTCAGGTCAAAATGTACTTTATTATTTCAACTTTCATCCAAACAGAAGCAGCATTCTAGGTGACCTGCAACTGTATTTTTATTTTTTTTTAAGACTTCCAGAGTGGGAAAATCTGAAGCTATTTAGTAATCCCGAGCAGTGTGGACATTAATTCAAAAAAAAAAAAAAAATCCAGGGGCTGAATACATTTTACTCATTAGAAATAATGTAGTCCAAATTATTTGTTCCAGAATTTTTTTAAAAACATTTATAAAAGAGACGTCTTATCTAAATGAGTTTTTAACCGGGTAAAATAAAGTTCAAATGAAAAAAATCACACCAGATCTGTGATTGATTGGGACTACAAATATACATCACCTACATATCACCTTTATTTATTTTTACAGTTGTTGAAATACTATAGGGATTAGTAAAATGTATAAAAAAAATGAAATAAACAGGTTTACTTATTTCAGTTTTTCCTTGTTTTCGGTATGACATATGATTTGAAATACTGTACACTACTTTTTTTTAATTTACCAAAGACATTAGGTGAATTTGCGCATAAAATCGTATCGGCATCACCGATACCAGTTTATAATTTTACCCAGTATTGGATTACAAATTAAATTTCAAAATGTAAAATGTAAATTTCTAAATTTGTAAATGCGAGTGATGTCCCTTTCCAGACGCTTTGTAATGGGATTCAAACCAAAAATCCGATTTGGCATCATATCCTGCAGTGTGAACACGCAGCTTTGGGGTAGAATGGTAGTATCATTCATTTACACTGCATTTGTGCTGGATTGTGCCACTGAAATTGATTCTGTCGCTATACTTTTTGACTTATTAAAAATGTAATATCTGCCAATGATGACCATCCTGCTCCTCACATGCTCCAAATTCATCAAAAATGGTGTTGAGTTTGTCTGTTCAGCTTCTGGGGATGCAACAGGGTAGACAAGACTATGCTAGTATACATTTGATCCTGATCATGTGTTAAACACAGCAGCTTGCTATTTGGTTTCCTTGTTTTGGATCTTTGCTTCTAATTCCCTCGGCTTTGCCTCAGTCCCAAACAAACAATCAATGAAGCAGTCCAATCAAATTGCACATATGCTTAAGCATTCCCAATTTAACTGGTACATTTTTAAGTCACTGGAAAGTTGCTGTTGATATGAAGGTTAAGATGGTTGAGATAGGTTAAAGGTCACACTGGTGCGCTTTTTTTTTCAACAGAGCTCTACAAGCTGCAATTGCAATTTCGATTCTTGCAAATTGAATGAAAATGAATTGACTGCGCTTACATGCTGTATAAAAATAAACATACACAAACATATGTTGACTTGCAGGAGCAAATCAACACAGTTTGTTGCAGTCATTAGTCACTGGCATTCACAACTAAAAGGACTGTGTACTTGGCCACTGACAAAAATCAAGAAATACTATTGGCTTAGCAGCTGTTCATTCATTCACTCATGTGTTTAATCATTTCTTACTTAATTAAACCTCAAACCACAACAAAATCAAGTGAAAAAACATGAGCAGATTCCTTGTTCATATACAACACCAATGACACATTTCTATTGGCAGTCACAAGAAGCTTTATCGGAACACAACAATGTTTGATACGTGATATGAAATGTTTTGGAGCAGCCACTAGAAACTGTTACCCAGAACAGCCCATATTGAGCTAAAATGGTCAATCCCGGAGAGGATCCGTCCTACTGAGCAGATAATAATAAAATAAAATGTGATAAATGTGATAAAACAATAGCAGTATATCATGTGCAAACAACTTCACATCCCGTCTGATTGAGTTAGCGGTAGCCTATCAGCACAAGTCATGCTCTCACCATGTCATTATTCATTTCTGTTCAACACTACAGTTTGGGTAATGTTGGGTCAAATTATGGGTGCCTTGTGAAATTTACAAAGGTTCAAGTATGCAAAAAGTGTATGAAAGTAGGCAATTCGATTTTTATAAATTACTAGGTCTGGAAAAGGATGGAAATGCAAACTCAAGTGTGTAAAAATATTCATGTTTCCAAGATTGTTTTTCTAAGACGCTTGCTAGGGTGGATAGTGGTGCATATCGGAAAACATTTGGAAAGATTAATTAAATTTAAAAACAATATCCACATTTGAGGGGGATACACATCTATTGACTGAGTCTGGTGGAATTTTGTATAGTATACAAGTATAAAATCCGGAGGAATTGAATGTACAGTCTGAAAAAAAACAGCATCACACCACCTTGTAATAAATAATGTTTTTCCATATGGAATAGGTGCAGATTCTGGAAGATCTAGAAAGCGCTCTATTTTTTTTATCGCGTGTAGCTGCACAAAAGGAAACCACAATCAGAACAAAGGACTAAAAATGAGCATAATAGGTCACCTTTAAAGGAAAAGGGATCATTACTGATGTATTTTATGTGTGTATCACAGGAGCATTACAATATGCTTCCTTAGCATTTGTCCTTTCATCTGTAAAGAATAACAAACCAGCACAATGTTATTCTATGTTGTGTGTGCTATTTATCTATATTGTGCAGTTCAAGATCGAACTGAATTTCTGACTGCCAGAAATAGATATCAAATAGATCTTGTTAGCTAGAAACAGCATGGAAAACAGAAACTTGATAATTCAAAAGTGCATAGATTGACCGAGTCTGGTATGAAATGAGATTCATTTGCTTTGCTAACGAATAAACCCTCTCACTGACTAATAATTTATCACTGTGCATGTTTTCATTGTGCAACCTGTGCGTGTCGTCTGGCTGTGGTAAAAATGTACTTGTCATTCTGAATCTCCTCCTTGTCATTCTCTTGAAATATAGCTGATCAATAATAGAAATGCCACTCAGATCTTGACACACATACATCAGCTGTTATGACTTTCCTCATCATGCGTACTTATCCTATGGTATCATCTCTGCTTAGACATCTGAACCATATTCGTCTGTTGTTTTTTTTACTTGTATAAGCACTGTCATTAGATTGTAAAATGTTATAATTGTTGGCTACTAGCTCTAATTAAGTTTTTACAATAATTAACTGTCACAACCTGTCATAACCCATCCATAGGATTTCATATTTATAAACAGGATGTTTTTGTAGTGAGCAAGTACACCGCTATCTGTATCGCTTCACCCATCTAAATTATCTGTAATCGTATCTGTACTCGGAATGGGCAGGACATAAAGTGGTTGTTGTTTAACTGAGAATGGCTGCGTCTTAAATCGGTCTGAAATTGACATGTATCCATCAGAAGTTGCTATAATTAGACACTTCAAACTGGCCAAAATGTGCATATTTTGTGGTTAATGACAGAATCTTTACCTTCCCTTATAAACTGTATGATTTATTTTTTAATCATCTAAGCTGTTACAGAACTGTGCTGTTGTTATTTAAATCATCTTTTTTTTAAGGGGGCATCCACAAGAGCGATGTAGACAAGAAAGGAACATTGCCTGTAGGTGTTGTGACACAAGTTCTAATGTCAAGTACGATTCCGGCTGATGAGGTAAATTCATACAATCCTTAGAAAATTAGCTCAGTGATGCTTGAAATAAACAAGGCAAGATTAGTTGTTTGGTATTGTCACTCGAATCACCCAGCGGGCTGCTTTTCACACATCAACTGTGCATCTTGCATTTCAAACATAATCCCCAATTTCCTGTAATATGAATCTTATTGCAGTGCATTAAAAAAAACAATGGCATATGTTTTGTTGGTTAATTAAATATGACGGTCATATTGCAGTCACGGAAAATCTGATTTCTGAAGGATATTTCCCCAAGGACATAAAATCTTTAAACAGTTCCTCCTTTGTTATTCTGAGCTGGTCCCTCTCCATTCTAAGAATAATCTTTACCCAAGAAGTTGATGGCTATGGGTGTGTTGCATGGGGCTCCAGACCGAGGGTGGCTGACTCTTATCATGCATCTTCCATTTCGTTCTTGCAGCCCATCGCAGTCTTTGGTCTACAACAGTGGTCACCAACCCACGATCCCTGGTCTCAGCCATGAACCTGCACAAGATGTACCACCCTCCCCCCAACACACACCCACACCTCACCCTGACCTGGATACATATTTTTTTAAGGTGGTAGACTGACAAAATCAAATAATTATTTTCCCCCGCAGTACAGTACTTGCACGGCTGCATGATCTGATGACTAAAAGTCCTGTTTTCCTGGACATGTCCTGCCCTGGCTGTCCTCTTTTTTGTTTTTTGTTTTTTAAAAAGTGATGAAGGACGTCAAATTGACACTCTGCTGCATGTGATGTAATTCCTGGTTTTCTCTAATCACTCTGCCCTGGATTGTAATGAGATTATCACTGTATTCCTTCTCCTGCAACATCCATAGCATCCATAATACACCCCACCACCACAAAGTCATCAGAACTTAGACTAGATGACCTAGATGCAAACCAAAAACCACCTGTTAGTCAGACATGCTTAACCACTTCTACCACTGTGCTGCTGTCTATGGAACATCCACATTAATTGAGTACGTAGATATGTCAGTGCTGGGTTTTCCTTAATGAGGTTCTCCCACTGTGACAGGAAGCTCAGTGAAAATATTCTTGCTAATTCACTTACACAACCGTTGTCATGCTCTACTTGGATTTGACAATTACAGAAGGAGTGGTGTTCCGAGAGAGAGAAGTGCTCAGGCAGTGGTGCTCCAAGAAAGGACTGCTCTAATTTGTACCTTTCGATACCTTTTTTCTAGAGGTACGCTATTGGTCTTATGCATATCCAATATATTGATGTTATTCAGCACTTTTTGATTGTAATTTGTGTTTTTAACTACTAATTTTGGTTAGCGCGCAGACCTCACAGCTAGGAGACCAGGGTTCAATTCCACCCTCGGCCATCTCTGTGTGGAGTTTGCATGTTCTCCCCGTGCATGCGTGGGTTTTCTTCGGGTACTCCGGTTTCCTCCCACATTCCAAAAACATGCTAGGTTAATTGGCGACTCCAAATTGTCCATAGGTATGAATGTGAGTGTGAATGGTTGTTTGTCTATATGTGCCTTGTGATTGGCTGGCGACCAGTCCAAGGTGTACTCCGCCTCTAGCCCCAAAACAGCTGGGATAGGCTCCAGCACCCCCGCGACCCTCGTGAGGAAAAAGCGGTAGAAAATGAATGAATGAATGAATGAATGAATGAACTACTAATTCTGATTACAACCTGTTGTAACACTCACGTCTGTTCAGATAAAGGATGTACACATTAGTTTCAAGGTTTGACTACTTTCTTTGGGTCGGACATAGAAATATGTCCTTGTGAACCACTTTTTGAGCCTATCAGTGCCCAGGTATAAACTTAGGCAAGCTCTAATAGGCTGTTCATGTAATGAAAAGTCTATTTCAAAAGTATACCACAGCCTCTAAAAGCCAAAATTCAACATTGTTTTCTGTCAGATACAACAAAAAGTTTTCTCTCTTTGAACACAAAAATACCTGTTTCTATATCAAAATAGGCTATTTATAACAAAAACAAATACAACACATACTGTGTAAAAAATGTATGCTCAGCAGCAGTTGTGGACACCCGTCATGTGCTTAGAATGGTACAATCTTATGAATCGCAGGACATTTTTATATGAATCGACAGCGAGATTGAATTCAATGGTCAACTATTCTTAGACGCTCCAATTTTATATATACAGTACAGGCCAATAGTGAAACCCAAAAACCCAAAACCCATCAATTAGCCAAAAAATTCCACTAAGTAAGGTGACTACCTCATGAAACTCACTGAGAGAACACCAAAGGTGAAATAAAAATGGAAAGGTAGCTACTTTGAGGAATCTAAAATATAACAGGTACTGTATTTACAGTTATTTTACACTTTTTTGTTAAGTATTCAATCATAATTTTCCAATATAGAAATAAAGAAACCCCATTAAATGAGAAGGCGCGTCCCATGTTTTGTGCTGCACTGTATATTTGTAATTTTGTAGAAAGTTTATATAAGTTGTACTATATATGTATATTTAAAATCAAAGCTTTGTGTTGCTATTGGTTGTTGGTGTCAACGTTTCATTCTCGTCATTGTGCCTCTTGCTCTATTAGCGTGTGCTGGCAGAGGACCAAGCTCAGGGCTGCGTGTGTGCCAGAAGAGCTGCGAGGCGTATGGGCGTGCTGGGTGGTCGAAAAATCTGTGTCTGTGGGTCACTCTGCAGGTGAGGGCACTGATGTGATAATACATTTATTTTTTCCGAAGGGAGCAGAGAGGTAGGACTTCAGGTAGGATTGATTTAAACAAGTTCACTGGAGCACATTAGTCACAGAGCCGCTTCGGTCAGAGAGCCAGACACAATGGAAGGGTTGACGGGGCCAGCTCAGATTTTCAGCATGCAGCTGACATGATTTGACATTGATATATACGTGCATTTCAAACAGCAGCTGCCGGAATGGCTCAAATATGCCATTGGTCCTAAGAAGGATTCTTATCTGGTCTGCAATAAAAAAAAATTTTTTTTAAAAACCTGAAGTGCCTACCGAAAATATAAATGTATAATGTAAGTCTCAAATCAAGATCAACTGGTTGGTCCAAAAGAATGGCTTGACTTAACCCTTGAAGGGGCAAGGTTGCTAAAGTGCAACAAGCAACATTGCTGAAAAGCCATTTCTGCAAATATGGAGATTCATGTAGTTAACACTTTACGTCACTGTAAAAAAAAAATGGCTGAACACTGAGCAGCAGGATGGACCAAACGCCGGTGTCAGGCACGATATATTTCGAGTTGGTTTGCGTCTTGTTTTCAAAGTAAAAGCAGTGATTTATCACTATGTTTTTTTGTATGACAAAAGTAAGGGAGTGTTTTATTTTGTGTTTAGTAGTTTAAATTTTGCAGAATTCGTCCAAACGAAATTGTAAACAATTGGTATTTGTACAAATAAATAGCACACTCTGGATCTAAACGGCCACTTTCTCGCCTGATTTTTAAAAAATCTCAATAAAGTGATGTATTTAAAGAGTTTAGAGCTTAAGTGAAATCAGTTTTAGCCTGTCTATTTCGGCTCGGGTAGGAGCGCAATGCATTGTGGCTTATCATGTAGTACGCTGTAGTGTAAACGCTTTGCATACTGTCTGATGGATTGGGTATGTAGTTTAAAGTATGCGGTTTCGAACACAGCCATAGTTCTTACTATTCATTGGTGATCGTCTGTGACATCATTGTCATATCCTGAATTGCATCATTTCTATGACAGAATATTCAGTTTAATTAAATCAACTAGAGTAGAACAGAACTGAAGTGCAAGATATTTATCTTGGGGTTAAGTAAGGGTGAAATGTACGTAACGCCTTTCAGCTGTGACACAGATAGTCTGCATGTGGTCCTGAGAGAACTGCAGTTAGACAAAGAGGATAATGAGGGTGAAAAGGTCAGTGAAGAAGTTGGGCAGACAGTTGAGTTTGCACGGTGGCACACACATTTGGGCTGAAACAGATCTGAGTAGTAGATCAGAGAGTAAAGGGTTTATACGGAACGGAATCACTGCTGTTACATGGGTAAGTAATTTCTGTGAATAGGGTCGTGTGACATGAACTCTACTAAGGAATAGAAATTTATGAAAAGCAGCCATTGATTAATAACCCTTTAATACAGAAGATATCTCCTGTGATAGGATTTGCAAAATTGAATTTTGAAAATATAGACGTAATGACCTGAGAAATACCAAAGTACTGTATCATAACTACAATAAGTACTACTGCACTGAATGTGCCGACATTCCCACCATTCAATTTCTGGAACTGTGCTATTTGCTGAAGATCATGTGTATTCTCAGGGCATTGAATCGATCACAACTGGACTGCTCCCAGATTACACACTAAATTTACAAAAACATCTCGAAGGCAAAACTACTTTAAACTCAAGTTTGTTTTAATATCACAAGAGACACTGAACCTGCTGACAATTTTACTCAAGTACAAGTAAAAGTACAGGTTTAAAATGCAGAGAAAGATGGCTGCTGAACCTGTCACTCTCATCTAGTGGAGCAGAGTATGAACACGGTCAAGTTTGCATTGATCAACAATGAGTACAATTTATCATAAAACCAAAGTTAAAATAGCATTGGAACTTGTAAACACTCTTGGAAAAAAGTAATGTGAAAAGAAATGTCTCACAACCAAAAATTTGGTATACATGACAGCAACAAAACTTTAAAATGTGAAGTCATAAACTGTGATTAATCATGATTAATTAATTTGAAAATGGTGATTAATCTGATTACATTTTTCAATAATTTGACAGCCCAACAAGACTTTAAAATGTGAAGTCAGAAACTGTGATTAATCATGATTCATTAATTTTAATTTAACTTACCTTACCTCTCCTGGTATCACTTTCGTTAGCATCCCATTCAGATGTAATGATGGTAATGGATTCACCTGAAACTAAGGTGGCTTTGCCTTGTTTATTTGTAAGAGGCTAAATGATTTTTTTTAGGAACGCGTCAAAGAAGAGCATTGTAAGTGGGAGAAAGGTTGTGTTGTAGACCCTTGACCCCTCCGTTTGAAGATTGCTTCCTTCACTCTTCTTTCAAACCATCTGTCTTCTAAGAAATCCAGTTCTGTAAAACTGGCAGGGGAGATCCTCCCCTGCGGTATCGCACCTCGCGTATGCCTGATTCATGGATGCTTGGAGCTCCACTATATGCTGTCAATGTGCAGCGGGAGCTGACAGTGCACTGACCACACTGTAACTGCTTTGGGGAGAGGCAGACCTCTCAGAAGCACCTGCTAGACCTGAAACACAGAAACCGCAGAAAAATACCCGCTTTCACTATTATGTTTCCAAGTACCAGAAAACTCTCCAAAAACGTAAAAAAAAAGTTACTAGATTTGTCATTTGTCATGATAAACTACTCAGTAGTTTTGTAAATAACCATATAAAACGTAATGTAGATGAATATCAAATTAGGGCGTTTACAGGTGGTTTTCAGGTTACAAACGAGTTTGGTTCTAAGACTGTGATTAAGACAAGATTTAGTATAATTCATAACCCTCGGAAGTAAGTCGGAAATACCAAAATTATAACTGAATTAGATGGCTGCACGGCGAACGAGTGGTTAGCATTCAGGCCTCACAGCTAGGAGACCCTAGTTCGATTCCACCCTCGGCCATCTCTGTGTGGAGTTTGCATGTTCTCCCCGTGCATGCGTGTGTTTTGTCCGGGTACTCCGCTTCTCACCCAAAGACAGCTGGGATAGGCTCCAGCACCCACGTGAGCCTCGTGAGGAAAAGCGGTAGAAAATGAATGAATAACTGAATTAGGTGGCTGCACGGAGGGCAAGTGGTTAGCATGCAGGCCTCACAGCTAGGTTAATTGGCGACTCCAAATTGTCCATATGTATGAATTTGAGTGTGAATGGTTGTTTGTCTATATGTGCCCTGTGATTGGCTGGCGACCAGTCCAGGGTGTACCCCGCCTCTCGCCCCAAGACAGCTGGGATAGGCTCCAGCACTCCCTGCGACCCTCGTGAAAATTATTGATTGATTGATAACTAAATTAGCTCCTAAATCACAATACTGTAAACACAAAAAGAAAAAGAAAAAAGAAAAACACAACACTAGTTCTGTAGACAAAATTGAATCTTTTATTAATATATGGGAGTTTGTTCCTAACTACGAAACACAGAACATTATATCCTGGGGACCACCTGCATTTTGTTTGAAATTTCAACAAATAAATGTTTAGCATGACAGTTATTGTTCCCACAACTTATTCTTAGAAGAAATAATACACTAGCTCACTCTAAATTGCTAATTAAAAGGATGTGATTGGTGAGGATTTGACAGATAGACAACTGTTTAGTGTTGGTGCAGCGTGACAAACAGAAAATAAAATATAAGACTCTCTAGGCTGGTACCACTGAATGCTAATGTGACTGCTGGCGCGTTAATCAAAATCTTGTTTCTGTCAGTGAACAAGGTTCTTGGCTTACAATGAATTTATTTTGGATTTACTTAAGCACAATGAAATGCCACAATAGTGCCTTACAGCTGTGATGGGTTGGAGAACAAAGTTTGAGCAAACAGAGAGCAAAACTGGGATTAATTTGGAGTAACCGTATCTGTCATATTAGCTCGGAGGCAATAACAGACCAAAACCCACATTATCCCCTAGACTATGAAATTTGGTAAATTGTTCCGATATGTGGGTCAGTCACTGTCAGCTTGTATTTATATTTATATATAACGTGTAATTGAGCTGTAAATAGCAGCAACTGAATAACATATTGCTGGGTAAGATGAGCTGCATCCTGGAGCGTGATGTTCTTTTCTCTTTTTTTAATGGCGAAATCGAAATGTCCAACCATGGGCCACAGGTGGCTTAGTGGTTAGCATTTTGGATTCATATCACTTTTTTGTGAGAGCTACTTTCATTCAGCTACTTTCAACATTCTTAAAGCGCTCCAGACATTAAATAACACCCATATAGGGCTATGGAAATGGTGATCGGTCCTGGTACCATGAGGCTTTAATCCAAACTCTCTGCCACAGATGACCTAAGGTCTGATGTGAACTATGGAACCCCACTAGAAAAGAGGTCAAATGTTACTAAACAGGCCGAGCCACTTCTGCAGATGTCATGGATGTCCTGACCACTGGATATGGTTTGGAGATATGTGAATTCCTGGGAGGGGGAAATGGGTCGGCCTTATCCAAATGAATGTGGTCAAATCTCTGCGGCACAGGGAGCTTTAAGTAATAGGTTACATCAGCTAACGTAAGCATCAGAAATACCGCCTTTGGGATCAACAGATGTAGTAGCACACTTTGAGGAGCACAATCAGTCCTCTGGAGCCCATGGTTGTTGTTATGGTGTGCCCTTTCGTCCCAGACACTGAGATGCTTTCCCCTCTGCAGTTTTTTTTTTTTGTTGTTTTGTTTTGTTCAGGTACTGAAACAATTTTTCCATTTTCAACTGAAAACGTTGCTTTAAAGTCATTAATGCTAGCGCTACGTAAATGGCCTTTATTGTCATTATACAAGATGTACAACGAGATTGGAGAGCTTCTCCTTTCAGTGCAGTAGTCAAGTTTAAAAAAAGTATATAAAAGTAAAAAAGACAATTTAACAAGATATATACAAGATATCCAAAATATATACATAGTATTGCACAGGAGCATATGCAGGAGCAGACATATTGCAGATATATTAATTTTAGTGCAATGATAATTGGGTTATAGTGCAAATAATGACAGGATGAAGAGTCTTGAACCAGTCATGATGTGCTATATATATCACTATATTGACAGTTACTATGGTACCCATTATGTTATTGTATGGTCATATGAGGTGCATTATTAAAAAAACACTTAAAATGTATTATGGAAAGCAGGAAGTGAACAAATGTAACAGTTACTGATTGTAAAAGTACCAGATGGAGGGGTAGGATTTAATAAGCTTTGCTTCTTCCTACTCCTTTTGGACATGTGGAACTGTGAACTGATTATGTGATGCATTCAATTGTAATCTGATGCATGTTCAAATGAAATAAAACCATTACCATTACCATTAATTTATTTCACTGCTTTGAACAGTAACAGCGTGTTTACAGTAATACAAAAATATAGCATATCTAGTGTGGTTGAAGCACGTACCCGTCTCTATCATCAACGCTGGGTAACCGTTCCTATAAAGGCTGCTTCACCGGAAAAAAAGAAACCTGCAGCATCATTTCATTTCTGTCCGGCCACAAAAACTAGTCAGCTTCCCCAGCGGAGCTCAAGTTATGAATGTGTTGACCAATGTGGCATGCACCTGGGAGGAATCTTGCAGAACTAGCTGAACAAAGTGGGAAAAAGGCTAATGTTCCCTCAAGGGATCCAGCAGTCTACCAGGCCACTCGAGGTAAAAGGACTTCATCAAGTAGATGCACATTAACCACTGAATCACTAAAATGAAGTTGTGGGATATATTGTTTTTACCTATGATATTTACAGGACAGTTGTGACTTGATTATAAAACTAAATGTTTTTCTTTCCCGGAACAGGAAACATTTCTGTTTAACAAGGTATTTTACCAACAACGATCAATATTCTCCCCCTCATCGCCATGAGTAATTTATATTCTCAGCACTTCTACCATGCAGCTGTGACATTTAATCCATCTCCAATCACACACTATCTCAAAAATCTCATTAGACTGGATAGCCTCTGTTGACTGTAAACATAGAAGGAGAATGGCAATCTACAGGCAGAAATGTTTGAAAAATTTAGAAAAATGTTTGGGAAACGCAGGCCTCACAGCTAGGAGAGTTAAATTCCACCCTCGGCCATCTCTGTGTGGAGTTCTCCCTGTGCATGCGTGGTTTACTCCGGTTTCCTCCCACATTCCAAAAACATGCTAGGTTAATTGGCGACTCCAAATTGTCCATAGGTATGAATGTGAGTGTGAATGGTTGTTTGTCTATATGTGCCCTGTGATTGGCTGGCGTCCAGTCCAGGGTGTACCAGGGTGTACGCCCAAAGACAGCTGGGATAGGCTCCAGCACCCCCGCGACCCTTGTGAGGATAATTGGAGAGTAAAAAAATCACCTCAGATTTGAAGATAACGCACTCCACAATAGTGATGGCTGTATCGATACCCATGAGCATTTGATTATTGATACTAGTATTGATACTAGGGATGTTCCGATCAGGATTTTATGCTGCAAATACCGATGATCCTGAGTGAAATCGGCCAATACTGATACCAGAGTAAATGTTTACGTAAATGTACTACTGGATAAGGTTTTTTCATGTGAGAGCTACAAAATGAAAATGGCCAAGAGCTATTCATTTTTGTAACATTTATTTTCATAGCTTATTTCAAGCCAAACAAAGCCAATATGCTTGTTTTACCAGAACATTAACAAAATGTTGGAACTCACCTTTTTCACAATGCATTTATTTCTACTCTTCTCACATTATTAATTGAAAACCTGAATGAAAAGAGGAGAGGTGATACAATATCAGTGTGACATCAGTGTGCCCAAAGCCTGTACGTACGCCGCAAACGCTCACATGCTCTACTAATTCAAATATTTTGTGGGGTAAAGTAACTAGCAACTATAACTAAATAGTATAATAGTAATTTGCCCAGCATGCTCCATTGTCTGTCTACTAAAGTTAGTTTTTTTATTCATGTGTAAGACAACCACATTGCAATACTGTTACATGCGTTCAGTAAACTGTTGGTTTAGTTTACTGTTGCCTACAATGAATTTACTCAAATGTGACAGTTTTTTGTGATTACACAGTTTGTTTCTCTGGGCACAGTTTCAATGAGTTCACATTTTCTGCCAGGATTTTAGTTTAATTTTATGTATGAAATGCTCTCCAAGTGTCACATCTGAATATGTGAATACTCGGCATGGGTGTGTACTTTTAAGCTCTGTGATGAATCGAGCCAAAAAAAAAAGCAAAAGGAAATGTCTTGGTCTCCAACTACTGGCAGTAACTTGTGTTTGTTTCTGTCAGATGATGAACTGGAATTCTTGCAATTGAAATTCAATAGCATAATGGTGAAATAAATAAATGTAGGTTTGTTTGAGCAGCCAACTGTTTTGTTTCTTTTGTTCTGGTCTTTAATCCTTTAGAAAATCATCCCAGGTAATAATACATGAAAACTAATGACTCTCATAACGCAGGTCTTTGCCAGCACACACAGTTTCGATGCCAGCCACAGTCCCAGATTACACACAGAGTTTACAAAAACATCTCAAAGGCGAAACTACTTTAAACTCAAGTTTGTTTTAATATCACAAGAGACACCGAACCTGCTGACAATTTTGCTCAAGTACAAGTAAAAGTACAGGTTTAAAATGCAGAGAAAGATGGCTGCTGAACCTGTAACTCTCATCTAGTGAAGCAGAGTATGAACACGATCAAGTTTGCATTGATCAACAAAGAGTAATGTAAGAGTAATGTGAAAAGAAATGTCTCACAACCAAAAATTCGGTATATATGACAGCAACAAGACTAAATGTGAAGTCATAAACAGTGATTAATCATGATTAATTAATTTGAAAATGGTGATTAATCTGATTACATTTTTCAATAATTTGACAGCCCGACAAAACTTTAAAATGTGAAGTCATAATGTGATTAATCATGATTAATTAATTTGAAAATGGTGATTAATCTGATTACATTTTTCAATAATTTGACAGCCCATTAAGACTTTAAAATGTGAAGTCATAAACAGTGATTAATCGTGATTAATTAATTTGAAATAGTGATTAATCTGATAACATTTTCAATAATTTGACAGCCGTAAAACACGTAATAGAGTGTGCGATGTTCGAACTTTAGGCAGTAAATCTTCATAATACATCTGTGCATCTTTCTGGAAATTGGAGAGAGAGAAGATACTGAATATTGTAAAGAACATGTTTCCCTATGTAAATGATGTGTACCTGGTAATCTATGTTTAACTTTCTTCATGTAAAATGACAATGAGCAGATCACATTCATCAAGTACATGTTTGGTAGACATGAATAAATGTGGTGACACAAAATGAAGGATGACTACACGGGATCTTAGTGGAGCAAACCCAACATATGGGCTTTAATTAGACCTGACCTTTTCTTCCAGGCATGAAGTTACATGAAGAGTAGTGGTTTATGCCAGCCAGTCACTTAGAACAGGAAGCTACATGCAGTGTACATGTGCATGTGTGTGTAGTGGAATGGTCTGCTAATTCTCAGCGGCTTTTAAGTAGGAAAAACATTACTATGCTTGGCAGTCTCATGTAAGTAGGAGGGTCTGGCTTTCGAGATAGTACCCTGGCTGCTCTCTATAGCACACACACAAGGACACAAAATGAGGATTTAGGTGGAGACAGTTTTATTTGTGTTGTTGCCAGATGCACAGGAAAACTTCAAAGTGTTCAAAGACACATAATGACTGTAATTGGTTGCAGCCCCGCCCTCGATAGGTGAATTTACATCAAGTAGGATACAATATTAATAAGTTATGGCATCACAATCTGTATCTGCTCACCCTCAAAAGGGGCGGGACATAAATCTGAAGTGGGCGTGGTTTTAATAGAAATGTGTGGGGCTTAAATCAGTATATTATTTTAAGTCTGAAATTGACATGGATTGATCATAATATGTACTGTTTATTATTCACTGTGTATGTGTGTGTGATCTGTAAGACTAAGGGTCACAACTAAGGGGTTGGGGTCATGAAGGCCATGTTATTATGTTATGATTATCATGATTATCATTTAAACCTGCAATAAAAGTCTGTTCTGACGATCACATCGAGTTCCAATTACTGACACCTAGTGGCCAATATAGAATACTCCATTGTATGCATATTCTTCTTTCGGTACAGTAAGTATTTTAATTAATTTAGTTAGTAATTTGCAATTTGTGTGTTTGGAAATGTGTAATTTAGGCCAAGAATAATTACAATTTGCTTAAATGTGCATTTTTTAACTGATATTCAGCCACAAAACATCAAACATTAACAAATCATTTATTAATTATTTATTAATTTATTAATTAATACATTTTTTAAAAAAAACGCAACTCTATTTCTATAATAATAATGCAGGATGCTGACCTTTCCATTTAGGAAGGATGGACAAATATGACTTATGACATATGAAAAAAAGAGCCTTAACAGTAATAACAAAAGTAAGACGTGAAAATACTAAATATTCAATGGAGATCCAGAAAACAACATGTAAACTCCAAATAAGACTAAATATTTAGTAGCATTTTTTTCACTGCAATAACTGTAGCAACCGTATGACCCAGACCCAAAATAAAATGTTGTTTGCATGAATGCTGCTATAGGTTTAAATCTGTATTGGGACTTGGCCAGTTTAAATCGTTGCAGTTCTCGCCCCTAATTGCCTCCTTTGTTGTACTGCCATTGGCTTTTGGTCATTATCTTTCTGCTGGATCTCCTGAGTCTTTTGATTCCATCTTGCGTTAAAATGGCAAGTCACGTATCGAATCCAGATACAAACATTAACACTTGACCAATGGATGCACACTCACAGAGGTATCACACTAGAGTTTACTTAAATCAAATCAAACTTGACAAAATGTGAACACAGCCTCAAACTTCTTCTACAGAACCTTTATGGCAGTTATACTGTGGAGGGGGGACCTGCAGTGGGTGGTGGAAGCAGCAGAGCAGGTGATTGGGTCTGCACTTCCTCCCTTCAGAGACATATACACTTAAAGATTCCAGCTGAAAACCAGTGGAATTAAGAAGAACGCCTCCCACCATGGTCATTCAATCCACTCCTCCCCTTCCCTTACCTCAGAAGGATGTAACAAGACATTAAAGACAAGAACCATCAGGCTCAAAAGCTTTTATCATCAAGTTGTGAAATGCAGTTCCCCCCACTCACAGCGATAAGGATAATGCTCCCGAGTATCACCTAAGTGCAATACAATAGACAAGTGCAGTGCTTCTCAAATAGTGGGGCCGGCCCGCCTGGGGTGGTACGGTGAACTGTCAGTGGGGGCTTGAGAGTCAGGGAGGACTTTCACTATTGGTGCACACCTGCCAACATGTATGAATTTGTAATACCAAAATATAGAAAACACCACTGGCTACCTTTTAACATATTATGCATTATGCCAGGCGGCACGGCGGTCTAGTGGTGAGCACACAGACCTCACAGTTAGGAGACCAGGGTTTGCATGTTCTCCTCGTGCATGTGTGGGTTTTCTCCAGGGTACTCCGGTTTCCTCCCACATTCCAAAAACATGCTAGGTTAATTGGCCACTCCAATTGTCCATAGATATGAATGTGAGTGTGAATGGTTGTTTTGTCTATATGTGCCCTGTGATTGGCTGGCGACCAGTCCAGGGTGTACCCTGCCTCACGCCCGAAGACAGCTGGGATAGGCTCCAGCACCCCCGTGACCCTTGTGAGGAAAAGCGGTAGAAAATGAATGAATGCATTATGCCAAATATGGCCATTATGGTAATAATCCAAGATACACCTAGTACTCTTCCCAGACGGATCTTGTCAATGACCATGCCCCATAGCCCTAGAAGACATTTATGGTCGGTTATTGTATGGAAGGCAGACGACCCAAAATGCTAAACTGACGAACGCCCCATAGCTATTTATCAAATGTGTACTAGAGTACTAAGTGACTGGTTGGCATAAAGCACTACTCTTTCCAGCCCCTCCTTATCCTGAGCTAAGACCACGCCTACAGCTTCATTTGAGGCATCAGTGTATCACCTGTCATGGCAACTATCTGGGCTGATGAGAGCACAGATCTCAAAAACACTCAAAAGCCGCATCACAATCATCAGTCTATCCTTACATGTCAGATGAGGTCTCGAGTCCAGCTGCAGTTCACATGGTGATAATACCACATAGCACAGGAACACCACAGGGTACCATTGCAAGGTGTCATTTTCTGGGGTTAAGCTTGTCTGAAAACAGAACACCTCTTACAGGCTGGCCATGTGCTCCTCAAGTATTATTAACTGAATATTAACATATCATGCAAATAGACCATACACATCCATGGGATCCCCCAGAGAACAAGTTCTGTCATGGCAGGTGAATTGGTGTGACCTATCGACACGGACCTTCACTGAGATAGGCACCTGCTCGTGGTGAAATCTGTCTTCTGGCAGTCTTCCTCGACCACCTCGTTCTGTCAATAGCCATTTGTAAAATCCAAGGTACTGACCTCACCAGTGCCCCAGTGTCATACACGCCCTCACTGTTCCACTCACCATTCTTTTGCACGGGTGATGCTCATGGACTGCAGCTCTCCTCAATTACTCCATCAGCTAACAGGGCTGGCACACTGTCAGACACGCTCTCTCAAAGGTGGGTGGTCATTTGTGTTAATGCAATGCTTGATAAGTGTGCATTTGGCAGTCACTGCTTTGGATGTGTTAAAGATGTCGCTATATTCTGCTAACAAGGCCCCAAATTGATCCATTTGCAATGCATTGACAAGGGAGTCAATCAAGGACACAAGCAGCATTAAAGTTGCAACCACTGTGGACGCCATTTCAATTGTGGGAGTTGGATGAGTCCCCAGGTCTCCGTCGTCCCGAAGATGGGTGCATCAGGTTCTTGTTTGTAGGGTTCAGCAGTCGGCCATTGTAACACAATTTTCTTCAGCGGTGAGTGTGTGATCTACTACACACTCACACACCGGGGGCTAGGCTCAATGTAACCAATAAACTCAGGAAGGTGGGCAGGCCTGGTGGGAGAGATGCACCCAACGACCATCATCTTACTCAAAATGGGCCACGTCGGAGCAGATGTGAGGGACACAACACAACACACTGGAATTAAGTCCTTATTGCTCTGCAAGTTAACTTCCATGCCCCACACCTGCATGCTACAATGCAAATCCAACAGTCAGGCGAGATGGGCTGTTTGGGTGCATGGACTTGTGAGGTACATGGAAAACATGTTGCCATGTCAGTTTAATGTGGGCGTATAGTCCCTGTTGTGTCCAATAGCTGTACATTTCCAGCCCTGGCTGCAATAATATTTGTGCCTAGGGGGTGTTAGAGCAGCAGCAAAGTAAAAAAAAAAAACAATTGCAGAAACAGAAACTCACAAAGTTGCCAGAATAAATGGCAAAGTGCTACATAGGAGAGGTAATTACAGAAGGTAGGTAAATGCACATGTTGTTATGTTAATAAAGGATGCTTATTAAGAGGAAGAAGAAGAAGGAGAATAATTCACTTTTGTTTTTCCACCAGCTTGGCAGTCAAATGTCTTCATTCATTCAACAAAGTATAGAAATATATTGAATGCATTTGACTTTCTGCTAGATAGAGCGGCAGAAATAAACATTCATTCATTGATTCATTCATTTTCTACCGCTTATCCTCACGAGGGTGGCGGGGGGTGCTGTCTTCAGACGAGAGGCGGGGTACACCCTGGACTAGTCGCCAGCCAATCACAGGGCACATATAGACAAACAACCATTCACACTCACATTCATACCTACAGACAATTTGGAGTCGCCAATTAACCTAGCATGTTTTTGGAATGTGGGAGGTTGTACGCAGTGACGTGTGTGTCAGAGAAAGTCACGTCAGATGTCATTGTGAGGACGGATTATTTTTTTTCAATGCCATACGATCGACCCACAATGCATTTGCGATTGACCAGTCGATATAGTGCGCTGAGAAACATCTGCGGAACATCATTTGAGTGTCTGTGCTTCTCTGCAAGACTGATTACACCTGACAGACTGAAATTGCTACATGCATTTCTATATATGTAATTGTGTGTGCAGTAAGAGAACAATGGTGTCTGATGAACCCATCTTACTCTTGGGGTCTGCAACCCCTGGACTCGTAACAAAGCTAGTCTCCTTGAATAACCCGCATTAATCTGGAATTAAGTTGTAAATTACACTAATCGGCTTTCTAATTAGATAGTCATGATATCCTCATCATGGACGTCTCTAGGTCTGCTTTAGGAGGGTCGTAGCCACACTGAAAATGTTAAAACAGCCTACCAAGTACTATTCATGCTGCTACTGTTGCTCACACACATGCACACACACACACACATGCATTGACTATGTAGCTTTTCATAAGAGAAAGGTCAAATGAAGACGAAACTGTTGAGGCATCAGGAGATCTTCCTCATTTCAAACGCACTTTTAACGGAATGTTTTTATGTTCCCTCCAGTTACAACCTTCAGCGAGAACAACAGTGAACTCTGAATTGCTCCTGACTGTCTTCCAGTGAATATACTTTATGAATGCGTGTGAAATTTAGAATGAACGGCAATTTGACTTTATGAAGTGCTATAGATACACAAGCAGTACATAAATGCGCTCCATCTATCAACCATCACATGAGGCTGTTAAGTTTGAATCTCAGAGCTAGTGCAGTAGCTCAATGAGTCAGTTAATGTAAAACATGTATAAATACTTTGTTGGGATCGGGTGTTTGGGTTTCTAAAAACGTAGTACATCTTTGCTATTGAATGAGTTAATATGCGTAATATGTTGTGGGTTATTTTCCTTCATGACGCTTCTTAAAAGACTTTACAAATAATATTACAAATACAGATACAGTAATAATGTACCTAGAAATGACAGCTTAAATTGTTTATTTATTTTTTCATCTTATTTTGTGTAGAAAACTAAAAATTAAGATATCTGAGAACAGTGGAATGTTTTATCAGAGCTTTTCTTGCAGAAAACCGGATCCAAAGCACTAAAAAAGTGTAGGGTATAGCAGAAGCACAAGCATCGAAGACAGTTTATCTATTTATTTATTTTTCTGTGTTTAATTAATGCATTTTTTTAAACCTGATGCAGCCCAGTCTCACCGAAAGCTCCAAGTAAACTGAGTTTGAGACCACTGCATTAAACCATATAAGACAAATCTGTAGGCACCCCTGCAGCTTTATATACATGTTTTTTTGTGCAATTGATGCACTCTCACCATAGAGTCATGTAGCATGTAAGAAATACCTGAACGTGCATTAGCTGCACTAATTACATACAATATATGGGGTGTACCTGTGGGGAACCACGCACATACAGACTCTGCAAACTAATATGAAAAAAGTAAAACCCTCATCCCAATCCCACACCACAAGATAATGCACCACACATCCCAAAATGATCAGTCAGGATCATTTTTAGTGACATCAGATAATGGACTTTCATTCAAATCATCCCAATTTTCGTTATATGTATTGGCTGAAAGGAAATTGATCATGTCTGATAGTCATCAATGCTTACTATCTTCAGTAATTGCTTTAAAAAGTCTGTATTTTACCCACACGTGTGGTTGAATCAGTACACTTAACCTTTAAACACTGTGCAGTACCTCATCTCAATTAGGCTCACACTCAGGGGATTCTGATGGGCTGACAGTTCACTTGTATGTTGTGTCATATTTAACTTTTCCACAGTCATAGTAGCTTTCTAGTCTTTCTCCACCACTTCAAGTCATCTGCCAACACAAAGGTCAAACAATTAAGTGCACACCATAATGTTTGAAATGCTCTTTTCAGCAGGCGGCACATGTGCGTTGTCAGTCAAGTTGAATGTCAGCTTGTAGGTCACAGATGTCATGTATCTAACAACACTTTGAAGTCACCCTTTGCCAAGTCCATTCTTGTTTTAACATAACATAACTCTGCTGTATTCTGAAATTATGAAAAAAAAACCCACAATAATTAATTTTTTTATTAATTTTGCCAAATGGAGGGACGGAAAATTAGAAAAAAAACAACACAGGTTTGGACTTAAATTATAATGTATTACTATTATGATTAAAAAATTTGACTTGGCCTTACTTTTTTAATTATATGTATTATATGTGTTGTTAGGTTGATCTTAAGAGGCCCTGAATGAAACAGTTCCTTATCTTGTACGGCAGCGTTGACCACCAGCGTGTGAATATAAATGAGCACCAATTAACACATTTGCCGTTCATACTGGTGAGCCAACGACGTCTTTGTCTTACTCTTTAAGTGGACATACATGACTGACAACACTTTACTCAGCATGGAAGTTATCAGTCATGCCACACTAAGCAAGGCAACTAAAGGCTCGCCACGTTCACAGTGGCCCTGCCCTTCACTTGACTTAATTGAGTAACTGTGGGCTTGGTTGGCTGTGAGAATGTTTGTGCTGAGTGATTAGTTTAAAAGCTGACTGCTCCGCTAATTTCAAAGCTCAGTGTGAGTGACTGGTTGGGTAAATGATTTAGACACAGCTGGATGGTGCTGTGACTGACAGATCCACTGCGGAAGTGGTTCACTGCTATGTGTAGCTTTTATTGTGTGAATGTTGAATTTTGAAAACGATTCTGTTTTGGCTGTAATAGCGAATAAAAATCAATACAGGGCCAGCAAGATCTTCTCTGCTGGACTATACACTAACATGAGGAACTCACATACATTTACATACAACTGTCTGATTGTATTTCAGATTCTATGTGTTACCATATTAATGTAATCTACCCATGGACTTCAGTGTTATGACCCGATGTCACTTAAACTCATATCATATCAATCAGATATGGGACCAGTTACCAGTTTGTTGTCCTATTATTGGTTGATCAGAGCAAAACAAAGCAAAGTTCAACAAGCAGTAAAGCTCGCCAAATGTTCCTGGCCAACCACCAGTAAGCAATAGAAGAATGTTTTGGACATTTTTCAATATATTTTTGTAAAGCAGACCTTTCCAAAAAAGTTAGACATCGTAAAGAGAGTTAGACCAACTTTTGTCTCAGCCTAGGAAAGTAGTTGTTTGCCAACAGGCTTACTTTCACTGGCTTACAGCCTCAAAGCACCATACTCTGGTGAGTTTTTATGTTTTTGTCACATTATTACATAAATATTGATTCTGAACTGCTCTCGATGATGTTGTAGTCTAGAGGTTTGGAGTTGTATGGAGACAATATACTTGAAGATAAAGGGTTAACTGGGTTTCTTGCTTTTAGTAATTATTGTCTTCATCCCCAATTATGTAATGCCACTATTATATTGTGTTTTTGTATGTTACTGATGGTTTGTGTAAATAATAGAGGTGGATTAAGACACTAAAGTCCCCACTGAAAGCCCAAGTACTAAATGCACCGCCGGCCACTGACTCTATAAAAAAATAGATAATCTAAATATTTAGGGGCTGTAGTAAGTGAGCTGAGGGGTACCTTCGGCTGCACAGTTCTAAAATTCAACAGTTGTTATTGTGGAATAAGCAAAACCAAAGAGGGTGTAAATATTTTAGGCCTTAAAATAGGTCAGGACTTGTGTTTCAGGTAAAATGTAATGCAAACAACAGAGTCAGAGCGTGACATTATTCTGACATGACAGATTGGAAGGCATCGTGTCTATTGTGGCATTCTTATAACCTGCGAGTCAGCATGTCAAGCTGTCTTCCTTTTCCCATTAACGTGAATGGTAGTCATGGGAAGCTGGTACCGTAATGTTTCTTGGCAGTACACAGAGTCAAATGTGGAGAAAATCATTCATTCATTCATTTTCTACCACTCGGAATTGAACTCGGGTCTCGTAGCTGTGAGGCCTGCGCGCTAACCACTCGACTTGGGGAAAATCATTCATTCATTCATTCATTTTCTACCGCTTTTTCCTCACGAGGGTCGCGGGGTGGTGCTGGAGCCTATCCCAGCTGTCTCCGGGTGAGAGGCGGGGCACACCCTGGACTGGTCGCCAGCCAATCACAGGGCTCATATAGACAAACAACCATTCACACTCACATTCATACCTATGGACAATTTGGAGTGGCCAATTAACCTAGCATGTTAAAGCATGCACGGGGAGAACTCCACACAGAGATGGCTGAGGGTGGAATTGAACCCTGGTCTCCTAGCTGTGAGGTCTGCGCGATAACCACTCGACCGCCGTGCCGCCCTGGAGAAAATCAATGTGCAGGTAAAAAGCAAAATACCTAACAGGCCAAGTCACAATGGGATATCAGTCCAATCAGGGAACTGCAAGCAGATAGTAAACAATAAATCCATGCAATAATTTTTATGCCTTTTTATGCCTTTGAGGGGGGTCTGTATCCAATCAAGAAATTGCATGTAAAATTCAGCCTGTGAATGGCCATGTGATGTTGGGCTGTAAGACTCTAACTAGTTTGGCATTGTGCTCAGAACAAGAGTCACAGATTGATGATGGACAGAACTGATACATGCATGGTAGTTGATGGATGTGCACACACTACTGTGCACACAATAGTGATACATATGCACACACAAAATGTAACAAAAAAGTCACATTGCATGATGAACAATACATAAATCAGTTTCACATAAACTCTACCCAACCTACATTAGACTCAATTTCTGGGTGCCGCATCAAGTATTGGGAGTATATACCTCACGTTGCAATACCATTTGCAAAGTAAATAAAGAAAAATACAATTACACCATTAAATCTGAGAATAAATGACTAATTATTAATTTCTACAGCAGAAGCGTGGACTGTTTGCCAATTACTTTCTTTTTTTTGTATGCCAATTTCAACATCAAGCAATATTTGAGCCAATTTAACAAACTGTTTCAAGTTGCTGCAATCTCAGAAATGTGGCTGGCTGCTGAGAAAGGAGTGAGACATACTGTAAAACACATTTTCCTTTGCCAGAGCAACAGCACTAATGTTGACTGCAAATAAGCCACATTTGGAGGACACGCAATGAAATTGCCCCGATGGTTCATGGCTGTCGAAATCAAACGAAGGCTATGGAACATTACATCCATTCTATTAATTATCACATTATCCAAGCATGTGGCTGAAATTGCAGTCATTCATATGACTAACCATTAGTGTTAACGTTAACATTATTGTAGCTGCTTTGTGTAAAGTGACTTTACATACAAATGTAAAAGTTAATCCTCATAACAATACATTTACTGTTAGTCTAAGGAACTTAAACTAGGGCTGCACGGCAGAGAGTGGTTAGCATGCAGGCCTCGCAACTAGGAGACCTGAGTTGAATTCCACCCTCAGCCATCTCTGTGTGCCGTTTGCATGTTCTCCTCGTGCATATGTGGGTTTTCTCTGGGTACGACGGTTTCCTCCCATATTCCAAAAACATGCTAGGTTAATTGACGACTCCAAATTGTCCATAGGTATGAATGTGAGTGTGAATGGTTGTTTGTCTATACTGTATATGCCCTGTGATTGGCACTCGGCCGAAGACAGGTGGGATAGGCTCTGGCAACCCCACGATCCTTGTGAGAACAAGCCATAAAAAATGAATGAATGAATGAATGAAAGTCTCCTTGGATTTTTCCAATGCTTCAGTTTCAGTTTTCAGTTTCAGTTATATCTTCGTCTTGTCATGCTCCCTCTCCATTCCTCTCAGTCCAGAATTCAATTACAAAAATTACAAAAACAATTAATTGGACAATGTATTTACTTTAGTAGCCTTTTACCCCTTTTGTTTGGTGGTAACTTATTTGTGGCCTTTTCTGTAGTTTTTGCATTGTCTATGTGGCAGTTAGGCCAACAGATTCCTGACGTGTGTATGCATGCAGGTGAGTGTGATTAGTGCAAATTTAATTAGTGTTTTAGCCTTTGTTGTCTGGCTGCATTGAATCTTTGTTAAATGTGGTGGTTAACTTAGAGGAGTTTGTTGTGCCCACTTTAATACAAACAATTGCTTTGAGTTGCTGACTATTAGGGGTGCTCCGATCGATCGGCTAATGATCGGTATCGGCTGATATCAATGAAAACGGAAGGTTCGCCATCGGCCGATGCTTGTTTTAAAACTCATCTGCAGCATTCAGAACAAGCATGTCTGCAATGGGTGGTACCTCCAGTCTTTGTGAGAGTGATATAGGTTCTGCACCCTGCAAAACGTGCCTCAAAAATGTCTCACTGGGGTATTGCTTTGAAAAGCTAAGATTGACGAGTCTGACGTGTGACGAGTGTTTGCGCTCACGCTCGAAACCGGTGTTGTGCACACTGATATCACATTGACATTGTATCTCCTTCGGGTGCATCTGCTCTTCAGAAGGCAGCAGATACGTGCTTTTCATTCAGACTAGAAATAAATGCATTGTGAAATACAAAATGTGGCTTGTGAATACCAACATTTTGTTCATTTTCTGGAAAAACAAGCATACTCACTTTGTTTGGCTTGAAATAAGCAATGAAAATAAATGTTACAAAAATAAGTAGCTCTTGGCCATTTTCATTTTGTAAAAGTAGCTCTCACAAGAAAAAAGGTGGTGACCTCTCACATAGCCAGTAGTACATTTAAACATTTACACTACATGTATGTGATCGGTATGGGAGGAAAAAAAGCTGAAGCAACAAACACATGTTCATCTGCGTGAGCTGAAGCTTGATGATGGGTCTCATTTAAAGTCCGGTGGGTTTGATGTAAGTAAAAATATTCATTTAATACCTCCAATGATAAGAGTATAAAATATTTCACACAATTTCAGCGTGTTGCAAAGACACTTAATGGCACCTAAAGAGGTGTGGACTATGTTGTTGCAGTGTAAGCTGCTTGGGAAGGCTCAAGATGTCTATTCCTCAAAATCAGACCTATGTTGAGTTTGTAAGACAAAAGGAGATACTCATTAATAGGTGGTAATTATTACAAGGAGTTGACGATTTTGTGAAGCTGAAAATATATAAAAGAATATATAAAATAGTCTACTGGAACGCTCAGGATGTATTTTGTGGAGTGGCCAGTTTGCATTAATACATTTGATCAAGTGAATAGTGACTGCAAAGTAACCATGAAGTCTGCATCTTTACCTACCAACTGCGAGCTGCTGAAGAAAAAAAACGCCAAATCTGTTGCTCTTATTAAAATTTTGAACCAGGATGATCTCATACCTGTATCAGAGAAACTTTTTGTATGCCGATTTGAAGCCTTCTGTTAAGTGATAGTGAGAATGTATCTATGAAGATACCAAGTGATACTTCATGACAGGGTTTTGCCTTTAAATGATCAGACCGCTGTTTGCACTAAGGTTCCTGTGTTTGATTATAACTTTCAGGAAGTTGGTGTTCCATAACACAACACTGTAGTACAGTCAGATTTACATAGTATGCAGTTATATCCTTGGAGTATGTCTGGGAATGTATGTCCTTTCATTCATAGTAGTCAGCATCTCTTTGTATTTCAAGACTGGACTGTCAAGACTGTCTGGATCTTTTTGTATATATAGGGTATACAACAGATTAGCATTTCAATGTGTAGTTCATCATCAAAAAAAAAACATCACATTGAAATGTGAACAAGCACACTATGAATTATTGAACACGCCTGAACTGAATCACTTTTTAAACTATTGCCTCAGTCACATACTAATGAAGAAATAACCTTCACATGAGTTCAGTGAGATACACTGGTAGGTTTGTAGTTTCTCTCACGCAAACATAGTGTATAGTATAGTATAGTATAGTATAGTATAGTATAGTATAGTATAGTATAGTATAGTATAGTATAGTATAGTATAGTATAGTATAGTATAGTATTTTGTATGTAGTCAGCTGCTGTATATTTAACTGCTTAGCATATCTTGACCTACACTGGTAATAATAAAGGAACCCCACAGATACCCATGCACCAGATCATCACTGACCACCAATCCAACCTATTAATAACACTTACCCTGTTCAATTATTATTTTTATTTTGACTGTGGTTTTAATTTGTAGTTGTCTACAATTACACAAACACTGATAGCTGTCCATAATATTCAGGCAACCACTTGCACAATCTTGGGGGTCCGGAGGGGGGGGTGATAATATTGCATCACCGGTTATGTGCAGTCGTATTTTAATGATTAAGCACAGCGAAAGTGAAATATGCTAAAACATCTCGAGCATCCCGACCGATTAAATTTGAAGTGAACGCTGCACGGGCCAAAAATATCACTCATGTTAAAATGACACCACAGGTCATTGTGAAATCATGAAATGATACCAGCTAAGTTTTCTACAGGCGCTCTGAACTATTTCCTCCTTGACTGCGTGTGTAGAAGGTGAAACTGAAATATTTTTTTCTTAACATGGTAACATCGCAGCTATAAAAATAGCTTCAAATAAAGCATCCGTAACCCCGAAGATGATCATTCAGCAAACCACTTCACACACCATATGTAATGTTTCGCATAGTTCGGATCAAAGATGTAAATTAATGTGTGAATACAGTGTATCACATTGCATCACAACTTCTGTTGCCAACCACAGTTCCTTGCAGCAATCTATTTTCTATGCGGCTTATCCTCATTTGGGTCGCAGAGGTATGCTGGAGCCTATCATAGCTGACTTCAGGTTAGAAGCAGGGTACACCCTGGACTGGTCGCCAGCCAATTACAGAGCACATAAACACAATCTTTTGCACTCACATTACTACTACTACTACTACTACACATTACTAAAAAGGGTGACTCCACTCAAACAACTGTCGTTGGCTGATGAAGCATCAGATACAGTCCACTGTATCTTAACAACTGTATTTTTGCACCACAAAGGAAAGGTCATTCTAGTTTGGAGTGTGACTAGACCTTAGAGAAAGAAATGATTGACTAGATAGGACCACAGCTGTCCTATCTAGTCTTTGCACATGAACTAGTGACGAAAGGTTTTTGAAGACAACCTGAAAAGTCCAGATACATTCAATTCAATGCTCTGAGAATACAGCCACCCGGACTGAATGAGAATACATTCCCTCAGGCTAAAGCTGTCCTATTTAGTTTTTAAAGCCTGCTCACACAACAACTGCTAAGACAACCTGAACGGTCCAGCTGCCATCGATTCAATGCCCTGAGAAGTAATTCATCATTTAGTTGGGACCATATGCCCTATGACTGGATGGCGACCAGTCCGGTCCAGGGTGTACCCCACCTCTTGCCAGAAGTTAGCTGGGATAGGCTCCAGCATACATCCCGCCATCCTAATGAGGACAAGCGACATAGAAAATGAATTAATGAGTTGGACCTTTATGGGCTGTGATCATTACCTTGTATATATTTTTTTTAAATGTAATCTTATCTTAATCTTGTGCATGTCGCTAAAAATATAGTACAGTTTGTATATTTCTGATGAGTCTGCTCTGTAATATTTTGGTAACAGAATGTCTCCAGTAAAGCAGAACTTTGCACCTACATATATTTTTTATGAAGTTAAAGGCCTTCAACGGCCTAAATTGAAGTATTCCTAGCTCTGCCCCATTCTAGGTTCTTTTGCGGGTGCAGCTTGTTAGCCATAATGGTCAGTCATATTTCACCAGCAGCAACGGAGGTCATGCAAGTCTGTTCCAAGGCTGCTGCTCTATCAAAGTCTATGCATCCATCAGCACTACATCGTAAAAAATCTTGCGCCCTCGTGTCTCCTCACCTCCCTTCCTCTCTTAAATTTCTCACTTTAACTTTTTTTTCTGGGGAACCCTCCACTTCATTTCTTTTTAAAACGGCCTATCAATAACTTGTACTGACATGAGCGCAGTGGACTTTTTATATGAGGCCCCAGGCCAAGGAAAATTTGAAGTATACTATTCACACAGGGGAACAGGAAGTCAGACAGACATCCCCTGAAGAAATCACAACAAAAATATATTTTCAGGAGTAGTGTGAGTCTATTTATGCACATTTCATGCACAAATCTCACTCACCCTTTTGTCCATAAGCACGAGAGTCGGTTGTAAAGTAGTTACAGCATGCAGCACCGAAGAATATGTGCCATACATAGTGCAAGGGTATTTGTTACTCATTTACAGCTACATGTACATAGAGTAAGGATAATATTGCTTATAAGTTTGCTTTTCACCCTATGTTATGTCTCCCAAGCATAAGGCAAAGTCTTCTGGGGTCAGTGTGTAAAGGAAAAGATAAGTGAAGTGGAAATAGACATCGTAAAACGATCAGTTTAGAAATCAATATTGGCTGCATGCCTGTTTGAAGCTTCCCAAATGCAGCAAACATTATAAGGATAAAGGGAGTATTCTTGAACATCTGAAAGGATGGGATGGGATGTGATGGGATGGCTTGTTTAACCCTACTTAAACAAGCGGCGTAAGAGCAGAGCTCATAATGACCTCAACAGCTTCATTGAAATCGCGGGCGGGTTATTATTCCACATACCATTCTTACTCACGATGTCTTAAAGAAAGTGCTAAAACATCACACAGCAATGTAATATGTAGATAACAACAGACAAGACACTATCAACAACTAGTATGTGAGCTTTAAGCATGTAGTTTATTCGCCATTTACAACAACAGTACAGCAAAGCACACTGGTCAACAGGAAGATAGCCCGCATAGAGCGCTGTGTATACTAAGTCAACGTCCCCGCCATATGTGATACCCTGTTTTCATTATGTGCCTTTCTACAAAGAAATTTAAGGGGGAGCTTAATCCCACAGATAGCACGTAAAGCCCTAGGAAGAAATCTGGGATGCAAACTGGGATGCAAAAGCTGGGTAAGGCAGTAAAAGTGTCTGGGATTTAAAAGTACATTGGCCGGGCCACGGTAGTGGCTCCTCCCACAGAGGATGACGTCCTCCTATGCGGCTGTTCACCGTGGTTCTCTCCACTTTGGTGGATGCACAGCAGGATTGCTTATCCGACATTAATGCCCCTTGCCGGGCCACAGTAGGTGGCCTCTCCCGGCCAACCTCCATGAAGGTATGACGAGATAGCGTATCTCACATTAACGCGGGCTCACGCTGGATCCATTGCGGTCCTGTTCCAATCCGTCTTGTCATGAAGTGCCACTCACACTGGCTCCGGTCAGAGTGTACAAATTTATAGTACTCAACATTGATTTGACTCCTGAACACACTTGTATGCTCTCCATTTTGTTGAATTTTCCTGGTTTCAGTTTCAAGTTCAATCTGTCACACAATCTGTAAATTAATAATTAATAAATTAAATAGGGTTAATAGGCTTATTTGGCATTGAGCACCCTGGCCATCAGACTGCTCAATGCCAAATAAGCCTCTACCTGCCCACACGCACAACCAAAACTTTAAATTATTGTTATTCATTCTAAATAATTTAAATTATGTATGAACAATTATTTGTTCATATTTGATGTAATCTATTTATTTATTTAATCTATTTATTCTCCACATTATTATTTATTATCTATTATTACTTGGGAGCCAGGCAACGACATTGGCAATTTCACTGCTGTGTTATTGTGCAATGACAATAAAGAAAGTCTATGTCTAAATATTTCACATTGGTGGGCACGAAAACATTTCTGTCCCTTGAAAATAATTGAGAAACACAATTTTACTCAAGAACAATATATGTGATGTTACACGTATCATATCGCTTGATAACGGAATCTGAAATTGAGAGTTATATCGGCAAATAAGCCAATATCGGACATCCCTAATTATTTTCTTACTATATTTTATATGTTCTTTTTGTGTTCCATGTACAGTGAGAGTGACTTGTTGGCTGTCCATTGTTATGTGTGTTATATGCAGTGCTGATTAATCGCATGGAGCGCGTGCAGGATGGAGGTGTCTGCGATGTGGAGTGTGATCGAATCATGTGACAGTGTGAAAGTGATTAACAGTGGTCACAAATTGGATATAGCTCATAAAAATGGATAATTTCTTCTCTAACAAAAATTACACATATAACTGTCAAATCTGCATCATAAAGCTCTATCTGGCATAACAGTCCTAATTTGACCCTTATCATTAAGCACCTTTAGTAGCCCTGTATATTCATAAAAATGCAATAAAAACCGAGTCTGTCCTCTCACTGAGCAAGCAATAAAAGAGTCAGCCTCATTTGGGACTGACCAATTCCGCTCACCTTGACAGGAATAATAAATCAGTTATGGTCCTGCAGTTGCATAATTGCACATTTTCTGGGTCATCTAGATCTTGAAGGTGAGGTCAAATACTGGGGAAGAATAAGCATGCTGTCAGCTTTCTAGTTGAACTTCTCGTGTACTCTCTTCAGTTGCAGTTCTTTCGAATGTGAAAAGACAGTATAATGCTTCCTGTTTTCTGATGTTTGTCAGCTGGTTTGCAGACGTTGACAGATGAAGCTGGCTGTTCCAAATTTGGACATATTCAAAAAGCATTGGATGGCGATTGGCGGATTTGTTGCTGTTTCCACCGTTACGCTGGCGGAATCTTACCTCTATTTACATTTTTATGGCTGGTGCTCATCCTCCTCCAGCCACGGACCTCACCGTTACAACATTTTGACAACGGTGCGATAAACAATTCATATTTTCACAGCTATGACATGTTATATACTCACATATTTCAGGTAGGCAGCCCACTCATCATCACACTCCGTCTCCTGCTGAGTAGTAAATCACTTCTGGAACTCAGCAAGTAAGTAATCCAAAAAATAGTACAGTCATCCCTTGCCACGTTCGTGGCTTCACTCTATCACAATTTTTCCAAATATAGTAATCACCTCAATTCATTAGTTCCTAATCCGGCCATGATAAGTACATTTCTGCAAAGTAGGAGTACTTATTTAGAAATTGAATACATGATTAAAGCATAGAAAGACAATTTAAAACCTTCTAAATACTTTTAACATTATTAGAGATCTCTAGACATGAAATAACAACCCTATTATCACTTTTACACTTGTATTACTCAAAATAATGGACATAATAAGAGAAAATAAGTCATTTAGGACATATGACTCATGTTCATGTGTGTTGCGATAAATGTTCCAGACTTGTGGAGGACAAGAAGTGTCAATTTATTATAGAATAGAATAATGTGTGTCATACATGCAATTAACCTATCATGTTTTTGGAATGTGGGAGGACGCACTGGGAGAACATGCAAACCCCACAGTCTCCTCGCTGTGTGGCCTGCACATTAACCACCCGACCACCGTGCATATACCATTATTACCAATTATTAGTTATTGTTAAGTCATATTTTAGCATTTTAGTGCAGAATAAGGATTATTCACCTCCAGCTTTCAAGAGGGGAAGTTGGAAGTAGGTGAATCCCTGGAGGATTTAAAAAGCTCTAAAATTCTCTTTGGTCGCATAAGTTTACTGTGACTCGGCTTTAAGGTTTTGCATCCTAAGCCTGAAAATTAGTATTGCAACAAAGTGACAAAGTCAGTGCAAAGCTGGTATTTCATGACACACAAGAGACCTAAGCTTCTCTTCTAGTATCTGACACGTTGTGTGTAAACAAGAATAGGCATCTTCAATCTTGTTTCATTTTACTTTGCTTTTTTTTCCCCAAATCCTGATGTTGTTAATAGGAGTTTGTACATAATGTATGTGTGTGTGTGTGTGTGTGTGTGTATATAACACAAAACCAAGCAAGGTCTGCTTAGATGGTATTGTGTATTTTTGAAACAGATCTTACAAAAGCATATGGTGCAGCTTAACATGGCTTAACAACAACAAACAGGGATTTCATTTACTATTCAGGTAAAAACACATTCATGTATACTGAAGTGTGAAATCACTCCAAATCATCCAGGCCCTGACTCAGACCTCTTCTACTATTAGATTATTGTTATCATTTAATTTAACAACAGCTTTTTGGCATTTTCAGTTGTGTTATTTTAACCTGCAGATCTTTCGGGTTTACACAAATAACTACAAGTGTACAGAATACAGTACAACAATCTCTCATTTATCACAGTTAATTGGTTCCAGACCTGATTGTGATAATTGAATTTTCATTCATTCATTCATTTTCTTGTTGTTGTCCTGTCCGGGTGGAGCCTATTCGAGGTACACATGGTAAACACAAACACAACACGCTCACAACATACCTATGGGCAACATAGAGTCTCCTGGAGTAAACCCTTAAAACAGTGGTCTCAAACACGCGGCCCGTGGGCCAAATGTGGCCCCCAGGACACTAGTTTGAGGCCCCCGCCTTGATATGAAAGTTTAATGTTAGTATGGTCCGCGCAAGTGTTATATAGATGCTGTATGGTATCATGTACCCAGAAAAAATTATTACGTTTGATTAATGTTCATGTTAAAGGTTAAATAACTGTTAATAGTTATCCTCCCTATCCGTGTGGAAGTGGTGTTTGGCTTTTTAAGTTTAAAGGAAATAACTTGGAGGCTACCGTTTAGGTCGCTAGCTCTCTAGTTTGCGAGTTAGCATGTGTCTCAATACCCTGCAGTTGCGCAATATGTTGTAAATAAAAAGAGTATAAATGTGACTATAGTCGTGTTTTGTCATGTCTACAGGGCTCTAATAATGCTTTGTTAATTTTAATCTGAAAAAAGTAATTTGTCTACCCACCAAGTATATGTGGTTTCTTAAGTTTTTATTATTTGCCGTTTTATTATTATTATATTTATTTATTACTGATTGATTGATTTTCTTTATTCTTATTTTTCATCTTATTTTGTGCAGAAAAATAAAAATTAAGTTATTTGAGAACAGTGGAATGTTTTATCAGAGCTTTTATTGTAGAAAATCGGAACCAAAGCACTAAAAAAGTTTGTATAATTTTCTGTTTTTAATAAATGCGTTTTTTTTTGGGGGGGGGGGGACCTGATGCGGCCCAGTCTCACACAGACCCGAGCTCCAGTGGCCCCCAAGTAAATTGAGTTTGAGACCCCTGCCTTAAAAGCAGGAGGAGAACATGCAAACTCCACACAGAGAAGTCAGAGCCAAGATTCAAACCCAGAACCGCATGGCTGTGAGGCAAATGGCTAATATATCTTTTTATTAAATATGTTTGGAACATTGGGTCAATATAAACTATATTTTATTTCTTATTTCAGCATAGTATACAAATGCATTATAATACAGCATAGTCACACAGGAAATAGTCAGTGCCAAACTCCAACTTATTTCAAAGAAGTGCTCTTGTATTTGTTAATAGCAGCTTAGAAAACACTCACCCCACAAGAATACAAAAGAACAGAGGGTCATCACCTTGAAACGTTATCTCACTCATGGTGAAATCAGTACAAACAGAATGCCAGGAAGTTCAAGCACAAACTTCCCCAACACACTATCTGGTGGCGGCACCGCATCCACAGAAAAGAAGGGGCAGAAAAAGGTAATGATGCTGCAGTTGAAGTAAAAAACAGGAGAAAGAACATGAAGTGAATGAATGAATAAAATCAGAAGCACTGCAACAATAGGATGACCTTATTTTGATTACAGAAAACCAGACTGCTAAAATGATACTCGAACATTAGTCAAAGATTCATCATAATTTATGACAATATGTTTAAAGTATGGATAGAAAATTATTGTATTATAAAATACTACCTCTAATCAAAGACACAAATTCCAAAAGAATGTTCAAAAAACAGCATGAAAATAATTCCCAAAACAGAATGACACAGGAACCTGAGGTAAAATTCTTGTTGAGTTTAGAATGTAACAAATATTATCAGGAAAAATATCCCTTGGGGAGTTGAACTGCCGGTGTACATGACGTTCTCAGTTTTATGAGACGTCAACTTGGCAAACAGAACAGGATTAACGCTGTGTGAATGTTTTACTTTTCTTTGGCTTTTTGGAGCTTTTTGGCAACACTAATTAAAAAAGCCACCCACACGACAACCTCTCAAGTATTACGTCCCATGCAGTGTTTTAATGCCACTCTATTTAATAGCCCAATGAAAAACAATAAAAAGCAGGACATTTTCATAATTTTATATTAAAAGGCCAAGACAGGACATGAAAACAGTACATTTGGTCACCCCACCATTGTATGGCCAAGAAACATCAAACACCATTGAAATGCGGTGAGGTTGCCTATTAAGAGGATAACCAAAACAAAAGAAAGACTCATTCACTTGGGTTAAAAAGTGTTTTCAAATTGTTTTTGATTACTTTTTAGTTCCTTCATTCATCCATCCATTTTCCATACCGCTTATCCTAACTAGGATTGCGTGGGTATGCCGGAACCTATCCTAGCTATCTTCAGGCGAGAGACGGGGTGCACCCTGGACTGGTCGGCAGCCAATCACAGGGCACATATAGACAAACAACCATTCACACTCACATTCATACCTATGGACAATTTGGAGTCGCCAATTAACCTAGCATGTTTTTGGAATGTGGGAGGAAACCGGAGTACCTGGAGAAAACCCACACATGCACGGAGAGAACATGCAAACTCCACACAGAGATGGCCATGGGTGGGATTGAACTCAGGTCTCCTAGCTGTGAGGTCTACGCGTTAACCACTCGACCACCGTGCAGCCGCATAAAAAACATTAATTCATTTTCTGCCGCTTATCTTCACAAGGGTCGCGGGAAATGCTGGAGCCTATCCCAGCTGTCTTCGGGCGAGATGCGGGGTACACCCTGGACTGGTGGCCAGCCAATCACAAGGCACATATAGACAAACAACCATTCACTCTCACATTCATAGCTATGGACAATATGGAATATCCAATTAACCTAGCATGTTTTTGGAATGTGGGAGGAAGCCGGAGTACCCGGGTCTTGTAGCTGTGTGGCCTGCGCGCAAACCACTCTCCACCACGCAGCCTGGAATCATACAGAAAATACATTTATAATGCAGTTTAATATCAATTTTTATTTTAGGTTACTATTTGTTTCTTTATATTATTTTGTCATAATGACAAATGAGGGTCTGCCTCACCTGCCTCCCCTGACTGCACATCACTGATAAACATTGGCAGTATTTACAAAACAAACTATTATTAAATACTCTGTATTCACTACCACATGGTAGCCAAAGGTAGACCACCGCACCATTCCTATAACATCATATCAGAACACAGCATGATTGTGATCATAGTAACCATATGTTGCTGTTGTGCGAGGATTTAAATCTCCCAGCATCCTCTTTTCCTTTTACTCTTATGACACCCTATCTCCTCCTACCTCTTTGCTTCTTGTCTTTCAGGCTCATGAATACTGAGTAGTACATCAAATATTCATAGAGGCTCACGAGGATGCACACGCATGCGCGTTCACACGCACAGGCGCATGCAAACACACTCCAACAAATCGCTTGCCCTCTATGCCTTCTGCACTTGAATGCATCCATACATGCACACAACACTGTAATCATTCACATGCTGTGAGAAAAAGAACCTGCTCAAACTAAGCAGCTATGAAAGTTTAATACATAGTTTCCAATGGATTCCCAAACAGGCAGCTGTTTCATTCTCAGACATTAAAGTTTAATTTACAGGATGTCAAGTGGGTTCATTTTATTGAGCTGTTTTTAGCGCTTTTATTTTTGCTGTTCTTTAATATTTGAAACATATCTATACACTGTATTACATAATCTTGCTCGAGTCCAGTGTAGTTTAGGGTTACTTGTTATGGATGCATATTTACCAACAGTGCATTTCCTGTTTTTACTCTTACACTGAGTAAAGTGGTGTTATATATAATACTTTTTCCAGACCTGATAAGTTAACAAGACTTCAGAATTTGCCATTGACCCTGAGGTGGTGCACCAGCTTTATATGCAGTCAAGTTCTTCAAAAAAAAAATCAGGAGCTTCAGTTTCAAAAGAAGAAAAATATATATTAATAGTAGGAGTAACCATGCTCATCATTTTCAAAGAATGAGAATTTCAGAGTTGATGCAGGTACCTGAACAGCTCCCAACTTCATTGAGATCTATCCATCCATTTTCCATACCGCTTATCCTCACGAGGATTGCGTGGGTATGCCGGAACCTATCCCAGCTGTCTTCAGGGGGGGTACACCCTGGACTGGCGGCCAGCCAATCACAGGGCACATATAGACAAACAACCATTCACATTCTCATTCATACCTATGGACAATTTGGAGTCACCAATTAACTTAGCATGTTGTTGGAATGTGGGAGGAAACCGGAGAAACCCACGGGAAGAACATGAAAACTCTCCTCACTGTGTGGCGAACATGCTGACCACTTATACACCGTGCGGCTTCCTTGAGAAGCCTCAGAATCATCCATAAGGCTGAATCTTACATGAAACTCCAGAGCGAGGGTTGATTGACTTTTATGTCTTAATTATTTTCTAGGAACCAACTCTATTTTATTCGTTTGAAGCATTTCAGCAAGTTGTATTTTCTTGTTCTGTTGGAAGAATCAGTACCAATAAAGTATCGGTCCAACATAATCGAACCCCCAGAGCGCAAACTGAGAAGACAACTACATAAATACTAATCAATAAAATAAAACTGATAGCCAAGACTGCACTAAATGAAACGTCAGTCTGGTGAGATGGTATCAAAAGGACCACCTCATCCTCAACGCGGACAGGACCAACGAGATAATAGCGGACATGAGGCAGGAGAGGAGAACTCATCAGCCACTGTCTATCCGGGAGCTTGCAAGAGTAGAGGGTCAGCAGTTTCAAGTATCTGGGTATCCTCGTGAATGAGGACCTCAGATGGACGCTTCACACCACCCAGCTTGTATAGAAGGGTCAACAGTGGCTGTACTTCCTGGGGAAACTCGGGAACTTTGGCATGTTAGCGCGCAGACCTCACAGCTAGGAGACCAGGGTTCAATTCCACCCTCGGCCATCTCTGTGTGGAGTTTGCATGTTCTCCCCGTGCATGCGTGGGTTTTCTCCGGGTACTCCGGTTTCCTCCCACATTCCAAAAACATGCTAGGTTAATTGGCGACTCCAAATTGTCCATAGGTATGAATGTGAGTGTGAATGGTTGTTTGTCTATATGTGCCCTGTGATTGGCTGGCGACGAGTCTAGGGTGTACCCCACCTCTCGCCCGAAGACAGCTGGGATAGGCTCCAGCACCCCCCGCGACCCTCGTGAGGAAAGCGGTAGAAAATGAATGAACTGTGAGCTGGTCAAAGCTTAATGAGCAACAATTTGTAAAAACCCCAAAAAAGTAGCTGTCATTATTTTGCATTAAATCAAAAGCCAACAAAGACAGCTTTGGTTTTGTTGTTAACTTGCTATTTTCCAAAAAAAATTGATAAAAACTGTGACCTTTTAGCCTCATTTTGGATTTACATGAAAACCAAAAAAAGCCATGTCTCACCATGCAGTCTTGATCCTTGATATTTCAGCAACTCAAAATATTCTAAGGGAAGGCGGGGCTACAAAAAAAACAATTTGGTACATGATTGCTGTCCCTTATCAGTCAAGGGCTGCGGTGGCTGTGATATATCCTGTGCTCCAAAATTGATCTTACAGATAAACAATCTCATCTCTGATGGGCTGTGAATCGCCAAACGCAAAAAAAAAAACAATCCAAGATGTGAAATGAAAGGAGAATTCTCTTGCATGAAGCATCTACATGGGCTATTTGTCCCCTCATTCAAATATGAAAAGACCAACACAACAATGTTGCTGTTGTATATTATATTGTATATTATGCAATGTGACTTTTCTCTGTTTATACTTAATTGTCACATGTTGTCCTCTCTGGTCATTTTGGAAGGGGGATTGCCCCATCTGCAGTCCCTTGTCAAGGTTTCTCTTTTTTCCCTAATGGGTTTTGAGTTTTTCCTTGGTACCTGCTTCTTAAGCCCTTTGAGGTGCTTATGTGATTAAGGGCTATATAAATAAACTTGACTTGACTTGACACTGCGATGACTGTGTGATAACTGCCCCCCCCCCAATTACTTATTGTTGCTTGTTATACTCATCTTCCCCATCCTGATATTTTACCACCTGATTGTCTGACCCTTGTTTAAAACCATGAATTAATTTCAATATTAACAAACTGGCCCTATGATTGACTGGCGGCCATTCAAGTGGACCCTGTCTCTTGGCGATAGTCAGCTGGGATAGGCTCAAGCTCACCATTAGCAGTAGAAAATCAAATACTGGACATTGCATTAATAATAATTGCAATTAGAGCCTTTTAATTGGCAATAATGAATGTTAAGTCAGTGTCTATATTATTATAAAACATGACATTCTTGTAAGTGATATGGAGAAAACATCCCACCGATGATAACAATATGCTCAAAGATATCCTTCAGCAAGAACCTATAACATGGAACAACTAACTTTATAAAAGTATGTTTATTTGTATGAGTTTTTATTGCCTCTACATCTCGAATGTAATAATACTACCGCAGCTCTATGAGGCGCAGACTAAAAATGTTTACAGACAGTAATTCATTTTTTAAAAATCTCAATCTCTGGGTTTATTTCATAACAGGGAACATAGTTAAAATATTAAATCATGATGCCTGTCTACACTGAAGCTTCTCATAACCCTATACTGTTTAATATAGATGAGGGCAGGGAAATTGGATTATATTTATTTATACCTGTTTGGCAAACGCTGCTAAATTATTAATAATACACGTTTGCCATCTAGTGGCAGAGAATGATATGTGTAAAATCCTGGTGGTTAGTTGATTATTTTTTCATATGCTATCTCGATATGGAGGAACGGGTATTAGAGTAAACATTACAAAGTGATCAATATAAGAGAGTTTGATATGAAAAACATGCACAAAAAGACAGGGTGGAAAATTCAAAACAGACGTGTTATAAAGTGGAGAAATTAATTTATATTTGAAATATATACGATATACTTCATGTATATTTATTTTGTACAATTCAGTAACATATTGTTTAGTATTTATATATGAATTCTTAATATCTTGTCTTGATTTTAATGTCTTTCTAACTTATTATGGGCATGCCTGCAAAGCTGGCCCCCATTTCCCGTTTATTTTTAATGATTTATTCCCATTTTTATTATATTTTTTTGTATCTTTATTTGAGCATTTTTATTCCTTTCTTTTACATATGTCTTTTAAAAACGAAAATATAACAAATTTAAGAACAAAATTTATGCAACCTGCATATTAATAAAGTGCTGTTAATTTAATGGTGTTAAATATAAAATATAAATATATGATGTGAATGAGTGCTGGATGAAGGGTATGATTCAGTAAGCTGCGCTTCTTCCTCCTCCTTACAAATAAAAAAAATACAATATCATACCAAATTTAATTCAAATAAAAGGACAGATAATAAAACACAACCAACCTCTAAAAGCTGATCCACTTGGTTTGGCTTTTTGATTACAAATAATTACATATAATAACAGTTACAGTGAAGAAAATAAGTATTTGAACACCCTGCTATTTTGCTATTTCTCCCACTTAGAAATCATGGAGGGGTCTGAAATTTTCATCGTAGGTGCATGTCCACTGTGAGAGAGATAAACTAAAAAGAAAAATCCAGAAATCACAATGCATGATTTTTTAACAATTTATTTGTGTGATACAGCTGCAAATAAGTATTTGAACACCTGAGAAAATGAATGTTAATATTTGGTACAGTAGCCTTTGTTTGCTATTACAGAGGTCAAACGTTTCCTGTAGTTTTTCACCAGGTTTGCACACACTGCAGGAGGGATCTTGGCCCACTCCTCCACACAGATCTTCTCTAGATCAGTCAGGTTTCTGGGCTGTCGCTGAGAAACACGGAGTTTGAGCTCCCTCCATAGATTTTCGATTGGGTTCAGGTCTGGAGACTGGCTGGGCCATGCTAGAACCTTGATATGCTTCTTACGGAGCCACTCCTTGGTTTTCCTGGCTGTGTGCTTCGGGTCGTTGTCGTGTTGGAAGACCCAGCCACGACCCATCTTCAATGCTCTGACAGAGGGAAGGAGGTTGTTCCCCAAAATCTCACAATACACGGCCCCAGTCATCCTCTCTTTAATGCAGTGCACTCGTCCTGTCCCATGTGCAGAAAAACACCCCCAAAGCATGATGCTACCACCCCCATGCTTCACAGTAGGGATGGTGTTCTTCGGATTGTACTCTTCATTCTTCTTCCTCCAAACACGCTTATTGGAATTATGACCAAAAAGTTCTATTTTGGTCTCATCTGACCATAAAACTTTCTCCCATGACTCCTCTGTATCATCCAAATGGTCATATGCAAACTTAAGACGGGCCTTGACATGTGCTGGTTTAAGCAGGGGAACCTTTCGTGCCATGCATGATTTCACATCATGACGTCTTAGTGTATTACCTACAGTAACCTTGGAAACGGTGGTCCCAGCTCTTTTCAGGTCATTGACCAAGTCCTGTCGTGTAGTTCTGGGCTGATTCCTCACCTTTCTTAGAATCATTGAGACCCCACGAGGTGATATCTTGCATGGGGCTCCACTCCGATTGAGATTGACCGTCATGTTTAGCTTCTTCCATTTTCTAATGATAGCTCCAACAGTGGACCTTTTTTCACCAAGCTGCTTGGTAATTGCTCCGTAGCCCTTTCCAGCCTTGTGGAGGTGTACAATTTTGTCTCTGGTGTCTTTGGACAGCTCTTTGGTCTTCGCCATGTTACAAGTTAAAGTCTTACTGATTGTATGGGGTGGACAGGTGTCTTTATGCAGCTAACGACCTCAAACAGGTGCATCTGATTCAGGATGATACATGGAGTGCAGGTGGACTTCTAATGGGCAGACTAACAGGTCTTTCAGGGTCAGAATTCTAGATGATACACAGGTGTTCAAATACTTATTTGCAGCTGTATCACACAAATAAATTGTTAAAAAATCATGCATTGTGATTTCTGGATTTTTCTTTTTAGTTTATCTCTCTCACAGTGGACATGCACCTACGATGAAAATTTCAGACCCCTCCATGATTTCTAAGTGGGAGAAATAGCAAAATAGCAGGGTGTTCAAATACTTATTTTCTTCACTGTACATATAATCAAATTTCTCAAAGTGAGAATTTATAGTTCACTTTAGCACTCTGTTTCGTGTTGACTTTAAAATACGTCTTATAAATTACCATAACTTGATGCTATGTATGTTGTTATTGTCTACATAACTTGGTAATAATTTAAGCAACCGAGAGCCAAAAGAGCCGCCTCTGTTTAGTCAAGTCAAGTCAAGTTTATTTATATAGCCTACTCCAAAGTCCAAGTCTCCAAGTCTACTCCCAACCAAACTGGAACTAATTAGATCACATTTAATTGTAAAATAACACAATACAGTATGATTCAGGTACGTAAAGACTATAAAGAAAAAAATACATTTGCACGCGAACGTATTAAATTTTTTCCAAGAGGAAGTGACGTAATTATTTTGGCCATAATCCCCGCCCCTCCAGCCAAAGGCGGTACCATGAACATTTTTGAACGGAGCGCGGCTAGTTGTTAGCATGTGTGTGGGATAGCTAGTTGCTAGTGTAGCACACTGTGTTTGTTTTTTTTTCTCCAGCAACTTCAAAAATCCATGGCGTCGTCTCGAAATTCAAGCACTTGGTTTGAATCCCCGGCTAAGGTATTTGCCAAGATGAAATCCAAAGTGCAAAGAGAAGCGATGTGCGCCAAAGAGGGAGGCTTCAGTGGTAAAGACCAGAGGTTTGGCGTTCGAGAGGAGAAACACGGAGAAGATGTTTGTTTACCACTGAGGATAACCGAGGGCGTTTGGGAAGCAAATGACCTCCAGCGGAATGACAGGTTTGATCAAGTGAAAGCTCTGACTCTTTCACCCATAAAGAGTCCAACGAAAGGCTATTCAGCAAAGGAAATCCCTCGTATGACAAATGCAGAAAATGGATTCCGATCCACAAACAGACATCGTATGGAGTCCAGTGCAGTGTTCCATTCTACTAGAGACCCTGTTTACAATGACATCACTAGAACTCCAGAAAAGAATGTTGACAAAAGTTTTGAAAGGGTTCAAGGATTCGCTCCCCTTGATGCTTCTTTACCTCCAGACACATATTTTACCCCCACGAGGAACAAAGTGAAGAAAAGAAAACTGGTGGAGCAAGACATGGACATAATCAGCAGAGTCACGGATGTTGACGGAGAGAATAACAGCAATATTGAAGACCTACAGCGTGAAAAAGGGTGTCCACTCACGACAAACCGAGACCAAAAATATCCACGAATAACAAGTAAAGTGCATATGAACATCAGTAAATTACTTCCTTATTTACTAATTTTTAATGTTTAAATGTTGTTTCTGCTTGGAACAGGGTGCTCTGAAACCCTCATGTCGCCTGCCAAGATATTTGCTTACATGAAGGAGAGAGAGAACAGAAGAGAGCTGGACCAAGACATTGAAGTCTGCAAGGAACTCCTACATGATGGAGGTACACAGGAACGCAAAAGTACATACATACGTACCTTACAGGTATAACTGACTTTTTCCGAAATGTGGCACAAAGAGCCCACCCTTCATAATAAGGATGTGGTCTCCCCTACTCTCCAAAATTTCTGTAGCATATTCTTAGGAGCTATCTGCAATATTTACTTTCACTGATGGAGCAAAACACCATTAATTTTGCAATTAAGAATTTTTTTCTCAAGCTACCATAGCTCCCAGGTGCCTCCTTCATACTTTGAAAACCCTGAATTTATATTAAAAAGGGCTCCTGGCAAATAGGTAATTAATTATTAAAATTAAAAAAAAGTAACTTGTCTTTTTTACCTCTTATTTTGTACAGCACTTCCTGTGGTGGCTATTGTCTCACCAATAGAACATTACTGACACCTAGAGCTCTAATACAACATAGTATCATCACAACGTTTTTGAATGCATCAGTGTATTTGTATTTCAGTTCATTTAGTCATATTTATGCTTGAAACTGTTTAATTTGGGCAAAATAATTACCTTAAGTATGTATATTTCTAGGTGATATTAAACTACAAAGCAGATTGTCTTCTATTTAATATATGCTGGTATTTGGAAAACTATGACAGTGGAAAAAGCGTGACGTGGCAAGGTATTACTTTTGTATTTTGTATTTCTCACAGACCAGAATTGTCATTCCCCTGCTTCCAATGTGGACAAGATGGATGAAGACGATGCTTGTGTAGCTGATTTGAACAGCGAGAGTCCAGTCACCCAGCCCCGACCGAAGTTTGTCAACTGCCAATTGGACACTGTTCAGCCTGAGAACACCACTTCCTCTGTTGAGATGTCGGAACCTGTTTTGTTTGAAGATCCCATTGTCCTCAATACACCCCGCATCACCATTCCAAAGAAACACAAGGCGATGTTCAAGAACAAGCAATGGCCAAACCCTGAAACCATGCCCAGTGTAAGTAGGTGATTTGTGTCACTCCACTTCACAATTTTCAGTTGTGGGTGGGTAATAATTTCATAATTTTGACTTTTTAATCTCGTAATTTTGACTTTATTATCTCATATTTTCTACTTTTTATCTCATAATTATGACTTATCATTGGGATAACTTGCGAAAACGGGCTTCCACACAAGTGCATATTCACATCAGTAAATTACTTCCTTATTTACTAATTTTTTAATATTCATATTGTTGCTATTGTGTGCATATTAATTTAATACTAAATTTGAAGGGCAAGGTATAACAGTCCTAGCTGTCTTCGGGTGAGAGGCAGGGTACACCCTGTACTGGTTGCTAGCCAATCACAGGGCACAGAGTAAAAGTTTATTCTCCAAATTTGAGATTTTCTTTGTAATATATGTTCTGATTTTGTTATACAATAATATTTCATCACATTAGGACTATTTTCATATGAATAATACATTTTGTGGCAACATTATTCTTGGATTCTATGGCTTTATTTCTGTGATTTCAAATGTTACTATATACGTACATTGTTTGTGTAACTAAGAATAATTCTCAATGTTTTGAGACAGATATTGACCATAGTTGTGTTTTCCCCTTGGCAGGATAGCATCATTAATCTTAATAAATGGTTCCTGAGGAGGAATCGCAAAGGCCTGTTTGTCGATGGAATCCGTGTGTAAGTTTTACTGACAAAAAGCATAGTCTCAGTTGCCACATGTCTTCTCTGATTGCATCTTTGTTGGCAGTGGGGACAACATACCCTGGAACAGTAACATTGTGGTGGAGAGAGTTTCCAGCACTGTAGTGAAGACTGTCTCTGGCAGGGTTTATATCTTGATGGGCAAGCTCAACATGGATGTTGACTCTGGTAAGACCAATAGAGTGGATCCTTTTCTGATCACATGATTCATTGAGTACATCTACAATTACTAAAATAGCCAGGTGGTTGTAGTTTAAAGTAGTGTGGTGGTTACCTCGTTTAGTTGCATGGAGGCAAAATTTTGACACAGATTATAGTCATTGTACTATTACTATACTGTGCTTGTGTATTTAATGATTTGGAAACCCAGCAAATATTATCCTTTTTGTGAACTCAATTTCTATGTTTTATGTTCCAGAATTCCCAATGTGGCTTTTGCGGAAGTTTGTGAATGGATTTCCTGCAAACTGGAAGGAGCTTTTTGAGAAGTTTTTGTCCGACTCAAAAGAGTAAGCATTTTTAGTAATGGTAATGGTTTAATGGTTCCACATGTCCAAAAGGAACAGGAAGAAACAAAGCTTATTAAATCCTATCCTATCCCTCCATTGCACAATTTAATTGTATTCTTTGAATTCTTTAAAATGATGACTAATCAAGAGCCACATTGAAATTCTTTCAGCAGGGGTAAAAAGCATAACGGTGAAGGAAGAAGAGGAATTACTAGGACAATGTCTGAGACAACTTCCGCCACGCCTACAATGAAGCTGCCTAAGAAAAATCCTGTTAGGACCTGTAAGTAAAAGATTATCAACACCATTCAAGGACAACACCAAGACCATTTAACAGTCTTTTCATTTATATACAGGCTCCTCTTCTGCAGCAGATTCGTGTCTGCCTTCCTCCTCTACTTCCACAAAAGTATCTCGCAGTGGTCGTCTGATCAAGCCGCCTTTGGAGTACTGGAAAGGAGGCAGGGTCATTCTGGATGCGGACATGAATGTTACTATCTTTGAATGTTACGATACCTCCATCTGCAATTATGTAAGCATCCACCATTTATTCTCTTTATTCTAGAATAATCATTCTAATTTAAAATTCTAGCAGAAGTCGTGTGTGAAAGCTGAGCGATACTGTTGCTTATATCTATTAACTAGGGATGCACCGATCAATCGGCCGCAAATTAGTATTGTAAAAAACACACGATGGCCGATAAAAGCCAATCAGCCTGCAGCGGCAAACCCTACGTTTGTGCTGAGTTATGGAAGGTTGCCAACACCTGTATTGAGCCAATGCACCAATGGACGCACAACCTCAATAGTTTCAGTTTGACACAGACTACACCAATTGATGCCAGCAAACCTATTGTTGTTCGACTTCTCTTGCATCTTTGTTTACACACTTTGCCGAGATGTCACTGGCAGCGGCGAGCAAGAATTGTCTGCCTAGCTTTTGGTCTTCAGACTCCAAATGTGACTTTTTACCACAGTGACGTTTTGTTTTTAAAACAAACAAGCAATGCAGTTAGTTTGGAGCTTGTTTTTGTCCCACGGGAAGGTGTGCATCACATAACTTTTTCCAGTGTCACTGAATAATTGTGCTCTTTTTATCATTACTTAATTATGTCTTGTCCTTAAAACACAATTTGTGTGTCATTTAACACGAACAATACCACATAGGTTATGATGGTGCTATGACAGGTCGTCTAGCTCGCTCTGTGATTTTGAGTAGCTCACAAAGGGTCAAAGAATATTTGCTTCAACTCTAAGTAGTTTTGTATTATAAATGTTGTAACCACAGAATAAGATAAAGATAGTATTTTATTTAAGATATTTATTTGTAATTGTCTTAACTAAAAAAATACATTACTGGAGAATTTACATCTCATTTATTCATATTACTTGCATCAAATACAGTAAATTCAGGTCTGTGTCAAATAGTACAAAAACTGTTTCACAGCCTCGGATTGAGGATGGTGGCAATAATGAATGGTGTTAATTTGCAATGCAGCAGCAGTATTTATATTGACATAACAGGTCACAATCTATATATTTTTTTTAATTCCAGAGGCAAGTCTCCCCAGTGGTGTCTCGTGAGGCATCTCAGAAATCTGCCCAGGCTTTGCAATGCACCGATAAAAGGGGTAAGGATATTTTAGATTTGTATTATTTTTCTATTAATTTTAGCCTGTGTGTTGTCAGACACTGTACAATGTGGCTTTTTATCGGCTAAGTAGCTACTATACACTCGTTATAGGTCGTGCTGGCGGACAAATACTCCCCATGCAGCGCATAGGAATGCTATGTGTGCCTGCAAAGCGATACAGTCGTCCCCCATTTGTCGCGATTAATTGGTTCCAGATCCAACTGCAATAAGTAACAGCGGCCATTACTTAATAAATTAATTTTCGAACAAATGCGATACAGTGAGGGAGTAATGTTCAAACTGTGATGTAGTGAGCTAGTATGAATGTACCAAGGAAGAATTAAATTGCTTGTTAGTTAGGCTATCAAAAATAATGGTGGTAACTAATTTATGGAATTGCATCATATGCATAATATGAGGCAAGCCACACCTTTCTGTTGCAGAGATGGAGGCACAGTAGCATCCTCGCAGAATCACACACAGTCACACATTTATAACTTAATTCTGACATCAGCTTATCAACAGCAGTGCAATTTCAAAGACATTTCATCAAGTCGGTACTTTGCATGCATTATGTACAGCATGCTGACCAACACTCTCTGGTTCCAGGACGTAAACAACGTAAGTCCAGCAGTGATGGCGAGCCCCCAGCGAGACTGAGGAAAGTCAAGGCACCACTCAGCAAACATAAACAAGTTAAGCAAATTCAACCCGAGGAGAATCCCCCTGTTTCAAACAGAGGTGCTGTGCAGAGGCAAAGCCGTCGCACCACCAGCACTGATCAACAATCGAGTCATGAAAAAAAGCTCCCACCTCAAAGTGAAACCCTAAACCAGCGTGTGCTTCGAATCTCACTGAGGAAATGCACAACCACTCACCCTCAGTATTTTGATAATGACAAATTATCAGTGTACAAGTCGTTGGATGAAGAAGAGGTGTTGACTACAAAGAGAACAAGACAGAGCAACAGGAAGCAGAGGCAGAGAAGCAGGAAGCACTCCACATCCAGGTCATGCCCAGAGGTGAGTGAGAAGACACTTCAAAATCCAGGGCGGGCCCCAAAAACTGTCAATGCGGCACCGTCTCAACCTAAGCAAACCAAAAGTGTCAAAGCAGCAGCACCCGCAAAGCTTCCAGCTGATTTCACACAGCCTAAAAAGAAATCTAACAAAGGACGCACAGTGCAGCCTCAAGTCGAAGACGAACACACATGGACGCAGGATGAGCTTGCAAAACTAGAACAGTAAGTCTCACATGATGTTCTTTTGAACAGGAATATTCATAACTCATTGTGTTTATCCTTGGCAGGGCTGTGTCCAGGTATCCTAAGCACGTGTCAAGCTACTGGGAAAAGGTGGCCATGATGGTTGGCACGCGCTCTGCAAATGAGTGCTACAACAAGCACATGGTCTGCAGAGACAGTCCTCCTAAGAGCACCTATAAAACCAAGAATAATGAGGTGCCAAAAAAACAAGGTAATGAAAAGGAGGATGTGCTGACACAACTTGTACTGTATTTAGTGTCTTGAACAAGGCTATTTTAAAAACATAATTTTTTTCCTGAATGATTTTATTGTCATACTGCAGCACAATGGATTTAAAACAATCAATCATGTCACTGAAGTGTAGACACTCAGCTTCATTTTAGAGATTTCCCACGATAAGGTATTGATTGTTTAGGATTTTTTGTTTTATGGGGCTGCACAGTGGATGAGTGGTTAGCACACAGGCTCTATAGCAAGGATGCCTGAGTTCAATTCCACCCATATTCTCCCCGTGCATGCGTGGCTTCCTCCCATATTCCAAAAACATGCTAGGTTAATTGGTGACTCCAAATTGTCCATAGGTATGAATGTGAGTGTGAATGGTTGTTTGTCTATATGTGCCCTGTGATTGGCTGGCGGCCAGTCCAGGGTGTACCCCGCCTCTCGCCCGAAGACAACGGGGATAGGTTCCAACAACCCCCGCAAATTAATAATTTGTTTTGTGTAGATATGCTGCATTTTTGGTGCCTCAGCTGTATTTGGACAGTATACATAGTCATAAATATGACCATAACCTTTACTAATTATCTCATGATGGCGATGGATTTGTCTTCAGAGGATTTTCATCCAAGTATATATGGTTGTGTTGTGTTTGGACACACTCTGCTATAAATCAGAAGGGGTGTCCAAACTGATACTGTGTGGCAGCAACACAACATTAGTCCTCACTGCCTTTTCTATTGTTAAAGACCTGCTTACAATCAAAACGAAAGTGATCCCGCACCCCAACATTTTTTGGACATTTTCCATTTCAGACTGTCCTGTAATATCTGCAAAGTTTAGCACCTTCAAGAGAAAGCAACAGGTTCGTCAGTTCCTGGAGACCATGCCCAGAGAGGACATGGATGATGCTTTTAGCGCATCAAGCATGCAGAATAAACGCTTTGAGGTTTGAGGTCTCTTCTTCTGTTTTTTATTGTTGCAATGAGCACAATCTGACGTGTTCCCCATTTCCAACACTGAGTAGATGCCATCCATAAATTCAAGCCACGATGAGGACTTTACCCTGGGAAATGTGGCACCTCTGACACCTATTTCATCAGGTTTCCCTGAAGTAAAGACTCCTCAGTGTCTCGCCATCACTCCTGGAATGATGGTCTCTCCAAAAAGGTGTCTCAACACAGTTAATGCAAAATGTTTTCATTGGCTTGCATTTTCACTGAATGCAATTGTCTTGAATGTCTTGAGCTTAACTCAATTCTTTTCTATTTCAAGCAACAACAACAATAAGTACGTCTTCCAGCTCCAGAAGAGGATGAAAACAAATCAGTTAAATGTCCATAAACACGTTCCAGCAAAGGTACAATTTACAAGCAGCTAACTTTCTAACCAAGGAGTTTAAGCAGTTACAATGTATGTATTTTTCCTTCTAGAGGTTCTCACCCACACCATCAGTCAAACGGACAATGAAAAGATGTGAAAACCCAGGTAGGTTTTATTTCTCAGTTGTCACTGCTTTAAAATTTTTATTACAGCTGTCTGATGGAATTTTATAGCATAATTTTGATTATATGATGTATATTTAAGCTTAGTCATGCAGTATGGATGGACTATATGTTTAATTTGCTAAAATTTATTGAGAACCCGGTTGACCTGGTCACAAGAATTATTCGGGCAGCACTACCACAGGAGCGGCTTCTTTTAGATCGCATTCATCAGCTAGTATTCACTGATGAAATTCTCTATAAGCAAATAATGTTTATTTGCTTTCTGTACTCATGAAATAATTTTAAAAAATGACAAATGTACCTTTTCATACCTTAACCCTAAAGTGACTGGTGTTGCTTTTTCTCTCCACTTTGTCTAGAAAACCATTCCTTCGTTGTTTGGGAGATGTTTCCAGAGAAAGCAAGCTTGCTGTCCGAAAGTGGAGAAGAAGACTTTTACTTTTCAGATGATAACTGAGCCGACATGTGTAAAAACACAGCCTGCATCTAATGCTACTCTGGAACACTAGAGATGTTTTTAAAAATAGAAATAAAATCACATTAGCAATTATACGTGGTTATGAAATAATTGTACAAATACATGTTGTAATTCACAATCTGCATTTGAGACATGAACACGTGTACGTTCCAATGATATAAAAACAGATGAGCACACCCATGTTGCCTACAAAGACTGCTGTTAAAACACCTCCAAATCCCTTCAACAAGTTTTTATGGTTGTATGTCCATGCTTTAGTCACGGTTACATTCATGATAACATACATCACTTACAGTATTTTGCCATATTTGGGTACTTTTAGCATTGCCTTCCTTGTCGCATTGGTTTCACAACAAACACATAGATCTAGTGTTAACTTTTCCAAACTCTAAAATGGTGGCGGTTCCAATATGTTGTAGCGTTACCTTAAACATTAAAAAAGTTGAGTGTAGCATAGAATTGCCAGGGGAATTTTTTCCCATTTTGTAAACAAACCAAAAAAAATTAAATTTGTAAATAACTACATCAAGCAATTTTGGAAATACCGGACATTAAGTTAGTTAACAGTTAATATTCAGTTATATCATGTTTTTGTGAGCAGCTACTTTTCCCATTTTGTTTGGCAGTCCGCGAACGCACCATTGTGAGTGCGTTAACTTACTCCCACACTGCACAGATAGACTGCTATGCCTTTTTTCTTTCACCTCATTTTTGGTCCAAATGCCGATACTATGCGGGAACACATAAAGATTATGTTTGAGGACGTTATTGAGTGGTAGTCATGCTAGCACATTACCTGTTAAATAAAAAAAACAGCAAAATAGTGAGTCTGTATTAAGTTTTACCCTGTCTTAATTTTACTCAATAAATTAAATGGCTACAATGCAATACAGCTCGTAACGTCGATTTTCAGAATTCTGGTGTTCCTGAATGCATCTGACCGTGAGTCTGATTGGTGCATAATGCGGAAGTGTGGTTGTTAACTTGCTGGTGTGTAAAGCCGGAGTATAGTGTTTTGGAACTGAGCACTGCTGTTGGCCTTAAGGTTTTCAATAAAAATGTTTAAAAGCGTCTGACTTTATACATTTGTCGAGACGCTACAGTAGCATTTCATTGTAAAGGTGCACCTAATGTTTTTGTCCAAGTCGCGTGCCGCTGATCACGTGGTAAAGGTCATGTGACTGCAGTGCAGGTCTGTAGTAGCTTGTCCTCTAGCCCCCATACAGTACTATTTTGTCACCGCGGAGGACACAATGGACAGACTGTAAGTGTTTTTCAACTGTCTTTATTTAGGCACTCTAACGACGTTCAGGTAATGGTTGTGTCGCCTTTTTAAAAAGGGAATCTTATTTTAAGTCTACAGTTCGACATGACCTACATACTGTAGTTAGCCGCCTGTTATCCTAGCTAGCAACTGTTTTACTTGAACGCAATAATGCTCAGCAACATGTCTGTACAATGTATATATACAATGTATGCGTTTATATTATTACAATACTGTCTCTTTTATTTTCCTTAGGTTGATCGTGGCCATCCTTTTGTTAGTCAGCCCTTTGGTGTGGAGTGTGTACCTAGAATATAATCAAGATGTCCTGTAAGTACTCTTAAAATCTTGTCCACGCTCAAGATCCAACTTTTAATTCAGTACAGCACATGTAAATTTTAACAAAGGTTTATCATAAAAGACCGCAGAGGTCCTGAACATCATAACTAACGCATGTTTTAAATCTAAATAATAAATACTTTATCATAGCATTATATTCTTTATTGGTTTTCACACTCAAAACTGAATTCATATCCATAAAACTTCACATTATAAATGCTTTAGGACAAAGCATTCTAGATTGCCTGCAAAAAAAAAAACGAGACATGCTGCTTGGCCCCTCCAAACCATCCTGCTAGAATGACATTCTCCGATTTTGGATCATTATTTTCAATAAAATGACTGTAGTAAATATTAGATTGCATTGAGCTTCAGAACCGTCTGTCTTCATATGTCTTCTTAAACACATTTGTCATCGTAAAATGTGTAAGCACTCACTAATGAATGAATATTTAAAACTACTGAATGATAATTTCATGTAATACTTATAATTTAAATGAATCGATAGAATTGAGTCATGGTGTATAAGTTTCACAGCAACTATGGTACATATAAAAGTTGTGGGCATTTTTAACAGTGGTACATTGACGTACATATTACCTGTATTACGTGCTTATTTATAAATTATTACCGACTTGGCGGAATGACTTATTTTCTGTGAGGAAAAACGGCCTATCTGGGAAGAAGAAAAAATAAAAATGCATTGAATAATTTTTTATGTGGGTCCATGAATGCTAAGTCACAGTTAGGTGGGGATCCACTGTAAATAGTTTTAAATTACTTTTTTGTACTGTAATTTAAAACTGCATACTCAGTCTAATGTGACATATATAAACAAGACAACAAACAGTATTAGCCATTAAGATTGAATTGTAATTTGGATTATTTGGAAAATCTAACAAGCTGGAGGATAGGTTGAAAATCACTTTAATGCACAGGTGTATTAATAGAGATAATTATTTTTATTACATTGTTATAAAGACAAGTTTTTTATCTGCTTCCTTTAGGATACCCGACGATTGGACCTGGGTTGGTCGGCTCAAGCCCTCAGAGGCAGTGGAACTGACCTTTGCCCTCAAGCAGCAGAATGTTGACTTGCTGGAGGAGACATTTAAACTGGTGTCCGACCCTGACTCTCCTCAGTATGGTAGGTCTCAATGTGAGACTACTCACCCTTCAGAAATTATTCTTCTCATACTCAACATGATAACATGAAAATGGTGCTGATATAGCTAGTAACAATATTTACTTAATGTATCACTTCCTCATTTCAAAGTTCGAAAACATTCACTTTGCTCTCTTGCAATCCCCATGAAAAATATTCCCATGTCATTCACAGGTAAATACCTCCAGCTAGAGGAGGTTGCCTCCCTTGTGCGCCCATCTGAGGTCTCCCAAAAGCTGGTGCAGCATTGGCTGCAGAGTCACGGCATCACAGACTGTTTGACTGTCCACACTCAGGACTTCTTACAGTGCACCATGACTGCACAGTAAGCAGCATTTTGCATCTCTTGCTCAACAACAGCTGTGCTTTTCACCCAGGACACAAAAAAACAACATTTTGCTGATGTGTGAAAAACACTCGGTGCACTTTTTATTTCTGTTAACTCTCACTTACATTGAGTGGGAACTTTTTGAAGGAAACAAATGAAATACTAGCATAGGTGGCACTATTTTCATCCTTTATTATCAACAGTCTAGCAGAGGCCCTTAAGAATGAGTTAGCAGCAGCCTCAACGCTCTGGTAGCTGTGAGCATCTACTGTATGCTTTAACTACAAACATGTTCCATTTATTAATATTGAATCCTACTTCACAGAATTATGGAACTGGTTAGCTGAGATAAACCAGCAACGGCTGGACTTAACTTTTTGTTGCTGAAGAAACAGAAGAACTGAAGAAATACAGTAGGAGCTAGGAGTAGGTTGTAAGAAAAGAGGAATATGAAACAAAGAAAAATCTAAACCGAAGGTTACGTTTGAGGAAATGGGGAAGAAGAATGTGCAGCAGTTACGTAAGGCGACCAGCAAACAAAGCAAAGCAGGATCAGACTTGTGTTGCCAAAGTCAAGATAGGCTGTTTTGTTTGTTAGAATTTTTTTTTACCTGGGATGTTGGTTAGCTTCTTTTTGCACTTTACAGCAGTTAATAGTATTACTAAAAGAACCGCTTGTGGCACATCCACGATTATACTGTTTTTATCTGTTTTTCTAAATGTATATTCACCCGGCAACGTGCACATTTCATCCAGCATTTCACCCGAATCTTCCAAATGGTAATGGTTTTATTTCATTTGAACATGCATCAGATTACAATCGGATGCATCACATAATCAGTTCACAGTTCCACATGTCCAAAAGGAGTAGGAAGAAGCAAAGCTTATTAAATCCTACCCCTTCATCTGGTACTTTTACAATCAGTAACTGTTACATTTGTTCACTTCCCGCTTTCCATAATACAGTTTAAGTTTTGTTTTTTTTTTAATAATGCACCTCGTACCGAAGTACGAGGTGATATGACCATAGAATGACATAATGGCCTGTGTGTGAAGCTGAGACATCCTGTTGTAATTTTCACTTTCCCGTGTTGTGTAAGGTTGTGTTGTGTTGTGCATCAAGGGTTGCAGAGAAACTACTGCCAGGCAGCAGGTTCCAGCGTTACATCAGAGACGGTCACTCCATTGTAAGGTCCTCAGCGCCATACTCCGTTCACGATGATGTTGGCCAACACCTTGACTTTGGTGAGAAAAATGCCCACCTCTCATGAATTGCTTATGTTAATTGATCTGCTCTTGTATTTGAACAGTGGGAGGGCTTCACCGCTTTCCTCCTAAAGGAAAGAAGTCCAGCGAGGCCTCAACCAGCTGGACACAAATGCATTCTGACACTGAGTTTCACCTGGGAGTGACCCCTGCTGTTTTAAGAGCCCGTTACAATATGAGCGCAACTGATGTGGGAGCAGCAAAGAACAACAGCCAGGCTGTAGCTCAGGTGTGTAAGTGTCAGCCATAAGACAATATCTTCTCAAGGGACAACACTATTGGACTGGAATACACTTTTCCACAACTATATACGTACATGTGAGGCATGATTTATAACCTAGCATTAACTTTTACAAACTCACATAGGATGCAGCAGAATATCCTATAGCACAGTGGCCTGAGACATTGAGTGGCACAGTGTCACTACACCAGAATATAGCATAGATATATATAGCTCCTACAGTAACGGTGTCGCTGTAGCTTGGTTAACTCATTAACTACCAAAGATGTATTTATATGTTGTTGTTGTTTTTTTATCCCAACCGCTTGCACCCAAAGACATATTTTTTGTCTTTTGTGTGATGATGCAACTGCAAAAAGCCCCAAAAATGACAATAAGGTGTTGGAAATGCATTTTAAGAACTCTTCCATTGAAATACACTGTGAAACAACCAGGAAGTGAAAAGGCATCTCGCCATGTTGTGTGAAGGAGGTTGTGCATTGAAGGGAAATTTTATGCACACATAAAATGATGCAAATATCCATCTATCCTTTTTCTATGCCGCTTGACAAATAGAATTTACTATGAGGATTGAATGCCTTTGTACTGTACTGTATGTGTTTGAAATCCACTTCACTGCAATATCTGTTTTGTAGTTCTTGGAGCAGTACTTCAGCCCTGCAGACCTGGCAGAGTTCATGAGTATTTATGGAGGCAGTTTCCAGCACCTGTCCAAAGTGGACCGTGTCGTGGGCAGACAGGGTGCAGGAAAGGCCGGCTTAGAGGCCAGTCTGGATGTAGAGTACATCATGAGCACAGGTGCCAACATCCCCACATGGGTCTTCACTAATCCTGGTATGTTTGATGGCGGCGTTAACAGGAAAGAGCTAAACATTGCAATATGACTGCAGCATACTGACGCTTCCTCATTGTCCTTTAGGTCGTCATGAGTCCCAGGAGCCATTTCTCCAGTGGATTGTTCTGCTCAGCAACATGTCTGACCTACCTTGGGTCCACACCATCAGCTATGGCGACGATGAGGACAGTCTGTCCACTGCGTACATGCAGCGCATCAACACTGAGTTCATGAAAGCTGGCATCAGGGGAATCTCCTTACTTTTTGCTTCTGGTTAGTAGTGACCAGAATATGATGCTGCTATGCATGTTTACTTATGGAAGTGACAAACATTTAAGTCTAGAAGGAGGGTCACTTTGTTGGTAGATGTTCAATTTGGTGTTACATTGTGTTGCATTCAGGTGACAGTGGTGCTGGCTGCTGGCACATGGCTAAAGAGCAAAACTCCTTCAGACCCAGTTTCCCTGCCTCAAGGTAATGCTTATACTTAAAATGCATACTATAAAAATGCATCAATTCAGCATGCTGTCCTTGCTGTTTCCAGCCCCTACGTGACCACAGTCGGAGGAACCTCGTTCAAGAATCCATTCAAGCTAACGTATGAAGTCACTGATTACATCAGCGGAGGAGGCTTCAGTAATGTCTTCAAGATGCCTGATTACCAGGTAACAAACAGGATACAGGATTTGTTGTTAGCTAAGGTCATGCATCCAGATAAACAGTGCATTTCTTCCAACAGGCTAGTGCTGTGGCAGGATACCTGAAGTCTGTGGAGGAAACACTTCCTCCCAAATCATACTTTAACGTCAGCGGAAGGGCATATCCAGATATGGCCGCCCTGTCTGATAATTACTGGGTGGTCATCAATAGAATACCCATGCCCTGGGTGTCCGGGACCTCGGTAAAATACTTACAGTCCTAATCGCAACAGCATCAAATGCGGGCCTTCTTTCCAATGACTTATTTGTTGTTGTTGCTGCAGGCGTCAACTCCAGTGGTTGGTGGCATGTTTGCACTCATCAATGACAAGCGTCTGATGAAGGGCCTTCCTGTCCTGGGCTTCCTCAACCCTCGCCTCTACAAGCTGAAGGGGCAAGCTCTGTTTGACGTCAGTCCATATTCTACTACTACTACGCATTCTAAAGGTTTTGTTTGGCACTGATAGGCCCTGTTCACATGGAAATGTTTCTGGGATTTATTCTTTGCTGGTTGGACAAAAAATGTGCGTCCACAGTGACCGCTTAGTAAATAGTTGCATCCAGATGGAAACGTGTCACCTGTGGTGATGAACAAAAACGCAGACAGAACGACATGACACCAAAACTTAAGCAATGTCTCATATCAACATTCTATGCAGAATCTAGACAAGTTGAGCTGAGCGAGTGATAAATATAAAGTATTTTGTTTAACATCTCTATCTCATCTTTCCAGGTGACTGAAGGTTGTCACCTGAGCTGCTTGGACGAGCAAGTTCAAGGTCAAGGTTTCTGTGCTGCACCGTCATGGGACCCCGTCACAGGCTGGGGAACACCAAACTACCCCTCACTACTGGCTGCCCTCCTGGTTGACTAAAAAAGGCCAAGTAGTTAAGACAGCCTCTACCCTTGAGAGCAGGTACTGAACACTCTGATTTTCATTTTTGTTGGATCATTGCCTTACTCAGGTCTGCAGCGATGTTTGTATTTGTTTTCACACGATTGATTCAAGGCTAAGTGTGAGAAGAGCGGGTATTTTTAAAGCAGTTCTATTTTAAAGCTCCATTGCACTTTATCTGTTTTCTCTTGCAACTGCCCTACATTTAACAGCCAGATGTGCATTTCTTTTTAAAATTTATTTTTAAAAACCAATCATTCACAACCCATAAGCAAATCCACATAACTACACTGGATGCAATAATCACTTTTGGTACACCACATGATCATGTTTTTACTCACAATTGTGAAGTAAAATTCAGGACTATATCGCATTAACTTGATTCTTAGTTGTCTATGTCTGATTGGCAGCCATACACCAATTAAATGCACTGCAAATTTTTAAATGACTCAGCAGTGGTACTTGTTTTAAATCTTAAAAAGCACCATCTCCAAAAATGTGGTAATACAGAATTTAATTTTATCATGTCATGATTGCTCTACGGTAGAAAATGCCAAATGCTCTGCAGCGCTGATGAAAATGCAAATGTGGAAATGACAAAACAGAACTGCTGTGCAGTAATGTCGACTGTTGTACCTAATAAAAATATTCATTTGTGATCGGGTTCATTTTCTCACTCTGCAGAGTGTCATTAGATCCTGTACAAGACATTTGGTTGCGGGATGAATAATGTTTAGACCCAGGGGAAAAACATTTTGGGCTCAAGAAAAACAATGTTTCAAGGGGAAAAAAAATTTAATCATTGATCACTATTGAAAATCACATGGCTATTATCTACATGACTGATATTGTGTTGTACAAAATGAAAATAATCCAATCCCTCGTCCAAACACAAAGGAGAGTAAAACTGAAGATTTGCCACAGCGTTAATGTCAATCAGTGTACAATATGCACACTTGGGGAGAAGTACAAAATTGAAAAAGGTTCATTGCAAATGTCTGACTTTGAATGTAAAACATTTTTATCTGACTGTATTCAGGTATAAATAAGATTGTAGGTGTAGATAACCATGAGGTGACGAGTAGAAAGTGTTAATTCAGGTAGCGCCAGAGTCGGGTTGAGTTGGGAGGCCTCAAGTGTAGCAAGGGTCAGTGTTCCCATCTGCAGACGCATTATCAAAAAGTCTCTTTAAAGGTTTGTGTTGAAAAATGATACAAAGGGTTATTGGTTATCTCACAAGCAGGCAGTCAGGCCACACTGGACATCAACTGTCCCTGTCTAGGAGATGCAGCATGTGTCCTCCAGTGTATGTCATTATTGTGGGCCTCCTTCAAGGTCTGCTTGAATCACTGGTTGTTCTTTGCTTTGGCGTGTGTGAGGATGTGCGACTTCAGGTTGGTGGACTGAGCAAATTTCTTGTTGCAGCCGTCAAAAGGGCACACGTACGGGCGGTCCCCCGTGTGAATACGCACGTGTGTGCGCAAGTTAAAGTCCAGGGAGAACCTCTTGCCGCAGCCCTCAAACGTGCACTGGAGACAAAAAAAAGCCCTTAAATTAGAATAGATAGCAACAAGACATTTGTGTCTTAAAATGTTTGAAGCAAGAAGACACCCACCTGGAAAGGTTTCTCTCCTGTGTGTACCAGTTGATGCCTTTTCAGTTTGGAACTCTCCACAAAGGCTTTGCCACACTCTGCGCAGACGTGCACGCGAGGCCCATGAGTGTGCAAGTGTTTCCGCATCGCTGAGTTGTCCCTGAACATTTTCGTGCAGCCCTGAGGATGGGGACAGTATTTATCAATCAAAATGTTAATTTCCTCTGACTACTTTTTTAATACATATTTGACAACTACAAAAGTGCTCAACTGCAAATGATCGAAATGTTCCCCAGTGGGAGTGTTCATGCACCGCATGCCTAAAGTAGATAGGCAAATACTTTATTCATCCCCATGGGGAAATTCGCAAATATACATATATATATTTATTTTTCATCAAACAGAATACCTCATTTCTATGACGACGTGCCACTTCAGTCTGTATGTGCTCCTGCCTTTACAATTCTCAGCTCCCCTTATGGTGTGCCGTGGGATGCTTGTAACCTCTGTGCCATGTCTTTATGTGAGCATGCGGCAAGTTATGACTGGATTACTTAAGAGTCTATTGATTTATTTTATGAAAATTTGACAGTGTATTTTGTAACTGACGATAAGCAATCGGATTACTGTGCAAATGCCGGTATCAAGTCCAAACCCCCAAATACGTAACCTGTGGACACACTATTACAGTATAATAATTTTTTTTTTTAAATCCTCGGTCTCTTTGTTGCTGTTTACATGTGAATCTACTCACTGTAGTTTTCTCTGATACAGCTCTTGTATTGGATCCTACTATACTGTTCAGATGTACCAAATTATATTCCAGTCAAGTGCATCTTACCACTACATCAAAAAGTCACTCACTTTGTGTGGACATGCTATAGTCCGGGGTGCATCATCTTCTTTCACTTTCTTTGGCTTCATTCTGTTCGATAAAATATACATGTTTCAATGCCAAATGCATGCAATCCTGAGGTGAGAGAAACATCAACACTTACCTTGCAAATTCTGCCAGCTGTTTGGGGTCTGACAGATCAATGCCTGGGATGCCCCCTGGCGGCAGTTTCTTGCCGGTCATGTACTCTGAATAGTCTGGAGGAGAGTTTTCACCCGTGATTTGCTCTTCGTGGTCAATGTCTTTCTTGTCATCTGAATCAAATTGTTGACATTTAAATAAAAGCAAGGGAACCAGAAAAAAACAAGTGCATTTTTTTGCATTAGCTTCGTCTATCAATTCTGTCAAAATGTCATGTGTGTTCTGTTAGTGCAACACCTGCAGAAATATACACGAAAGGTGTTGTATTCATTGAAATTGCATACGCTTTAGTTCTTATTCTTGAATAGCACAATTTATTTTATTTACCGTTCGCAAAACTGTCGTGTTTACAACGATAACAACCTTTGGAATAACGATCAAAGGGTTCTTTATAGAAATCGCCTTTTAAAAGAACCATCGACTCCAAAGTGCATTGACTGACGAAGTTCTATAGGCTAAAAGCGAAGCTAACGCAAGAGAAGACGCGATAAAGGTTAATTTTAACAACAAAACATTCGTAAAGAAAACGTTTCAACGGTTATGTCATATCAAACAATTATCTTTAATGAAAAAGTACAATAAAAAACCGAGGGTCCTTGAAGGTAGCACCCCCGCCTTTGCGACTCATCTGAAGTGAACTGCGCCACAGCGGCCTAGCGGAGCCAGCTGCACTCGCCCCCACTGTCGCCGCCATCTTCCTCGGCCAAATAAACGCCATTTTTTCGGGCCGCCATACTTTCTAGACCGGGGAAATATGGCGGCGCCCATCGGCACATAAAACATGGCTTCCCATAAAAACAAAAACATTCCAAATGAAGTTTTGGTAGCTCTAAGTCAGGAATTCGCTGCAACTTTGTCGAAGGACAAGGCCTCAGTTGGGCCCTCGTCCCACGACACACACAGTGAGAACAAAGCGAGGGGGCAGCTTTCAGTAATTCACTCAAAACTTACCCGATGCCCACATAGTGACCGAGAACTCCCCTTCCAAAGTCTTTATCTGGACTTGTTTCTGTTCCCATTTTCTGCCGATTTCTCCCCCACTTAGGTAGCTCTTTTTGCCCGCTTTCTTTCCACTTCCACCTCTCTTCATACGGCCTGTTGACGAGCTTTTCCCCGCAACTGTTACGAGAGTCTGTTCGATATAGTCCTCCTCCACGGCGGGCACCGGGATAAGAATTTGGTCTTCAAAACCGTCATCGGTGTGCAGCTCCGAGTCGTCCTCGCCCACGACCTCCTCTCTTGTCTGCACCAGAATCACCTCTTGGTGCGGGTGAATAGAGTTTGGATCGTCCGTGTCAAGTGGCTGTAAGGCGATCATAGGCTGGTGCTCTCCGTCTTCTCCAACAACAGTTGTTTCGATTGTCTCTACTTCAATTTCGTGCAGTTCCACTATTTCGGCGGGCATTTCCGAGCCGTCCGTCTCTATGTACAGGGTATCCCCCGATGCCATGATTTATGCCGTATTTCCACCTTCGAATATTATGTAGCCACACTCCGGCTTCTACGTCTACTCTTTTTCCTCCTCCCTCTCCGACAACATCTCTCAACGCGCCTACTCTCGTAAGCCACTCTGTTCCACTTATCAAGTCTCGCGTGATTTGGATCAAGGCGCTTTCACGCGTCCAAGCAACTTCAACATTAAAGTATTTCTTATGTCAACAGGATATCTCGTGAATACATTTTTTTATATAAACATGTTTAAATATGTCGTCAATGTTGTTATTGTTAGTAAATCATATACTTAAAAACAGTTTGAACTGTATTGTAGATTATAATGGTAAAAAATAATATTAATATAATTTACCAGCAGTAGTAAAAAATAATAGACCAAACCAAAAATGTATTTTTTTTACAATTATGAGTTAAACTGCATAAAAATTGGCATAAATTGCCATTCAGACAAAATCAGATACTGGTCACTCACGAGTGGCTGATATTCACGCAGTTATCTTAGCATACACACAGTTATGTTAGGCTGTACATTCTATGTTAGCTAATGTTAGTAACTAGTAGTTAGTTAGCTAAATCGCTATCATTAGCTGAGAACAAACCTAACTAGTCTGTGTGTTACATTGGCCGGAGTTCACATCCTCAAAGCAGGAAGAGGGCAGGATATAACTCTTGCAGTATGTTCAAAAAGTACAGCAGCTTTAATCTTATATAAATACAGAAGCTGTACAAGTTATAATTTTTGGATGATAGCACATAATTTAGTCCATTGTTCGCTGTCAAATATTGTTCCCAAATCGAGAATTCCTAATGTATCCACCACCACATCAAGATGCTGATTATTGCACATGAGTGCCTTATGTTGGTTACAATAAAAGGCCTCTCTTGAATATGCAGTTCAACCGTATTGTGGTATGGGGGCTGACACCAGTCAGGATTTGGTGTGACCACCATTTGCCTCAAATACCATACACACCATACAGGGCGTACAACACATGCTTGGTATCTCTGCATTCAAAATGCCATTTCTAAAATGAGCCTGTGTTTGTTGTTCATAACACACGCCACCATGCACCGCACGAGCATTTTTAGATACCTTGATGCCCATTGTTGTGCCATTCATCACCTCTTGTTGCCGCATAGTAATTCATGGCCCCATGTTGCAGGGATCTGTACACAATTCCTGGAAGCTGAAAACATCCCAGCACTTGTATGGCCAGCATATTCACCGGACATGTGACCCTTTAAGCATGTTTGGGACACTCTGGATTAGTATATACGGAATTTGAGGCAAATGGTGGTCATACCAGACACTGACCGGTTTTGACACATCACCCAATGCAGTTAAACTGCACATTTGGTAGTGGACTTTTATGGTAGCCGACCTGAGGCCCACTTGTGCAATAATCATGCTGTCAAATCATACCGTAACACATTGTTCATACATCCTGATTATTTTCTTTTCAAACATGTGTAATTATTCCAATGTTAACCTGTGTGCATGTTCGGAATAAATTCATGGAAGAGAGCTGCACTTTTCTGTGCATTCTAGTGTGAGAAAATGAGTTAATATGAGCTAGCTGAGAATGGACTACACTGTATTTATAAATAAATACAAAACAATTTATAAAACATATTTAATGTTTTTTTTCAAAACTTTTTTTTACATTCAGTCGCTCTCGGTTGCAATAAATCTGCCATAAAAGTACTGCACTGTTCATATCTTTGTAAGGGAGTAATCTTACAACATTAGCAGGGCATCAAATATACAGTACATGCATACAAACATACATACGCAGGTTAAAATGAAATTATACTAGTCATTCCCATTTAAAATTAAACATGAGATTTGTTTTCATAGTTATTAATATTGGTATTATTGTGCTTCTATTGGAAATCAATGATTTTACATGTTCTTCTTCACTCATTGAAGAACAATTGACAGATAAGAAAATAAAATAGTATGTGAAATATTTACTTAAACTAATAGAATATTATATAGATAGAAATATTTTTGTCAATAAATATCATTACAGCCTATAATTTTTTAGGAAAAGTGAGGAACTTTGTTGTTTCAGTAGTTTAAAAGGAGCAAGGTTCCGCACTATTGAAGCAGTTGCCCGCACCAGCAGCAAAGGACGAGGGAGGGGTTGGGCGGGGGGCGTGGCTTGTGGTCACATTTTACACATTTCACCCTGCTTACCTGCCAAGTGGGCGTGGCTTGGAGGAAGTTCTTGATGACATGTTGAGCGCGGGGAGCCACTCTCATCTGCCAAGCTGAGAGGACGAAATGGGAAAGTCAGGTGGAAGAGGCGACTTTGAATGGGTCTACAATGACCAGCCGCACACGGCGAGGAGAAAAGAAATTCTGGGTGAGACGACATTTGTGTCATTTCAAAGTATGATAATGCTAGAAGCCGGCGAGCTGGGTCATTGTTTCTGCTGTGTTTTGCTAGGCAGGTGCTGTCGTTTCTAACCATAACCAAGTGCTTTCCGGTTAAACCTGTTTACTTGCTCTTACTTAACCAGCATAAGGGGCGCTATAGGTTTTCAGGGCAGGGGTGAGAGGTGTGGGGCTCAGCCCCCGGACTTGCTATGTTCATATGTGCATATATGCATATGTACATACACACACTATATGAGTTTGTGTGTGTGTCAATAGAATGTGTCAATAAAGATTATACTAATCTTTCAATCATATAGTCACTAACTAGTCAAATATGACCTTAGTATAATAGAAAACACTGGCTGTAGAGAACACACAAATATCCATTAAATCACAAATGTACTTTCAGACATATCAAATCATGCATGAAGCAAATATTTTTTTTTTACCCAGAAGTAGTTTTTAACAATAAGAGATAAAAAGAGAAAAAATAAATCTAAAACACCTTCTTTAGCATGTCGGAATATGAAGTCAAACTGGAACAATGTATGAAAGTGTACATTTAGAATAAGTTGAAGACTTAGAATCGCACCATATCACAAATTTAACCTGAATTTTAATCATCTAATATTCTTTCTTTATTAATGCTTGCTCAATCATACATTTTTCCATCAGTTTCTTATGTCTGCACTATTTATTTATCTATGTGTAGTATCTTTATTTGTCTTAATATCATTTATGTTCTATTTATGTAACAATTATTCTGTTTTTTCCCTTTATTCAAGTAATTTCTATTTTTTATTATCTGGTTCTTTGTATTTATTTTTATACCTATTATTGCCATTGACTTATTTCTACAATCATTATTTATGTATTTTATTTGTTCCCTCTCCCAAAAAGGTCACATTCAATAAGGGAGTGAAAAAGCTCTGGTTATTCCTACTCTTTTTCAAAACATGCTGGATTAAGCCAGGGTCAATGTGATATTCCTCAGTATAACATGTTGAGCATGTTTGAAACGAAATAAACCATAAGCATATTACATCATATGATAACATATAGTTGACACAAACTTTACTCATTATCTTTATCAAAAATTGAGTTTGCCATTGCATGAGCACACATCTCAAATGTCAAGTGTATATTACATTTTGCTTTGTCTATACTCTCATGGGAGCTGGACCTGTCTTTTCCAGCTTTGCTTTGAGGTGATGGACAATGGGAGCATATTGCAGCTGAAGCAGTGATAATGGTAACGAGGGACATTCTGTACCTGTTCTCGACAAACACACACCTTCCAACCTTCCATATAGTGTGTTTGAGAAGAAAGCTTTAATGGCACTCATCTGCCCGCAGGCAATAAAAGCGTCCACTGAAAAAAATACTCAGTGTAAACCACAGCTGCTATCATGTGTTTAGTGTGTCATGCTAAATCTGCATGGAAGAAGTAGCAAATAAATACAGTTTTTTAAATGATTAAAGCCCTCTACACTTTGTATTACTCTATACAATAGACATAATAAGAGAAAATAAGTCATTTAAGACATAAATAAGAATTGTGCTCGTATGGATGAATGTCTTCTGGTAGGGGACGGACAGGAAGTGACGTTGGGGTTTGGTTTGGAGTTGAGTTTCAGCTTGGCCTGGGTTACGGATGCAACACTAACCCATGTTTTTACTCGGGAGTATTATGCCTGTTGTGAGATAACTTCAAATCTGCAATAAAAGCCTGTTGTTCCGGCAATCAAGTCTGGTGCTTGTGTGTCTCACCGAATATTACCCTAACATTACCGACTCCTAAGGATCAGTGTAGAATACCACATGTCACGTATTTGAATGTCTTCTGAAAGACTTATATTTTTACTTTAGTTAATTTTATGCTTGAAAATGCTTAATTTAGCCATCAAATATGTAACATTTTCTTACACATGCATATTTGTTGACTAATGATAGGGTTTAAACGTGAAACGTCTTGGTTTATCAATTTTTATATTTTGTAAAACCGTGATAGAGAGAAGGCATTAAATTCGAAGCGCAAAGATATGGATGAGGGGTAGGATTAAATAAGCTCTACTTCTTCCTACTACATTACATAATGTTCTTTAATGGAACTTGGTGAGCATGTCCGAAAAAACATTTTCCTTACCATGCTATACAGCAAAACATGTAACAAATTATTTGCTGACAATTAATCAATTGATCGAGAGAGAGAGACTAAGCAATCTTATTGCATTAATCATAATTAATAATGAAATGATATTCATATAGCTTTTTTCCAGGTATTCAAACACTAAACAGATCTAGACTCTTCATAACAGACAGTAATTCTTCCTTGTTTATTGTTGATGTTGAATTCTTATTGCTTGAGCTGTATCGTACTGAGCAGCCAGAACAAAGACATCATTTTTCATCTGTCCCAATAAGTTACTTTTCCTGCTTTCCCGCTTGTGGCATTGCATAAATTCTTTTTTCCATTCATTGTTGACGTTGACTCATTGTTGCTTTTAGTCATATTTTACCCAGCAGCTGGGAAACACGTGTGCGGAACTTTCCTAAGACCCTATAAATTACATTGTCTATTCTATAGTTATCATTACATTTTTGCAAAAAACACAAAAAAGCAAAACCTGTGGATTTAATCATATAAATGATCATAAAGTGGCGGACTTTTTACGCTTTTTTTATCAGAAAATTTGAAAAAGGGGGGTGACTTTGTATGAATTTACAGCATACAGTATCCTGGTGTATTGTGTTTCTCACAGGTGTGAAATAAGACAAAAGGTTCATGACACCTCCCAGCCATTAAATATTAAAGCCTTCCTTTATTGTGATTATGCTCTGTCCTGCCTGGTAACGTAAAATCTTTCCATATGCTCATGTAGGTTATTGTGATAAGCACTGTCCCTTTTTTTTATTATCACACCGCATGACAAAAGAAAATGAGTGAATCATTTGCTGTTATTGTTAGATGAAAGCTAACACCATTTACAGGGAAACACATGAGCATCTTCTACTCTACTTCATGCTGTAAGTATAAATGGTGTGTTTTTATGATTTTGATGTCTGGTTATATAAAAACGTTAAAAATTAACACTGTAAAGAAGATTGAAGGCATTTTGCGCCAATGCCATTAAGGTCTTTGACCTTAAATATTTGTCTAAGGTCAGGTTTTCCTGGGTTTTTATTGTGTCACCGACACAACCGTAGGACCAGCATTTATTTTCCTTTCACACAGAATCATGGAGATAATTACATTAGATAATTACAAGTGTCAACATCGACAATATAGAGGCGGGGTACACCCTGGACTGGTCGCCAGCCAATCACAGGGCACATATAGACAAACAACCATTCACACTCACATTCATACCTATGGACAATTTGGAGTCACCAATTAACCTAGCATGTTTTTGGAATGTGGGAGGAAACCGGAGACAACCAGAACATCCAAACTCCACATAGAGATGCGAATCGAACCTAACCGAGTCTCCTAACCGTGTGGCCTGCGAGCTAACCACTCCTACACCGTGCAATGATGGCAATAATTGTTTTCAACACAACACGGCTGGAAATAGTGAACAGAGCCTTCCCTTTCATACAGTTTTGGCACAATGCAGGGGTGGGCAAATATGTTGACTTGTGGGCCACATTGAGTTAACAAAATTGTCCGGGGGACCAGAACATATTATATACGTATATATATGATATATATACATACACACACTATTTTATACTTATAATTTTCCTTGAATTATTTGTCTAATATTATCTGTAAAAGTGTAATACTATCAGCTGTATGTTCTCATGTCCCTTTTTAAACATCAGACCACATCAAACTATGAAATTTAATTTTACATTTTTTTAATTATTTTTTTACTAAATAAGACATCCAACTTGCAAGTCATGTTGCTTGACAGTTTGTATGTAAAAAGTTGAAATACTTAGACAGCAACTTTTTGGGGCCGGATTCAAATGCTTGGTGGGCCGCATGGGGCCCCCGGGCTGGAGTTTGCCCACCCCTGGTCTCATGGCTCTAATTGGCTGATTAAATTAGGCGGCTGATTAATGGGCTCCAAGAAAAACCTCCATACCTCGGGAATACCCTTTCACACAGACGCTGTTGCTCTTCTGTTAAAATCTGTGATTGTGAAGCAGAAAAATCTGCGGTTGGTTGGGCTTCAGCTCTCGTATCGGTGCTTTTCACACAGATCAGCGACCGGAATATTCTTGTCAGTGTGAAAGCAAAGAGTCACGCCATTTCTTCTTCGTGTTTATTCGAATGATGTCTCACCTGTGGCAATTAAAGGTGTAAGCAATTGGCTCCCATGAGAGCTGCCGCTACACAACATGCTCTGTTGACTTGCTTTCCCATCAGCATGACTACATCTGACTACACAAGCTGGAAACAAGCCTTTTTATGCTATTTCAATCGGCTTTTAAGTGCAATGTTCACTTTACTTTTACTGAGTGTTTACTTTTACTGCATACTAGGCGGGATGCAGCGACAGTTACGAAAATAGTTCTGTCTCAGTACGTACAACATTTTGCAGCCACTGTAACAAGAAATCGAACAAATGTCTATTTAGCTAAACTCACCACCATAGTAGCGGGATGGATATTCATGCTCTGTTATGACCATGAAAATGAGTACTTCACGTTTTGTTTAGAAAAATATAAAAATAAAGTATAAACCAAAAAAAGCATGAAAGCTGGGAACATTGCTTGTTACAAAAATATGACTCCACCTTTAGCCAACATTTTATGATGATGTTGCACATTAAAAGTGTTTAATCTTGAATAAGACCATTGATATTGTGCGCTAAATGACAGTCGGTCTTCTTACGTGTTGCTGTGATTAATCAGTGCAATTGTTTTTTTTTTTTTGGACTGGATGCACCGACGATGTTAGAAAGCCTTGTAAGTAAATGGAAATTTTCATGAATAATATGTCTTTGATCAAAAAAAAAAAGAGTACTTTATATAAATATTGTATTGCAGTTCATTCTACCCTGCCTTGCTTTCGTTTGTTTTGATTTCTCGACTTACTTTGTCTCATTTTTGTGGCCTTGTTTTCCCTACAGCCAAGTACCCACAGATCAAGTCCCTCATGGGTCCAGATCCCCAGCTCAAGTGGGTAGTGTCGGGCATGGTGTTGTCCCAGCTCCTTGCCTGCTACCTGATCCACAATCTCCCCTGGAAGTGGATTCTGTTCTGGGCCTATGCCTTCGGAGGCTGCATCAACCACTCTCTGACCTTGGCCATCCACGACATCTCCCACAACGTGGCCTTTGGCAACAAGTTGGCCAAGTGGAACCGCTGGTTCGCTATGTGGGCCAACCTTCCCATCGGAGTGCCCTACTCGGCGTCCTTTAAGAAGTACCACATCGACCATCACCGCTACCTCGGCGGCGACAAATTGGATGTGGACATTCCTACGGACTTTGAGGGGTGGTTCTTCTGCACGCCTGCCAGGAAGATCATCTGGCTCTTCCTGCAGCCTTTATTCTACGCCCTGCGCCCTCTGCTGGTCAACCCTAAACCAGTATCTATGCTGGAGGTCCAGAATGCTGCTGTTCAGTTGGCCGCGGACGCCATAATCTACTATCTGTGGGGGATGAAGCCCATTGTTTACCTCATCGCGGGATCGATCTTATGTATGGGACTGCACCCCATCTCCGGACATTTCATAGCCGAGCACTACATGTTTCTGAAGGGACACGAGACATACTCCTACTACGGACCCCTCAACTGGATCACATTCAATGTCGGGTATCATATGGAGCACCACGACTTCCCGAGCATACCTGGCAGTAAACTACCTCAGGTGAGACCTTCATTTTATATCTATAGTAGGGTCAGTTCACGATAGGAGGTTCTTTTTCCTTCCCAGTTCTCAAATGTAGGTTGTAAGTGGGAACGAGGCAGACCAGCATATTATACCCAGCAACACTTTGGACACAACTGGTCTATGGTCTTTATCACAGTGCGTCACAAAGAAGCCAAAGTGCACAAACAAACATTTAGATGTTCAATGAGCTGAAGTCTTACATGATACATTAATGTTCTCTTTTTTTTTTTTTTTTTTTTTTTTTTACTTTTAATGCCTACATTTGTTAAACAGGTGACTGCAAATAATTAAGATTAAGATATGCCTTTATTCGTCCCTCAGTGGGGAAATTTGTATTGCACAGCAGCAAGAGTACAGAATCAGTTAAGCAGTACAAAATACACAATATAGAAATATAAACAATATAAACAACCCAAGTATTAACAAAACCAACAGTTCTATACAATACAGTATGTAGATAATATGAAACGAGATGAGATATATGACCAGTCTATACACTGAGATCATGTTAGTGAGTTAATATGAGGCATTATGGAAATACTTCACATAGAACTTAGTATATTGCATTTAGAGCCCTTAATATTGCACATGGAGGTTGATCAGATATTGCACAGTGAATGGGGTCTGGAGTAACTATACTGAGTATAAAAACAAAGTATTACACAGATGTACATAGTGGTGTAGAAGAATCCAGCTTTTAGTTGCATAGTGGAGGTGGTGTTAGCGTGAACCTTTCCGTGGGGTGTGGACAGATAAGATAGGCCTCGCCCATCTTTGACAAACTAAACATTGAGAAAGTTACCTGCAAGCTTTTATCAGATGAAAGACTTGGTAACTGATTAACTCGTCCCGACACAAAGACGTGGGATCGCAAGTCAATAGCCGGCCTCCATGCGAGACATGGAACGACACTAATTGACTGTGGCAGAAAACCTGTTAGTCCAGGAACACTTTGACACGACAGGACGTGTTAAACACTGGAGTTTTATCCATATTATGGAACAATCAGAATGGGAACTACACAATACCTGTACAATACAATGGCTTATTCACTGCAGATCAAACTCACTACTTCCTGTCCAAGAAAATCCTGTCTATTTGCATCTTATAATCATAAAGTCAAATAAGAAACCCTGCACTTGCACCTGCAACTCACTGAGGCTATTCACTATTGTGTCCACCATGGTTAGCGGGTTACAGTACCTCATTCAATGCATACAGAATAATGTTTTTTATGGCTATATAACCATGGAGCGTACCAAAAGAAAGATTACAATCCCATAAACATCATTATTTCCACCCTTTTCTATTCTTTAGTAATCAGAATTTGATTATACAGTAAGTTAAGTTTCAGCAAATTTCAAGCAAAACACCATGAAGTAGTTACAATGTTCATATTTGGAACTGAGCTATGTCACTGCAAAGCTTGGTTTGATTTCTTCAAATTTTGTGTAGAGGATTTTTTTTGTCTGATATTTCACCAGAAATAATATTCATCTCATTATTGACAATTGCTAATAGTTATTGTGAGAACTTTTAATTTTGGCCCTAATCTTGTGTGCTGTAAATGGGTCATGTGCCCCACTTTGGACACTCCTGCTTTATTTACATGGATCACACAGCGTTACTTCATGGGTCGTCATTTCCAGCTAATTTCCATTAGCCAATAACTTATTATGGAATATGGAGGTTGTCTTTGTGCCGACAATAAAAAAATAAAATCAATCATTTAACTATTTTGACTTGAAATATACATACAAAACTGTTTTTTTTAATATTCCACAAACACATTTTATTTCATATACAATATTCATCATTCAGGAGCTGAAAAACAGTAGAAAGTGTGAAATTTTGCTGCATGCTTTGAATAGGAAAAAGTAGCACCATCTAGTGGACAAATAGAAAAACAAAAGGATCAAGGATCAAATCAAAAGGATTAGTTTTTGGTCATTCGGAATGTGTTTTAGGCAAATTAAAGGTACATATGTAATAATTCTCAAATGAATATTGTCATTGATACTTAGTACATGTACTTTCCCAAGTACTTGTGTTCTTGCTGGTACTGACAGTCTCCTTCGGGTCTCCAGGTGAAGCAGATCGCAGCAGAATATTACGACTGCCTGCCTCAACACACTTCCTGGACCAGGGTACTATGGGACTTTGTGTTCGACGACAGCATCGGCCCGTACGCCAGAATCAAGCGGGAGTACAAGCTGAGAAAGCAGGAGTAGACTGAGCTTCAAAAACGGCGACAGGAATGTGAATTTCATCGTAGTTAACACTCCAGGGTGGATCTTCGTTTCTCTATTATTATTAAAAAAAATAATAATAAAAAAAATCAATGCAAGCATTTCACCTTTCAGAGCCCAGATAATATTGGTTCCTGTTTCTGTCCTCCAAAGATGGCTGACCATTTGAGACTACAAATAATAGTATTCAATAGTGAACATTATTTTTTGTACGGTCTTATACATTTTCATGTTCTTTAGTTCTTTAATTTTTCACCTTCTGCTGCCTGTTAGCGTCATGTCATTGTACATCAACAATAATGCGTTCAAAGACATCAAGAAACAAAAGAATGCATTTTTATTATGTCGTTTAGGTTGTTTTTGTAGGGGAGTTTACACCTTTCTGTTTTTCTGTGTTTGATCTAATGGAGGGAGAACATTCAATGCAACAGGAAGCCAACGTCACAGAGTCCCTAAAACGTTTCATATGATGGCTAACGAAACTTTGAGCTTGAGCCAACACTAAGGCAGGACTGCTGGACACGCCCAAAATCCACCTTTCACCCACACAGTTTGTCATAGTGTTGTTTCTATTTAAATGTCATAATAAATAAACATAATAAATATCTTTAAAAGAGGATCAGAACACGTGTTGTTGTCATTTGGTGATTTACCTCTTTGATTTACTTCTTTGACCATTTTTTAACCATATTAGTATTAACTCTTTTTACTATAAGTTTCACTATTTTGCCAATTTTCGGCTTCACACAAATTTCAATCATTTTCTACCACTTATCCTCACGAGGGTCGTGGGGGTGCTGGAACCCTATCCCAGCTGTCTTCGGGCGAGAGGCGGGGTACACCCTGGACTGGTCGCCAGCCAATCACAGGGCACATATAGACAAACAACCATTCACACTCACATTCATACCTATGGACAATTTGGAGTCGCTAATTAACCTAGCATGTTTTTGGAATGTGGGAGGAAAAGTACCCGGAGAAAACAGTCAAACATTTTTTTTATTAGTTTATTTGATTTTTGATCTTAATATTTGTTCTTAATCACTAAAAAGTTAAAATGATGCATGTTCTTCTTCACCTCTTTTTCACAATCTCCATTGTTCTCCATCTTCTGTATCTCTTCTCCCTGTAACCTCACTCTTCATATAGTCAGTCTTGCTGTGGCTAATCTTCATTCCTCTCCTATCCAAGGCAAACCTCCAATCTTCTAGCATCACCCCCACCTGTTCCCTACTCGCTACAAATCCCAATGTCATCTGCAAACATCATAGTCCATGGAGATTCTTCTCTAACCTCATCTGTCAGCCTGTCCATCACTATAGTAAACAAGAAGGGGCTCAGAGCTGATCCCTGATGCAGTCCCACCTCCACCTTGAACTCCAATTCCACACTTGAACAAGTGTGGAATTCTGAATCTCTTCGACACAACCTCAAGCAAGTGGCGTGCAGGTTCCACTCCCGAGAAACCCTGTCCCAGAAACCTGTACCTGAGGTTCCCTTGCGATCTATCAATACCTAACATTGTGGTCAGGATTACCACAAAGAAAAATAATGAAGAGCCAAAAGGCACATCCACATCTTTATTGTTGAAGTGGTTATTATAGAGAACTGTTTGGTAGCCAACATGCAATCTGGATGTAAAGCCCTTAAACATAAAGTGGACACAGCTGTATAAATAATATGTGCACTGTATGGCATGTAAAATATATACTGTGTATATTTTCTATGTATAAAACATGCTTCTAAGTTAAAGGAGAGCACTTGGTATACACACACAAAACACTTAGTGTCTCTCCAGCTACTATAAAAGTCACATACACAAACAATGTGGCCAAACTCTAGCGTCTGGTTACTTTTAATACAAAAATATTACAACAAAGACTTTATAAAGAAAAACTTTCAAATGGAATAGTGCCACTCAGTACGTTCATCGGATTATGATTACAAACCCTTATTGACTCCGCTTATTGGTACATTTCCCTTCTTTTCATAGTCAAGAATGACACAAAACTACACGTCTTCATGGGTCCACAATGTTTAAGTGCGTGATAAAAAAAAAAAAAAAAAAAATTGACATGCAAGATCTTTCAGTCATTTGTGTTAAGAAGAGGGCTTCAGTCAAGTATATTTGGATTGAAGGAATACAATGCTTGTGTCTTGTCTCTGGTACATCCCAGATTTTACATTCAAACAACAACAGGGGCGGAGTTTGGATTAGGAAAGCATTAAGGGTGCACCCCTTAAATTCAGTAAACAATATAACTCCGAGGTGACAGAGCACGTTGGTATGATTAACAGGATCCGGGAAGAAAATTCTGGTCATTTGTGACCGATTCAACAGGTATGTTGGTATCTGAATAAGCAGCATAATTAATGAATAAACCAAGAAATTATACAGGATTTTGTGTGTTTTTTTTCACTTCATGTGATAAAGTAATTCTATTTTTACTTCCTAATAGAGAAAACATGAGATGACATCATTTTGGTATTGGGCCCTTCAATTAAGAGTTGAGGTATGTGTAGATGCTTCACTGTTTTGTGGGTGCGCCCCAACGCTGGCTGCAATAAATGGATTGCAGTTTTTCCATTGCAGTCGTACGAGCTTGAACAGAATGGAGATGGGCTGATGGAAGTCGTGGTCTGAAGCAGGAGGAAGAAGTCGTGAAGAAGTGGAGATCAGTGTGCTTATCGGCCAAAAGAGCTTGGTATACAGTCTTCAGTTTAAGAGGAAACCTCCTCCAGATGGACCACAAATCCTTCAGCACGAGGTTAGCTGGAGGGAGACAGTGACAGATGCGGAGTTTAAAAAGACGCAACAAACTATGAAATACCAAGATGATTTCAAATTCAATCCATATTCACTTTATTAAGCACCGTGTTCATGTTCATTTTTGCACCTCACACTAACCCGCATTGAGTTCAACATGCATCCTGACTAAAGCGTAAAAGGTGGAAAAACACCCCAAAGACAGAGAAGCCTTAACTTGTAACAGAGTCCACTGCTGGAGTCTTGGCGCATCAATTTAAGACCATTTGACCTAAAGAGTGAAGCAATAGTACAGCATGATAATGATAGAGTATGGACATCCACTTACTGTAGTTTCCTTTTCCGAGAAGAGAGCAGAGGATATAAAGCTGTCTACCATCAAGCAAATAACCATGATCAGTCATATCAGGCCAATGAGTGGTTAGCATGTGAGCCACTCAGTCAGGACATCGGGAAGACATGGAGTGGAGTTTGCACGTTCTCCCCATGCATGCGTGGGTTTTCTCCGGGTACTCCGGTTTCCTCCCACATTCCAAAAACATGCTAGGTTAATTGGCGACTCCAAATTGTCCATAGGTATGAATGTGAGTGTGAATGGTTGTTTGTCTATATGTGCCCTGTGATTGGCTGGCGACCAGTCCAGAGTGTACCCTGCCTCTCGCTCGAAGACAGCTGGGATAGGCTCCAGCACAACCGCGACCCTCATGAGGATACTAAGTAGTAGAAAATGAATGAATGAATGATGTGTGAAGCCAAAAATTGGCAAAATAGTGAAACTTATAGTAAAAAGTGTTAATATTAATATGGTTAAAAAAATAAAAAGCTGAAAATAATGTTGGGCAAAACAATGGTACTATAACCCTGGAGCCAAAAAAGGTGTTTATACAACACTTTTCTGGTTCGGGAGGTGTCCAAAACGGTGGTTTTGGTGGTTGTTTGTCTATATGTGCCCTGTGATTGGCTGGCGACCAGTCCAGGGTGTACCCCGCCTCTCGCCCCCTGAAGACAGCTGGGATAGGCTCCAGCAGCCCCCGCGACCCTCGTGAGGATAAGCGGTAGAAAATGAATGAATGAATGTAAGAAGATGATGTTATTTATCTTCTTCTTTGTTTTTGGCCTTTTCCCTTCAGGGGTCGCCACAGCAAATCAATCTCCTCCATCCAACCCTGTCTTCTGCATCTGTCTCTCTCACACCAACTACCCTCATGTCCTCCTTCACTACATCCATAAACCTCCTCTAAACGCAGCATCCTTCTACCAATATATTCACTATCTGTCCCAACCATCTCTCCAAGGCGACTAACATGTAATGTCCCTCTGATGTACTCGTAAAATTGATGTTGAAGTTTACAACTCTGCTACCTGCTCTTGCTGGTGGGGAGCTGTCGACTGGGCCTCCGCATGGACTGACTGGGCTGGACTTTCATGGAAGCTCGTGGTGAGGAGCGTGCAAAGTTCTCAGGAGGTGGTGGCTTTTTGGGGATCTTCTTGACCAGGCGGCTCACCCACTTCTTCTGCTCTTCCTGGGATATGGCCAGCAACAGCAGGTTCTTGGCCGTGGACACATCATAGTTCACTGAACATATAGAAGAGAACATTATTTATTACAGTATTGGCATTTTAAAGATACTCAATTATTATCAATATTGTATTGAACAATGAAACTGTTTACCTTTGCACGGAGCAATGATGTCTTCTTTTTTGTCCATATGGTCCTTATGGCACTTGATGTGACAACGCCGACATTCTAGGGCCGGTGGGGGCTTGAACATATTCCATAGCGGTTTGGTGCATGCCTCACAGTTGGTAGGGAAGTGGTACAGTGTGGGGATGAACTCGTGGCCTTTGTGACAGATGTAGCTGGATTTTTCTCCGATTGGTAGAGGATCCACAGGAAACTCTGGCTCTTTTTTACTCTCACCTTCGTTGGCATAAAGAATCTGGATGAACGATAAAAAGGCAAAATGAGAAGTATGAATGTGGCAGTTTGTTTAACTCAACACCAACACCAACACCAACATCAAGCAACAATTAAAAAAAAAAACAGGTCAGACCTGGAATATTCTTGGAATTTCTTTGGCATCAGCACGGTAGACATCCGTTTGAGTGACAGGTCTCACGTGAAAAAGTTTGCTGTGAAACAACAACATGTAACCCTCCTTATCACAAATGAAGTACTCACTCACAGGAAGTAAACAACTCAAATAAGTGACTACAGCCTTTGTTTGGGTGGATACTCACTCTATATCAAGTACCATATAAGGAATGGACTGCTCTTTGTCTTGTTCGCTCTTGTAGAAGAGAATCTTCTTGCTGCTCACAACGACATACTAAAGCATGAAGACAACATTGTTAAGTTAAAAATCCATCAAGTTTTCATTTCATTCACTTCAGTTACCTTTTTCTCCCATCCAAACTTCTTAGTGTTGTTTCGTACTGGGAGGGACAACCATCCTTCAAGCCTTGTTTCTGAGCAGGAAGGAAGAGACTTTTACAATGTGCTAGCATTGTGATAAACTGTAGTTAAGATGTATATCACGTTTAAACCATTTTCCTGCAAATCACTTGAAGTATTAATCAATTGAAAAGTTACTATACTTTGATGCAATGAAACATTTGTGAAAAGCTTCAACCAATGAGTGGGTTTTTACCTGTAAACGCATCATCGGCCTCGAACTCTGGTCCACTACTGATGCTGGCAGAGTCCATTGACTGCACACTAAGTGATTGCAGGAGATTTCTCAACTGTTCGATGTCGCTGTCTTTACTGTCCAGAGCCATCTGCAGCTCAATTCGCATTTGACTCTCATCTGCCAGTTGCTACAAAGGGGAGTTGGAAGGAAAACAGGTCTGGTCAAATAGACACATACTTTATTAAAATTCATTTTTTTACAGATATTTTCCACAGAATTGCAATCTATTTGTGGTGGTGGTGGGTTGTGTGGGATGACATTATAATGTAATCAGCAAATTTGCATAATTGGCCATGACGCATTAAAAAAATGATATATTTTTTTATTTACGTATTTTTGTTTTGTTTTAAATATGGTTGTTTGTCGCTGTGGTTAGCGTGCAGGCCTCACAGCTAGGGGACCCGAGTTCAATTCCACCCTCGGCCATCTCTGTGTGGAGTCTGCATGTTCTCCCCATGCATGCGTGGGTTTTCTCCGGGTACTCCGGTTTCCTCCCACATTCCAAAAACATGCTAGGTTAATTGGTGACTCCAAATTGTCCATAGGTATGAATGTGAGTGTGAATGGTTGTTTGTCTATATGTGCCCTGTGATTGGCTGGCCACCAGTCCAGGGTGTACCCCGCCTCTCGCCTGAAGACAACCCCGCGACCCTTGTGAGGATAAGCGGTAAAAAACGAACAAATTGTGTTCTAGGGATATATCAACATGGAACATACCCAAAGATATCTTAGACTATTGTCTTTCTTTACATGTTTTCAGCAGTATCAGCAGTAGAACATAGGTAAGTTTCAGGAAAATATCAGTTACCGACTAAAAAAAGAGAAAGAGAGAAAAACATGACAAGCCTGTGAGTGCTTTTAGATAGCAGCACTTTATACTCTCATAAGAGGATCGATCCATACTTTCATTTCAGAGTCTACAAAAGTCTCTTCACACACGTCGCTAGCAGCATCATTATGAAAATGTTGAGAATTTGGAGGGCTCTGATTACTTGCTAAATACTGTATAGTAATAAAATTGGCTCTGTTTTCTTATTGTCTGCACAGACCATATGAATTCTAATAATGTGTTTATGAGCAAGAGCGAAAAGCTTGGAATTTGGAACTTGGAATGTATGGGAAACACTAGATATGTTAATATTTTGTCAGAGGATGACTTGTATGTATTTATCCAGTAATTCACCATGACAGTATTAGCTATCTATTCTATGAAGTCCCTCCATTGTTGGGGAGTGAAAATATGTGACAGTTCTACTAACCGCTTGCATTTCGTTGATCTCTCGCTGATATTTGATGATGGTGCTGTTGAGCTTTTCCTTTTCCGATCTCAGTTCCAGTTGGAGCTTTCTGTTCTCCTTCTCCTTTCGCCGCATGTCAGTGTCATTGCCACGGCGACTACTTCCACCACGTACCTCCTTCCTGTTCATAATTTCTGCCAGCTTGTTGACGGCCTGTAAATGGACATGTAAAGTTAAGTTTTTTTCCCCCACTGAACTCTCGTCTGCTAAGGCAAATATTTTAAAATGTTGAAAGAAATGCAGCTTAGTGTGGCCATTATTGGACAAAGCAACAAAGCAAACCTGTGTCTTCAGCGTCCGCTCAGACTGCAACTGCTTCTCGAATGTGTTCTTCATCTGGCTGATCTGCTGCTCCCAATCATTTGACTTCTCTGTTTCTAAACAACAAAATAGAAAAATAATGACGTTTTAGATATATTACTGTACATAACTATTATAAATGACATAATACCTTCAAGAGCGTCCTTCATTTTATTGTTAAGCTCCTCCTTCTCATTGGCCAGATTGGCGACATCACTCGTCAAGGTCCTATTGGCTTCTTCCAACTGTTACATCAACATTGTAAGCGAAAAGGTGCCTTTTTTTGCCACTTCTGGCAATTATACTAAAAGACATTTTGAACAATTTACCGAACTGATGGTGATGTCTTTCTCTGACAATTCCTGACGATGGCGAGCCATCATCTCCTTCAGCTCCAGTTCCTTCATGATTTTTTCCTTCTCCAGGTCAGAGTACTGTTCCTCAGCAATAGAGCGTGCCAGCTGCTCTGAGTCAGCTTTCGTCAGTGTGATTTCCAGCTGGGCTGCCAGAGAATCTCTAAAAGACAAGCAAAATGTAAGGCTGAGCGACTGTCATCCACAAATATATTCCATTATATAAGCCCTTCATCCATCTGTAATTCAGAAATAGCAGCACGTAATCACTACCCTCTAAAGGCATGAGGGTAACAATGGGAATTCTTATTTTTTAACATTCCCATGATGGGAAAATATCACATCATAATAGAATATGTGGCCGTATAGGAATAACGTATATTTTTATTATTATCCAGAAGTAGGGTTTACAAACTGTGCTAATGCAAAATTGCAAATTTTGACAATGTAGCATATTTGCCACTAGAGGGTGCTATTAACAACAAAATGTCAACAAAAACAACCATCTGGTTGAAGATAGGGAAAAAAAACTTCATATCCATTTGTGGCCAATGCAGAATACTGTACATGTTTTAGCATTACCGAGGATGGTCATAAACATTTGTTGGTTTGTTTGTCAGGAAGATTACAGAAAAGTCCAAACACCTTTCCTCCTGTAGTTCCTGTAGTGATTGTTGCATTTCTTTGAAGAGCTTGTTCCTCTCCTCACATTCCTCTTTTAGTTCACGAACCTGGGTCTTGTACAACGTCTGGAAAACACCAAAGCCTTGTCAAGTAAACCTGACTACTAAACAAACTATGATGAATCCCATTAAGTATAATATGAGCTATTGGTTTAGTACCTTTAGTGTTGCTGTTTGCATATCAATATCAAAGTGCATTTGTTACTACAGTAGAAGGGTTAGTCGGCATTACATCAAACACATATACAAATATAATTTTTTTTATGTACATAGAAACCATTTAGGAGTGTCGACTAACAGAAAAATACTGCTCAGCTTCTAATTGGTCTTGTAACTCCTTCATTTGGCCGTCTGTGTCTTGTCTTTCTCTGTGGACAAAAGCAAGAAAATCTCTTTTACGAATCATCGACATGTCAAATGTGAAAGATACAAGTAGTCAAAACCTTAACTGACTTGCGTAGCTCGTGGTTCTGTTTTTCCAAGCTGCGTTTAATGTCCAGTAGATGATTTGTTTCTTGCTTGAGCTGCTTTTCTGATGATCGCAGAGAGTTGAGTTGTTGGTTCTGGGCCTTCAAGTCATTCTGAGTCAAGTTACGTTTCTGTGTTTCTTGCTCAATCTTCAGCGTCAGATTCTTTACCTGAACACATTGTACAATGGAAAAAGATGGTAAATGAATTGGAGGTAGCAGTTCTTCATATGTACTCTTCTTTGTATTTTATAACCAGTCACAACCCGAGGAACCAAACACCTTTACTGGAGCAAAATGAGATACAATAAATTCATGCCTGCCTGACACTGTGGTCCTTGTAAAGGAAGTCATAGTGATAAAGTTGTCACCGGATTTAACGCAAGGGTTAATAGTTTGTTAAAAGTATTTTTCTTTATGGATACATTTGCTAAGTGTCTCACCTCCTCTGTGAGGTGGTCTTTGTGTCTGCGCAGTTCATCCAGCTTTTGAAGAGCTTGTTTATAGTCACAGTCCATCATACTGCTGTGCTTCTCCAGTTCCAGTATTCTGTTCTCCAGTCGCAGTTTGGCTGCTCGTTCCTCTGCCAGCTTCTGTTCCATGTCTGGATGTTAACAGAGGAGAGCATAACTCATTAAGACACACACCAAGAAACATTTCCGAATGTTTAAATGTTGATGACAGTACCAGGATGTGTTGTAGACAAGAGAAACGTACCCTTCATGGACTCTGATTTGGCACCCTCAATGGTTACTTTTATCTTGCTCTTGTCAGCCAGCAATGCCCTGGTGGCTTTATGAGAGCTCTCCTCCTGATCCAGCTCCTGCTGCAGCACCTTCAGCTTGTAAGTCAAATCAATCTCCTTGTTGCTCTTTTCCTGTGGGCCAGCGCAAACATGTTTTAACACACAATGTGGGTCAATCATTCCACCTCCCCATCTGATGACACATGTGGGAATCAAATGATATAAAATACTTAAACTCAGTTTGGTTTGCATAATTTTAATATGTATATTTACCTTCTCCAGGTCAGTTAGTTTCTCCTGAAGATGCCTCTTCTCTGTCTCCACTTTGGAAAGAGCTCGTCTCTGTTGATGTGCCTCCTCCTCCAGGCCAGAAATACGCCCTGTAAGATGTATCACTGGTGACTATTACACACAACACAAACTTCAATTTATAACAAATGTATTACTTTCTTGAAGGCATTTTTTTTAAAGACACAAGCCCCAGGACCCAGCAACTAAGCGCATCTACGTACTTCATCACAGAAACCTGACCAGAACTGGTCTTGGACCATGTGGGGGTAAGTGGCCGTTAGTGGGGATGTCATACAACCTCCTTAAGAACAAAAAACGTCTTCAAATGCATCATCTCCTTTAACATCACAAAGGTGATTGAAAGGTGGACGAAAGTTATATTCTCCAATAGGGAAAAAATGGACCCTTGATGGTCCCGATGGCCTCCAACATTACATCAGCTATGATGTATCAACATCCTATTTCATGTAACTGGTTGTTTGCAGTAAATTGTTTACTCAAAAAAAAACATTTTGCCTCACTTCCATTTCTTTGTTTTGCATTTTGGAGCTCTACTCCTTCAGATCTAAAAGTGCAAATTGTAATTTGTTGTCATTTTTCAACTGGCCTTAAAATTTTGATCAGGAGTGTATGTTAATTTAATGCAGTGGTTCTCAATTCTTTTCTGTCATGCCCCAACTGGGGGGGACAGAAATGTTTTTAAGCCGAAGTTATATTGATAAACTGATGATATCTATTTATTTACCTGTACTGCACAGTCTGAATCCAGCGAAATGCAGCAACATGGAGCATACAAGCGTATTGAAGACTCAAATTGCATGCTAAATATGCAAATTGAGACATGTGGGCAGGTCTGCACTAATATTGAAAGTCATCCCTGCATCTCAGCCCCCACCCCACAATTTGAAAAGCACTGATTTAATCTCCCTTTAATCTCACTTTAATCTAAGTGCTTTGAACCTGTTTCCATGTCAATTTCCAAAGACCTGTTGATCAATATAATGCATCCCAAGGAGTTGCGGAGTCCTATCAGCATTAGCTGATATTTACTAATACAAACTCTTGTGCTCAGTAAGGCATTAATCTTACTCACCCATCAAGTCACTGATGGTCTCTGACCCCTGGCTGTGCTCCCTACGTTCTGTCTCCAAGGCGGCCTGTAGGCTGATGCATTCCTTCTCCAGGCTTAACTTGCTGCGTTCCAGCAGACAGCATTTGTCCTGCAGCTCGCGCACGTTGATCTCCAGCTGCTGCAGCTGTTTGCTGTTTTCTGTCTGAGCTTTACGCAGCCTCGTCGCAGACTCAGATTCAGCCCGTAGAAATGTGTTGGCTTCTTCCAGCTGACATTGACAATAAATGTGAATTTTACAAGAACCCTCCTATGTGCACCAATACTTTTTTCTTTATATATATAATACTTTTCTTTTTATACTTTGAAACATGACAATGACTCAAAAATAGTCCAGTGAATTCATCTTAGAATGTTTCAAAAGAAAAAAGAATGGAGAATTCTGGAGTGGCCTAGTCAAAGCCTGGAAGTTAATCCAATTCAGATGCAGATTTGAAAATGGCTCTGCATGCAAAAAAAACCCAAAAAACAAATAAAACTGCAAACACCACAATGGTGAAAGATTTGTGCATTGAGGAATGTGAAAAACATTCTGCTAATTATTGTGGGACACTAGGAGAATAGCATTGTGTCCAAACTTTATACTCACTAGTAGTATGCATCTTTGCTAATATTTTCTTAAATGTCTTTTTTCCCAAATGTGATGTAATTTGCAATTATGTCACCTTCATCTACAAACATAACAAGATCAGTTATTGACATGGGTCTATTTCTTATTAAAGGACTTAATATTTATTGTGGTCTGTTCAACTGTAAGTGACTGACCTGTTTCTGCAGATGAATATTCTTCTCATTGGAAATGTGTGAATTCTGATTTCTTCTTTTTAAGTCATCAAGCTGGTCACGGAGGTTGTTGACTGCAAGAGGAGATACAACATAAATATTTAGTATTACATTTTATAGTATTATGTGACTAATTGTCCTATAACCATGAATAATTCTTCAATAACTTAAAACACGAATTGATGATGATGAGTTGCTTTTCATTTGATAATCTTTTTTTTTTGTTATATACCAGAGTAAATGTCATTTTGAGTGATGTTCTCCTATCACCTTCATTTTCCAGACAGCGTTTCCTGTCAGCTTCGCTCTCAGCTTTGCGATGGCTCTCCAGGCTCTTGTGCTGCAGAAGGGCCTTTTCCCTTTCTAGCTGCCTCAAATTTGACTCCAAATTCTTCCTGCTGGTCACCTAGAATAAGTAATTTGACATGTTCAAATATCATAAAGTATCACTTTCACCATACCATGATATTATCACTAATTTAACAACAAGCTGGGTTGTAGCACTCGCAAAATATTACAATATAAGCTGATAATTCAAGTCAAATCTGTCTAGGCAACAAATATATTCAATTGGTCTACCTCTTCTTCAAGTTCTTTGGAGATTTTGTCCATACGACTTGTGGCAGCTCTGCACAGATAGAATTGAAGAATTAATGTGAGAATTTCATGTCTCATCGTTAATTAATTGTGAAAAATGAGAAACGCTTCCTGCACCTGAATTTGTGCTCTAGATCATCTTTGGCTTGCTTCTCATTATTCAGTTGTACCTCAAAATGATGAAGCTTTTTCTGGAGCGCTGTAGACGATGATGCTGTCTGAAGAGTCACATGGGTTCATGTCTTATTGGGTATTTTTTATATAAGATTTCATCAAGACCTTCTAAAATGAACTGTACAATAAGTATTTTAAAAGTGCTAAGAGTTAGTTTTAACTTCACCAAACCTATCGGACACAGCCTTGAAATTAAAGTCATGTTGAGGTGAATTTACCTACCTCTACCTTTGAATTATCATTAATAACTGAGGAGTTGTTGGAAGAATTTAGTAACCTGAAAAAGGAAGCACAAAAATGTAACACATGTAAATAAAAATTTATATTGATCATAAAGTGAGAGCCACAGATCTAAAAATGATACGCTCAAGACTTACTGGTCTTCTTTGAAGTAGGTGAAGCCAACAAAGGGAAGCTGATTTCCAACAAAAGCCTTGGGTGTTGGGAACGTCTCCACATCACCCTTGTCATCTTCAATCTCATCAAAATTACTGGTGTCTATGTCACTGCTTAGTTCAGGGACCACAGGTGCAACCGCTAAAAATAAAAAGTAATATTGTTAAGTGATCTAAACTAATCATTATTGGGACAGTTGCACTCTTTGTTTAGCAATAAGATGATACTAACTGCCTCTGATGGTGTCAAAGGTCCACTGGTCATTCCTAAAAAATGGGTGCCGCTTGATCTCATCCACACCATTCCGGCCCAATCGCACCTCCCTAACCAAGAAAAAAAAGAGAACATACAGAATGACCAAGTTTAACTTAGTTCAAGGTTCACAAACAATACACTTGTGCTGTTTTTTCATATAATAAATGCCTTGAGGTTGAGGTGGCTCTGACAAAGAACATGCTATCAACAACATTTTTGGGGACAGTGTGAACTGTGTAACTAGCCACAAATCTAAAGCCTATTCTAGCCGACATGTTACTCCTTGGCTTTATCACTAATCAATCACACAATCACACATCAAGCCAGACAGCCATCTAAATCAAGAGTGGGTTAGGCTTTCATTAAACATACCTAAGATACCTGAACATGTTTTTTGTTTTGTTTTTTTGATTGAGGGAGAAAGCCAGAGTATCTGGGCTGAGCGATTATAAACACAACAAATGCACAAACCAACTTCACTATGAAAAGCCTTAAAGTATTCAAGGCAGCAGTGTTAACCAATGCATTGTTGTGCTGGGATCAAATGAAAAACAACGAACATAGTAAAACTTGTCAGCAAGTCGAGTACAGGTTATACAGTGGTGCGAAAAAGTGTTTTTGATTCAAAATTGAAATATTAGTCAAGGACAACAACTAAACACTATGTGCAGTTTTCTAAATGAAACTAATTAAGGGAGAGAAAAAAACCTACATAGCCTGAATGATCGTATATTCATTTAAAAATTGCATTTTGTGTTCAGTTGCGTTGTCATTGACTAATAACATCCATAGATAACACAACAGGACCCATCTTCATACCTGTCAGTCAAAAAGGCACAGATTATATTCTTGGCATCTTTAGATATCTCCACATCATCAGGGAAGTTGAGGGAGTTTTTATGGTCCATGATCTTACTGTAGGTTCCCACCAGAGAGTCAGCATAAAAAGGCGTGTCACCTGGGAGCGAGCACAGCAGTTTAATACTTCTCAGAAGAAAAAAAAACGTATATTTTTGCCAACACTTTTGGACGAGAAAAAATGACTGACCAACAAGCATTTCAAAGATGAAGACCCCAACAGACCACCAGTCACACTCTCTGCCATAACACCCATCACCTCCCTGGGATTTCAATACTTCAGGAGAGATGTAGTCAGGAGTTCCAACTGCTGTGTCACAGTGCACCATACCAGTCTGCAACACAAATTCATATGACAATCTCAGGTGAGGTTTTCTTTTGCTATAACGCCTTAACTTTATCAACTTTACTATGTATTTCTCACAGGGATATTTTCAAACAGTATATAAATATCGAACAATTCAACTTGAATATGAAAGAAAAAATGTTTTTCTACAGGACTACATGTTCACAAAATATATATTTAAGTAGCTACACAAAAGTAGTATACTTTGTTTGCTGCAATTATTTTGGTGTAGTCTATTTTTGACACCTTCATTTTGTTAACACAAAAATTTCAAATGTCCCGGGTGTGGTAGCAATTCTGCCATTTCAGATGGCTCCTAAGGTTTAATGTGTTGAAGCTCTGTTTTTTCCCCTCATCATGGATATTATTTACACATTTGACTTTATGTAATTGTGGTCACTTACCCTCACTAGGATCGAGTGGTAATGCAGTACATAATATGAGTAATTCAGTGTGGTTTATTCTTCAAAAACACATCATTCCCCTGCCATTGTTAACCCTTCCATGCTTGAATACAACTCACAGAATCCATCTTCATGCAGGTGCCGAAGTCTGCAAGCTTCAGGTGTCCGTGTCTGTCCAGCAGCATGTTGTCTGGCTTGACATCGCGGTGGATGAAGCCCATCGAGTGAATAGCATCCAGTGCCATCACCACCTCCGCCGTGTAAAACTTGGCCCATTTCTCTGGCACATCATAGGTACTGGTGAGGTTGACCAGGTCCCCTCCGGGCATGTACTCCATCACCATGTAGAGGTAGTGCTCATCTTGGAAGGCGCAGCACAACTGGGCAAGAAGACAAGATGAGCTACTTTATACTGTAGGTATTTAAGGTACATCGTTCATCATATGGGGCTGGGCAGGATATCAAGTTTTGAAGATATTTTGATATATTTGCTGACGAGATGTAGAATAAGACAATACAGCTTACAGTTAGTGGTGTGTTCAAAATACTGAAATACTTTTCTCGGAAAGCTATGCGGGTGTGTTAGTCTTTCTTCTTGCTCCACTCATTTTTTGAGGAGATGTGCTTGTCACATCTTACATATTGTTTTGACTTTATTTAGAAATATAGAAAATACCAGGATATACTTTATATCTTATATATTCAAAATACTCTGCTAGCTAAAGTACAGAACAGTACCGCCCACCTTAAATATTATAAGAAATATGGCTGTAAAAGACGATACATATTAGTTTGACTGGTGACTTAAATGACCTACCTGCACCACCCATGAACTGTTGGCAAAGGCCATGATGTCCCTTTCTTCCCAGAAGAAGGCAGAGTCTGAGCGTTTGATCATCTCAAACTTGCTAAGAAGCTTCATGGCGTAGACTTTCTGGGAGGCTTTATGCCTGACCTGAATAGTGGTACATAGTCAATATCCCAAAAAATGTTTAGCCACATTGAGTTGAATGATACAGCAAACAACATGTGTACTTTTTGACATTTTGGATTGAAGGTGAGGATGCAATATTGAGAAGATTCAAATGTAGTTTATATAGTGACACCAAGGCCGTCTTCTCATTGAGAAGATTCAAATGTAGTGTATATAGTGACACAAAGCGTCAATGGAATGGAATCAGGGTCTTTCATTACTCACCAGTTGAACCTCACCAAAAGCTCCTCGACCAATAACTTTAACTCTGTCGAAGTCATCTGACTTCATCTGGAGCTCTCGAACTTGACTTATGACGGCCTCATCTGAAACATACATTACATAAAACATTATACATACATTATGAGTATTGAGTGGAAAGATTTCAGCTTTTAATAAGAGGGTAAATGCGTCAAAGATAATCCCAATCAATCTCCATTCAAAATGTACTTACATCTATTTAAGAAGGTTTCAATATTTTTATTCTTGCGTAGTGCAGGGTAGTCCAAATCTAAGACTAGAGCATTTATGGAGTCCTGTAAAAAAAGAGAGAGAGAAAAAGGAAATTCAAACAAATAATACCAAAGGAAATGTCATTTTCAGTTGTTTAAACAGGTTCAAAATTTCTCTAAAAAGCAATAAGTAACTATAACAACACCAACAGATGAGAAAATACATGTAAAACATGTCACCAACTACAACTACATTAGATAAAGTACTTTATTAAATATGTGGGAGAAATTTAGGCAGTTTCAACTTTTAAAATGAATAACAACAATATACTGGATTATAAAAGGTAATGCATTCATGTACTATCATTTCCTTACATTACATATCATTACTATCAAAAGCTCACATGTGCATGTCTAGACTCTATGGTGGCGTGCAAAACTAACTGGCCTAAAACAGCAGCAGGCTTCCATTAATGTTAGCTTGGGGTTTTTACCCTTTAACATCACAAACTGCATTTTGAGTCTACTGTCTGCACACTGCATGACTCACTTTCCTATCATCTGCCGCCTACAAGACTGTCACTTGTTGTGGGCTCAGGCACATTGGTGTGGTCTCTCCCTCTTGCTCAACCTCTGCACACTTCTCGCTCAACGCTGGATGCTAGCAGGATGCTGGTACATTCGTCTGGGTTTTGGAGACTGGGCTGAAGATTATGGGTGATCAGCCGGCCCAAAAATCAACTGGTCATTCTGGATCAACATGTTGCTGACCCTGCCTTAAAGGCTCTTCCAATGTCTGTACGGACCTGTACGGATCCTAATTGGAATGTATAACTTACATTTTCCAATTGTTCAAGCAGGATTAAACATAATTGCACATTTTTAACTTTAAGTGTGGGATCTAGCCCAATTTCTCTTTGATGAATGAATTGTTTAAAAGGTGTCCCCAAATACATGCGTCTGAATTGTATAAATAGTATCCGTTTCTCTACCCCCTGCTCTTTTCAGTGTCTTATCTGCCTCTCCTCCTGTTCTTTCCATCGTTCCCCGCTCGACTGCAGGCTAGCACTGTTTAGCCGTCTCAACAGCACTTCCCCATTAAAGGACTAACCTCACACAAAACTACTATTTAAGGAAAAAAAAATACACATGCAGGGGGTGGAGAAGGGCATACAGTTGGGGGGGGGGGGGGGGGGGGGGCAGGGGGTGTGCACATACAAATACACGGACGAGGATCTCCCTAAAAGCAATCCAGGAAATGATCCACCCCGCCCCGAGCCTGGTAGATAATTTCACTGTGACAACGACAGTCCCTGTGTGCAACTCGTTTCCTGTGTGGGCGTACTGCCTGGGACTACTGCTCTGAATTTTTCAAAAAAAAAAAAAAAAAAAAGACAACATCAAGGATCCTCATATACACAAAAGATAGTGTTTAACATTTTACACTGCAGTTTTCAAATTTGAATGCAACTACATGTAGATAATATGTACAGTACTGTATATCATACCAGAAAAACTACTATTAATTAAAAACAGTGCATATACAAATTCATAAACCAATACTAGATGTGATGACACTCAGAATGTCCCAATATTTTAGTTTTGTGGTCAAGTTGCAATAATGTGGTGGTTTTGCCACACTACAGGAAATGTAGGGACATGCAATGACACTGAAGAAGATAGGCTTTCTATTTAAAAGCTGGGCCAACGATCATTGTAGTGATATCTACTTTAGTGTAAATAGAGATACTGCATGACATTTAAATATACTCTATGACTATTACATATCAATCTTTAAACTTGGTTTACTTACGAATTCTTGCGTGAACATTTACAGTGCATACATCTCTAACCTATGCCAAAAACAGCCAACAAGTCACGTGTAAGGTGTCTATACTGACCAGTACATTTATTCACAAGATGATATCCAGTGTAGCCCCCACGCTGGAGGATGGGGAGAGGACATGCAATGACAGTCCTTGTGTAAAATGGCAGTGTTTGTGATGCCAATCATTAAGTAAAATTTAAAAATAATACATATTTACAAAGTGGATTACATGTAATTGTGAATCCAGATTGCAAAATACAAAGTGTAAACTTGCAATATTTGGAACCACTACAGCCACCAAGCAAACACTTCCCTCACTCGGAAATTACATTCGCAGTTACATTTCACTGTTGCAAGTTGTCATGTGGAGGAGGGTGGATTTAATAAATAAACATATCACCCAGGCAACATAACACCAGTCCATCTGAAAATGTCTGCAACAAAATAAGGAAATGATTTAAATGGTTCTACACGACCCGCAACTCTAGTGATGTTAAGCTGCACAGAAAATAGATGAATGGATGGATGGCTTAGGTAGGTGGGTTCTACATGAGACATTTTCCACAAGGTTTTAACGACATAATGTCGCCTTTGCAGACATTTTACTGAGTGACAATGTACTTCCATTAGCAATGCGACAGAAAAAATAGAAAAAAAAATTCTCAGCTACTTAGTCAGGGCGTCCATCTATGAATATTAATTAACTGGGTATTTGGGGAGGCATGAAGCTGAATGGGTAATTTCAACTGACTGCAAAACCATTTACAATTGCTGCAGATAATTACTGCAGAATTCTCTTTCATATTCCTGCACGATTATCTTCAGTTTCTGACACACTTTCAGTGATGTCTTCCTAGGAAATATTTGTCCAGTTGTGAATCATAAGTTATTTTCCATAGCCAATGGAAAGTGGATGGTTGCTTGGCAACTACTGTAAAATGCAAAGAGTTGAGTAACTGCAGCCAAGCTTGCGTCAGTGTTCCATTTCATATTGAGTAATTTATAATTCATAGCACCCCGTGATTGGCTGGCAACCAGTCCAGGGTGTACCCCACCTCTCGCCCGAAGTCAGCTGGGATAGGTTTCAGCATACTCCCGCAACCCTAGTGAGGACAAGCGGCATAGAGAATGGATGGATTGATGGATTATTCATAGGTTTATTAGAATGGTATTGTAGAGCACTCCTTTTGCTGGTTCAATACATAATGCTAGATAGATTTCCTTTTTCAACTTGCACATGGCAGAAGTCATGTGCAGGTCACTCTTTCTTTTTGTGAAACTAGTGTGAATGTAGCCCCCTAAAAATTCTTACTAACCACCTCATCAGTGGGAAGCTGGAACATAAACACGCAGCAGCCTCACTAAACGGATTGTGCAGAATGTCACTGTTTTGATTGAATTCCAGCCGTTTTAAAAATAGCTGTCCAGATAAACGGTGGACTGAGCATAGTGAAGAGGACTGGGGTTGGCATGGCCCATAAACTCTCAAAAACAGACACAACAGCAGGAATCCTGCAGAGGCTCTCAAATAGCACAGTGAATGTTCCTACAGGGAATAGAAAGAGTAAGCTTTTCTTTCGAATTTGACTGATTTGTGTCCCATGCTCCTGTGCCCTGTTCATTTTTGGTGCCCAGGCTTTATTCGACAGTCAACTAAGGAATGTGCTGGCAAAAAATAGCAAAAGGGAGGAACTCTACCCATGAGGTCCATTAAACTTGAATGACTCTAGATCATCATCAATGGGGAAATTATTGCGACTGCAGCTGTCAACAGTATGAAATATTACAAAACCATTTTGTTGATATTTTAAGACCATTTTCCCAGAGAAAATAGTTGATATAATCAATATAATATATGGGGACACATGTTGACACACCATTGACACGCATTCCATGTTTTCCATTGCTACATTGCACAGGTGTTCCTTGCTTTCATAACAAAACTGTGTGGCCAAAATGCTAAACATTCATACATCGTGCGGCCAGTATGGTGTATAACAGTCAACAAGCTTTCCAATGACACACAGACCTGATCAAAAGCTTAAAACCAGTTCAAAAATTGCTATACTATGCATTTTGCACATTTGGACCTTAATGAGGTTTTAAGTTGAGCTACAATATTCAAAAGCAATGACGGGGAGTAAGACTTTTCATCAGTATCTGTATACGTAACATGTAAATAGAACGTGGCATAAGACCCCAGATTCAGCATACAGTCAGAAGGCAAAACATTAATAGCAGCCTTGTGAAACAAGCAGTGACATGTCAATCAATGCCATTGTATTTACATTTATTTATACATTGTATTTAATGTGAAGTATGCTTAAGGAAACAAATGGTGCATGCTTAAAAAATGCGTGTGACAAACAAAATTAACATCTCATAACTGCGAGACACTTCTTTTCAAAATTTACAAACATTATACCTTCATTTTTCCCCCCATGCCCCAAGCTGACTGCAAGTGTTAAACTATAAAACTAGAGGTGAATTATTTTGGAAAATAATCAATTTGCTATTTTATTCCCCCCAATTGTTTTTTTAAGAATAATTGTAAGGAAGTATATTTTCCACTACCCAAACAAAATAGTCTTTTCTGTCTGGTTTACACATTTACAACATTTATCTGTACATGGTCACACATTGAAGTCTTTCTATTGCTTCATATTTTATTTTTGTCAAATGTAACGAGTAGTGATTGCAATAGTCGGCTACACTATGTGCATGCCCGTGTGTTTTTTGTTTATGTCAGCCACCCATAATGCACCGATAACGGCAGTTGCTCAGACTGGTGTAGTCTCATAAGCACTTAAACCTTAAACCTACAGCATACAGTATGTGTGTTTGTGTAAGAAAAATTATTGTGTGTGTGTGGGAGGTTATGTCTCACCAGCAGGTTGAGATGGGCTGATAAGATGAAGCCAGATGGAGAGTGCTGCGCGTGGGAGCCTCCTGTTTGCCACTCTGCACACTCACACCCTCATTTAAAACTAAAAATACACTAAGAAGAAGGTGGCAAACTCTTTAACATACTCACAGGATCGATAATTTGCAAATCTGACAACATAAAAACAGCAGATGTGTCACCTCAGCTGCATGATTCATTAACCAAATCATATTCTGCAATTTTTATCAGTGCACTATAATAATTTATCCAGGTTTTGTTTATTACTGGGCATCAATTAGATATATGTTTTTCATGCTAGATATTACATGTGTAAAATGAATATCCTCTTGATATAGTATAACTAGTACAATAAATGACATTTTATGAAAGATTTTATCTTAAGCGATGAGCCGTGTCACTTCATTGTGTATGGCGGCTTGACAGGTAGGGTGTTGCATAAAGTTACAGTTGTCGATGCCTCTGTGGTAATTGCATGCTGCCTACCATTCAATGTTTTGCACATGACACAAATAGTAGTGTTCAACTCAAGTCACCTCTTGTATTTACTTACTCACTTATTAAAAATTATACGCGACTGTGGCAAAAACCTCACCACACTGAACAATAGAAGCTAATAAACAACAATATTAACAAGGGTCTCTTATTTACTTCTCAGCGTGTAGCAGATGGCCATAACAGTAAGGGAGAAGAGCTAAGCGGAGCACAATAACGGACCGCTGCAGCGTAGAACGGTGGCATCCAGAGAGAGCTAAGGCACAGCAACAAGGTAAGCTAACATTAGCATTTGGCTTTTCTGTTTTTAGCTATGTCAAATGTTACAGTGAGTCACTATGATTAATCTGTTAGACCAGAGAGCCACAAACAGTGGTTTACATTTACATTTGTGGTCTCAGCTTGGCCAACATGGAAACCCGACTTGACATGTACAAGAAATATAACCTCGCAGTGCCAGATTTTGCAATGGAAAGGTGTCAATAGCAGTGGTTAAAATATGGGTTTTAAAACATGATCAAAAAGCAATGGTCACTCCGACTGCACATTACTCAAAAAGCTTTCTTGCCTGTTTTCAGTGATTTAAACATAATGAGTGCAGAGCAGATAAAAGGACTAGGCCAAACACCTGTCTGATTTAGGATGCAATAATGTCCGCTATCATTCATGAAAGGACACGGGTAGAGTTGTTTCTGAGTTATGCTGATAACAATCATACATGTCGTGGATACAAAAGCAGTCAATAACATAACGGTCTGCGCCACCCTTTTCATTTGGCAGTGATAATAATATAAGTAACGATTGGTGTAGTACCTTCTATGTCTCTAACAGTCAGGGAAAACTCCTATGAACTTTTCCAGTTGTGTTCAAGGCTTGAAGCCACATATCTGAGGTGGATTGTGGTATTTTCAAGCCATTACCGACTTGGACATCTGACAGACACTGGGTCTTCTTCATTGAAGTGGAGCAACAAACCAAAAAAAGGCCACAAAAAGTCCTAGCTGTCTTTCCAGGGTAGGTGCTGAGTAGAGCGACTGGCTTGTTTTGCAAAAAAGAAAAAAATTGGCCTGGGCCACCATCCCAAGTGCCTTATAAGGCAGTGTTTCTTTCCAGCTAGCATACTGATACCAGTACTGTTGTTGCTTGCCTAAGAGCAACTCAACGGCACTCCAGAGACAAAGCGGATGCTTAGGTTTTACTATCAGGTTGAAAGACAGAGGGGTTATCCCTACCTCTTTGAAGATCCACACATTCAAAACAAATTGCTCAATATGGGAAGTGGAAAGGGGCAGAGAAGTCAGACAAAAATGGAACAGGAAATGTTGGAAGAGCAGAAGACATTAACGTTAGCGTGGCCAAAATAGGGAGAAAGGAAAAGGGGAGAGGAGCATGTGAGCAGTGAGGGCTATTGGGGACAGAAACAGATACGTGGTGAATAAACAACCAGTGATAACCGGATCATTTATGGTGCTACATGACCTTGACACATTATATCATTACACGGTCTCATAATTAAAAAAAACAGACGAAAGGTAAAATTGTTTCGGAAATTAGAGGTGAAATAAAAAGTCGATAGCTTGAAACACAATTGTGTGCATTTATCAGATCTGAGACTTTCAGACTGCATACTGAGAGTGGAGTGAGCCAGATAATACAAGATAAGGCTAAAAAGTGAAAGGGGAAAGTGCAGTCCTTTGCAGGGACTTTGAGTCCCATATGTACTTGCCAACTATTTACCCAATGAGGTCATTTCCTTCTCGATGGTCGAATGACAATCTATGTGCCTAGCAATCAAGTGTACTTTTTTTTTTTAATATCCAAAATTAAGTCTCTCTCTTGCCCTGAACAAGCAGAGACAAGAAAGTCCAATACTTATAAAGTAATTATGCAAATAAAAAAGACAGATCTGTTCTGATATGTGCTATGCAGAATTGTCTATATATATAATAGTCTATATTTATTATCTTGTTTGTTTATTTTATTTAAATGTTTTAAACATTCAAATTACAATGTTAAAAATTCTTGAGAAATGTAAGTTTGTTGCTTTTCAGATGTGTATTCACATGATGTTGCCATATAATACCATTAGATTAATGAAAACAATGGTCTCAAAATAATGCTGACAATAAGATCCTTTATGGATAATAATTTGTAGAACAATTATCGTTCAGCAAAGTTTGTTATCGTGACAGGCCAAGCTAGCATTAAGTTAGCTCTTGTTACGTTTCTGACCATGTGCAAAGGTTAAATGTTTTAGTAAACATAAACACAGTCGTGTCAGATATGGACACTTAACACTAGTTAAGCACTACTGTAAAATGACATTTGGCATGAAGGTCCAAAGGGTCCGAAGTATTGCTGCTCAAGCACCAACAGTGTTTATTTCCTGCATGTGGTAAAAGAAGCAGAAGTACAGCAATTACACAGAGGCTAGTTAACAATATTTTCTACTTCTTCAGATGTTTATGATGCATAGCAAATTGTTGGTTCCCTGAATCACAAACTAGAGCCAGCGTAGGCTCGTCTTTGCTGTAAATACACAATCTCCACATACACGGAACCCACTTCCATGACTGTTGTTCAAAACAGAGAGTGCCATTTGTCCCATGTCTGCGTAAACAAAACAAGAGTGTCATGCAAAATATCTTACATATGCAGTTGGAATTGCATGGGTGACTACATCTTCCTTAATGACAAGTACAGGTATTACAGTTTGTTGAAGATTTAGAAGCAATGTGTGCAGAGGCTGACATCCCATTAGAAAAGTTAGCCAGTTAAATAAAAGTGCTTTATAATTTGAGATAAGTCTATTTCATTATATGGCTTAAGGTTTGTAGCTTTTAGGCAACAATTTTATATCATCATAACATGACACATCCTAAAAATATTGTGATGTATGCTAAGGTCCAACCCTTTGTGCAAAATCCCATTCACAACTTATTGCAGCTTGTCGCTTTCAATTTCACAGGACACAGCTGTGTTGCGTCTTCAATATGCATTATCACAATAGAGATTTTAACTTTATCGCCCTATTGTAGGCTAAATTTATATAGTTTCTGTCTTATATCATTCATATTGGCCATCCTTAGTGTCATCTATATGAAGTGGCGCCGCACCCACGGAGACCCCTGCCAAGAAACAAATACACGCAGCATTATTCCAATCAATAATTGGAGTATTTGCATCCATGCTCAATACACCCTCCCTGATCAGCAAAACTTCTCGATCTTAGCAACAGCAGCGAGGCTTCTAAAAATGGAAACCTGCAGCCTGTTCTCCCAAAGCATGCTTCCCACTCATCTTTTGTCTCAAACACTCAGCGCCTCCATCGCCAACTAGCATGCAGGAAGAAAACACCACTAAAGCAACAATGCTTATTAAATGTCATAAAGATTTGAGCAGAGGATTCTTAAGCAGTGTGTGTGTGTGTGTGTGTGTGTGTGTATGCATGGCCAGAACAAGGGGCCCCAAGCTGGATGAGGCCTGTTGAAAGGGTGAGGTGGTGCTTTTTAAAAGACAGAAATTACATTGTGTTTGTCTTTTGTTAGATCCGGTTAGGGGACCTAACAATTCAAATCACAGCCTCAGACCGAGTGTAACTTCAGTATTCCTCTGAAGACCTTATAAGGAACACCAGGGGAGAACTTAAATGCCCAAAACACAGAGGGGTGTCAAACCTGTTTTCGCCATGGGCCACATCACAGTTATGGTTGCCTGTAACCGTACATCCTGTAAACCCTATACTGTAAATCTTTAACAATGTAATTGAAATCCCAACCGTTGAATCAATCATCACTGGACTGTTCAGAATGTCTTACTAGAAGCTTCACCTCTTATCTGAACAGCCTTCATCAGTTCATACTCAAAGACTAGATAGGACAGCTAGTCTGAGGGGATGTTATAGGATTCAAGCATTTGTCCTCTAAGGTAAAGACATACCGCAACCAAGACTGGTTCCATTCTTTTGTGGGACAAAACAACAGTCATTGAATGCAGTATACATTTTCTGTGAAAATAAGGGTGAGTTCATAATTGTAGTTCTCTAGGCCCGACCATCAAAAAAAGGCTAAGGCGTCCCTCACTGTCCCTGAACTAAAACACAAATATAAGACATTGAAAGTCATAACACATTGAATGACATGTTGATATGTCGTATTGTACACTGGTCACTAAAAGTCAGTACCTGTTGGTGTTGTAATGTTTTCTCAATTCTGATGTATTGAAGTTATTGGTGGATAAGAAGGCTGTGTTGTGGTGGGAGAGAGAGTGCGGAAGAGACAAATGTGTTCTGTGTTGCAATTGAGCATTCCTTATTGGTGTTAAGGTTTGCAATAAAACTTTAAAAGAACATCAGGTTCTGTGAATGCTACATTACATTAGCCAACACAAGAATTTCCAGAAATAAAAAAACAAAAGAAAAACAGAAACAACAAGAAGGAACTCTCTGCATGCTAAAATGGGAGCCTGTCTTATTCCTGATCATGTTTACTTGCTTGTAGGGGGTTTATCTCATGTCCAGAGTGCTCTAATACGTAGTGTTAAACTGTACTTGAAGATCGTAAATAGGTTTTCTGTGGTCAAACTACAAAAATATTAAATTCATATATCAAGTATCCTACTTCATGTAAATTCACTTATCATGGTCAGGTTTGATTACTGTAGTGATTACTGTTTTGTAGTGCGCTTCGGTCAGCATTCACACTTGTATTGTTGCCACCTGACCGGGTCACATACCATCGTAGGACTTTTGTTTCTATGGTGGAATTTTATCAGCTGAGCTGTAACAAAGCGGATAGGAAGTACATAAAGATGTCAAAAAGTTCCCCAGAAATGTGTCGCTAGGAGACAGCTTTTTCTGACAACATTGCCAAACTGAAATGAGCAACACGGCCCCTTTGTTGAAATGCGTCATGTATGTTTAACTACTGTATTTACGCTTCTTGGCGTACATTTGACTTTTATTTTTTGATGATTCTCAGCTTTCTGTTGGGTGTTGCTATGTATCACCTGGCTACAATACCATTAGTGACATCATATCCAATCTATTGGTGCAGTAGGCACACTCACTAAGTCAGGACTAGACCCACGACTGGAGTCTGCTGGCAAATGGCCCCAAGACCCATCTCTCAGGCGGTCTCGGCCCATTGTATGGTCCTGGACTACATTCAAACTTCACCAAACGAACGGTACTAGCAAGGCAAATTGATTACAGTCTGTTTTAGCTGGACCAAAAATGACAAGTGTGAACACACCCTAAGTGGAACATTCCCCACACAAATGAATCCTAATCTGTAGACACCACAGCCCTGCCCCCTCCCCAAAACTGCACTGTCTGCTCTCAGTCTTAACCATTAATCAGGCCTATCCACTGTAAAGCAGTACACCGCGTTTTACCCTGCCTTTTCCATTAATTTATGGCGAGATATCTGGTTACAGGACAGACTGGAAAATGTAGTTTTACAGGGACGACAAAGTGGATGAGGTCTCCCTCGGTAGTACACCAAAGGACAATGCTAACAACAAGTTAAGGATGACAGAAACGCATGGAATAACATACATACATCTTGCACATGGCATTACTTATTTACTTCACCGTTCTCATTATGTGTGTACTGTTGCAGGGAGCATAACATTATTCAAGACATTCTCTTAATAATGGAGATGCGTTCCGCTCGACTTACCAGCAAACTTTCCAGGTTTAAGGCAGACCTGGGGTTTCTCATCATGTCCTCCAACTTCTTCAGTCGGGTTTCCATCCTCCTCTCGGCGCCCTGAGACATGTCTGTAATGTCACTGGTACTATAATATGAAGAATGGTGGGGTTTTTTTCCACTGATTGTATGGGTTTACATGTGAAACTTGGTTATTCGTGGGGCCTAAAGGAGCAGCCTTGGAGCTCCCAGCCCACCCAGATAGCCTCCGACGGGAATTGTGTGCAACAATGAAATCAAATATTCCCAAAGCAAAGCGTGTTCCCCAAACTTGTAGAAAGAAGGCACTTAGCCGTTCAGCCAACAAAGATAGCCTTCCACATAACGTCTCACCTCCAGCATTTTTTTCCCAAGTCGAAGATAAAGTTTGAGTTGGAGATAACAGGCAAACGGCAACAGGGCGTTTTCTTGAAGCCCCTTCGCCTCCCCTTTCCTTTTTTGAACGTCTGGAAATGCCTCAGACTCGCGTTTCGAAGACAAAACGCTTCAATTCAACCCATTCAAGAAAGTTACACGTCCGTTCGCCTGGGAGTTTATACTCGGCGGTGCCACAAGTGTCGCGAAGGAGACACGATAACAATGTCTGCTCTCCCGCGCTCAATATTTAATAGGCATGCTGTCTCTTCCTGGAGTCCTTCTCGCATTTTCCAACACCTCACAAACTGCCTTCTTGTCTCCTTTCTTCTCGCTTGATGTTGCAAAAAAGTTCTTGTTGTTTCCCTGGAATGGAAAGTCCAACTGCCACACAATCATCACATCTACATACTGACTCGCGTACACACACATACACAGTCTGGAATCTCCCTCCTCCCACCGTCAACAGAAAGAACACCATTACCCATAACCCCCCTGTCCGTGTACCACTACATGCGTTCTGCTTGAAAATTTGCAGTTATTATTTTTAACGTACGCAAATCTTAAATACGTCATTTGACAGCAAAGCTACTATAATAAGACAAATTATTTAAAAAATGAACACAGCAAAGTACTTGCCTTCAAATTTTGTTATTAATCCGGTACATCGTAAATAAAATACTGCCAATACTGGATTACAATACAATACATTTGTGATTCTGCTTTCGATTGCTGATAATGATTATAATAATGTCAGGACAAATATTTTAGGAAAATAACAAAGAATATTTTCATCAAATACATACAATATATGTAACAATCTAACAACTTCAAAAAATACTAAAAGTATTCTGCTATATGTCACATTGCTATAAGCAAAACATTACTTAGCTCTCCTTCCTGTCCCCATGTGTCCAATAAAAAAAACTTACAACTTACCTCATAAGTTTCAAAATAATATACAAATATAACAATATTAACACCGTAACAATATGAACAACACAACAAAAACAAGGATATTTGCATAAGTAAACTGATAGTTAGCTAGAGACTAGCTAGTGCGCTTCTACTATTTACATCCATTCTCCTCATTTATGCTAAGCTACAGAGCATGCGCGACAATCCTTCCACTGGCAGCCCAGGCTCTTGCCTTGTTTAAGAGACTCACTGTCAACCAGTGGTGAGTCTTGCCATACACGGTGTATGTCTCTACAATCGATTAATCTAAGGATATATGGTCGACTGTTATCGATCTAGGAGGCTGCTACCTTTGCAGGCACATCTCTCACTTGTGCAATCGGATCAGTTTAACGTGCACCGCCCTAATACAGTATATATGCAAAGCATTGTGTTATTATTAGTTATTAGTATCAACATTCCAGCGTTTTTCACGCGTTTACGTCAGTTATTTATTAACTCATGGATGCTTAAAAAGATCAACTGAACTCTCCTATGAGCAAAACATTTTTGCTACCTATCGAATTCAAGGGCAGATTATTCAGCATTGCTTTTTTTGCAACCCTGCAGCGTCTGTAATCAATACTTAAACAAACCATTGGATGGCGCTGTAAGACAGCAAAATTAACTTTTTTTTTTTTACTGCCACACTGTGACCTTGAGCTAAGCCGCCCTTTCCCTCCCACACATGCTTTACTGTTTAACAGCCATGTAATATTTAACATCATCAGTTTGTTTATGCAGTCAGTATCACTTCCACAAATATTTTCAGTTGGAGGTCTTTTTTTGTTTGTTTTAATCTGATTGGAAACAATGATTAATTGCTAAGAAATAAACAAGGACAGCCAAAATAAAATATGTTATCAAAATTCTTAAAAAAAAATCCTTCTGTTCCTTGAGTAATTCCCATGATGTGTGAAGATTGTATTTGTGCAATTTAATGGACCAATCTGAAACAGGGGTGTGCGCTTCTCATTTATTTTTTCATCATAAGCAATTCACTAACAAATATTGTAACAACACAAAAAATGTTATTTTCCAAACTTTGGCCACATGTTCTGAACATGTTACAACCTCATAATAAAAATGATCATATTGTTTTCTTCATTTGAATAATTACAAAAGCATTGCACTCTTTTACAGGCATTTCCCTTGAAATAAATTGCTGGAGTTACTTTTTTTTTATTTGCAAATGCAAAACATGTCAACAATAAATAATATCATACAAAAAGATTGACAGTCCACCACAAGGTAAAACGTTGACAGGTCGGATATCGGGGAACAGAGACCGCATGAGGGTTGAGAGCAAAAGTGTGAATTCATACAAGATACAGAAAAAGCTGATCATACATTGACACGAGGAAGAGAACAAAGTTTGTGGTATATTTCATTTTGTACAAAGAAGGGAGCGTGAGCATCATTGTCGTAACTGTACAGGTTATACAAGCAAGAGATAAGGCAACTTCTCTGTTGTTTTTGATGAAACTTGATTTCTCGCATCTTTAAGGGTTGGTTGTCATTGCAATACATATGGTGCTCCCAACTTGCAGGTGATCATCATAAAGGAACCCCGGAGATGTGTCTTTGACTGTGGTACATCACAAATAATGATTCCTTGATGCAGGATTGCCGCTAACGATGATGCTTTTATGTCTTCAGCGTGTCATTTGTTTACAATACAGAAGATTAGCACCATGGCTAACTATAAATCATGTTTTGGAATGTGTTCAAGTGGAGAAACAACAGACTGTGTGACTTCAATGAGACATTCCATCACCAATAATGTGACTGTGAAATGAAGTGACAATGGATGGTGGTGGTCCAAAAATATGTTGAGAAAGATTTGTTGTAAATGTGGAAATGTCATTAGACATTTTAATAACCTCATTTGCCTTAGAAGGAATTGAGCTGCCACTGCTTAGATCAGCATAAAGATTGCAGACTGTGCAATTTTTCAACATTTGGACACAGTCCCATTTTCCCATATTTTTAAGATCCAATATGCTACCGTAGAACCTCCAACATCACATGTCAATTTGGATAAAAATTATTTCAATGGTTGCATAATGACCTAGAACCTATGTTGTGTGTCTGTGTGGAACAAGCAGGTCACACAACATCAAGTTTATTTTATCTTTTTACACTTGTATGACAAAGTTAAGTGTTCAAATGCATGAAATTGTGGTATCTTTCCATTTCATTCTCTCCATACAGTACATGTTCATGACTCAACACCAAGGGTGATATTATTCAAACTTCTTTACACAGCTATAGCTAATTTAATTTCCATGAGTTCCTTGAAACAGACTTTTACTATAAATTATAACAGGAATAGAAGACTTGACCCATCAGTGCCTCTGCTGGTTGCAGCCATGTAGTGCACTCCATTTTGCCTAATTTTCATCATGACACAACCAAAAGTCATTCATTCATTAATTTTCTACCGCTTATCCTCACGAGGGTCGTGGGGGTTACTGGAGCCTATCCCAGCTGTCTTCGGGCGAGAGGCGGGGTACACCCTGGACTGGTCGCCAGCCAATCACAGGGCACATATAGACAAACAACCATTCACACTCACATTCATACCTATGGACAATTTGGAGTCGCCAATTAACCTAGCATGTTTTTGGAATGTGGGAGGAAACCGAAGTTTGTGTATCTTTAGAACACACAGAAAAGAGAAAAACATGTAAATTCAAGTTTCACGTTTTTGTAAACGAGTTGCAGTTTTCCTTTAATTTTAAGTGTTCCTACTAAGTGTCCATCCCTATTCCAGCTTATGCAGGGTGTTTTTGATGTTAACCATGTTTTTTAATCTTGTATACAGAGGTGACACTCACCTGAGTGTGTCTTTATTGCAAAGGTACAATTTGTGATTAAAGTAAATATCATTGCTTATCCCAACATTATCCTGGCAGGACCAATAATGATTGATGAACATGCCTTGTAAGAAAACCTTTACTGTTTGTTTGTCAGCTATATCTTTTAGCTCAATACCGTATATACAGAATGTATGCTTCAAACCTACCAAGGGAACTGATTAGTTCCCTTGCTTGAACTGCAAGGTTTTAATGTTCTGAGTAGAGAAACAATGTAAAACAGGGTATTGTAACCTAAGTCTGCAAGTAGACATGTGTTTTTACTTTTAAGAAGGACAGTGGATATGATTACATCCACTCAGGACACCATGTCTTTTTTAAGGGGGGTATGCTGGAGCCTATCCCAGATGGCTTTGGGCGAGAGGTGGAGTACACCCTGGACTGGTTGCCAGCCAATCACAGGGTACATAGTATAAACAAACCATTCACGCTGACTTTCATACCTATGGACAATTTGGAAACACAAATTAACCTAACATGAATGTGTTGTGTGGGCGGAAACCGGAGTACCCGGAGAAAACCCACACCCGCATGCACGGGTACACACCGTGCACCCCACCTTTTATTGTATAGCACATAGCACAGTTTAGAAAATGATTGTTTTCACTGTGATTGACACTGATTGGTACGTAGCCCCCTTGGGGGACATGGGAGAAAAAAATTTTGGGAGTTAACATAATACTTTTGCAACTTATTATGACCCCAAATTTGTCCATGGACAGGAATTCATGCTCTAAGTTTCTACACTAATGACATCATTATCAGAGTCAGTGGCCATTATCAGCCGATAAACCTCAATGTTGACACAACCCTTTAACGCCTATTGTTACATACGTATATGTGACATACTGTTTGGCAAGCACTTCCACTGCCCAATGTGAAACATATATATTATTATTGCATTATCGCATAAACATTGGTGCAAAAATTCTTCAAAATAATTTCCCCCCATGTCCCCTAGGGGCACCGTAGATGGAGAGAAGTGAAATAGGGAATGAAAATGCTTTAAGTGTCAGCAAAACAAAGCCTCAGCAAGCAGGTAGGTGAGGCTTAAAGCATGACTAACAGGCAACAGACGAAGTTGAACTATGCAATCTCCACTTATGCTTGCATCTACTGTAACTCGCCCACACATCCCACACACAAAAATACATTTAGTGCATTTTACTGGATGAAGACGAATACGACTTGATGTGTGAATCTTGGGAGAGGTACGACTAAATGCTGAACAAGGTTCGCCCTTGAACAACGTGTCACAAAACAATGACTTAACGATGTCACACACCATGGGTATTTATTTTAAATAAGTGCTTATTAGTTTGGCAACATAATTCTTATTTTTAACACTGGCATATGTTATATACGCATTCCCAGAGGCACAATGAACTTCAACAAAACGCCGCCAAGGTGACTGGTTTAAGTGCAACAAAATGCGATCAAAAAGGATCCATAGGAATTTATGTCACAGTCAAAAACATCTTGAAACCGAATCAAGGATGATGCTGGCTAGTGAGTTCGATTTAATTACTGGCAAATAAAGAAACAGCTTGGCAAGACCGGTGGCAACCATTTCCAAATCAATTTATCTTCAATGTGTTTATGTTTGGAGTGTGTGTTGTTTTAACAATTTCCCTTGTAGGCCCCCTGGGGATTATTTATAAAAGCTGGCTTCTCTCAGCCCTGTCAGTCTCAAAGTGCCCTGTGACAGGAACATCACTGCTAATGTATTATAGAAAAAGTACTAGCCTGCAGTGGCATATTGCCATTATAAGCTGCCATGCCTTCACAGTTCTCAAACAGCAGGGGTCTGTATTACGTCTCCATATCCCACAAAGACAAAACAAATGAGAGCCACCGACAGGGTGCACGATTCCATGGTGTATTATAGTTTGTTATCATCATAATATATTGATGATTATTCAAAAGGTTAGTTATCAGAACTTCATATGAGGTTTCCAAGTGCACTTTTTTCAGACTGAAGCGAGGGCAACATTTTTATGTTTGTGATTGGGTGAAGCTACAGTCACACCGCAGCATGGATGTCGTAAGTGTTGGACCGCAACTTCCAAACTTTGTACTATAGTGCATTCATTATACAAGAGACAATGGAGAGAGAGTATCTGCTTCAAATAGGAGTTACTGTACATGGGGGCAGTGTGTAGTGGGAAAAAATGGCGTTCCTGTTGTATGGGTTGACTATGAACTGGTTCATCAAATCCATCTTTCCATGAGGAAGAATGGACAGCTGTCATCTTTTCTATGATATTAATATAATTCAAAGGCGATTTGTGATGCTGGTAGATTGGACGATGGTGTGCGTGTATGCGGTGTGGGTTGTGGTGTGGATGGCACAGCGGTCCTTGGAGCATCCATCTGTGGAATAGAGGAGAATGAGAACCAGTCAGTTGGCAACTGAAGAAAACCATCATTGCATTTTTTAAGGTTAGTCAATGATGAGATTCTATATATACTGTAGAACCCACTAAAAGTTGATTCCAGTCTTCTCATAGGTCGGCATTCATGACCTTGCATATTTGTGATTTATTTTCTCTGCTTTAAAATATTAATTTCAATAGAAAGTGGCTTGACTGTGTACGCTATGCTTGTAATTGTTTGTCAAAGCGTAAAACTGAATTTAACAGTTTTTCCATTGAGGGCTTCATGCTGAAAATCAAAAGATGTGGGGGCCCACTGTGTTATTTAAAAATGTAAAAAATAAAACGGCTAAAAAAAATTTATTTTTAGACAAAACTTTGTGTTATTATTAGTTATTTGTATCAACTTTCAGCTTCTTCTCTGTACATTTTGCCATTTTGACAGTTTTTTTTGGGGTGGGGGGTCATTTTATTTCAACAATGTGCTGTGAACCAATAAAAAATAAGCTGAGGGCCACAAATGGCACCCACGGCGCACTTTGGACATCCCTAGTATTTCTTATTATAGTATCAAAAATGGGTATTCTTAAGGGTTTTTTTTGCCAGTGCGTCCATTATTCACAATTTTCCGACCCTTGCAAGGTGTCTTGGAATAACAGCTACTTGTTACTTGTTACTTGTTACTTGTTACTTGTTACTTGTTACTTGTTACTTGTTACTTGTTACTTGTTACGTGTTACTTGTTACTTGTTACTGCGGAACCTGAAAAGGTCGCACAAAAGCTTGGATTTGGTTGTATATGATGTTATGTGAGATATCAGCATATTTCATGAGACTTGACCTTAAGCAGCTGCATGGTTCATTCATTTCTTGTGACCATAGATGGGTAACATGTATCCGAAAATGTTTGAAATTATTGCAAAGTAGCATTAGAAAAGCTGAATAAAGGATGTGTTCAGTGCGCAGAACTCTAGTTGCGGTATATAGCACATGAAATACATTTAAATAAACCCGCGCAATGAAATGAGTTCAAAGACTACAAAAAACCAATACAAAATATGAAGTTTTGAATAACACTGTCAGAGAGATAATAATTTCACAATATTGTTATTGTTGTAGTTTGTGTATTTTGTGGCTATTTAGCTACATGAAATTGAAACAGTACAATGCCATGTAGTGCACAATATGAACTAGTGGTGTCTGTGAAAATGAAAAATGAAGCTGCAAAGTTGTTGAAGCACAAAATTTAGGTCACTCATGAAAGTTTTGTCAATGTCTGTAGATGTAATGTCATTATGATCTGCCACCTTGTGTTGTTTTGTAGCATTAAAATAGCTGATATTAAGTAGCCCATAACAAGAGGTACAAAATGTCATAGAATAAATCTGTATGAATTAATATACACACAGATGGGTAAACACAGCTGTTTGTGGGACGCGACTGGTAAACCTACCTCATTTGTTCTGATTGCGGATTCGCAGACACCTTCTCTTCGGTGGAGGCCCAAGCTCAGGGCTGCCAGTGGCTGATAATGGTGTACTAATGGAACAGGACAGGATGGCTGTCTTCTCAGTGCCAGGCTTTGGCACAGGCTGGATAACCACGCAACCCCCTGTAGACAGTAGTGGCATGGTGTAGGGATGTTCACCCTCCTCTACATTGGAGTCAGGGTCTGGCTTACCCTCTGTTGCCTCTTCCATCTGGTCTTGCGTTGAGCCCCGCTTCACAGGTTCCCATTCTCTCACAGAACAATTGTTCTCTTTTAGAGCTTCCCGCTCCAGTTCTCCATTTGCGGGTTGCTCGTCTGGCTTTCCTTCTGTTGCGACCACATCTCTTGTTTTCTCAGAGTCAAAAGTATGAAGCGCATGCCAGCCTGTACCATTAACAATGACATTACACGGGGCAGCAGGGCTGGGTTGGATCCTTGGTGTTCTGGGACCAAGCTGTAGGGTGACGTCCTTTTCAAGACCATTCGCATTCAAAGAACAGCTTTTTTTGCGGGAAGTTGAGTCAGATATCTCCAGTGTGTCTGACTGTCTGGTTCCGAACATCTCAGTATGACTGAGAGGTCGCTGTAGTGCGGGCCCTTCTCCTACATCGTGACAGCCGTTAACGTCCCTTTCCGGCCCAGCAAATGGTGATCTTGACTCAACCTCTGCCTCCACTTTGACCTGAGCCTGAGGTGCCATCCTCTGAATGGCATGCTGTTGGCATGGTTTCTGGTTCACAGTTAAATCAATGACGCCTTCCAGCAGTCCATTGTCATTGTTTGGACACATGTTTTTCATACTGTCCTCCACCTTCACAGTCATGTTCATCACCTCTAACCTGTTTCTGTCTGAGAATCCAGGAGAGAGGCACTCAACACCTCCAGGAACTTGTCGCTGTTTGTCACGCTCTCCTATAGTAGGATTTGGAAATTGAGATGGCAGAGATGCTGAAACATCTGAAGACACAGGAACACTGTTTTCTGGTTGGTCTCGGGAAGATTTAGGGTTGAAGGGGATGGGAATCGGAATGGGAACTGGGACCGGAAGAGGTACGATGACAGGGTAAGGGACTAATAGGGTTGGTGGCGGTACTAATGGGGCTAAGGATGGAAGGCCATAATTAATCATTGGTGGCAGAGGGATGGGCCCATTGGGCATCATGTTGATAGGCGGAAAAGGGGGAAGTCCTGGCATGTGGAGACCAGGATGGGGCGGAATCATACCAGAATTTGGATTGGACGAGGGGTGCACATGAGGGGACATCATGGGTCTATGCATGGCGCCAGAAGTAGGACCAAGAGTTCGAGGTGGAGGTGGGGGACCAATCCCGGGGATGATAGGGTTTGACAGGGGACTGTTGGGTCCGCCTGGGTGGACAGATGGACGTAAAAATGGTGGGCGGATTTGCTGCATCATCTGATGTTCCATAAACAGAGGCAAAGGCATTGGTCCCCTGGGGGTCATCACCATTGGAGGGCTGCCAGGAGAAACCCCAACAGCTGGATGCAAAGAAGATATCGGAGGCGGTGGGAGTGTTGGGCTCTCATGGGATCGAGGTGTGGATATCTTGGACGGTGAGCAAACAGCATCTGAGGACAAGGTGTCAGAAGAAGTACAAGGAGCTGAGGAGTTGATGGGTCCTCCAGGTGAAGGAGCTTTATGCCGAAGGTCCGTTAAAGGCGTTCCCCAGGATTCAGGAGTGAGTAGCTGTACACCTCCACTGCATTCTGCTTTACCTTCCCCTTCAGGTCCAAGTCCTGGATTACAAAGACCCACAGGCAGCGCTGCTTGGGTCTCCTTGTAAAAGATGTCCATCTTATATTGGTTCAAGCATTTGGCACTGCAGAACTGCAGCCGTCGTTCACCAGCCCCAAAGTCCAGGTACTCCTTTGTGTGGCGGATATGCTTACACCAGTCACATACCTATATCAGAGCAAACATAGCACACAGTGGCTCAGTCAGTCTGCTTATAAAATTGGAAACAGAACACATTCTCCTTTGAGGTACCCTGAACCATCTGGAGATACACATTAAATAAAGTGTTGCTCCATTTTCATAGACAACAATTAACTTTGACTGAATGATACTCAAACCAACATATATTCATTGTGCGTATGTGTGTATTTACAACAATGTGACATTGTACTCTTAACAATGCAAATTTACACTGTAAAACACCCAATTAAGATGATGACTGGAGAAATGTCCTCAACAAGGATAAAAACATGAGGCCCATTAGCAAGGCTTTTCACACTTTGCATCTAAGTGTGTGCTTAACTAAGTGACAATTGTCCATTGAAGCCATCCATTTTCTTTGTCATGTGTCCTGTTCACAGACACAGTAGGAGTCTGAACCCCACCCAGTTGACTACACTTTAGTCTACTCACTAGTCCGTAGCGGCAATGGGAATTCCCACAGTAGATGAATGAAAGCCAGTTTGAATCACTCAACTCAACATTTACTTTGCATACAGTCTTATTCTAGTTGCCAGATGAATTGTTTCACATCCAATCGGAATCTTTTATAAATGCCAAAACTGGCCGGAAATTCAGAATGAACCAAATGTTCGCCTGACTCCACACAAATGCTAAATTAAAAGTTATCTTTCTTGTACATAACCCCTAAAGAACCTGCTGCAGAGTGTCATCTCGGTAATACACCTTTGCGCAAACAAAACAGTGCACATTTTTCTTGTGGAAGAGAATGAATGTGACCCTGGTAGAGCAGATAGCAGTGGGCGAGCCCCAAACACAGTTTTACTTGTCAGGCCACACACAGCTCACTCTGTCAGCTCAGGGAGGAGTGGCGGGTCCTTGCTGGAGATAATTAAGGCATTAATCAGTTGTCAGACCCCTCAACGACATCCATCCATCACACACATCCTAAAGATCCCTGGGTACTGAATGTTAATAAGACGAAGGATTCAACCGGACTGGAAAAACTATTTTTTAAGCCCATAGTATAGCGACATTGTTTTAATTGGCACTATCGTCTTTGGCAGAAGCTGAAAGTGGACCTGCGTCTATTGAATAGCTTCAGTTGGTCACAATTTACTGTGCATTAAAAAGCTACTGCTTCAAAAAGGGATGCAAGTAAGGGCATAACTCTGATAAATTAAGTGGTATTTTACTTAAAAAAAAATTTTTTAAGAAGCACAGACAGAGCTGGTGCCAGTCAAATTCACTCTTTGCGATTTTACGTTGGCTATTCAGAACTGCTTAATGCAATGATCATTACTAATTTAAAGTCAAAATAGCACCCTGATCAGTTGAATTTGATGGTAAGCCTTGGATATTTTGAATAATAAATGCGCTGAAATTTCTCTTCACTCAGAAAGACAGATGGAGAGCACTTAACAACTTTGTGCACTGTGAGTGAAATTCTACTGCAACATTACGTTAATGGAGCTGTGCTCTTCACATCCTGCACACAGATGTTTGCAGTTGAATTTAATTATGGTCATTTATTTCCACTGCGGCCGACATACAGACATCGGTGGTGCGGTTTAACCATTTGCAGTGCAGCAATTATCATGCTTTCCGCCAGTCTGTCATCACACCAAGTCTTCATCTGTCCGCCATGTGACCTGATGTGCAGACCTACTGTAATGGAAGGCCTGTCACTTGATTTGATGATACCGACTTCAATAGATTGGATAAGAGGATTTATTTGACAACTGAAGGAGATTTCACTTGACAAATAGAACCAGAACCAACAGGTGATGAAGAGGATATTTGCACTATTTTTGGAATTTTGCCCATCATCACAATCCTTATGTGAGACATTGACACATGTGTTTTTCTCTTTTCTGTGCATTCTAAAGATATATAAACAGCTAAAAAGATGCAGCCCAGAATGCACTTAATGAGAAACATTTCATCCAAAAAGAGACAGCAACATTCAATTTACATATAATGTGCCATTTATATTATTTATATATACTATTTATATGTTAATATATATATTATTTATATTTATTAATTGTGTTAATAAAATGTTACTGGCTGTTTTTGTTTTTGAGCTTGGAAAGGTGAGTGCTAGCTGTAGGGGTTCGTTTCTATGTTGCTATGTAAAATCAATCAATGCGCCAGAGGAAGGACGTTCGGTAATGCTTAAAAGGACAAAATACAACAAAATATTGTATGTTATCATGGATGTACCTGTTACTACACGGTTACAGCATGTATATAAAACCATAAAACCCTGTTGGAGGTTTTTGGAGGTGTTTTAATAGCGGTTTTTGTGGGTGGCATAGACTACTGATAGCTAGATTACTTCTTCATTTTCAATTTCATATTGTATTTAAATTTAGTGTTGGACCACATTGAGTGAATTTGTGCTTGGAAAATTAAGTACAACTTTAAGCCTTTCAAGTTTATCTATCAAAGAAGATAATCCGTATATTCAGTATATGGAAGATACATTTATTTTAATATCTATCTGCAGACTAAATGTCATTTAAATTGAATTGGTATTGTAGTAGGGCTGCACGGTGGTCGAGTGGTTAGCGCGCAGACCTCACAGCTAGGAGACCAGGGTTCAATCCCAGCCATCTCTGTGTGTATGTTCTCCCCGTGCATGCGTGGGTTTTCTCCGGGTACTCCGATTTCCTCCCACATTCCAAAAACGTGCTAGGTTAATTGGCGACTCCAAATTGTCCATAGGTATGAATGTGAGTGTGAATGGTTGTTTGTCTATATGTGCCCTGTGATTGGCTGGCGACCAGTCCAGGGTGTACCCCGCCTCTCGCCCGAAGACAGCTGGGATAGGCTCCAGCACCCCCGCGACCCTTGTGAGGAAAAGCGGTAGAAAATGAATGAATGAATGAATGGTATTGTAGTACTTCTGGGCAAAAAAACAAACACGAAAATGGCCAATTCCTATTTATTTTATATATTTTTTATTTTATTTTATTTTATTTCCAGATAGATATTGATAGGTATTGAAGTCAATGAATCTTCCATCTACTTCAATAGCTTCAGTCCATGAATTTGAATGGCTTTAAGTTGTACTTAATATTCCAAGCATGAACTATAATGGAGGCGGGACAGCGTCTGTTTCAAAGGGAAAATTGGAAAGACAAGACTGGTGTGTGCAGTTTATCACCCTTGCAGGGCCTTTGTGTCAGAGGTTATTCTTATTCTGATTATAGCTGTTGGTGTTGGTGTTAAGAGAGAGAAGAGTGTGCAGTTGAAAAGCCTGAAGAAAGTGAGAAACTGAAAAAGCTATGCAAAGATGATCCACACACATTCGTGATTCAGCATTCATGGCACTCAAAATTTGATGCTTTTTCGTCCAAAAAATTCTGAAAAATCACATAATTAACGTTAAGTTGGTAAAAAAAATGCATACATGTTATTCATTCATTCATTTTCTACTGCTTTTTCCTCATGAGGGTCGCGGGGGTGCTGGAGCCTATCCCAGCTGTCTTTGGGCGAGAGGCGGGGTACACCCTGGACTGGTCGCCAGCCAATCACAGGGCACATATAGACAAACAACCATTCACACTCACATTCATACCTATGGACAATTTGGAGTCGCCAATTAACCTAGCATGTTTTTGGAATGTGGGAGGAAACCGGAGTACCCGGAGAAAACCCACGCATGCACGGGGAGAACATGAAAACTCCACACAGAGATGGCCGAGGGTGGAATTGAACCCTGGTCTCCTAGCTGTGAGGTCTGCGCGCTAACCACTGGACCACTGTGCCGCCTGCATACATGTTAATGCAGGTAAAATGTACATACATACATACTGCACATTTACCGCTGTTACGAATCTCACAATTTTTACACATTTATGTCTTCATTTATGCTTCACTGAGTGCCATCAAATAAAAAAACAACTGTTCATGTCACCAGAAGGACGCAAGGCAATGACTTTTCTGATATTGGCATCATCATGGAGGATGTTGCGGTACTTGAAGATTTAGATAATGTGGCCATTCTGACTTTTACCTTTTACACCTTGAACATCACCTCTTCAACTCCGCTTCACATTCAAGGGGATACAAAGGTTTGTAATGGAGTTGGATGCGACACAACTCTCAGGAAACAGCCCAGAGTTTGAAGACAAGACTGATCCAATAAAGAGGGCTCCCTGCTGCTATGCACACAAGGCCCCAAAATAAATCATAGCCTTTAAGTTCATCAGGGGAAAACACTTGTCAGTAAATTTATGAATCTGCTTCAACAATTCTTCACTTAACATGTCATGTTGACGAGGCCAGTTTTTGTGTTCCCCTGCTCGAAATTTAAGTGAAAAACATTGAGCACTTTTAAGAATACTATTTGAAACAAGATGTCCCAATTAGGTCAGATTTGGTATTGATTACACTATTGTATTGTTCATATCCTTCAATAAAGGTTTGGATGAAACTGTTCACTTTTATCATTGATAGGGCTAAAAACTGTTAGTGAATTGTTTCGTGATTAAGAGAGTTCATAGAAGCGTATAAGACATTACAATTGCTGCTGGAATTGAATGCCAAAAAAAAAATTCCATAGCTGAATTGTTTAAAATTACATTAACTTTAATATTGAAAGAGGCGTTGAACGTTTGTATTCTCGTAAGATGGTAGCTATGGGACAAGCGTGCCAAGGTTGCTGAAACCAATGCAAAGTATGAACCCTCTTCACATGGCAATGCATTAAGGCGGGGAAAATTTTCATTGACAGTATTGTGCAATTAACTAATGGATTTATTGTTGTCCTTGGACGAGGCATTTTTTTTCTGAATGAGAAATCGTGTCCCATTTTAATCATGCGGGATCTTGCGACACCCCTAGTAATAAGCGGTTCCTTGCCATTTTTCACCATGCGGGTTTACATGCTGTTTTGATCCATCGTTATTTCCTCTTAAATGTCAATATGGGATACAAATTGTACAGTTATGTGCATTTGTTTACATAATGCCACATCCTTTTAGGGACACAGGCGTTCGAAGAATGCACTGTTTTTTTTTACATGTCAATGCAGGAAAAACATGATGCCTAAATCACATTTAGATTTTGATGATTCATCAGTATCTCTTCCTTGGACACTTCCAAGAAACATGAGCACTGAGTAATGTTATCGATTCCGCACTTTTGCTCATGCTCGCAGTGAGAAAAATGTAAATGAATAACAATTTTAGCCTTGGAAAAAAAACAAAAAAACTTCTCAATTCACCTCGCCTCAGACTGAATATGTTGCAGATGCAACAAAACAAAGTCACTAAAAGTAATGAAAAATGAGAAAATGTGTGATTTACATATGAAAATCCATAAACTTGAATATGTAAATATTATGTAAACAACCATTTGGCTATAAATGTCTCTTGTGGCTCGAGTGGTTTGTGTTGTAATATTCTGTCCATGAAGATATATGGCTTCATTTTTTAAATGTAAAACATGTTGGCTTGCTTATAATTTAATATTTTGCAATATGTGCCTAAATTGCAGCGTTGCAAAATAAACCTGACTTGAGCTGACAGTATAAGTAATATCCCGAATATGATGGTGCCAGTCTTTGTTGAAGACCTGACAGAAAAGAAGAACATGAAAACATATTTGGGCAGTAAGCCGTCAAGCTTAAGCACTATCCTGGTGTTAAATGGTTTAGGGTCCTTACAAGCACATCGCTGTTTGTCTTGAAGACAAGCCTGGGCGTGTCCTGAGTAAAGCTGTGCTGGAGTAATTTCCCACCGAGGCCATCGTCGTCTCTTGCCTGGAGGGGGGGAAGAAATAATGGCTTCTTTTTATGGATGGACAAAATGAACAAGTGAACAGACGCAACAAGTAAACTCAAGAATGAAAAACAAAAGTGAGGAACAGAAATGGTGACTTTAACATGGCTAAACATTTATTGGTTTTGAGGGGAAACCAATAAAATAGCTTCTTTAAACTGTGGGAGTGAGTGTTCTTGATATTTTTTAGCTGTCAAGTCTTCAATCCCATGCCAAATAAATGAAAATATAATGATAACAAAATGTAAATGATACCAAGAAATGAAATATGAAACTCTCCTAATTTTAAATAATTTTTCATTTGATCCTGACTTCTGGGAGCAGTACACAAAGCAGAAGCTACCAGTTAAACAGACAAATTTCCATTCATATTTATTTCATTTTCACCAGAAATCCAATTCAAAGTTGAGGCTAATATTTAATATCATACCGTTGTGTGAAAAGGTGTTTGCTCCTTTTCTTATTTCTTATTTTTTTGCATGCATCACACTTAAATGTTTCAGATTAGCAAAAAAAAATATTAGTCAATGGCAAACAACTGGAAAAAATCCTGATGATTCCCAAGAACTTTGGGAAAATACTCTGTGATTTGAACATCAGACCAACAGTAAAATATGGTGGTGGTAGTGTGATGGTCTGGAATTGTATTGATGCTTTTTGTTGCTTCAGCACCTGGATACTTGCTGTGATAAATGGAACCAAGAATTCTGCTGGCTACCAAAAATCTACCAAAAAGCTATCTGTTGGTGACCTCAAGCTAAAACCAACTTGGGTTCTGCAGCAGGACAATGATCCAAAACACACCAGCAAGTCCACACCTGTATCCTATTGAGATGTGGTATGACCTTAAAAAGGCGTTTCACGCTTGAAAACCCTCCAATGTGACTGCATTACAACAATTCTGTAAAGATGAGTGGGCCAAAATTCCTCCACAGGGCTGTAAGAGACTCATTGCAATCACAAATGCTTGATTGCAGTTGTTGCTGCTAAGGTTGGCCCAACCTTAGGGAGCAATCACTTTTTCACACAGGGCTATGTAGGTTTGGATTTTTAATAATAATAAGTTTTGTGTAAAAACACATTTTTTTTTGATGATCTCAAACATTCAAGTGTGACAAACATGCAAAAACTAAGGAAAACACCTTTTCACACCAACATACACATGTGGGTCCACTTGTGAAGTACTTGTGCTGAAAAATTAAAAATTCCATAATAGTTCAGAGGAAGACATGATCACAAGTATCACAAGCCAATTCATAAACCAGTGTGATAACCTCATTATTTTCACATTTGACCACGCAAGAACATATTAACATGCATTACACAGAATATCATTAGTGCCGACATACCATGGCATGAAGCTGGTAATTTAAAGTTACATTTAATCTATCCATCCATGCACTTTCTGCAGTGTGTGTCCTCCTGAGGGTCACGGGTGAGCTGGAACACTGAATTTGCATTATCATTAGTGTATCATCATTTATCACTATTGTTGTACGTCGGAGGGACACTTCTGTGGGTTTTAATAAGATACAGTTCATCATCCAAGATATTGGGCTAGTCGAGAAGGTCAAATGTCACAAAGGTTTTTTTAAACAAATATTTTTCTGGAATTGGAAAGAAATATGTGTTCATGTTTCACAGTATCATTTCAAAGTATTGTGGATGATGAGCAAAATTCCCCCAAAAAGTGCAGTATTCCTGGAGTGTTTCATAGTGCTTACATGGGCAGATGCGAAGCAAGATGGAACACATACACAACAGTGGACGCCATGACAGCAGATAAAGTAACGCCAAATGATTTGTGACATCTGATTTTTTTGCAGAGGCAATTTTATTATGCAAATATATGAACTCTTTTGAACAAATATTGTTTTGAGAAACCAAACTCTTTACTTAAGCGTCCCCACCAACTAACCGGAACTATGTTCCTCATCACCAAAATCCTCGGCTCACGGATGAAGGTAAGTCACTGCTGATGCACTACACTGCTTTTTGGGATGTCATAAACCTTCTTCTTCTTTCTCTTTGGGCTTTTCCCTTCAGGGGTCGCCACAGCAAATCAATCTCCTCCATCCAACCCTGTCTTCTGCATCTGTCTCTCTCACACCAACTACCCTCATGTCCTCCTTCACTACATCCATAAACCTCCTCTTTGGTCTTCCTCTCCGCTTCCTACCTGGCAGCTCTAAATGCAGCATCCTTGCAGCACCAATATATGTACTCGTTCCTGATCCTATCCATCCTGGTCACTCCCAATGAGAACCTCAGCATCCTCAACTCTGCTACCGCCAGTTCTGCCTCCTCTCTTTTCCTCAGTGGTACTGTCTCTAGACCAAACAACATGGCTGGTCTCACCAGTTTTTTATACTTTTCATTTCATTTTAGCTGGGATGTCATAAACCCTTATGTTAAAAAATGTTGTATGTTTCCCTTTTGGGGAAAATCTAAAAAAAAAAAACTGTAAAAATTATGTTGTATGTAATAATTTTGTCATTCACAAATGTTGGGTTTCATACATAATTCATATTTTGATCGTGTCTTTGCTTTAATTTTTTTCCACACCCAGCAATATAACCAATGCAAAATATTTACATTTGTAACATTTTCACCTTGAATGCATTCTACCTTTTGCATTCATGATGTCCTATGATACAGGTGTGACAAAGGAACTAAAATATTACATGTTATTATTGAGAGGACTTAGCCGTTTTGAGGCAAGATCATTAAGACAAATGTCCTTGTGTGTATCCTATTGTATATTGCCGCACTGCCGTAATGATACAAGCATCCTTTAATCTGTCAATCAAGCTTCATAAACAAGATATTTTGCAATGTGTTAGTCAGACATAATGTGAAAAGTAATGTGGCTGGAACCATTGGCCAGGTGGGAGCTATTTTGTTACAGAGACATTACTCAAGAAGATTTTCCCAGGCATCCTTCCACATTAAATGAAAGGCATCTTCCGTGGGATAAAACAATGGTAAAAACTATTTTACAGTTGTTGGTCATTACATCTTTCAGCTGTGAGTATAGCCTCATTCCTACAGCCACGCCACGGTCTTTGTAGCCAAAAGGTTGACAATGCAATCACTGACATGCTTGTTTTGTTTTTATACTTTTTACAATGTAACAAACAATTTGAGCTCAAGACAATAGATTTCAAGCAAAATCTGATAGTGTGGATAAAGTGAATGATGTTTCTCTGGTACACTCAGTCTTCACACACACACACACACATACACACATAGCTCGTCTTATTACAAATGTTCACACAAATCTGGGCTGATTTTGGTTGTACTTGACAAGACACTCACACCATTATTCTGTCTCCAGTTTGTGCTCTGACCCTCTGGCCATGTGCCAGTTCATTTGCATATTGTACTAATGAGGTGCTGGCACTGTGAACGAGGTGTGAGGCATCCACTGGAAGCCACGCAGATATATAGTGAGATAGATAGATAGACTCCACTGTCCTAAGGGGACACCACACCAGCTGTCAGTGTGCTAGTCTCCATCTGGGCCTGTATACATGTCCAGTGGTATGTGGCCGTCACCTGCCAACAAGCTGCATTGCCCACTTAAAAAATGCTTATGGAAATGCAAAGACAAACACAGTCAAGGAAATTACTTATTTTGTGGTCAGAAGTTTACGTACAACAAGGCTCTCACAGGGCCCATGTGTACCGTGCTGGACTTTAGGTCTACAGCAGGGGTCTCAAACACGCGGCCCGCGGGCCAAATGTGGCCCGCAGGACACTATTTTGAGGCCCCCGCCTTGATATGAACGTTTAGTGTTAGTGCGGCCCGCGCAAGTTTGATATGGATGCTGTATGGTATCATGTACCCAGAAAAAATTATTACGTTTGATTAATGTTCATGTTAAAGGTTAAAAAACTGTTAATAGTTATCCTCCCTATCCGTGTGGAAGTGGTATGTTTTTGGCTTTTTTAAGTTTAAAGGAAATAACTTGGAGGCTACCGTTTAGGTCGCTAGATCTCTAGTTTGCGATTTAGCATGTGTCTCAAGACCCTGCAGTTGCGCAATGTGTTGTAAATAAAAAGAGAATAAATGTGACTATAGTTGTGTTTTGTCATGTCTACAGGGCTCTAATAATGCTTTGTTAATTTTAATCTGAAAAAAATAATTTGTCTAACCACCAACTATATGTGGTTTCTTAATTTTTAATTATTTGCCGTTTTATTATTATTATATTTATTTATTAATGATTGATTGATTTTCTTTATTCTTGATTTGTTTATTTATTTGTTTATTTTTAATCTTATTTTGTGTAGAAAAATAAAAAGTAAAATATTTGAGAACAATGGAATGTTTTATCAGAGCTTTTCTTGTAGAAAATCAGAACCAAAGCAAAGTTTATTCATTTTTCTGTTTTTAATAAATGTGTTTTTTTTTGTTTTTTTTTGGAAAACCTGATGCGGCCCAGCCTCGCCCAGACCCTAGCTCCAGTGGCCCCCAAGTAAATTGAGTTTGAGACCCCTGGTCTACAGGTTTGTTTGTCCCATCGTGTTGACATTTCTACTTTTGTCCAGAAAGCCTTTGGCAAGTTCATGTGGGGAGTGTCAAATTTCAGTTATACTTGAATGTGTTGATTTTTGAGCAAGGTTGTTCTCCTGGGCATTTTCTCAGTCCAGGGCGATATAAACCTGACTTCACTCAGCTTGTTTATATGCCAACTACAAAGTTGCTGTACTGGTGTGCACATTGTCACAACAGGTTATAGTTTTATAGATCACATTCTTTGCCTAGAAAACTTTTTGGCCCGTTGATGAGACTCCAGGTCTCACGAAAAGAAGGATTCTGTAAGAATGATTCATGATATATGATATGATAGGTACACATATCATTCATTCACACGCCTTTTCTCTGTACATAACTTGTTAACATTGACAGGGAAGCTACTAAAACTGACTTTTAGGAGTTTGAGGAGAGTTATGTATATCCTGCACTGAGCCCCAGTCAGGACACTGACCAGGAATAGAGCCACAGCAAGAAAGTCAACAACGTGAACCACTGCACATGGAAGCCTATTCCACACAGCTGCCACCAAAAGACAGACGTCAACCGTTCAAGCACGAGCATAACACGTAAGTGAAGATCTGACCATTTATTGAGTATATCAGTCTGCCAGTCTGTGATGTTAGCCACACAGGAGATCAGGAAGGCCTGGGTTTCAATCTCAATCTCCGTTTGAGCATCTCTATGTGGACTTTGCATGTTCTCCCTGTACGTGAGTTTTCTCCGGGTACTCCGGTTTCCTCCCACATTCCAAAAACATGCTAGGTTAATTGGTGACTCCAAATTTTCCATAGGTATGAATGTGAGTGTGAATGGTTGTTTGTCTATATGTGCCCTGTGATTGGCTGGCGACCAGTCCAGTCCAAGACAGCTGGGATAGGCTCCAGCATAGATTGCTAGATTTCTCTAGGTAAGGATGTTATACTTCAGTAATGAGAAATCTAAGGTACATTTGCAGTACGGAAATAAACTTTTCCAATTCATTGCTCTAAAAGGAAACGGTAGAATTCAAATGCCTAGTTAGTGAGGCTCATTTCTGTCTTCATTTGAAGAGAATAGCTGGCAGCTACAATATAATCACCTTCTTCTCTATATCCTGAAGCTGTGTAAGGCAGGCCTCAAGGTTTCCTCACCACCGCTGAGACACAACACACACACACACACACCTTGCTCATTCAGTTTGCATGCGTGCCAACCACAGGAAGCAGACGTGTGTGTTTGAGGTGATGTGACATTTCTGAGATGACATGAGGCAGCACTCTGCCCCCTGGTGCCTGGAGGAAGCTCATGGGGTATAATGTTGATGAGGGTCTGAGGTCTCCGGGGGACAAATTTTATGGTAAGAACAAAAAATGTGGTGCTGCGGCAGTAATAACCTGAGAAACACAAAAAGTATTCTCCTTACTGTCGCCATACAGACCAACTGTGAATGGTGAACCGATATGTATAAAAAACAGAGCCAATTTTGTCATTCCTGCCAAGATCCAGGCAGTGGTCGATTGGCAACATCAAGGAATCACTTGCAGAGGTTCTTGAGGTGCGCCATTTTTTTTCGCAGTCATTTCGTTCACAATTATAGCAGCAAAGCGGAACCTCTGACAAGTCTTATATCTTACATCGAATTACCTTTAAAACGGACATCTGAGCCTGAGGCAGCTTTCATTCTACTGAAGAAATTATTTACTGTACTCTTCAATTACTCTCCACCCATGAGTATTCTGCTTGAGTCGCCTCACTTCATCTGAGCAAAATGATGATATGGGTGAGCACTATTGAGCACTATTTTGTTGCTTGATCTTTATTGTTTCGTTTTTTTGCAGGAAGCAGGTGATTGGCCTCACCCTTTTTGGAGACTATAAATGGGTGCAGGTGTGCTCTGTCTCTGTCTCTCATCGCCCTCCACCTTTCACTCTGCCTTCGTCTGCGGCAGACTCGATTCCACCTCGGCACGCTCCAGGGCTACTCAGGTGCTTCATCTTTGCTGCTGGCTTAACGCTGAGCAGCCGGCTGAGTTTTGGGTTTTTCTAGTTTTTCTAGTTAGTTCTCATTTGTCCTGGTGTGACCAGCTGTCTTGTTTTCGGTTTTGTTTAAGGGTGTTCACGGTTCACGTCGAGTTGGCAGGACAACAGCGCTGTGTGAGGTTGACCTGTTCACCTCACCATCCTTTTGTTAGTTTTCTCATTTGTATTCTTACATTTTTCATGGTGGTCTTTTTGCAATGTCATTTTTTTTGTTGAATCCTCTATCTCAGTTCGCCTTTTGTTCAATAAACCTTATATTTATTTGTGTGTCTCTGCTTTGGGCTCCTACTTTCAGTGTAACTGCCTTGTAACAACATGTGGCGTTTGTGTCATGCTCTACCCAGTGGCTGATGGAGGACTCGGTCCGTATTGCCTCTGTTATCGCCTCTTTAGCTCCTGTTCCTCTGAATCAGTGGATTCACTTATCCCAGTGCCGACCACTTCCTCACCTTTAGTGCATGTTAGTTTGCCTCTTCCGAATTAGGCAAATCTGCTCCCAATGGGAAGGCTGAATCTGAGTAAGGTGCTGCTCATTCACTTCCCAATATTGGGACTATATTGGTGTACCTAATTGAGTGGCTCATTAATTGCACACAGCCAATGAGTCTTCTCGTCCACATTTTTTTAGCCAAGTAACAATGGATATTTATGTTCACTTTGTACAAAGATTTTTTTGATACAGCTCATATATTGGCTCCTTGGTCCATGCTGTTTATTTTTGTGATTTAGTAAAAATCCTTATCAGCAGCATTTCAACCACAACATACCAGTGTGGAACTCAATTCAAAATTCGATTGATGGAGCAACTGCAACAACCACAAGTGACATTTCATCTCAACTAATGTTGCAGCAATGCATTTGCTGCATGCATCCTTCAATCCCACCCAGAGGCAGAGGGGAAGGCGCTCCCTTTGAAGTTGACTAATGCAACCAAAGGCGATGTGTCCTCTAACACTTTGTGCTTCCATTGGTGTCACTCTCGGCTAGTAATCCATCACTGTTAATTGCCTAAAGAAGTTGCTGTGCCCTGTGAAAGTACTAGAGGCAGTGAAGAGGATAGAAACCGGCTTCTGAAGTGTTCTAAAAATTCTGTTCAACAACAAATTTTTTTTAAACATTAACGCTTGTAGTCCTGCCAGGTGATTCTACAGGCAAGAACAAAGTTATGCATATTTATTGCTGACCATCTCTTCCAATTTTACCAGAGGATGGAATGTGTATAGAAAATACAAAAGACTATTTTTTTCCCTCATGTGAAGTTGCACAAAACATTAGATGTTTGGCTTTGTAGGAAAACAACACTTAATAAAAATGTCCCATAATCCACAGTCCTTATGTAAGACATGAACACACATTTCTTTCTCTTTTCTGTGCTTTTTAAATATTTAAAAACAAATAAAAGACAACTCATTACTGCTTGTAATGGGACACGAAGCCACAAATAGATACAATGACCCGGTTAAAACACATCCAAAAACCAACAAAAAGGTTTTATGGTTTTATATAGATGCTGTATCCATGTAGTAACAGGTACATTCTTGATAACAAGTAATTTGGTCTTTTTAAGCATTACTGCAACTTCCTTCCCGGGTGCATTCATTTCAAATAGCGAGCGCCCACACCTAGCATGACCGTTTCCAAACTCAAAAACACAACAGCAATGGCGGCAGCTCCACTCAGTAATATTGCCTTTTTTGTAGTTTTCTGAGGCATTGAGAGAGCAAGTGTGTAATGAAGCCAGTCACTAGTTGGTGTGGGAAGGTACCAATGCACCAATAACACAGTTATAATGTGATTAATAATAATAATGTTTTTTGTAACTTGTTTAATGTGCATGTCACCTCATATGTAAATAAATGTGTTCATGTCTCACATAAAGAATATGGATGATGGGGCACAATTCTTTTTAAATGTGCAGTTTACGATACGATTACGATACAATTGCTTTGTGTTGAGCTGCTTAAAAGAGGAGGAAAGAAGGAAGACGACGCTTCATAGTCCTGTTTTGGCTTTTTTTTTTTTTGTCCGAATGTGATCAGAATGCTGTTAAAATACCGCTAAAAATATTTTGACTGTCAGAGTGCAGTTGGAATACCATAATCTTTGCACTTCGAATTCACCTCAAGTTTTTAGTGTGCTGACAACATTCGGGTCGGCCCAAATATTTACAATGCACTTTGAATATCAAGGAATAAACCAGGAATTTTAATTCCAGAAGCATTCTGGCTGATTCCACCTATTTCCACGTTTGATTCCACGTTTGTACTTCATTTTGTTTTCTGAGGTCATTGCACCTCAATAAATGGACAAAGACAAGTACCGTATTTTCTGGGCTATAAGTCGCTCCGGAGTATAAGTCGCACTTGGCCAAAAATGCATAATTAGGTAGAAAAAAGCATACATAAGTCGCACTGGAGTATAAGTCGCATTTTTTGCGGGTAATTTACTTTACAAAACTGACATTACGTCCTCTTGGAAGGCAAGTTCTAACAATAAAAGAATAGAGAACAGGCTGAATAGATGTAAGATATGCTAATACAATGGTTATTCAGCTACACGAAAAATAAACATGAACATGAAAAGGTGTCCAGTGTTGTATGTTGTATTTTACGTAAACAGTTTTTTCATTTATAAGTCGCTCTGGAGTATAAGTCGCAGGAACAGCCAACCTATGAAAAAAAGTGCTACTTATAGTCCGAAAAATACGGTATATAAGTTGAAAGTAGCGTTTTCGGGACAGACGAGAGCGGTTTTGCATGCTGCAACAATTAACGCTACACTTAAAAACCCCACTGTAATACAGTGATTAATCTAACATGATTAGATATTACACACATTTGTTTTGTCCACCTTTAATGTACACATCAATGTGGACTCCACATCAATTTTCGGCTACATGAATCTATGATTATTTGATTGTATTCCCTGCCAGTAGATTGCAAAAGTGGCCCAGCTCCAAAACCGAGGGATGGACTATGCCATGCATTACCTGTAACATTGCACCCAATTTTTTTCATTGCATCTAAATATTTTTTGTGTCCTGGTGGTTCGGAACAACTGATCTAGAGTAATCTTGGGTGAAATCAGGGGTGAAAAGCAAACACAATAGCTACACTGATAAATGCTGTCATACACTAAACAGCTTGTCCTCACTGGTTTTTGTGGATGCATTATGCACTTTAGTACTCAAGACAAACCAGAAACATTTTAGAGTGTCAACATGTTAGATGCTAAAGTGTATGCTGCTGGTTGATGGACAATGGAGGCTCCCTATTCATGTCTTTATAATAAAAAGCCAACAATATTAAAAAACTGCATATTGGAAATAGTAAACTGTGTGAGGTATAAAAATGTTTCTGGAATTTAATGTATTAAAAATTACTTTCATGAAATAAGAGTTATAAATATACTAAAATAAATAAGATTTCTTTTTAAATGTTCCACTTTGGAAGATGGCATATTTTATATTTAGTGTGCCTGAGCTGTGTGCAAAGCTCTCGATGCTTCATGTCTTTACTTCCAGATATTTTTTTCATGAATATAGAACACGTTCATCTAAAATTTGACCATTGAAATGAATGTCAGTGAATGATTACTAAAACAATGGTACCATACTCATCTCAAGGTCTTTTCACATTCCATTCATGACCAGTCACTAATTTGCCTTTGATTTTAAATTGCCATGTATCATTGGTAAACACTTACACTCATTAAAACCGACTAATCCGGTAGGTCTAATTTTATAATCAGATCTCCAAGATGACTATCAAGCTTGTTGGAAACAGGTATTGTTATAATTTGTTGCAGAAAAAGAATTCATTACCTTGTTTCTCTTGAAATAAGCTCTGCGGCAAGCAGCAAAGCACTTCTCGCTGCAGAAACTCTTCAGCTCACTTCCCATGCTCAGAGAGTAGCGTTTGACGCCGATCTTCTGGCACCAAGCACACACAATCTGAATATTGGTTGCGTCTTCATCTGTTGAAGAACAGGACAGAGGACAAATTCATGAAACAAAGCAAACTCTTTGTGTAGACACCATAGCTGATTCCATAGCACTATTCTTACTAAAAAAAAGCGACACAAGTTTGAGTGAAGGCTATGCACTTGTAGAGGCTGCTTCTCTCCAGCTCCTTTTCGGGCGTGCCCACACTCCAATCGAACCGTGCCTGAGTCCCCACTTCACACCTTAAGTACAGTACATTTGGCTAATGTGAACGCACTGATCCGCACCCAGGTACGGCCCACTTTCCCTCCTTTAACGTTCTTTTAATGTTTTTTACAGCTTCCATTGTGCTGCTTGGCTAAATCTGACTTTTTAACAGATATACCGGCATCGAGTAATGGTGCATTCATTCTGGCCATTCTCCGTACGTTAAACTCAAACCCAACTTAGCTGTGCTACACCTCACTGCCTCGTCTACTCCTTAATTGTATCCGCTTGTTGCAGAGACAGCGTAGGTGGAGCCTATAGCAGCTGACTTTGGCCACCTTGGACTGGTCCCCTATCTCCAACTAGTTCTAACATATGTAAATGTTTTTGGACTGTGGCACAAAACTGCAGTACCCAAACAGAACCGACCCATGCACAGGGAGAACCCCACGCAGAGAGGTCTGACCTGAGATTTGGATACAGATAGGCTCCAGCTCACCAGTGACCATGAATACAAGCTGCATATAAAATGAATTAACGAATAATGAAATTAAACATTCAAATATATGTAGTGGCAGTTTGCACAGCAAATAAAAACATACGGAAATGCTACTTGTACATGTTAAGCCGGGACTCCTGGTAATGATGAGCTGCAGGCTTTTAATGGTGTTGTGATAAGTAAAGAGATCCTATGAGAGTCCTTCCGCATCTACCGTTTTTTTACATTATGATTGTGCAGGTGTGAAAAAAAGCCAAGCCATTAGTCGCTCAGCCCTGCTCACCTCCTCATCATATGCTGGCCAGGCTTTTCACCTCTTGTTGGGATTAATGCGTCTACAGGGACATCATTTTTGAAGTTAAAAGACTAACTCACAATTAAGGGAATCACTCCTTGAGGCTCTTTTGACAGAACAATGAAGACCAAAATCAAAATTGAAATTCCCTTTCTCTTCCACATCTCAATCTTTGAGGCTTTGTTTGTCTTTTATAACTATTTTATTTCTGGACTCATGCCCACTGCTCATGATAATAAAAAAAACAAGATGAAAAATCAGACAGGAGAATAAATTGCTTGGAATAAAAGAATGTCCTACAGTGTAATGAACATGAGCAAAATCTTATGTGCATTCACAATATCTCTTCATGAAAATCCACATCTTGAGGAGAAATTGTTATTCACCTTTTTTTTACGGCTGCCTAGCACCTAATAACAAGTATGTAACTGTACTTCCAAAGGTAAGATTTTGCAGGCTACATGAATAATTCAGTGTGTGTGTGGTTGGAAGGGAGAGCACCTCGAAAGGGGGTGTTGGCCAGGTACTGGGCTTTAAGTGGCACTGCACCATCTGTTACCACCTGCCAAGAAAGGGCCAGTAGGGACTCCTCTTGGGCAATGCCAAGGCGGCTTGTACCAACCTCCTGTGCGACAGCAGACGCAAGAGATAATGAAGCCTGTCTGGTCAGAGCACAGCTATTTCCTTGGAGAGTTGATGGGTTAATATTGACACTTGAGCAGGTGGAGAAAAACAAAGTCTATAGCAGGTAAACTAGTTTATTGGGCACCTTGCAAATAAGTTTTTTGTTGTATGTGCCTTTAGTGTGTGTTATGTAGCGGAGGACCTGCAAACACTACAGGGCAAAAGTATAGGGACAATACTAGGGAGGGGGGTGGGCAAACTTTTTCAATCGCGGGGCACATTGAGGTACAAAAAAAGGGGACAGAAGGGTCGTCCGTGTATAAGTGGTCATCAAACAGAATGACATACTTCCTCACGGTGCAACAAAACAAAAACAAAACACATCCACAGCAAGTTAATGTACAGAATCGCATAAAACTACTATTACTACTACTACTAAATGTGTGATAAACAACAACTAAGCGCTAAACACATCCAGTAACTTAAAACTGTTATTCCCAAATGCCCGCAACACATGCTAGGAAGTCCAGTGGCAACAATATGAACAATAAAACAGTAGATATCAGGAGTATGTAAACTCCTCCTTGTTTACGTCTATGACATCCTCCTCTACATATTCTGCAATTAAGTAAAAATGCGACAAACACTGCAAAATGTTGGGAGAAAAAGTATCACAAGCTACCCAGTATACATTGCGATGGGAATATAAGGGTTTTTTTTTTGCATGGGTATTATGACATTTTTTTGTTTGCCAACATAGTGCAGTTGCTAGGTTACTTTGTGTGTTGTGTGCGTTGCTGTTTTATTATTGTACCTGTTGTGAGATCATTTAAATCTGCAATCAAAAACGGTTGTTCAAGTTGGGTGCTTCGGTGGTGGTCTCACCGAATAATTAGTGACACCTGCTCTTTTTGTATTTTTTAGTTAATTTAGCAATTTTTATGCTTGAAATGCAAATGTTTGTAAAAAATATAGTTTGCTTAAATATGCATATTTTCTGACTAATACTATACTCGGTATACTATATTCAGTATTACAAACACAGTGTCATAGCATGAGTTGTATTGTGAACTATTTGTGCCTCCTGGTCCACTCGTCTAGTGTTGTGCCCCTTTCACCCTTTCATGCCCCCTGTTTGCCAATGCAGAAAGGACCCAGACAACTCAAAGCCAGTGTGTAAGAGAAACCACAGCATTGCTTTGTGACCTGTAAACCCCAACACTCAAAGCAGCGGACAACAATTTTAACTCACTCATTCATCATTTTCACTCCATTAGGTGTAGTAGAACCAACACAGTAGCACAGCAAGTAGGCTCATGTTTGAGTGTTATCCTTCTTGCATGGAGTCTCAAAAGTGATATGTATATTCTGTTAGGCTCCAACATTATTCATACCCTAGCCAGAAAAATAAATATAAACATCTGACAGTGTATTGCCACTTTCAGTTAAAAGAAACCCACTCACCAAATTGAAAAAAAAAATACTTTTTATCTCTAAATTTGTGTAGGATATGAGGATACTTTCTATGTTGTCATACTGTGCATATGTGCACAACAAAAGGGTCTGAAAAGGTGCCAGTACCTGCAGAGCCCTTGATCAGTGGCAGAGATGCCACAGGGACAGTGATGGACTGGTTGCCATGTTCCTTTGTGCTGGTTGTGGAGGTGAATGGCATGGTGGAAGGCTCTGTGACTCCATTCCTGGTGTTTGGCAGAGACTGGGAGCTGTTGGCTCGATCCGGAGAAGCCTCGTTGCTCTCTCTTGGAGCTGGAATTTTTGGCAAGTTTTCTGTGTCAGAGCGATAGAAAGAGAACTGATGAGATGCGGTTTGCCAGTCATTGTAAGTGCATTCATCACAACGTGAGCCAAGATACCTAAAATGCAAATTATTGGGCTACTTCCTTCTTGGTGCATGTCAGAGTTCATAAATAAATCACATCTTTTTTTTAGAGTGAGCTTCGACCTTGAATACCATTCATTCTAATCACAATAGCAACACTAATGTACTAATGTACTGTATGACAGACAGAGAGGTGGAGCACGGTCCGACAGGTGATCTACCAACTAAAGTTACTATTTTTAAATTAGGGTTTATTATTATAGGGGTGTCTTAGACTAGTCGACTATTCAACGATTTGATTCAGAAGACATAAAAACTGTCAAATGATCAAGATTGTACCATTCTGACAATATGAGGGTAAAGCTGTTTGGCCAACAAGTTATTGTTTTTCAAGCCATGTTCTTCCTGTTTTATGTGTACTTATTATTATTTATGTGTGCCGTCAGCTACCGTGTTCCGTGTTGTTTCTTTTGCTTTCAATGTTGCAATATATGATTATACTATTGTTGTACAACTACCATGTTTTTATTTGTTTATCTGAGTGACTTCAGCCTGTTTCTTTGACGTGAAAAAGTCAAAAAGTCGACCCTAGTGAGAACAAGCAGTATAGAAAACAGATGGATGGACGGAATATCGACTATGGACAAAATCTTACGAAGCAGATTTGAGTATGAAAATGTGTAGTCAAAAACAGACCTCAATAATAGCATATACCAAACCAAGCAATATTTACTATATATTTACTATGGGCCAAGAGACCAGACTGTATCGATAAATGCCTCCAACATTGTGCAGGATTTGGCTTCTTTCAGCTCTTACTTTTCATTGTGCAGTACAGCTTGTATGTAACTACAAACACGGCTTTCCAACATGACAGTCCTACCCATTGGCAAACCAGTGAATGTCTCAAAAGCTTTTGTGAAAGGGCTTAGGAATGTCTACGTTTCATAAAATAGGACAGAGAAAAAAGGGCAGGTATATTTTTGGAAACTATTTCTGTGTGTTTTGGCCTTTGAGCTAAAGTTCTCCAATTTGAAAAGTTTCTTTGTGGTCCAAAGTGCAAAGTGTGGACTGATACATTCATCCATCCATCATCCGCTGAAGCCTATCCCAGCTGTCTTTGGACGAGAGGCGGGGTACACCCTGGACCGGACGCCAGCCAATCACAGGGCACATATAGACAAACAACCATTCACACTCACATTCATACTTATGGACAATTTGGAGTCACCAATTAACCTAGCATGTTTTGGGTGAAATTATACACTGGGCTCATGTACGTCATACATGAACAAAACATATTACAAGTATCAAAGAAACAAGCTGCAAATTGCATAGTTGCAAGTTTGCATAGGCAAAACTTGAAAATGAAATTGAGCGGGACCCTAAAATGGGATACAGATGATCCAAAAGGTATTCTGAAAGACTAAATAGAAAGAAGCTGATGAAAAGGGATTCTTTACAAATCAAGCAGAGATTTTACTTTTGATAATGTTACCTGCAAATCCAACCTGGTAATAGCTGCACCCATCTTTGTGAGTGTACAGTACGCGTTATGTTCATGGATGTGACTGTCGCACCTGTAAGGACAGAGATGTGCTGCCGTGGATCGCTTAACTCCAGATTGTCGGAATCTCTGAGTTCCACTTTGTCGTAGCCATACCAACCCAGCAGCTCGTTCATGGTGTTCTCTGCAAAATTCTGCAATACAACAAAAAGAATGAGAGATGACAAATTAATTTAAGACATTACATACAAACATTGATATACTGTACATACTGCTATATGTAGCAAAATAAGCACTTTGGTGTCCGTCCCATGTCTATAAAATTAACTTCAGGCTGGAGCCAGCATATCATATAGGATAAAAGTGTATCTAAATGATCAATCAAAGATGAAGAATCATTCATTTATTCTGTTCTTTTTCTTATTTTCCATGCCCTATCCTGTTCAGGGTCTCAGATTAACTTGAGCGTAATCCACCTGACTTTGGGCAAAAGGCCACCTTTGACGGTGACGTCAAAGCTGTAATTTGTCTGCTTTTAGTTCATCATTTCCTGTATCTATACGAAGCGTTCAAAAGGCACACAGCCCACCTTTGTGAACACTTTCTCCGCTGACTTCAGAACAACATTTGCAATAAAAGTGACGGTTGTAAAACAATGCTTAGTTCCACTCCAGATAATTTTTCCACTATCAACTACTCCTTTGGAATTACAAAATTACAAGTGGCCACAGTTACACAGTTGTTAAACATGTCTTCTTCATTCATTTACATGAAAACTGAACTGGAAAGATTTTTTTTTTTACAAGAATTGAGAAAGAATACTAAAAAGTGTATTTGTTTATTCGATGTAGTTACAGTTTAAGCTTCTGAAACTACACAACGCAGAATATACAGTAGGTAATTCATGACTAATCTTACACTTGGTGCTGAGCAGGCATTGTTAATGACCACTGACAGGACCTATTGATCTGTATTGATATGAAATACCGCTGTGGTGGTGAGGACAATGGGCGGACGCGACAGAGGTAAGCCACGCTGCAAATCAAGGAAGGATGAAATTGTTTAGAGGGACACTTGAGCCTACTTTAGTATGATGAGATAAATACTTGAGAAAATCATCTCGAACATTGCAACCTCTTCATTTGTACAATGTCTAAGCAGTCTTTCAAGCACGTTCTTTGTAAAAAATGGCCATGTAAAAAATGGCAAGCAGCAGTTTGACTGAGGTTTTGTTGCTTGAGCCCTCATGGGCTGTAACATAAACAACTGTTATGGCCCATAAAAAGACACCTATCAGGTGTTTTGACTGCAGAGTGACTCAACAGAGTTTGAAATAAACTTGTAATATATGTGTTCTTTTACAACAATGCAAAAGGGTGCATTCAGGGTTGTGCATGTTTGGACTACAACCTGCATGTATTGTGCATTCAGGCCTGCAGCCCTAACTGAGGACAAAGTATCACTTAGATCAACTTTCAACTTCAAAGGAGGGGAAGTGTTATGAACTTGAGCATGGCTCAGAAGATGTGACGTTAGGTGTGGAGTTGGCCCAAGCATTTATTTTTACCACTTATCCTCACTGGGGTCGCGGAGCCTATCACAGCTGATTTTGGGCGAGAGGCGGGGTATGTTATGTTAGGATTCTATGCCTCATGGCCTCATTTATTAAGTCTTTCTGCCTGTGTCATCTTAAAGATGGGGACCTTGTGGGAACTGTAGGATGTAAATCCATTACAGCAACAACCATTAAGTGTGTTTTTCTGTGGTTGCAACTCCCTTGAGCTCATTAACAAGCTCTTTCGTCCATTTCTGAATTATTGTGCCGTTAGTTGTATTTTTCAAAAAGCTTCTTGCTGAAAGGACAGGACTGGTGTATAAGCTTTATGCAAACATAACTGTTGTGGAGGATCAGACTTCTTGCCGGTTGCTTGGATGAAATACTTGTTTTATCAAATACAAAGTAAAAGGATCGTTTTCAACTGTTACGCGGCCGCTCAGAGGGTGCTAACTGTCAAACATTACACACACATGCACATTAACTTCCAAGAGTGGAAAAACATACTTTTTTTTGTTTCATTTGTTCTTTTAACCACTGTTTGTAACATGTGTTAGCCCATGTTAATGTTCTCATATCTTATTTTATGATGTTCTCATATGCCCTGTTTAATTTTAAATACATATTAGAAAAACAGTCACCACTCACCAGTATTTAACCCAAAGTATTGTGTGAGCGTCAAGAGCACCCGGCCAAATCCATAGAACCCAGAATTCTCCCCTGAGCAAAACAAGTTCCAGACAAACTGAATGTCCTCTCACAAAAACAAAAGCATCTCTCTCGCTCTCTGCCTCACTTTCCTTCCTAGCACCCTGTCCCCTGTGTCACCCCACTACTTGGAGAAAGTGGGAGGATTATTAAGAGTGGAATCTAATCCTGGTTGGCGGATCATCAGAGCAGCAGCATAAACTTTGGCTTTGGGCAAGCTGGGGAGGAAGCGACAGCAATGCACCGATCAGCCACTGATGGGTTTTATACTGTGTAATGTGTTTTAGGCAATGGGAGGAGAAATGTTTTTTTAGATACACATGAACGATTCTTCATTGATTTATAAATACCAGTAATTAATTATTGAGTGATGTACTAATGACGGGAAACATAATAATTCAGTGACGTAGTGACAAAACGACGGTACAATGTAAGATCAGTTATCCATGATAATACCATTATTACTTTTTATACTTTTTAAAAATCAAATCTATGAGGGTTTAGTCTACATTCACTTTCTGCCGACATGGCTAAGTTCCAAGACAAAAAACACTGCTCAACAATGTGTCAGTAAGGTGTCCTTCTTCCCTTACTTCCACTTAAGTTTAAAACCGGTAAATCGGAGAGGCTAACTAGTTAGTCAGTATCTTGTTAGTGGTGGTTGTCTCTTATGGGTCCGAAGTGATTCTGTAACCTGCACATTGTGGTGTGAACAAAGAATATTCAGACTGTCAAGGTGACTGTAGGGGTGTTATTTCATGTCTACAGTGCTCTAATAATGTTCAAAACTCTATTTAGAAAGTTTTTCTATGCTGTAATACCAAAAATATTCAATTTATTAATATTGATTTGTACTTCATGAAAATTCACTTATTGCACTTGGGTCTGGAACCGCTTAACAGCAATAAATGAGGGATGGCTGTATTCTACTTCCAAAACGTGCAGTTACGCAACATCACGACTTGTCAAAACATCTTCATTCATTCATTCATTTTATACTGCTTATCCTCACAAGGGTCGCGGGGGTGCTGGAGCCTATCCCAGCTGTCTTCAGACAAGAGGCAGGGTACACCTTGGACTAGTCGCCAGCCAATCACAGGGCACATATAGACAAACAACCATTCACACTCACATTCATTCCTATGGACAATTTGGAGTCGCCAACTGGTTCTGTCCTCTTTGCTATTGTGCAATGCAAATTTCTCCACTGAGGGACGAATAAAGCCATATCTTATCTTATCTTATCTTACTCAATAACACTTCTGCACCTGTCAATCATGTCGTATTTTGGCCCACTCTTCATGAGCAAAGTGCTCCAGCTGTTTCAGGTTTCCCACAGAGGTGTGACAGGATTTACATCAGCGCTCAAGGCCACTTCACAATAGTAGAGTGCTTTGTTCTTAGCCATTCTTGTGTGTTTTGGGTCATTATCCTGTTGGGAGTGACCTAAGAGAACCAGCTGGTCAAGGTGAGAAAACTCTGCGCCAGAATACCTTGATAGTCTTGAAATGTCATTGTACCCTGGACAATGTCAAGAGACCCTGTACCAGATGCGGCAAAGCAGCCTCCTCCGTGTTTCATAGCGGCTACAGTGTTCTTTTATGAGTATGTTTCTTTTTTGCATGTGTAAACATTTAGCTGTTACCTCCAGTTTGTCTGTCACACAAATATTTCCTGTAGTGTGAGTTATAGTGACCATTGACGTGTTTTCTTTCTAAGGGCACCAATAATTGGATCCAAGTCTGACTATACAGAATAGTGTCAATTCACGTCAGGCATACTCTGAATGAAGCAAATCCATGACTATATTCTGACACAGGTACATGTACATGTTTCAGTTGTAAGACAAATACATTTTGAACATGATGCACCTTGCATGCTGGCCTTTTTAAAAGTTGATGAGAAAAAATATATTTAAATCCTCTGGGTTTCTTAACTGTTTCCAAAAACAAAAGTAACCAATGTGCCTTGCAGTTACCATAATAGTGATAACTGGATACTTGGTGGGCAGAAACCAGAGCAGGTCACACAACACCATGATACAATTCCCAAATCCATACGCCAACATTCCCTTTTACAGATGTCCCCTCCTCTTTTCCCTTCTCTCCTTTTTCCACTCCCCTACTCCTTCCCTCTGCTTCTGCCTCTCTGCTTTCATTTCCCTCTCCTTTCCTTGATATCGGATCCAATGGAGACTCTCGGGTTACAGTTTTTACAGCTTAGCCTGCCCCATGTATGCTCCATACATTCCTTTCTCCCCTCCATGCCCACTCCTCTTCTTGCTCCTGATTACTCACCAGGGCTTACTTTGCCATGGCACACATTAATCTGCAGCCAGATGAAGCAAACGCTGTCAGACTGTTATGATTTCCTGTGGAGTAAGAACCCTCACAAGGGAACATTGTGTAGCTGTGTGTGCATGTGTATTTTTTCCTCTTGCTTTGGGGTAAAATATTGAAGATGAAACAACATCAAAATATAGACAGGTCTTTTTTGTAGTTTTGTGTGGAACAGTGTTTTCAGAAAAGCAACACAACCTCAATGCATGCATTCATACTATCACTTACTGTACATAAATTAATAAGTTACATATCTGCAGGTAAAAGAAGACTTTTCCATGAAGGTGTTTGTGTAAGCTTTGATTTGAATATTGAACTACCATTACCAACATGTCTTTTATTTGAGAAGTGTTTTGACACTTTAACCGCATCTATTCTATCCATTGACCGTATACTTCTTCTCATATTGATGGAAATTCTGCAGTGTGTTCCTTTCCCGACACATCACCGGTGCAACACTGTATCTGAGGATAGCTATAAAAAATTTAAATTTAAATGTAATTATTTCCCAAATAATTGATTATCTGGTCATTTACATAATGAAGCACAGCAATTCATCATTTGAGGGTAAGGATTTAGTAAGGACTAGTGCAGTTACAGTACTACTGTACACATTCTCAAATGGGGGTCCTTGTCTGCATTTGTGGGTACTTGAAGGCACTCCTGGGGTACTTGAGAAAATTAAAAACATGTAAACCACAGTTCAAATTTCGCAGCGTCGCTCTCATGGCTTGCATGCACATTGAAGCAAATGTTACATATTTTTAATCTAAATTAAGCATAAGACTGGGTAAATGAAGTAAAACTAAAGGCATTCAGAAGCGCATCCAAACACAATATAAATGATGTTTAGTATTCCACACAAAAAAACAGGTTTTTATTGTTTTTATTAGTTGGAATAATCTCACATCAGACCCAATAATCCCTAATAAAAACACAGGCTACTGTTGCGGCAGTCACCCACGCCAAGCTAAAACTCAACCCTGAACTCCCCGCATCAGTTCCTGTCTTCCCGCCACTCAGTACATTTACAGCAATACACAAGTACAAGTCTATGAGTACAGGTTCATGTGTTAAATGACCTATTTACTTTTACTATAATGATTCCCTGCTCTGTGTGGAGTTTGCATGTTCTCCCTGTGCATGCGTGGGTTTTCCTCCCACATTCCAAAAACATGCTAGATTAATTGGCGACTCCAAATTGTCCATAGGTATGAATGTGAGTGTGAATGGTTGTTTGTCTATATGTTGGCTGTAGCCCGAAGACAGCTGGGATAGGCTCCAGCGTACCCGCGACCCTCGTGAGGATAAGCGATACAGAAAATGGATGGATGGGTGGATTCCCTGCTGATTTTGTAAGTTCACCTGAACAATGAACAAGTTAATCTTAATAAATATGACATAACACAACACAACAAACACGATGTTGGGCAGATGTGACATACGGTAATGCAGTTTGTATAGTGAATGACTTCAGGTGCACCTGCACTGTGTGATAAGACCAAACACAGGTTTGTCTTGGGAAAATTCTCATGCCGTTTCAAAACAAAATTAACTGATTTTTTTTTTACACTCTAGGCATCAAAAATGTATTTGAAAACATTATTGTTATGGTGTGGTTTATTTGTTCAGGACTTGTTTTGAAAGTTACATTGAGGAACACCACATTTACAATTGCACTATTCAACACACACAAAAAGGGAGTACGAAGCAGATCTTATTTAATCCCAGTCTTTGCCGTACCTATGACTGATAATTCATTCACACTATACATTTAATAAACATGTGTGTTTAGATTTTTACCTTGAAAAGTTTGTTCTGCTCCAGTGTCACTCAGCATTTTCTAATTGAATGGATATTGTGTATATGTGTTGTCAAATGAAAATGAGAAGGAAATAGTAATAATAATTTAACATTACCTACATTGCATTTGAATTGCTCCGGGAAATACAGTTTGAGGCTACGAGACGTCTGCATTTTGGAAAACTCCAAACATCAAAAGGCTAGCAACACTGCTTATCATCCCAATTAAAAATCTAATTTCCACAATTATCCCTATAGTGCGATCCCTGTACATCCACCCTCAGGAGTGTTTTGCATGTGACGGGCCAAAATGTGTACAAACAATACCCAGATGGAGACAAAGCAGACCGCTCCTCTCTCTCTCACACGCACACAAAATACCAGCATCACTTTCTTTCTCCTCAATTAACCACACGAGGCTCAAATATCATAATATGCACCGATTAAAAGCCTCTTATGGAAACAACGTGTATTGAGGGGACCGAATCTTAAAGGCCCAACACAGGCGACAATGTGCGTCCACAGCAGACGCACATCTGGATCACACGCATCTGGGCAGAGGGGCAGACATGCACCCCAATGCACCTTACTCGGGCATCATATGGACACGTAAACGCATCACGAGCAGTGTTCCCCTATTGATTTGTCCTAATTGTGCGCGTGTAGCGTTGATCGTTCTAATAGTAGTAGAGGTGCCTTCATGGTGCACGGGATTTTCTACTAACCATGTGTATTATACGTCACAAAGCGATAGATTAAAACTTATTGTTGAAAACAAAATAACTTGAATAATAAAGAACCAAAACACATTTTAAGTTTCATGCCACATATTACATTTAAGTGTATGATTTACAATAAGGGCGGTAGGTGCTTTGACACATGCTCCTCACAAAAGCGTAATAGCATGCAGACTTCGTTACCTTCATTTCTTCATTTATCTCCCTTTTCACGGGGTGAGCTGGTTTTCGGCTTCTTTTATTTTCCGGAGGTCTGCCCTCTTTCTCCGTTTCTGCCATATTTTCTCGTTGATACTTCTGTCAATATTTGCGGTGAGGTGGAAAGGAGGAGGGGGGTTACGACAAGCAGCTCTTTACAGTCGCCAGACGGCGGATGTTTTGTGGCTTTTCAGCGGCCCGTTTGACGCTTTTGATGCCGCCGAGGGCTCGCCGTGCCCGGCTAAAAAGTCAGCCATCTTCCACCCGTCCCCTCCGCGGTCCCAGCAGCAGTAGGTGAGACGCCTCTCTGTCCAAGAGTCCAAGCAGAGGTTGAGTGAGGGGGGCGATGGAGACAGGGGGAGGAGCCTGTGCTGAAACATTATATGACGTGTTGATGATCACAGGAAAGCTGTGTCTTCTCGCTTTCCCATTGAGTACAATCAGTGTAGTCACATCTAGGGGTGGGGAGATGGTGCAAAGTTGGTAGCCATCCATCCCAAGTAAATCCAGTGCCAGTATTGTAAATATACAAATATACAAGGGTGGAAAATGATGAAAAGAATCACGTTATATTTCAAATGATGTGGAAGATTGATGATCTGGAACAGAATACACTCATGAACAATGTGATTATGAATTCCATGGAGGCCTTATGCCACCGACAAAGGTCAACCGAGGCGGACGCTAACACACACTGTGAACAGACTTAACATTTTAATCCAATGATGTGACCTCAAAATAACACATAAATGCATTCTGATAGAAAGTTGAGTGGGTTGGAGTGTCCATGCAGACCATCCCGAGCGTGTTTGATAGCAATGGTCAGAGCAGAGAAGCTCGCTTTTTACGACAAAGTTCTACAGTAAAGTTATATTTTATGGTTTTTATTTTTTTACAGAGTCCAGCCCTGCAAAATTTTCTAACCCACTGTAGCCGGCAAAAAGGTTGCCCATCCCTAAGGAAACTAAGGAAACATTGTTTATATTAATTGACAAATTAACAAGTAAAACATCACATTAAAGTTGTCTTATGAATTGCATGCAAATGTGGATAAATCTTGTTACCAACCTGAAACCAACCAACCTGTCAAAAGGCAAAAAATAGCACTAGTTTGATATTGTGTTACTATCTCTTCATGTATGCACGCCAAAAGGGCTGCAAATGATAAGCGTACAGGGCTCACAGCTAGGAGACCCGAGTTCAATTCCACCCTCGGCCATCTCTGTGTAGAGTCTGCATGTTCTCCCCGTGCATTAATTGGCAACTCCAAATTATCCATAGGTATGAATGTGAGTGTGAATGGTTGTTTGTCTATATGTGCCCTGTGATTGGCTGGCAACCAGTCCAGGGTTTACCCCGCCTCTTGCCTGAAGACAGCTGGGATAGGCTCCAGCACCCCTGTGACCCTTATGAGGATAAGCGGTAGAAAATGAAAGAATGAATGAATGCAGTTCAAGCACACAAAAATATGTTAGGAGTGATCATCCTACTCTAGAGAAGATCTTTGTCTCCTCTTGTACTCAGCTTGGAGGGTCTTTTGGGATCCTCTGTGAATGTGGATTGCATCCTCCATCTACCACCTCATCTCCATCTTCCATCAGCCATCCAGGCTTCAGCTAAACTTCGCTAGTCATCACCTGGACTCATTCTACTGGACAATCCTTGTGAAAAATGGTGGTGGGACTTTTTATGATTGCACTAATTTTGTCACTTTTTTGTGCCCTTGTTTTATGAGTTTGCATGGTTTAAATGAGGGTGATATCCAAAATTCTTGGATTAATTGAGATCCATTGATGTACACCAACAATTGTTTTCTTTTTCACATCTTCAGAGTTATCTGCCATCAGGTGCCATGTTAAACTTCCAGTTATCCTCATTAGGATCCAGGGGGGTGTGCTGGAGCCTATTACAGCTGACTCGGGCAGAGAGGCAGGGTACACTCTGGACTGGTCGCCAACCAATTGCAGAGTATGAGAGAGTGTGAGAGTGATAGTATCAAATTGAACAGGCTTATTTGCCCATTCACACAAGAAAAGTGGCTAATTGGGCATAATTAATAGTTTAACAGGAACCAGGGGTTTATACATTAATTGTCGAGTGTTGAGTTATTTTGAGGGGACAGCAAATTGACACTGTTATTCAAGCTGCCCACAGACTACTTTAGTACTAAGTGTTGTCTCTTCATTGTTATCCCATGAAAAGATAAAATAAAATATTAGCAGAAATGTGAGGAGGCACATCATGAATTAATCACCATGGTTCGAATTACATGTTTTAAAGCTAACTTAAATTTGTATATTACAGAAATGTACAGAAAAATGAAAACGGAAGTGAGTGTTTCTATGATGTACCTCTCAATGTGTACTTGACTGGTAATTCACAGTCCAAACATCATTATCTGTAATAATAAGAAAAATATGTCCTTAATGTCATTTCCCCCTCAAAACATTAGCTTCGCTGTAACATTTTGCACGCAGTAATGACATTGCATTGCAAGGATTACAAATTGTAATGAGTTAAATAAGAATTCCCACATTGTTTTCTTACTAGTGGCCTCTCTACTCTTGTAACTTAAAATATAAAACTTAAAATCTAATGTTTACAGTCATGTTCTTATCAAACTATCTGGCTAAAGCAACTAAAATACGTTCTGATTTGCCCAATGCCCAGTAGGCTGGGAGTTCCGGAAGTGACGTGTTCGACTCGTAGAATTATGTCACGTTCGACGTCAGTAAAGATGGCTGCGCCCTGTGACAGGTCGTGAGTTGAAAAGCGGCTAGTTAGGAGACAGTAAGTTGTGTCTGTCACATATTAACCCATGAAAACTATTTAACAGGGTGTCGCGATGAAAGGACTAAGTCGTAAAATGTCGTTAAATACTTGCCCGCCAGTGTAGACGGTTGTCAAGAAATGGTGGTATAGTTGGAGCTACAGGGATTAGAATGATTGCACCTATATGGACGCGACTTCCCTGTCGTGTCTGGTCCATACCAGCACAGCGGACATTGAGCCTCTTCTCCAGCTCAGGGCCATCAAACTGGACTAAAGTGGTGTCTGACGCCGAGAAGATTGTGGGTTATCCAACGTCTTTTATGAGCCTGCGCTGTCTGCTCAGCGATGAGCTCAGTAACGTAGCCATGCATGTCAGGAAGCTGGTCGGAACTCAACACCCTCTACTCAACACAGCAAGGTAACACTAACGTTTCTTCTTACCTTTTATAATTCTCCTAAAAATGTCAATCAGAATATTGAGACCCGATCAAACTTCTTCTGATTGAGACAAGTGGGTTGTACCGATCGTTCTTCGGATCATTCAGTATGCATGAAACATGTTATCCTGATTTCCGGGTGGAAATTAGAACAGGGGCCTTGTCTTCGGGTGGAGGAAATAAATGTAATAAATTATGCGAAAGTAGCTGACAATTCTGTAAAGAAATTATGTGAAGTTGACTATCATTACTTCTAACCACGCTTTATTGTTGCCATAAAAGCTTTGCAAAACGCTCTTTAAGTAAATAAGGTTTGGCAACAGTTCTTGGTTTTACCTATAATTACAAAAATGGGAACGTCCAGGAACTCAGCAAAGATGTAAGAAATATAATAGTAAATTTACACAGGTAAATTCCTAAGTAACTGCAGATTTCAAGATCATTGGTTCAAATTATAGTTTTGAACATACAAATTACTTGGCTGTGTCACTAGGAAGAAAACCCATACTGTCACCCGCATTTGAAAGGAAATCAGTAAGGATGCACAGATACAACCCAGGAACTACCAGGGCACAAGCCTACCATGAAGTGAAAACTCCCGAAATAACCAGTGTAATTTAATAATTGCCTATTTGGACCTTGGAATTGTTCAAACCTTCCTGTATACGGTACCATTAGCCAATAGCCCTCATCATAAATAAATACAAAAATGTGCACTTAATCTACAGTCATTGAAAAAATTATTAGACCATCCGTATTTCTTTGATTTCTTGTTAATTAAATAGCACGTTGCTGTTCAAGCTCTGCTTACACAAGAAACAAGCACGTGTTTGACCGTTTTAGCGAAAATTATCATGATTACCCATAATGTGCAGGGAAGTTGTAAGCATTGGACAAAGTTGCAAGACTGTGCATCATTTTCAGGTATTGGTTAAATTTATGTATCTTGACATGATCGCAGCATTTCAAATTCTAAAAGAAGTCATCACAGTTTATCAGTTTTATTCACTGTAAACATGGGAGCAAAAAGCAGTCTTTGTGAGCGATTGATAGTGATAAAGACCTTCAGATGTCAGCGTAGTTTGACTGATATTCTGCAGGTATTGACTTGGAGAACATACCTGTGTCTTTTGAAATAGAACCTCAAGGGTGTAATAACCTATATGCCTAAATCTGATATCACAATCCTTTTGAGTGTTGTAAAACGATTGTGTGTGTGTGTGTGTGTGTGTGTCAGGGGTTCAGACCGCTTCATAGTCTGACTCCTGTCATCATTGTAAGGCTGGTTCATATTTCCCACTATGTCTCTGACTTAGACACGCAGCAGATAAAAATATCTTTAATAGCAGACAGATAGGTCCCCTTGGTGTGGGATTTCAGTTTTTCATTTCATTCTGTAGAATTGAGGCCAAGTTAACTGTCTTCTGAAGTTTGTGGAAGTGTGCCGTGTGTTTGTACATCTAGAGAACAGAGAGGTTTTGAAGTTCTAGTTTAAAAAGAAATCTGTTTTAACTGTAATTCTTTACTTAGCAAGCAGAGTAACAACAGAGCTCAGAAGTAACTCAACATCTTAATTGAAGTTGCGGGCAGGTTAATATTCCACGTACTGTTGCTTCTCAGGGTGTCTTCAAGAAAGTGCTAATACATCACACAGCAATGTAATAGAGAAATTATTATTAACACTTTATTAGTTAAGATGAGTGATGAGTTGAAGTTGAATGGCAAAAGGTTTGCTCAGGAAGTGATCAACCGCGCCGAAATCGATTGCCGCAGACTATGGCAAACTGAAGCCATTGAGGTTTTACAAAATAGCGTAGTTTTGTGTTTGTTCTTTAATAATAATCTTGACTGGACAGTTAGTTATCAGTACTTGGGTGAATATTGACAGATTTCATTTCCTGCATGATAGCGCCTCTTAACATTTTAATGTCGACGCTTGTGAATGGTGAATGTGAGTGGCCAGTCAGTAGTCTCGACTGAGTTTGGGATTTGGTTTAAAGGAGCAAATCAACCATACAAAACCAAAGACTGTGGAAGATTCTTCTAGATGTATTTTGAAATCAGGAGTTTCTTTTAAAAAAAAATAAAAATCCCACAGGATTACAATCTATTTGTGGCAATGGGTTTTGGTGGGGAGGCGAGATGATATGTCTGGCATTGGCTGGTGACGAGCGCAGGGTGTACCCAGCCTCTCACCCAAAATCAGCTGTGATAGGCTCCAGCATACTCCTGTGACCCCAGTGAGCACAAGCGGCATAGAAAATTGATGGATGGCTAGATGACGTCATGCTCAAATTTGCATGTGCGTGTAGTTTTCATGGATGCTGTGGAAGACAAAAAGTGAGAAAAAAACATCAAATGAAAAAAAGTTTAGAATTGCAAATGGACTTTCTTGTATAGCTTAATTTTTGTATTTTATTTCATAAGCTAAATAAAGCCACCTGGATAGCAGCACCAGCTTCTCGTTGACAAAAGTGATACATGATTTAATGTCTCCAAAAGTATCCAATAAGAAAAAGTCTCTAGATTTCTCAGTAGTCAAAAAACAGAACCTAGAGGGGTTGGAATACTAAATATCGCATATATATTGTTGCTAAGTTGGTGGTCTCTCCTGCCATGTCTTCTTATTCTCTGTCAGACCAGGTGCATATTTGACGTGTTTTTAAGCGAAAATACGATGCCATCTACTGTACGGTTTTGGAAAAGCAAGCAATATTCAGTCCCATTATGATGTGTTTAGGGCGAACAGGTAGTGCCATATCTATTTGGGACGGGCCACTACAAATTAATGAATACATTGTATGGGAACCACATCCCTATATAAAGAGGTGTAGATTGTGTATTGCTAAAACGACATGTTTTGCCTTTCCACTTGCACAATACTGTAACTGTGTCACAACCTATGGACGAAAAATATGCAAACTAGACTGGTTGCTGAAAAGAGGGTGAGTAATGACTAAGAATATTGCAGAAGGAAGGGACTGAATCGCCAAAAAGAGAGTTAGTGTAGCTTTGCAATCTGACACTTTTGTTAATATATGAGCATAGTACAGTCTTGTTCTTCGTGTTTTGCATCTGTACATACCGTGTATATGCTTTATGAAAATGCACCAAATGTATTTTTTTTTCTCTCATGGACAGGATTTTTGCAGGTGTTAATTCCTGTTCCTCGTAGGTTGGTGAAAGTTCTTGTGTCACACTTTGAAGAAGAATACACGGTGACCTGCTGACAACCTTTTAAAGATGACAGCAGCCCATTTCTTTCTCCTCCATCTATGCCACTATCTCGCTCACTTTCTCATACCATCCATGTCACATTCCCTTCAAAAGACCAGTTTTGATTGATTGATGTATGCTGTTGTGGATAGTGACATAAATATTAATCATCTCCAACCCTTAGGTCACTGGCCCATACAGACTCTCAGAGGAGGACAGCTTCATATTATTCTCTCTCCAAATCTTTTCAGTTTTGCACGCAGCATGTTCCTTGTTTCATTGTTCTACAGGGTAAAAACATTAGAGTGACCATAATTGCACCCTTTTAGTAGGGTGGAGAATTGGTGCTCCACAAAGTCATCTCTGTTTTTGGAAAAAGCTTTAAGGAAAGGTGCATAACTTGCACCTTTTGCCTGCATATGTTGTGTGTTTTTCCATTACCACAACACTGAATCACTCATGTATTCATTCTGTCTTTTTTTTTTTTTTTTGCATTCTCATTTCTGGCCAAGCTCTTTTCCCACTATGGCTCTCTGCGTTCCCTCCCTCTTTTCATGCTCCATCTCCCACATCCACTCTGTCCTCCACCTCCTCCTGTGGTGCAGGGGTGGGTCTTAGAGCAGTGGGGTGCTGGGTTGACGGCGGTGGGTGGGAGTTGTGAGCTTGATGTCTGGGAAATGTGGGCATTGAGCAGTGGGGGTGTGGCCGCTTGTCTGCCTCGGAGCCCCTAACGAGAGCTTGATTCATTGCACAAGGGGCTCCCATAGGGACAGGATTAGAGGTGCTCTCTCTAAGCGCTCCCCCGAGACATTAAAAGGATATTTAATCTAGCCACCACACAGGCTGCATCCATTGCGCTGTGTGCGTGCCCGTCGTTGTTTATGTGCATGAATTTCTGTGTCCATAAAATAAATATAGTTTAGAAGCAAAACCTATTACTATATCCTTATAATTGCCATACAATATACTATGTGTATGCATCACTGTCAAAAATGATGCATTTTTTTTTGTCTGGTGAATAAATGTTTATGTAGAAAAGGACATTTGTATTGTTCACCTCACAAATGGAAATCCTTAAGGGATACAAAAAAATTGTTAAAGTAGGGCTGCAACCAAAAGAAATAAGCGCCACACAGAGCTGGCGTGAGCCTACTACAGACATTTCAATCTTACAGAATGCTTCCGGCGGCCGCGGCCTGGATCCAGTGTGAGCCCATCGATTTATAGTTGCAGCTTTAAAATAAAGTTTTGAGAAACTGTCCTAACCTGCTTAATAGTCAGGCTTGGTTTTGTTCATAAATAACCACATCACATTCAAACTCTTTAAATTATTAAGTATTCTGTACACAGCTGCCAGAGGCCAGTGTTCAATCCAATGGAAAATCTGTTGGATGACTGGACATGCTGTACACAGTCTCACAGCCTGACAGACATGGCGCACTTTTACAGGGAAGATCAGAGTGAGAATCGCTAGGCTTTTTTTGATTCCATTATGGCTCTGAGGGCTGCAATTCGATCAGATTACAGATTATCATTGCAGATCCATAACTTTGTAATTAAAGTAATATATTTCCAAAAATGCCAATAGCACAAGCAATCCAAGCAAAAGAAGGGTAAAATCTTCCTGGGTCAAACAGGAGGTTCCAGGCAGGTATGTGCCTGTCGCTATACATGGCATTTTTGTATTGTGTCACAAATTCTAGCAGTATTATCATGCGCAGCCCCAATTTATTTAGGTAGTGAACTTACATTGAGCTGGATATGACATTTTCTCACTAAGTGGTTGACCTGCAGGGACTGAATAAATGACTTAATGCTACAGTAGAAAATATAAAATTTTAATTTTTTTTAATTAATGATTTTCTGCTCTCGTGTGGACATATACATTTATCAAAATGTACACATTCCATTGTAGTTGAATAAGACATTTGTTGATTGTTCAAATATATTTGTTTTCTTTTTCTCGCAGAGGTTTCGTCTATGACAGCAGGAACAACCTTCAAATGAGAGGACTGGTCGTCCTGCTTCTTTCAAAAGCTGCCGGACCGAGCCACACAGCTTCAGATCTCTTAGCCCAGGACATGGTCAGTGGCATCTATCCCAGGTAAATCCACTCATGTGACTAACACCGATTAAAGATTAAAGTTAGTAACAAACTGGTCATGAATTCATTTGTAGGTAACGATGATTGTTTTATTAGAAAAATAATATATATAAAGACATTTACTTTACTGTAAGGTCAAATGAGGGTCAGAGGTGGGTAGATTCAATCATGCTGCTTTTGCTCATTGTCTCCATGCTAATGAGCCATAACCACTTGTGCAGGGAGAAGATGGTTGTTTTAGTTTTTTTTGTTATGAACGCAGTAAATTTTGTCATCCTCCATATATTGCCTTGGGCATGCATGCCTGTTTTCCTCATCTCCATCTACAACGGCAAACAAAGTGAGACATCTCGTCAGTTATACAGGCACTTTGTCTCTATACTTGCAGCAAAAGAGGGAGCGTTGTGAAGAGCAATGCAAAGTAACTTCGTAAACATTTGCAAGTATTTTTATTTCTTTTCTGTGGGAATATGAATAATGATTAGGGTGAGCCCATCAGCATGAAAGTGGCAACAACATAAAAAAGAACAAAACTTACTTGTCCAGCTCCACAGAACCTTCAACACAAACTAAATACAAACAGAACAGCGCAAATTCTAGCGCTACCATTTATTTGGGAAATTTAACATTTCAAAACGCACTTGTTTTATGACAGTTAAGTAAAAATCTTTACGTTAGTCATATTTTTTTTATTGTACTTTTCTTTAAATTTATCTTAAAATCTTGTCTCGGCAGTAACTGCTGTCTTTTCACGCTGCTTAGCGTAACAAAAGGAAGTTGACTAAAGTACAACACACTGTATGTCAACATAAATGGGTAGATTTTTCATACAAATTTTACCCCCTTGAGTCCCTAATTTTATGTCAACAAAAGCAGTCAACCATGGTTGTCGATGTTGTTGACTAAAACAGGCGCTTTTTAATAAGAACAATGTGGACCCTGACTTCAGGAGTTAGGCAACATGAGGGCTTATGCGCGTTCCAATAACTTTTGATCATAGTAATACGTAGTATGAGATGTAAAATAGCTTCCAATATCCAATTAGTTGTCCTTATGGTCATAATTTGTTCTATGAGTAAAACTTTCATGTTATAGAAGTCAAGTGTTAGTTTACATTTCCGGCTGTCAAAAGGCCTCCACTTTTGGGCTCAGGTTCTTTCTGCCTTTCTGACACACATCATCGGGTAGCAGAATGCGGCTCTGAACAGGCATGTGGGTGTGTGCCAAGTGGTTTCCAGAAGTGACTGCTGCTGAGGTTGGCTTGACGTGTAATATGGATGCCTGAAAAGGTTCTTTCTTACTGCTGGCTGGCACAACACTTGTATGTTTGTACTGGAGCAGTGTCTGTGTGCAAAGGTCCTAATATTAGAATTAATTCCCATAAACTACATACAGAACAGGTGCTCTACTCTGGTCAACTCATTTTGGTAGCTTGATGTTCCACTCTCGCCTTGGTGCTGGCGTCACCTTGTCATACCGGATCACTGACTTATAACACGCATTCACTCACTGTAGTGTGATGGGCAGCCTGACCCCACACGTAGACGTGCATGTAGGATGACTTGATCGCCTCATTTGTGCTTCCTGGCGCTCTTCCTCTAACCTCTCTCGGGCTCATTAGCACACCTCTGCTGATGGCGAGATGGAAGGTGGGGGATGATTGAAACCTCTGGGGGATGGTGTCCTCCCTCCTGACAGGCAGCATTTGTGAAAGATTCCCCACTCTGCTGCCTGACACTGATGATTCACCAAAATATAGCAATGATTGATGGATGGACGGCTAGGATGGATGGATATGTTGATAGGTATGGTAGATCGGACATACAGATAGATAAGAAACACAGAGATAAGATATAGCATAAGGGAGAGAGACAGTCGCATGAATAAATGACTGTATATTCATATGCATGCCATTGAACACATCACACTGTCCTGTCTGATGGACAGTCCTCCTTTTTTGAAGTCACACTCACATCTTCAAGGCTGTGGTGGTAAGGCAGACATTCGAGGGAGGAAATGGCTTAGAACACTCAGGACGAGAGGCGTGGTGAGGGGCGTTCCAACTCAGCAAGATGGCATCAGTTGCTATGCAACCGGGTACCAAAGCTATTTATACACAGGCCCCCTTGTCCCCCTTTTTCCTCCCAAAGCCCCAAGCCACAGATCTGGACTGAGAGATAAGGTGTGGGATGTAGTGGATGCAGAAAGAGTTGAGCTGCCATCCTGGAGGCTAAACTTTGTACTTTACTTCAAAATCAGTATATGTTTTATCAAATTATTTGTTTCTGCTTTATCTTTTCATGATCATTATGAGACACTACAAGCGTTTACTGAAGATAAAAGGACAATTAAAATGTATGAACATTTCATGAACTCCATACGAGCTATCATTTTAATACCTTGAGTTTGATGAGGTTATTGTGGGCACTCTTGAAATTTAATATACCTATATTATGATGCTTGAAGCAATTTATTCATGAACTTGTTACACAATAAGATCTTAGATATAGCAGAGTAAAGAGATCTGTTTTACAAATCTGGCTTAAAAATGCCCCATATTCTAATTACCAGTAAATTAAGATGAACAGCTAACGCATAGTGAATTCTTTGTTACAGGTTCAGACTTGTTATATAAGCAATGTTTTAATTTAAATTTCAAAAAAACATTTTTAAAGCATTGCAACACACCCTTTTCCAAATTTGGTTAGGCATGCATGCACATCAATTATGTTTATTGGCAGCTAATGGTAGCGATTTGACAAAGTTTAGCTACTAATAATAATACAGCAACTATTGAATATATAGCCTAACAAAATGTTTAATGTTTTTTTTACTGTTTATAACATATGCTAGCCAGTGATGGTGTTCATATATTTTTGAATTATTTGTTTGCAAGCTTCTGCAGGCTAGCATGAAAATGCTAATGCAATAGTTTGAATTAGGGCTGCACGATTATGCAAAAAAATGAGAATGACTATTTTCTGTCATGGAATTACATGTATTAAAGAAATTGTATCTATTTTGTAATTAGTGTTATCAGTATTATTACATTATTAGGCTCCTCTTTTTATTAGACTCCCTACTGTAAAGAGTAACTTTACAGAAAGAATAACTTCCATTGGTCTTTGTCGTTGTCCATCGGAGGTCCCAGAAGGAAAGGACTTTCTTAATGGAAATTAATAAAAAGATAAATGGTAATGGTTTTATTTCATTTGAACATGCATCAGATTACAATTGAGTGCATCCCATAATCAGTTCACAGTTCCACATGTCCAAAAGGAGTAGGAAGAAGCAAAGCTTATTAAATCCTACCCCTCCATCTGGTACTTTTACAATCAGTAACTGTTACATTTGTTTACTTCCTGCTTTCCATAATACAGTTTAAGGTGTTTTTTTTTCCTTTTTTTAAAAGTAATCTCTCAAGTCAAAAATACTGGACACTGGACAGAACATTCATGCATGTATTAAAGACAAGTCAAAAGACAAGTCAATAAATGAATGCAATTAATAGTCATAGAAGCCGATGAATGATAGCTCTTTTGTTACTTTGGTTTGGGATGCAGCTCCTCAAGTGAAATGTAGAATTTGTCATCATTTAGACGTTACATTGCAAGAGCTCCAGTGTATTAGTGCAACAGTTTGCATCGTGTTAATGCAAGATAACTGCTCCAGTTTGACTATTCAGTCCTCATGGCTGTTTTATCTTTGGTTATGTTCTAGCCATTTATTGAACATGGCTATATTTTACAATGATATTTTAATGAGCCACAACTGCTTTCTCTCCTTAACAATGGTTGAAAGCTGTTACGATTTTGCCCCCCATGGCACCTTGATAACAAGCAACTGTCAAAACATCTTTTCCGCACATTTGAAGCTTGAACATATTAACTTTCCTCAAGGGAGAGTATTGTGTTAAGTTGTAACACTCAGCATAGAAACCAGACAGACAATGTGTGTGATTGAGAAAAGCAAAAATAGATCACATTATTGCATGTTAATCACATCTTTTTAAAAAAAAAACAAAACATGGAAGACATGGAACACGGCAATTACCTGGCTACATCCAAGATTTGTGTGCGTGCGTTTGTGCATCTCTTTGTGTGTGGCTCATCAGTTTCTCACTGTGGCAGAAAAAGGTAAGTGGCTATCAGGGCACCCGACCCTGTCTGGATGAATCTCTTCTGTCGCAACACCGTGAGCACCTTCCATATGGAGAGGAGCCTAATTATCCCCCACCAATGACTGAATCAACATTTGATTATATCCTCCCCAAGGCTCCCCTGAAAGGCTCTATTCAGAGATGTGCACAATCAGAAATGGCTATTTTATGCTAATGATAAATGTATTTTAATTTTGAACACTGCTCACCACAAAAGCAAATGTATTGTCTTTAATTTTAGTACAAGACGAAGCACTGTTCTAAAAGGGCATTGCTATAATAAATAATGTGATAACTGATTCAAGGTAGATATTGAATATTATGTTTGGTGATCATACTTGCTGCATATTTTCCCGGTAGGACAACAATCAAGCTTTCATTGCAAAAGCTTTTCTAAATGTCAGATCTCTGGAACGCTTCTCCTTAAATCTGTTTGACTTTTTGAATTTTTATTTTTTGTCTTTCCTAGCCAGCGGAATTTGGCAGAAATCACAGAGTTAATCCACACGGCTTTCCTGGTACATCGTGGGATTGTCAATTTGAAAGAATTGACGGCTTGTGATGGCCCATTGAAGGACATGGAGTTTGGGAATAAAATGGCTGTCCTGAGCGGCGACTTCCTGCTTGCAAATGCTTGTACTGGACTGGCCCAGTTGAACAACACTAAGGTAATGTGTGTGTCATCAAAAACATTTAACTGTACCTGTGAGTACGGTTATACAGTACAGTGCAATTTACTCTTACTTTGAGTCTACGTTTTAGCATATTTCCACAGCATTTCAGTCTAGCTTCAGCTTTTGAATGGCCACCGTGTTCATTCTAAATGTAGATTTTTGTAACTTTTCAAAGCTTTTCAATTTTGCTTCAGCTTTTCTGCATTCACGCTCTTAGCAATGTCTGCTAAGATCGCATCATCTAGTTAGAAAAGTTCCTTATAAATTCCCGTGGTGGCAGAATAATCCATTGTGAAAATATGTACAGTATGTAGTATAATGAGGTATCTATATAGCTATCAATATAATATATCTTTACTTGAAACATTGAAATCTAATAGAGTTCAGAATAAATTCACCCAGCTGGTGAAACGTTATAAATAATAGTTATGTGACATTTAAGTGATTCAGGTGTTCTGGGAAAAAAATGTAGCCGTGAGAGGACATTGAATAAAAGGGTTAATTGAAAGCTGTAAACTATCATCAGTGTATATTCTCTTGTTGATCAGTTGACCCCAACCTTTTCTTGCCTTCGTCACACATCTTCATCATCTTGCAAGCCTCTTCATCAGCTACACTTTCCATACAATAGGCTATTAAGCCATGCTATTTAAGGATGAACGTTATAATATGGATTCTGTCATGTGGATTATTAGTCTTATAAGTCTTGCATATTTTGTATGTGTTGATAAGTTTTATCTCATGTACGTTGAGTCATTTTGTCCTTCTTTTATATGTACATAATAACAATAACACATTTTATTTGTATAGCGCTTTTCAAAATACTCAAAGACACTTTACAGAAAAATGGAGTTGAATAAAAGCAAGTAAACAGAGTAAAAGATACATTAAAATACTACATTAATTCGTTAATACACAGTTAAAACATGAGAAAAAGCGGGGCAGAGCACATGTGGTTTTAATTGAAATAGCCGTGGATCACATTATTGACATAATTTTCAAGAAGTGGCTTTACTCGACTAATTTACTATGTTACTATGATCTGGAAACCTACAGGAAAACACGACTGAAATGACATTTTTTGTAGTCTGTCCAATAACATCTGTTCAACACGAAAACCTGCAAATGGGTTATCAGAGAGCATTTTAAGGCTTTGAGATAGTGTAAGGCTGTGATGGAGACCGGGTGTCATGGCCTTGAGAAGTAACCTATGCCGTTACTTGTGTAAACTGTAAAGTAATCTCGCCCGGCAGCTCTGGTTTCTTCCCTTTTGCAGGCCCTGTCGGCAAAACACGATCCGGCTGGATTTGGGAATGGAATAAGGCTGAGGCCGAGCGAGAGCTTATCTGATACTTTCCAAAAAAAGCCCACCTCACCGGGCCCCCACTTCCCAAGACAGGCAGAGACACCAGAGTAACACTGTAGGCACATTGTCCTTTCTGCTCAGTGGGTGAAGCTCGGGTTTCCTCAATATTTTCCCCCGATGGATTCTGTTACCCTAAGGGCACCGCAAGCATTAGCATCACCAGACTTTTCTGATCAACTAAGGATGTCTGGATTGAGCTCAATGAGCTGTAAATGTGTCTTCAATTATTCCTATAGTTTCTGTTGTGAAAATTCAAATCAGCCTCTCATATGACAAGCAAACAAAGAGCAGTGATTCTGGAAGCTAAAATGTAGTCATGCATGCCCCCTGTAAGAGGAAATTGGCAACTGCAGTCTTGAACAAAACAAAATAGGAAACCTTGAGAGTTGCAGTGAGGACTGTGATGCCTCTGCAAATAAATGCATGTCGAAATATTTTTTTTTTCAATAAAATATACATCCAAACATAGCTAATACGCAGGGATAATTGTGTATTACAGTGAAATGAATGTCTGCTTGTTCCATCTCATTATACTCCTTATAGCTTCACTCCATCCTGTTATAAACTAAATGTGATCTGACGCTGATGGAACAAAATGCATGATGGAACACCACCATCGCCATCGTCATTATTAAACTTGCTTCTGATTAATTCCACAAACCTGTTGATTAAATTAGAGCACCTTATGCCTCTTAGTCAGACGAGGCAAATTGCATTATATCTTGGATTCACTGACTAACTTGTCAAAGTTGAAGAACCTTATTTACCTCCATGTTTCAGGTCTGATCAGCACTAATGTCTTGAATGACACTTATCAATTCAGCGCACACTTCAGCAGGACGTGATTATCATTGTGTAGGTTCTGTCTGCAGTCTTAGTGATTAAAGATATGTTGTCACCTTGTCAGTTCCTCCACCTGTTGCCATGTCGTTTTATGTTCTTGACCTTTGTTTTCTGTCGCTGAAGGGAGTATGTCGGGGTTGGGCAGGGGGCATTTGAACCCAAATTGCTGCTTTGCTTTATGTTTTTGTTTTGTTCCACAGGTTGTCGAACTGATCTCCAGTGCCATTGGTGATTTAGTTCAAGGAATCTACTCTGAGAATTCCAACAACAATGAGGTAAATAACTGTCTTTATTCTTAGTTAATGGAAGGAATGCAGTGATAACAGAAAATGATATTTTTGGCAAGGTCAAATAGAACACTCTGCAAGCACAGACCTTCACCAATACTTCAGTATTTCTCACCTGCTAAGTCAATGAGGTAACAATGACAATCTAACATAATACAGTGGAACCTACTTCAGTCAGTCCGACTTAGATCGCCAACTTGTCTATGTTGAACAACTCAAATTAATTCCTCATCAGAGCCATGGTGTACATGGTGTAAATTACTCTTGTACAGAGTACTTAGTCTTCATTCTACTTGAGGTATTATGTTGTCTGTACTGTTTCCCCTGTTCATTGAATGTTGTATATTATCAAATGGTTATGGCCTCAAATCCCTATCATTTGTGTGTCATGACTCTCAAACTGCACTGTCGCTGGTACTTTGAGGAAATTCACCCATTTGCGTTTGCTTGCTTGCTACTCCACACAACACTCATTTGCAGCACTCTTAGTGTACACTCACTAGTGCCTCGCCTCCCCCCACTGGGACAAAGAGACTGAACGACTGGCAGGAGGGTTCACTCATTCTATTCATTCCGCTTTCGAACCAATGCACTTAGGTTATGAGGCAGATGCACAGTGTGTCTTGTCATCTAGCCTGTTTCATAGAGCGAGCAGGAACAACGCCATGTATGCACGTCAATATATCGAGGCCGGCAAAAGTATCAAGTTTGTTTTTATTTATTGTCTGGTTAATTGATTTATTGATTATTGTGACATAACAAATAACAACATAACCCTAAGCCCAGTTCACCTAATCATCAACTTTTCATCAATGCAGGAGGTCGATAAGTACAGTAGTTACTTGAAACATTTATAGTCATAGATTTTGGATGTTCTATGTTTAAATTAATGTAATTAATGTCATTAGCCCACCCTCGGCCATCTCTGTGTAGAGTTTGCATGTTCTCCCTGTGCATGCGTGGGTTTTCTCCGGGTACTCCGGTTTCCTCCCACATTCCAAAAACATGCTAGGTTAATTGGCGACTCCAAATTGTCCATAGGTACGGGTGGTTATACCCCGCTGCCCTTGCAGAGCCTTCCCTCTTAGGTATGTACATGGCTATATATGTGTGTGTGTAGGTATGCATGTATATATTTATTATTATCATATCTAAAATAGTTAAAAGATCTAAATTATTGGAAAATATATTTTATATAAATTATTATATATTAAGTATCAATAGTAGTATCATTATTATACATACATAACTATCAATAAATATTATTATTATTACTATTATTGTTATTATTATTATTATTGTTATTATTATTATTATTATTATTATTATTACTACTATTATTATTATGGTTACTATTATTATTATTATTATCAATTACTTTACTTTATTTTTATTTATTTATTTATTTATTATTATTTTTTTTATTATTTTTATTCTCAATTTTAATTTTTGTGTATGGTAGGTGTATGGCCCCGGGTGGGGCGCCTGGTAAGCTCATACGGGAGGGGGGGTCTCGTTTGTGCAGCTTGGGCTCTGGGTGGGGAGGTGCGGTGCTGGGGTGGGGCATTACCTGCTTCCCTCCCCTCGGTGGAGGGATGGCTGGGTTGTGGTGGATGTGGGGCGGGCGGGTGGGGGGCTGGCTGTGGGTGCGTGGGTAGCGGGGCGGATAGCGGTGGGGGTGGTGCTCTGCGCGGCGTGGGCCGGAATTAGCGGGGGGCTTGCTTGGGGGGCGGGGTGGTGGGCTCTGGGTCGTGGGGGGGCCTCGACCAAGGGTTGGGGGGTGGGGCTGGCCGGTGGCTCACGGGCGGCCCCTGCTATTTGCCGGTGTCTGGTTGGCCCCTTCTGTCTCCGGTCTGGTGGCGGTCTTCCCGCCTCCGGGGTGTCCTACTTGGCGGGTCCGTGGGTGGATGGGAGATGTGGTGGAGACGGGTCGGCGCTGTGGTGGAGGGTGGGACTGGGGGGGGCATTCACTTTTTGCGGCTGTTGGGGTATCGTCTGCCTGGTGGGCTCTGCTGCCTGGTGTGTGTGTCTCTGTCCCGCCCTGGCACTCTTGGCTCACGAGCCCGGGGGGTGGGGTTGGGCTCTTCCCCATGCGGGTCCCGGTTCTCCTGCGGTCTCTGTGGTGTCACTCCCTGGGCTGCCATGGTGACGGATGTGTTGCCGGGGCGCGGTTCCTGCTGTTCTGGTGGTTGTAGGAGCAGCCTCGGGGCGTGTGGTTTGTCCGCGGCTCCTGGTGGTCCGGGGGTGGCATAGCTGGCTCAATCTCTGGTGGGGCCCTCCGGGGGGGAGCTGGCAGGCCGGACTGGCCGCCACGATGGGCTGGGTGGGGCCCGTGGTTGGTCCTGTGGCCCGGGGCTTGCTCCGGGCGGCTGGCTTGCCCGGCTCGGTTGGCCGGTAGTGCGGGGTGGGCGTGTGTGGGGCCCCGATCCTCCCTGCTGCACTGCACCACCTCACATACATGTAGGACTTTGGGGGGTGGCCTGCAACTGGTTTTGCCGGGGGCGAAGGGTTTCCTTGCGGATGCCCTTTTGTCCTCGGCATTCCTCTGGCTGGTCACCCTTCAATTTTAACCGCACCTTAGACACTCAGTTCTGGGGGGGGGTCTGGGCAGGCAGGGGACCCACCATTGCTCAGCTTCCTTCCACACACACACACACACATACACATACACCACACACATAGGTCAGCCCTATGGGACAGGCCTATTTTTAATTGCACTATCTACACAATACCATCTTCACACACACAGGTGTAGCGGGCTGGACCGGAGAGCCTACTGCCTACCCCCGCGATTGGCCCGCTGGCTGCTGGGGCTTGGCGGCTCGCTCGGGGTGCCCTGGGCTGCAGGATATTTTGGTCTGGTCTGCCTGGCCTTCCTGGGGGTCCCGCTGGAACCAGCTGACGCCGGGGCTTGCCCTGGTGTCATGGTTGGCGCTACCTCCCTGGATCTGTCCTGGGTCGCGGGCGCCAACGTGCCCTCGGGGGGGCGTTCACCGGCCTCCAGGCAGTGGGGTCCGCGCTGCTGGTGGCCTGAAGTCTACGGTGGTGGCTTGGGGTTGTTGCGCTGTGGTGGCTGCTGCGGGGACCGGGCTGTGTGTTGGGAGGGGACCTGATCCTGCTCGTGGGTACGGGGGCCGGGGTGGCGTGTGGGGATGGGGAGCATGCTCCTCGGGGTGGGGCCTGCTGGGGGGGCGGTGCTCTTTCGGGCGTTTGGGTGTCTGCTGCCACTGGTCCTATGCTCTGCCGCATCGCTGTCCCTGTCTTTGCCCATCCCCAGTCTTGCCTTAGGGCTCGTCGGGGATGGTTCTCCGGTACGTGGGCGGAGCGCTGCTGGTTCTGGGGGCGGGGGGGGCTGGCCCTCCCGGTGGATGGTGGGGTCCTTCGGGGGCCTTGCGCTGGTCTTAACTCCTCGGCTCTGGTGCGTGGCCTCCCCGTGACTTGGAGCTATGGCTCTCCCTCACGGGGGTGAGCTGCCCGGTGGATGTCGGCCGGCGCAGTGGAGCGCCTCACCACTCGCCTGCTCGCCCCCTCCGCTTGCTCATGTGCGGGCCTCCTCCCCTCGCCCGCTCCTTTGTCTGCCACACTGCAGTAGCCCTGATGCCGTGGTCGAGGGGAGTCTGGGGGTGCTATGCCTTGGCGGTCCGTACCTCCCTGGGCTCGGGGCCTGGTTGTGGGTCTGGGACCCCTGGGTCCCCCACCCTGTGATGCCCCGGACACCCCACCCGGGGACGTCCACAGCATGTGTGTGTATTGAGTGGATGGGGTGTGCATGTGTCTGAGTTTATTTTATGTATTTATTGTTTTAAATACTTAGATAATTAATGATTAGTTTTATTATAATTATATATATATGTATATATATATGTATATGTGTGGATGTGTATGTGGGTATATGGCCATGTAGATATACGGGGGGGGGGGCTCTGCGGGGGTCTGGCGTAGGGTGTTCCATCTCAACCGCCCGGTCCTCCATGGGGCAGTGTGCCCGGGCCTCTTCTGTCCTGGCCGGGGCGGTCCTATGTCGGTGGTCGGGCCTGGGGTTACCTGGGGCGGGCCGGGTTCTGCTTCCTGGGGGTGTGTGGGGGGCGGGAGGCGGTGCCTCCGGCCGTGGACGGGCTCCCTTCCGGCCGGCAGGGACGCCCCTGTGCCCACGGGTGTGTGGCCTTCGATGCCCTTCTGCCCTAGTAGGGTATGGTCTCCCGCTGGTCTCGGGGGTGCGGCTCTCCTCCGGCCTGCTGGCGCCCTGTTGCCGGTTGGGATTGCTCCTCCATGGCCTCTTGCTGGTCTCTTCGGGGAGTTGCTTCGGGGGCGGGTCTTGGGGAGTCGGCCCTGGCTTTGCCCACACCCACGGGGCCGGAGGATCTCTGGCGGTGGGGGCTTGACCTGGCTGCGCGGGGCGGGGTTTGCTGGGTGGTAGAAGGCAGTCTCTCTCCTTTTGTCATTCTCAGTGACAATTACACATTCACACACTCGCATTCACATACACAACACACCTCCATATGGGCACTCACAGCACATGGGTGCTTCTCTATACAATCTACTCTCTTATCCCTGATGTTTATATAGTATTGGTATGCTATTATTACAGTAATAATGATGCCAAGCAATGAGATTTTAATTACTGTAACTGTATGGTTGCAATTGTGTTTACTATCATGGGTCATGTCCTCATTGTTACTATTGCTATTGGTAAGTTGGACTGTTTCATTCCACTGATATCATCTCCAGTGTGACCCTTAGCCATCATTGACATTTAACTGTTCTGTTTGTCACTGTTGTTGTTTTGGGAATTCTTGTTGCTGCTGTTTTTGTCTCTCCCTCTACTGCCCCCCCCCCCCCCCCCCCGACCCCACCTTTCTCTTCTCTCTTCTTCTTTTCTGTTCTTCTTCTTGCTCCGGTCCGGTCGTCCCAAATGGCATAACAAAGACATCAAATAACGGCAAATAAAATTTCATGGTACAGGGAAGTTGTAGCCAACACCTTTCCTGACACAGAGCAAATCTGTCTAGCATGTAAGGGCATTTAGATCAACAATACTATCTGCCCCAATGGCTGGACGGGACAAAAAAAAAAAAAAAAAAAAAAAAAAAAAAAACAAATTGTCCATAGGTATGAATGTGAGTGTGAATGGTTGTTTGTCTATATGTGCCCTGTGATTGGCTGGCCACCAGTCCAGGGTGTACCCCGCCTCTTGCCCAAAGACAGCTGGGATAGGCTACAGCACCCCCGCGACCCTCGTGAAGAAAAAGCGGTAGAAAATGAATGAATAATGTAATTAGCATTTTGACAGGATGATTGATGTTTTTGTATAACAACTGATATATTTGCATGTCAGCTTTACATAGCAGTAGAGTGACTTGTTCTAGGGTGTCACAGCCATGTTGCTGGTCAGTGAGAACTCGACATCCATGCCATCACATCCATTTTGCAGGAGAATAATCTCACCGATGGTGTGGACACAGCAGCATGGGAGGAACAGACATTCCTGTCTCACGGGGCGCTGTTGGCTAAGAGCTGCCAAGCCGCCATGGAACTGGCGCAACACGACAAAAAGTCCCAAAGATTGGCCTACAAGTATGGAAAACACTTGTCCCTAGGTCACAAGGTTAGTTCAACATTTTACATCTGCTCTTGCTGTAGCCTGCTGCAGGCCTGTGTAACTATATAGGATTCCAACATGGGTTGATATCAAAAATGAGCATTTTAAAGAACCATGTTCATCTAGCTAGCTGTCTAGGGCCATCCGTCATGCTGCTCTTTAACAAGGCCACCTGGAGTATAACTTAGCATCATTCAAAATGTCATCACTGGGCTTGTTAAACTGCCTCGATTTTCTCCCCCCCAGCTAAACTCTGACCTGCAGCCATTTGTGAAGAGCAACATGGGAGAGCAGATGGCCTTCAGCTTTAGCGCCGCCCCTGTGGTTTTTCACCGTCACATTGTTGGCCAGGAGCGATGGCAGCAGCAACTGCATCAGGTACTATGAGGTTGGCCCGTGACACCAAATGCAGCAACTTGATAGAGTTTTAGATTGTTTGCTGCGACTACTATTACTATTACCTAACTTTTTCTTTCCCTTTTCATCAGGCAAAAACAAGAAACCAACTTGATTACTCAAAAGTAAGGATCATTGTTTCCTTTTTCTCAAAATAAGACAACATATGCAAATCCCCAAAAGAGTTGCTGGACAATTTTACTGTCATCATTAGTTTAAAAAAAATCACTTTCAATGTCAGTGCAATAGAAGAGGGGAACCATGGGTCGCAAGAAGAGTGGGATGCTCCAGAGGAGGGGTCCGATGGTGTTTGGGAGGGTTATCTAGTCCTGTCTGAAACCAGAGCAGGATAGATTAGTTACCAAAGCCTATTTGTGGAGGAGACACTGAGGCTCGAAGACGCATTGTGGGGCAATCTCCTTGAGCTGGAAAGGGCACATGGGCCAAAGTTTTCATGGAAGGAGAAATGATGCGACGGGGTTGATGACCTTCAACCTGTTATTTTGAATTTACCTTCTAAATCAGAAGTGCAAACCCTTGTTTGTTACTGGCTTGCACGTAGTAGATATCAAATCAAACAACAATAAAAATACACAGTGAAAATGAAGTTAGATAGTCTTAGATAGAATATCAAGACAAACAGCTTAAGTGGTCATACTAATACGTCATAACGCAAGGCTTTGACTTTAAATGTATACACCCCGTTAGCGTGTTTTGAAATTTACTCCATACTTTTTGCCTTGGTTTGCGTTCATGTTTTGGTTACAATATGCTTTGTGTCTTGTAGTGTTGTTAAGACAGTGTGTGAGTCCAACCGTGTGTTTATCACAAAGTGCCTCTGTTAGCATCCTTCGCTAGCTAACATGGCCGAAATCGGTTGCCATTTATGTGGTGGAAGCGGTTAATTAATTTGAAAATCATGATTATTCATTCATTCATTCATTTTCCACCGCTTTTTCCTCACGAGGGTCACGGGGGTGCTGGAGCCTATCCCAGCTGTCTTTGGGCGGGAGGTGGGGTACACCCTGGACTGGTCGCCAGCCAATCACAGGGCACATATAGACAAACAACCATTCACACTCACATTCATACCTATGGACAATTTGGAGTCGCCAATTAACCTAGCATGTTTTTGGAATGTGGGAGGAAACCGGAGTACCCGGAGAAAACCCACGCATGCACGGGAGAACATGCAAACTCCACACAGATATGGCCGAGGGTGGAATTGAACCCTGGTCTCCAAGCTGTGAGGTCTGCGCGCTAACCACACGACCACCGTGCCGCCCAAAATCCTGATTAATTTAATGTTTAATCATTTGACAGCCCTAAATATTGTATATTCTGTCTCCTTATTTTATGAAACAGCACTTTGTTCGACCCATGTGCTTAAGGAGTACACTTGGATCGGATTGGAAAGGATATGAAAAGTTCTCCATTCATCCATTTTCTTCTGCTTATCCGAGTGCGGTTTGTGAGGGCAGCAGTCTCAGTAGGAAAGTCTATACTTCCTGGTTCCTGATCACCTCTTTGGAAGAAGTGGACACAGAGGCGTTCCCAGGTCAGATGCGAGACATAATCCCTCCAGCATATCCTAGGTTTGCCTCCTCCTGGTTGGGAATGCCCCGAACACCTCACCAGGGTGGCATCCGGACTAGATGCCCAAGTCACCTCTACTAGCTTCTCTCACACACAGTGAAGGAAGAATGGGTGAAATTTACTTATTTTGCGAAGCAGCTGGTGTGAAGTGAGAGCACAAAGAGATCTTCTAAATGAAATATAGAGTCAGGGTGAAGCTGAGCTGAAAATCTGCTCTTTTTTTGAAGAAAAAATGCCCATAGAGCTTACCACCTCTGGAATTTATGTGCGAAAAGAAATGCAGCAACACAAGCAGCAGGCACAGAAAGACATCCAAATCACTATGTGAATTAAAGTGCTTAGTCGGGGCTGATTAAATGTATTTTTAGTATTTCTCATACTCTGGCTTTGCCCTTTTTTGGTTATGTAAATATTCATGATGCCTCATTGAAATGAGACACACGAAAACAGAACTGTACTGGAACAAGGTAAAGACAAATATAATTGTAAAAAGTATGTTTTGTGTCAGGTTCTTCTTTTCGAACATATCATTTTGACACTATAACGCCCACGATTGTTGTTTTTGTCGAGTGGTTCACAGTTACTATGCTACTGTAAGTTTTGTTCCTGTACTGTGCTGGTTTGTTTCCAAGCTGCATAGCAAAACGAGCGACACAAACATGACAAGTTAATATGTGTTTTGATCTCTTAACAGCTTGTGGCAACGGTGAAATCGGAGAAAGGCGTGAGCTTGGCGGTCAACTTATGCTGTTACCATGGCAACAAGGCTGTGGAGGCCATCCAGGCTTTCCCCTCCTCCGAGGCTCGAGCCGCCTTGGAAAACATCGCCTCGGCTGTCACCAAATTCTGACCTGGATTCACTCAAATGCACACACACACACACACAGACTCGTGACTGGTGCTACTCCAGTGCCAGCAAATGAGAGCCACAGAGGAGATGACATGAAGAAAACAAAATGTAATTTTAAAAGGAATTAATTAAGCCAGGTGCTCTCAGTTGGACTGGATAAACATCATGTGCTGCAACAGCATATTTTTTTTAAATTCCTGGAATAAAAATGAAACAGTGTCAAGCTGTGAGTTACCTCTCGTCTTGGCCTGCATTTTAAACCAGTTTATTTTTGCCAAGCTTATGAGTGTAGAGCTTGGATATGGGAATACCCAAGAACAGTGGTTCTCAACCTGATGGTCGGGACCCAAAAGTGGATCACGGAGCTGTTTTCAGTGGGTCTTTGCTTGGGGAAAAAAATTATGTAATGACCCAATGCCTGTGAATGCACCTCACATTCTTATCTGAACTGTTTTATTGCGACACCGCCATGAGGTGCATGTAATGCTTCTGGGCGACGATGGCAAGCTTGAGAACATAAGAGGAGACTGTCTGCCCAACACACAGCTGCAGATAACTGCTGGAGAATAGCATACCATAAGAGCATCTCAGCGTTGCATTTTGCTTGGTGCACAAAACAGTTACTTAAGAGAAGTTAGCTAGCTAGCCCAAGAGCCTCTAAAGTTGAACGCCTTTTTAGCAATGTTACCGATTGTACAATTACACCGCCTCTCAGCTCATCCGTGACCCTGAACAGTATAAGTGTTGACTTCATTGCCGAGTAATTTTGCAAAGTTGCCGTTTAGTTTATAAAATATAACTTCATTAATTTTAGGAAAGGTCTTAAATTATTTATTCTCAGGGAATTTAATCAATCCCAACTGAACTGTTCGGGTTGTTTTAGAAGACTTTTTGCCTCTCATCTGAGCAGGCTTCATCATGCTCATTCATGCTCAAAGACTAGATAGGACAGCTCGAGTTTGAGCAGATGGTGTCGGACCCAAATATTACTTCTCTAAGGTAGAAAGAGGCACGGCCCAACCAAGAATGTTAACAGTCTGTAAGATTCAGTAGAGTGAGGCCTCTGCACCACCTCTAATTTATCCCCTCAAGCTAGAGCTGTCCTATCTACAGTAGTCGTTGAGCATGAACTGATGAAGGTGAAATGTCTTCTAAGAACAGTCCTGGTGCGACTGATTCAATACCCAGAAAATACAATGACCTGGATGAATAAAATGTATAAACAAATGATGCTTTCAGAGGCACACTATTTGTGACATTGACAAAGGCAGAAAGTCAGGTAATATGTTAGAAATGCGTTCCTCTGTTTACAAACACGTGTAAAGTGGTTAGGTTTTCAAATGCAGTTTGGCATGGTAGTCCATCCCTCGAGAAGGAAGGGCACACTTTACAGTATCAGGAGTAATGCCATCCACGCCGCCTTATTACGTCTGCCCCTGTGCCTGTGTATGTGATCCCAGTCAACTTAGGGGCAGGGAAAGGTCACACAGCCTCCTCTCTTGGCCCAGCCAGCCAGAACATTTAAGCTCCGCCAAGCAGTAATTATTAATGAAGAGACCTGAACAAATGGACAGGAAATGCAGAGCTATTGATTGGGCTTGACTGCCTTGCTCTGAGCCGTGCAAGCTGGCGCCAGCCTGGTGGCCTGTGGTTTCCTATGGCCGCTGTCTGCAGCGAAGGGCCAGCCAAGGTGTGAAACCATGCAGGCCGCTGTTGGCAACTGTCAGTCACAGCCAGGCCGTACCTGAAGGAGAAAAATCAGGAATACACGTGAATATGGAAGATGCAGAAGTACATTAGATCCTTGTGCACAATGCATGTAATGGATGCACCCAAAAAAATGTGTATTTCTGATATGCTCACATGCTTATTAAATTTTAAAGTGTAAAAGGTGTAAGAACACAAGACTAATGAATTATAAAGATAAACTAATTGAGTCACAGTCTAGCCTTTAGCCCTGTTGTCAGTCTACACTTCCATCCACTGTAGCACTGCATCCATCTCCCTCTGAAGCAGTTAGCACTGGTAGGCTGCTTAAAAGTAAAAGTGTGGTTGTAGATAATTATTTACCGAAACATCACCAGGTTTCAGATTATAACATTATCTCAAAAGTCCTCATTATTAAGGTGCAATTTATGACAAAGTGTCGCGTAGTTTTTTGCATCTTGCAATGCATTGATGTACCTTAGGAGGCAGTCATGCTTTACCAGCTCAATTCCAAGCTTCCTGTGAAACTGATGTTTACATCCACTATGTGTGTTTTTCCCAACCTACTGGTAACTCACTGAAACCTTAATGTAGAGTACTAGTCCAGAGTATGCTTTCATTTGCTCACATTAAAACCAAAGCCCTTCAAGACTGGTGGATAAAGTACAAAATGAAGGACTATTGCAGTAAAAGGGGTTCCTGATTAGGTTGTTCTGCATCTACATCCTCTCCTGTTTGGATTTCCTCTGCCATCATGTCTTCTTGGCTACAGCATGTGCCAGGGAAGGCCTCAGGCAATGCATGAAATATTTATTCTCGCCGGGAGGAGACATGAGGAAAGTTACCTGAAAAGTTAAAGGAACTAAAGAAGGAAGGTAGCAGGGGCACAGCTAGAATGGTAAATACTTACAAAACAAAACTTTTTTCCCCAAACAAATGGCCTGGACTTAGTTTCACTGCCACTATGCGCTCATAGAGCCTGAGACCCTTTGCGTGGTGCTGAAGCACCCTTAATCTTTAACCTATCTTTAAATTTAAAAACTGATAGCATTAGATTAATTACAATGCATGTGTTTGATCCTCAAGCAAAATGTAACTTGAGAAACAGCAAGCAGACGTCATGTTTTGGAATTGGAATTCTCCACCCCTCCAAACTGGTAGATAATACCTCCTTTGTTTTTAACATCATTAGCACTCTGTAGACATGAAAAAAACATGCCTTTCTTCAAAACTTAAGAAGCCAAAAACTTACCACTTCCACACTAGATGGGAGAGCCAGCACTCTATCATGTCAGATATGCCATGGCATGGCAAATATTCAATATTTGCATATTTACAAATAGTCTGTAGAAATATGGTAAATACAAGTAAATGTACACTTTATACAAAAGAGCCCAGACAGTGCAATAATTTGGTGAATTATCTTTTTACAGACAGTTGAGGTATTGTAGAGCTGCATGGCATGTGGAATGAATGATGTCATGAAGCATTTACTGTGTGAATGGAACTACAGGAGTCTTTTAGAGAATGAGCTCCGCTTTGTTTGTTTGTCCAGTATCCAGTGCTAAAACACAAACCTGAACGCCTGATGTCACTTCCTGTCCGGAATACGTTTATTGCAAACACACACAAGCGTGAGTTGTATTTTGTCTGAATTGGCTTATATTCTCGAGTATGTCTACTACAGTATGTTAGTTAATACAAGTGTAATGGTGACTATAGGGGTGCTATTTCATGTATATAGGGCTGTAATGTTACAAACTGACAGACATCACACATGTCGACAGCTAAGTGATAGTCTTAAGGGTGAAGCACGGATGCATATCTTTGGTTAAGACAGTTGATGTACATGTTTCAGTGTTATAGGAATACATTTAATTGGGAAAAAATGTGCAGGATTAGACAAGGTTGCGCACAATGGTTGGTGCGTCGGCGTGATCACAAAGGAAAATCTAAATATTAAGGACAAGTCAGTATGTGTAATGAGCAGTTAAATATTCATGACATTCTCCATGGGTGCACTTGCGAATGCCCCCTCAGTAAACACCCCTACAGAAATATGACCATGTATTTGACAGTGATGGATCGGAGTCGTTCTCATGTGATGGCAGCAGAATGGCTGTGCGCCCAGCTTGGCCCAGACGAGCATATTGACTAAAAATTGACACTCTAACGAGCTCTTTCCTGAGTTAAGTGCCGCACGCCATCGCCTGGCTGACCCCGGGCCGTGCTTCCTCACGCACAGGCCGCACTCACACGGATGGCTGACACATCAGACTGCCATGGAGACAGCTCATTAGTTCACTAATGAGAAGCACATCAGCTACACGTTGTCTTGTTAGATCATCGCTCTATCGACATATTTGTAGTCGAGACAGAACATTGCCTGCTAGAGTGTGCATGAAATAGACAATGATGATTCTGTGTGGTTTTATACTCATGTCACTGAACACTTTGGTCATCAGAGGAAACCAGTTTTAATAATGGCTGCAGCCATTTCCTACAGTCTGGAGTATGGTTTCCTTTCTTCAACCTATTGTTCCTCCTGTTAAGAGTTTCACCTGTCATTTCAAATATCCATCCATTTTCACATATAGACAAACCATTCACACTCACATTCATACCTATGGAAACCAATTAACCTAACATGCATGTTTTCGGAATGTGGGAGGAAACCTGAGTACCTGGATAAAACCCACGCATGCACGGGGAGAACATGCAAACTCCACACAGAGATGCCCATGAAGCGGAGGTCATTTCAAATAGATATTGCTAAAATGGGCTTTTGCAAACATACACATGCACTCTTATTTTTCATGAGATTACATGTTTTCACATTGTTTATTACTCTGAACATTAAAAGTTAATATCACCCTCCAAATAATAGACCTCACATGCATAGTTAGTACATGCTTTTGCCACTTGAGGGCGCTTTTTCCCACACACGATGCAAAACAGCTTTTTTGTTCAAGAACTATATAATCCACTTAATTTAACACGTAAAATGACATGAATCACAAATATACTTATCATTCGCAATTCATAACATTTGAAACAAGGCTCATGTCAGTCAGTGTGACGACCCAGAGAAACATTTATGGACACAGGAGGCGGGAAAAGCAAGTCACCAAGGTTTATTGATGTACATTGGTATGAAAAATACTGGCACTGCATTTACTTGTTCTATATAACGGATACAAAAAAATGCCCGTATTTTTCTTCCCGCAGCCATCCGGAAGTGACACATCGGGCGCGCTCACTGTGACGTCACGCGAGAACACACAGGAATCGCGCAAGAGAGTGAGTGGGGGAACATTGTCAACAACGGTAGCAACCGTTATCTTCAAATAAAGCTTGGTGACATTCGGTAGACATGTCCAATACAATGCTAACAACCCGAATGGATGGCACGCACTCATGAAGGTGAGCTTTACCTAGCTGGCTCGTCGTCAAAACTAGCAACCGCAGTACAGTTAGGTGGGTTTGTTCAACTAAAATTCGTCGCCAATATACCAGTTTAAAAACAATAAATACGTCACGTGGTTATGAAATACCCTTCCATCCGCGCTGCTGCTGCTTTAGCTAATGTTTTGGTTCAAGGGGTTACCAAGGCGAAAGAATGCGGAAGTGGTGTGGCTAATGAGCGGCGGCTAGCTCAGCTGACACTGATTGACGTATTTGCGTCATATCATCTGGGCTACAGTGACACGTGACGTGATGACACGCTACGTGCTGTGTCATGACGGTAGCGTTGTAACAACACGGACCAGTTTATGGCTATCTGATGACATGACTCTACCACGTTGTCATCGCTGTCAGTGTGAGCAAAATAATATACAGTACAGGTATAAGCAAACACCTCGTTCTTTCCCATTTCTTCCATCACCAACAGAATCTGAAATTGCTATAAAGACGAGGACAGTTCATGAGAGATGTAGATTAGTTTAAAAATCACATCTGGAAACATTTTACAGGTGAGTCTAAACAACAGTGCTTGTCAGTCAAGAGTTAAAACTAAGTGATGCAATGAATACATTTTATTGATATCATACAATAGTATTTTTTTCTGTTTAGGCTATGAATTCCTCTGAGTATGGGGAAGCTTCAGATGAAACAATGCTTGAAAAAGGTAAGTTGAGCGTCTGTTCAAATCTATTTTTAATGTAAAAATAATTTATGACAGAAGTTCCTTAAGGGTGTCATATAGGACTGAGCATTTTTTCTGTTTAATATGAATTTATTAATTTATTTTATTGCTCAAAGTCAGGGTGTGTTCACACTTGTCATTTTTGTGTGATTAAAATGGAGTTGAGTACATTAACTCTGCTAGTACAGTTAACATGGTTAAATGTGAACGCAGTCCAGACCAGACATGTGGACTGAGCCCAACTAAGAGATGGGTCTTGGTTCTGCAAGCGGACTCTAGTCCTGAGTGAGGCAAGTGTGAACGCTGATGGCACCAACACTGCAAAGCACCGGATATGATGTCACCAAATGCGATCGTAACCATGCGATGCATAGCAACACCCAACCGAAACCTGAGTGATAATCATCATAACAAAATAAGAGTTAAATGTTTGTCAGGAAGCGTAAATCCAATAGTTATACATAAAGGGTAGCATCAGGCTATATGTAAGGTCTTAAAATGTCCCAATATATAAATATGTCCATATATATTACTCTTTTAAACGCATATTGTTTTGAGAAAGTCATGCAAAGTAAAGTAAGGTAGAACACTTTACTGTAGTGACCCCACCAACTAGCCGGAACTACTTTTTTAACACCAAAAACCGACAACTCTGCTAACAGGACGAAGTGGGGGGACTTTTAATGCAGTACACTGCTGATGGGGATGTCATACAACTTCATGTAAAAACAAATCCAAACTATCGCTTTCACAATTCACTTTTTTCCCAATATGACAGAACATAAAGCATAAATGATTATGTGCTTTTTGGCAGAACACAAGCATGTTAAAAAATGTAAGGAGGAGACTGAGGACTTTGTCGTATGTGAGGCACCGGGAAAGTGTGGCGGCGGATCTCCTGGGGCCAATGAAGCCGGTAAACGGACCTCTGCAGAAATGGAGCATGACACTGAGCAGTACTCATGCAGCAAGCGAGTCAGAATCACAGGAGAGGTGAGTTTTTCATTCAACTGCTCAAGTTGTTGAGGCCTATTATTTAAAAAAAAGTAGGCTAATACTCCAATCTAAACTGCTAAAAACTAAAGAATTTGACTAACCATTACCCAGATTATTTTCCTGTTTCGAAAATATAAGCAAGCATGACTGCGCAGAAAAAAGGCAAGCTCTCAAGGTCTGAAGTTTACACTTTTTATTTGGTTTATTGTAATTTACTATCTAGATGAGGCGGCACTTGGCAGATGACAGCAGTAGACATGAGCCTCTATGTCTCAGCACGAATGGAGAGAAGAGGGACAACATCCATGGGAAATCCAGAGTTTCTTATAGAAAGCCTCTCTTCAGTATCTCCCACAGGATATCAGAGAAGAAGAACACACCAAGTTTAGATCATCGGGCTGGCTTCTTCTCATCCTCGCTTCTAAGTTCAGAAGGAAATGGCTTATTGGAGGCTTTGCCAAGCCTTGACTGTTCAGGCCAAGCGTGGTCAAAAGACTCTAACCTTTATCCTCTGATTGAGAAAATGTTTTTCATTCTCAATAGCCTCAGTTCCAGCATGACTCAGTTGCATAGCAAAGTGGACCTGTTAAGTCTGGAAGTCTTGAGGATAAAGAAGCAGATCAAACCAGTGGAGATGGTGGCAGACTTCCAGCCTCCTCCAGAGTATCTGCTAACAAGCGAGGAGTTGACTTCTTTAACCGAAAACATATCCAGCGCTGGGGAGCTTGGGTGCCGTTTACTGGTTCATCTATTCCCTGAGCTGTTCAAAGCCAGGGAGTGCTCCCATGACTGTGTGACAAGCAAGAGATCACTGGAGTCTCTACATCTGCAGCTGATCCGTAACTACGTAGAGGCATGCTATCCATCGGTCAGGAACCTCGATGTTTGGCAGGGAGAGTGTCTCCCTCAGATCAATGACTTTTTTAATCGTTTCTGGGCTCAGAGGGACATGGAGAGTGCTAGACTCTTAAGGAAGCAGACAATGGTTGCAGAAGATATAATAGCAGAGCATCCCCAAACCTATCGTTTCATAAACGAACAAGGCCGTGAGGAGCACATCTCTCAAGTGACCCAGCAGAGCACCTTGGTTGGGCCTTTAAATGACCAAACAACAGAGGAGCTGGATGAGCTCGCATCTCCTGAAGACTTGGTCATTTTCCTTATGCATCGACTCTTCCCTGAGCTTTTTGAAGAGGGTACTAAAGTGCCAGAAGGCTCGAATTGTTTAAACAGTGTTGGCCAGCTGATTCTAGACTCAGACAGGATGGAAATCATTAAAAAGTATATGGAAACTAATTTTCCTGATGTGCCTGAGGAGAGCTGGCTTCAGGTATGCATTCAGCATATGGAGGATGCACTCGATGGCCCTCACAGCAATGGCAATGGAAGTGAGCCCGACAACAACATTGACGAGAGTTATGACCTGGCCAGCATTCCTGAAGAAGGTTCTGTCTTGAAAGTTCGTGAGATGTGTGACAATGAAAGGACCTCACGAAAGGCCAAAAAGTCGCTGCTATCGCCTATTGATTTTGACAATATGGAGATTCCTTTACCAAACTTTACTGTTCCACAGGAGTTCCTCTTGTCCAAAGAACAGCTGAAGTACAACTATGAATGTAGCTTGTCAATCGGGAACTTCGCCTCCCGTCTGCTGGTTCTCATGTTCCCTGAGCTCTTCACCCACGAGAACACTCGGAAGCAGTACAACTGCAGCGGTTCTCTCGGGAAAAAGCAGCTTGATCCCCTTCGCGTGAACCTGGTCCGTCACTATGTGCAGCTTGTCTACCCACGAGCAAGGAATGATCGAGTGTGGATGTTAGAGTTTGTGGGAAAACTTGATGAGAGGTGTCGTAGACGAGACACTGAACAGAGAAGATCCTACCTGCAGCATCGCAAAGTGTATGGTCAAGATGCAGAACAGGATTTTCTCCTGAACCAGCTCCAGGAGGATCCAGAAATTCCCTCATTGCCACCTGAGAAAAGCAGTAAAGACTTTTGCAAAATTCCTCTGGATGAACTGACTGTATCTAAGCCCGACTTCCCAGTTCCTTCAGCTTACCTGCTCTCAGATGCAGAGGTCCGGGAAATAGTCCAGCAGAGTCTTTCTGTTGGAAACTTTGCCGCAAGACTGTTGGTGCGCCTCTTCCCAGAGCTCTTCACACAGGAGAACCTGCGGCTGCAGTACAACCATTCAGGGGCCTGCAACAAGAAGCAGCTGGACCCAATGCGCCTCAGACTCATCCGTCACTACGTGGAAACAGTGTATCCTGTGGAGAAGATGGAGGAGGTGTGGCACTACGAATGTGTGCCAAGCATCGATGAGCGCTGCCGGCGCCCCAATCGGAAAAAGTGTGACATTCTGAAGAAGGCCAAGAGGTCAAACACTGTGTTGTAGGCACAGCACTCCCCACCACCAGACAAATACTTTAGCATTGCACAGCAAATAAGCTCAAATTTTACAAAACTGTCCTTTTTAGGATGAAGCCAACCTGTCATGTGTTTCTTCAATTCTTATTCCCACTTTGGCTACAGATGTATATGACTTGTACTATTATTGTTAAATATAAAGAGTTTCAAAAGCTATTTAAAAAGCCAAAAGTGTTGTAGATTGTCTAACATAATTGTTGTCGCCTTCAGCAATTAACAATATATATCAGTTCATGCCATAGTTTTCTATATGAACAGAAATTAATTGAAAATATGTGATGTAGTATTAACATTACAGTTGCTGATGCATTGTGTCACCTCTGTTTTAATAGCAGTTTGCTTATATTAAGCCTTCTTATGGATGTTTATATTATAGAAAATTTAACATAGTAGATGAGCACTTATTCTAATAAAATGACATTTATGGGTTGTTACATGTTAATTGCTGCTTACCATTTGTAAATCTTATTTGGTTTTTACATTGGGCGGCAGTACCAACTATTGCATTAAAAGTGTCAGTTTTAATAGTTTAGCATTTCCATCAACATTTGTAAAAACACAAATCAGGTTCCTTAATCCAAGTGATGCAAAGTTCCAGAATATCCAAACATCTTTATTGGATAGCAGGGAAATGATATCTCTCACCACCATTTTTCATGTGTAAAACCACATTATTTCTGGACACTTTGATGATACCATACCATGTCATTGTATTGTTGCAGTAACTGGCTGACAGTATTGCAATCCAAATATTCCTTCTGTACTTCAAGGCTTAAAGGCCTGATCCTGAGGTAACTCTATAAACTTCCAGCGCCTTAACGAAACTTTAATTTTTTCCGCATTGTTGGATTCACCCAGAACCTTTTTGAGGATGACTCTTTTTAGAGTAACGGTCTTGGCATCTTGGTTCTCTGACATCACCAGGTCCAAAGTGTCCCCGACTCTCACCTGAGAGTACATAACAACAGTCAGGGCAAAGAGAAAACATACATGAAAGGTATCAACAGGTTGACTCATTATTTGTAATCGCACTCACTGTTTTACTTTTCTTGATGAGCTTTTGTCCGTTTAGTCTGAGATTGTTGCTGTAGAAGCTGTCTTCAATTTTGCTGTTGTAAAAATGCACATATAAAGGTAATACATAATGACAATACATTTTGACACATGCAGCTAAATAAGGTACAAACACCTCACAGTATAATGTAGTGCAGTGCTACAACCCCAATTATAAACAAAATCTGGCAGTGGGAATAAAAACTGAAATGTGAAATGGGTGGTGCCACCATTGTAAAGGTGTATCTAGTGTTGTGGTCAGACATAGTTTGACTTACTTGCGTGCTATGTCCAGGCCAGCTCGCAAAATGACATCATAGCGGAAGGACTGTACATATTTCTCAATGTCTTTATAGTCTTTTGGTACATTTGGATCCTCATCCATTTCATCGTCATAATCACTACTCTCAGGGTCCCTCTCCTCTTCCTCTTCTTCGTGTATTGGCTTAGCAGCGCTTTTCTTTTTGTTGCTTTTGAACCTCAGCTGATGGATAGACCACCTTCTGACAGCATCCCTGCTACAGAGAGTCGGCCTTGTGCAGCCCAATGTGGAATACGTGGAGCAGCCCCACAGTTGCCGAGTATGAATGGTTCTAGGACACCATTCAGCCTGTGCAGGTCCATAACCGGCAGCCAGAAGGTGGCGTGGGTTCAGCCTTCCGAGCTGTCTCATGGCAAGGACCTGGACCACCAAATTGTGCATGCTGGAACTCCGCACAGTGACTGCAACACAAAGTGGGGGAAGCATGATCAACTGACTGTGACTGTCTCAGTTTGTGTACTTCCATATTTAACACAACATAATCACACAGACATACAGCAAAATGCAGTGCACCGTCAGTAGCTGGATGTTGCACTCAGCAAGCCTCAAATAGTAAGTTTAGCAGAAGGACAAACTCAAGTGGTTGCAATTCACAACAAAAAGAGAGAAGAATGTGAAGTCGATAAATATTGCGATAGTCATTTTGTCATGAATTTTAAGACAGCAATACACTGTCAAAATAGTCAAGTCTTACACTGTCAGGAACCTAATACAGTGTATATAGTATACATTAGGCCTATCAAAACATTTTCCCACTGAGGGCCGCATACTGAAAAATACACGGATGGATTTTTCAATGTCATAAAAATATTACAAAAACAACTATAAGTGTTTAAAGACAATGTTTTGTTATTAGTATCAAAATCCCTGCATTTTCTCTTTACATTGTTTAAACTGGTTTGTTAGCCCCGCCTCTTCCGCTACATAGCCAAGATGGCGTGCTGCATTTTGCCATATTATTTCTCTCACTGAAGTATCCCAACTGAGATGCAGCTAACGGCTGTGGCAGTAATTAATTGTTTTGTTGCTTTACAGTAGCCCTTTTAAGTGCTCCCACGTTTAACGTAGACATTTTGTTGCCGTGACTACAGTAGTGTCGTATTAGAAAACAATTAAAATGTCATTAAAATCTACCACGAACAAACGTATATGCGATGCGTACGGAGTGCATAGTATGCATTTATGTGTATATGTTTGGTAGTTGGTAGCTAATTTGACTCGCTGTTTATCTACGCCGGGCTCTCAGCTAACTGTTAACGCGCAACTATTTTTACAGACTGGTCCTCCTTAACGCATCATTAAAAAAAACACCCTCACGCCATAAATATTTCTTTAATGGCGGTAAAATGAAATCTACGGTAATACTCACCAATGACACAACCTCTCATATCCTGCTTCAGTCTTTCGTCGCCTCTTACTGTTACTTGTGTTTTAACAGCAGCTGCCCCCTATCGGTTAGGAGGCTATATTTCCACATAACTACTAAATGCAATTATTAATATTTTTAAAGGGCTTTCTCTATAAAACTTGCCATTGGCATATACAAATGTTTTAGGATGGATGATATTAAATAACACTGTTACAATTTTCTAATTTATAGTAAGAGTAAATAAAATAATATAAAGTAAATATAAAGTCCAATATCACAGAACAGTTCTTGAGCCAGCTCCTGTTGCACATTTAATTAAGATAAAAGACACATAGCCTTGCTCCCACATTTATTGCAGATATTATTTACCAGCATATGATTAAAATGGTTACATTTTTGGAGGAGATAATCATATTTTATTCAGTCAGTTCAATAATATGACAACAATCATTTTGTAACCTTGTCAAATAAGATTAGATTTGTACTGTTTTATGGTTATTAGTTGCATGTTGTACCATATATCAGCTTGAATAATGCATAATGAATTTACGTCAACATTCATCTTCAGTCCAATTCATAAAATCCAATGTAAATTCAAGTGCATGATACTGGTTTCACTACATTGTGGAAATTATACATTTATTATTTTCTAGAATACACACAATTTTCACCTGTTAGATGTTGTAAAAAGGAACCAATATTACAAAATTTATATGGTGTATAAGTGTGTAAACATAAGTGGATTTTTGCATCAACTGTACTTGAAAGGGCTACCATATTACTGCATACGCTACATATTTGATATACTACATGATGTATGCTGGTGGTGGTTCATATTTAGGTTTTATGCTTCTTAACACACAAATGTTCAGACAATCATGCAATCATGAGCATTGGTCATTTTTTGCAGCTCAATGCACACTTGAGTTTGGTTTTTTGATGGTGATCACAGTTGTGACCTTTTCATGGTATGGTAAATTTAAATGTAAACATGTCCTTGTCTTGTCTGACCTCAACATTCATGTAGGTGATCATATTACAGTTTTTAATCATGGCCCCCAAAAACGTTACTCTTCTTGTGTGTAAACCTTGTTCAAATTCAATGATTATAATCAAATGAGACACATTCACGTGATTCCTAAATCTACTGTAAGCAATTATGTGAGTGACAAAAATCACACAATTTCCTAAAACAGCAACCAAACCTAGTATGTAAATCAAATCAGACACTATACATTGAGTAAGGGTGTCATGAGATCTTGTGGCGTGGCGAAGCTGTAGTAATTCTACATTTGATCAACTTTACTTAAAGATTTGTCAGATCAACCCTCATAGATCTTCGGACTTGTCTGCACCCTTAATAACCGAGCAATTAAAATGTCACTCATTGCATTTGGCTAAGCACTCACTATGAAGTACCGGCGATCAGTGGTTCCGTTTAATAACACACCTCATACATAGAATAGGAAGAAGAAGGTAGAGCTTGGACGCAATGCTCTAGTCACCCCACTGCATCACACCCATGTTGTCCAAAGTGTAGCGCAAGGGCCATTTGTGGATTGTGGCTTAAATAAAATAAACAAAAAACCCACCAAAAGTGGAAATTAGAGCAAAAAGGCACACTGTAACTAGGAAAAGCTAAAATGTTAATACTAATAAATAATAAAAATAAAGTCAAGATTTGTCTATCAATGTATGTATAATGTATGTATATGTATACAGCCCTGACATGAATACACAAAAACAGTGCGCTATATTATTATGATTATTATTATGCAGTATATTATCATAATAGTGGTTATTTGGTCTCAAAAAATGTTACAATAATATTTAGAATATTTGTGGGACAATAAACATTTCAGAACGCACCTGCATTGTTTTTTATAATAATAATAATAATAATAATAATAATAATAATAATAATAATAATAATAATAATAATAATAATAATAATAATAATAATAATAATAATAATAATAATAATAATAATAATAATAATAATTACCCCGCCTGCTTCCCACTGCTCGCACCGGGGCTTGAACACAGAACATTCCTGAAATGACACATTTTAAACTGACATAACAGACTATTTCATGTTTATTGTTTGGCATAAATAGTATTATATGATATGATATGCATTAGTGTAACTAGCCGACTTGACATATTTGGTGTTTTTGTGATTATTGCTGTGGTTGAAATTCCTAACTTGACTCTTCCGATACTTTTGTCACCGATATTTTTTAATGACAGATATTTAAATCTGTCCATCGCTTCAGTCCAGCTCCTGCCAGGCAACTACACTGCCACTTTTACATGTAATCTCTCTACAGTATTTTAAAAGCTATGGCAATGATATGCAATGTTAACAGTCTCCGCCCACTAGCAGGTTTCACATGTCACTAAGTCACGCTTATTGCTTTGGTCATTCACACATTCATTTGCATTTGTTTGAGAAATGACAACACATAAATTAGTGTATCATGCTACAGATAAAGTTCCTGTCAGATGTGCTCATCATGGACATGAATGTCATATCAATTTTTATTTTATTTTTTGTTTTTGAATTGTTCTTTTTCCAAGGTGGTTAAATTAGACAACATTCAACTTCAATGATTTTTGAAGACAAATGTGAATTAATTTCAGTTTGTCCAATTTACATAGGGTCGGAATTACATATGTATATAGTCATCCAAGTCTATATAAATTTTGACCCTGTGTAAATTTTTGAAAATTCTAAATACATTCAAACTTGGTTTTGTTTTTAAAAATGTTGTAGATTCATGTTGTATAATCATTCCACTAACAGCTCATATAGATAATTAAGCTCCCAAAATGAATATGACACTGTGTCCCATGATGAGATTGAGTAAATGTCTGACTAGAGCTGTATGCTCATGTGTTCTTTCAGTGCAGTCATAGTGACGTTTCCACACAGGAGCCGTTTCGATGGAAAGACCTGTGATTGTGACAATTCTCGCTGCAATGGACAATAAGCACCGGGTAGCACAATGCATCGTCATAGTCCGGGGGCTCTTCATCATCTGTGGTGAGGCGCTCCGACAGACATCGTGTGTTTTCGCTGGGGCTCTCCTGGTCGTCCAAGCTACCGCTTCTCCAAAAGCAGCTTCGTTGTGATCCATAGCGTCGGGCCAGAGAGAACCTGCTGCCACTGAAGGGGATTCGGGAGCTGGCTCCTGTACAAATGCTGAGGGCGCTTCTGGAGAACACTGAAGAGCAACTGATGGCTCTGTGGCAGCGCTCACAATTCTGACGAATTCCACTAAAGTTGGAGGGGCACTGGGCTAAGTCCATGAGGCCTGCCTCTGAGTAACTGGGCACCAACTGCTGGTTGGAGCGAATGTGCCACTCCAACTCTGTGCTATCGATGGTGTTTACACGAGGGATACGTCTCCAATATGGGCGATCATCACACGGCGTCACTGGGATGTAATCATGTCCAAAGAGTTTCTCAACACGATAGTGGACATATGCGGTGCGGTACTCCGTGAAGACTCGTAGAGGCCATGAGAAGGTGAGGAATGAAGCAAACCAGAAGACGTAATGAGACAGATACCAAGGGTGGTGCTCCGGGTCGGAGAGAGCCATGATGTATTCCTTGAGCTCGATGTTTTTCAGGTGCATGCCCTCCCGGGCTTCCATGTAGTCATCAAGGCCCTCGTTGTCAGTGAAAAACCTGGCGCGTTGAGTAAGGTAGGAATTTTCAGACTCGACGTTGGCAAAACTAAAACACTTAGTGAAGCGCATCTTTGTGAGGGCGGACTTCTCCAAATTGAGGAGCTGTTTGGAGACGTCTTTGACTCCGCAGTGACTGTAGTCGAATTCCGCTTCGGCGACATGAGTGTTGACTCGTTCGTGGTAAACCTGGGTGCTGGTGTACGCATCGCCATTGCGATAGCGCGTGACCTGGCGGGTGCGACGCACATAGTGGTAGCTGATAGCCTTCCACCAGATGCACGGCTTGGCTTGCTGCATTCGCTGGATTCGCTCATAAATCCCCTCCACGTCTACTTTGTGCTGCAGCTCATTCTTGGCGTGGCAGTGCCAGCACTCCACCAGGTAGACCAAGTAGAGCATGCCCAGTAAGGCAAGAGGAATGTATATGTAGCCATCAGAGCAGGGACTGTCATGGTACATCATGGATTTCCCTTTGAATGCGCTGTCAAATGTGAGGCGGGTCACCTCTGTGACATGACACCAAACCATCGCCCCCATGCAGCCGTACATGAGAACGGACAGGAGAAGACATTTCCAGAAACTCTCCCGACACAACGACTTGCTCAGCGATTGCTTGAGAGGTCTTTGCTGAAGAAGGAAAAATAGAGAAAACGATCATTAAAAACCTCCTTGTTCTCACTCCATAATGTGGCTGTCAGGTGTAGTTTTACTCTGTGCTACTTTAATTTGACATTGTTTAACTTGTTTTTCTACTTCTATTACGCTTCATGATGTTAAAATGTTACTTAAAACATTGCTTGTACAGAAACAAATGAATTCACTTGATATTCATTTCTATGACAAACTTTTGTGTTTGACTTTTGTGTTTCACCGAGCAGGCAGCCATCTTTCTGTTTTGTGTCACAATGTTGGGGACCACAAATGGACACTAAGCAGTTATAACACTATAATCTGACACATTTACATCTGTATAATTAGCAGATGTTCATTAATATGCATTGTCCCTAATTAATAAATAAATGGCTACACGGGAGAGGTGGGTTCGATTCCCAGCTCGGCATCTGTTTGCATGATCTCCCCATGCATGCATGGGTTTTCTCCGGGTACTCCGTTTTTTTCCCACATTCCAAAAACATGCTAGGTTAATTGGCGACTCCAAATTGTCCATAGGTATGAATGTGAGTGTGAATGGTTGTTTGTCTATATGTGCCCTGTGATTGGCTGGCGACCAGTCCAGGGTGTACCCCGCCTCTCGCCCAAAGACAGCTAGCATGCCTGCAACCCTAGTTTTGTGGCGTAGTTTTGTGTTACGCCTTTTCTTATTAGGAGGTTTGCTGTTACGATGTTTCAAGTCTCAAAAATATTAACGTAAAACATGTTTTTCTAGTTTGACGTACATAAAACAATTATCAAATGATGAATGAATGGAATAAATAAACATTGAAGATTACTTTTACCTTCATTGAAAAAGTGATTGTAGACAAAGACACAATGTGGCAGTGAGATCAAGCGCTTTCAGAACATTGGAGGTGGAAAAGGAACACCACCTCCAGGCTAGCATATGTTACCGATAGTAGTTTCATATATTGTATGTTTTTCTCAATTAGGAGTTAAACAGAATTGGCCCTTAAAGGGGAAAATGGCTGTCACTCACTCATGGCTCGTGCACATGCATATGCTCATAATGTGCACGCACATACACACAATTAGCTGCCATGGCTGAGCAGGAAGAATGCTAGCACCCCCATTGTGGTGCCTAACCATTACAGACAGCATCTTTTATTGTGGTATTATCTGGGTACAAGTAAACCTGTAGAACCTTCTGTATGCATGTATTTGGACTGGGAGTGGGAGTACCCACTCAAACATGGGGCAACATACAAACTCAACACAGAAATTTGTTTTTTTTAATAAAAATGTTTGCTCTTTTTGTCTTGTTACTGTGTGCCATGAAATGTATTGCTTTTGTAACCCTAACATTTGACTCTCATAGCTTGGAAACCTGCAGCCTTCTGAGCTGCTACATTAAAGGAAATAGAAATAAGACTCCTAGTGTATGTATGGTATTCTATGACATTATGTGCTTGGGTGAGGTGTTAAGTCGTCATACCTGTAGACGTTTTATTGTTCTGACAAAAAAAACACATTCCTATATCAGTACAGTATCTCATGCTGTGCACCAATGCACTGCAGCATGCATGTTTGGAAATGATACCTCCTCTCTGGTGTCCTCTTCAAACACAGTCGTGGTGCTGCTTTCACTGGCAGCCGACGCCGGAGGGGACATGATGCTGATTAGCTATTGACGATAATGACAGGGCGTGGAAATGCCTCGCTAAGACCACCTAGACGCTTCAAGGAGGTGAAGAAAAAATCCAAAAACGTGTGGAAAAACGCATTCTGGACACAAATAACAGGATGCGGTGTCTTGAAGATGGATACGCGAGTCTAGGAAAGCCCGCATCCCACCTCCCTCCCCGTTTCCGGTGTGCAGCAGTAAGACGGAATCAGAGAATATTTACACATACTTGTTATTCCAAAGACAGCATGAACATTGGTTCTGTTTGCAGAAACATGAGGCGTCGTGTGGGGTTTATGGAGACTTGTCACGGCGGCTGTCCGTGGCACTTGGAGGGGGTGCAGGAAGCAGGCACACGGTAAGGGTGAGCGAGTCCATCCTAATGTCGATAGTGTCGATACCAAAAGTCGAGACAGTATCAACTGATACTACAGTGATGTGGTTGTTGTTTTTCAGTTCTCTTCTGTACTTATTTTCACAAATATAAATGTTTCCAGTAATTACTGTGACACAAGGTAGGGTTAAATCTGTTTCTTCCTGCTCCTTTTTTGGATTTTGCGCCAACTAACCATTATTGTCACTATTATATTGTCTTATAGGGATACAAAATATTGTTAAATTGTTCATAATTAAGTGTATGAATTTTCTTTTCTGTTTCCCTCTGCATTGTATTTCCATTATAATAAATTGGACGCAAAATAGCAAAATCATTCAATGAGCTTGTAGGATTGGTATCTGTATCGTCATACCTGCCTTTTCATGCGCTTGGTATCGGATTGATACCAAACTTTTTAGTATCGCCCAGCCATAGTACACAGAAGAGACTGTTGCTTAAATCACTTAAAGGGAAAGTCCACCCCAAAATTGTACCCCTAATTGATGAGTTTGTCATATTTGCCATAGTAAATGTGTTTTTAAAATGTGTATTGTTGTGAGCACTAGCGCAGGGAACAATAATAGATGCATTTATTTTGTTAAGAATCATCTTCATCAGAAGCTGAATGTGTGACATGTTAATGGATCATTTGGTATCATTTCTTCATACATGTCTGACCATACAGGTAGAAATTAATTTCTTTTGGTGGCATGGTACATACTATTAATATAGTATGTAGTTGTATTAATGCTATTGTACAAACTAACACATTTGAACCAAGTTTATTCAGGAAGGAAGAGTTGCATCTTTTTCTGCCATTGTGGTAAAAGCAGTACTGTATATATTCCTGTTGGTCTCATTTTCAATATTCAGATATTATCTTTTGTCATCCTCATGCAGTGTGTGTTAAGGGCTGCACGGTGGTAAGTGGTTGGAACGCATGCCTCACAGCTAGGAGACCCGAGTTCAATTCCACCCTCGGCCATCTCTGTGTGGAGTTTGCATGTTCTCCCCTCCTCTTTTCTCCGGGTACTCCGGTTTCCTCCCACATTCCAAAAACATGCTAGGTTAATTGGCGACTCCAAATTGTCCATAGGTATGAATGTGAGTGTGAATGGTTGTTTGTCTATATGTGCCCTGTGATTGGCTGGCGACCAGTCCAGGGTGTACCCCGCCTCTCGCCCGAAGACAGCACCCCCCGCGACCCTTGTGAGGCTAAGCGGTGGAAAATAAATGAATGAATGAATGGTCTGTGTTAACTGTGATTTTGGGATGCATTCTGTTACCATTTTTCATTAAATTACAAAACCTCACAAAAAAAGACCACAGGTGTTTGACTCACATGGAAAGTGAAGACATTCTTCATCTCTTACATTTTATTTACAGAAGTTGCAATCAAACAGTCATAATGTGAATGTGAATTAATGTCAGACAGCATATTATCAAACTGCAGCACAGAAACTAAAATGCATTTCCTCATTAATAAAGGAAGATCAACTATTATTTGGGGAACTACAAATGAAGAGATGAGAGCATCATCAATTATCATTAAAAATGTATGCAAAACATGTCAGTTAGTCCAGCTAATATATTGCATGTACCATGCAGACCTATACATCCATCTATTTGCTATATCATTTATCTGGAGATAGTGACGTCTGTGGAGTTGTGGACACCTTGAACTTAAAATGTTCTGCTTTGGCTTCAGGTAAATGGTTGTTTTGATAGCTGTAATGAAGTTCACTATTGGGAGTTGTTTCTTTTTCCGTCATCCAGTCACACCTGGCAACAAAGGACTTCAATTTGCTATATAATTTGTCTGGAGATAGTGACGTCTGTGGAGTTGTGGACACCTTAAACTTAAAATGTTCTACTTTGGCTTCAGGCAAGTGGTTGTCCACTATTGGGAGTTGTTTCTTTTTCCATCATCCAGTCACACCTGGCAACAAAAGACTTCAATCTGACACCCCGCAATGGACATTCCCACCGGAGACATAAATATGGGAACTCTGCATCTAAGCATTGAGTACTGAAGACATCTTTTGGATTAAAGGTAAACCATCTTGATCTAACAAGAATAAGTCCAGTTGCCTCCATTCAGCTTTTGAGGAGTGCCATGACCTGGATGACTCGACAAAGACATCCCAACTGATTTCAGGTGAGAAGCAAGGAGAAGCAAGGAGACCAGGGTTCAATTCCACCCTCGGCCATCTCTGTGTGGAGTTTACATGTTCTCCCCGTGCATGCATGGGTTTTCTCCGGGTACTCCGGTTTCCTCCCACATTCCAAAAACATGCTAGGTTAATTGGCGACTCCAAATTGTCCATAGGTATGAATGTGAGTGTGAATGGTTGTTTGTCTATATGTGCCCTGTGATTGGCTGGCGACCAGTCCAGGGTGTACCCCGCCTCTCGCCCGAAGACAGCTGGGATAGGCTCCAGCACCCCCGCGACCCTCGTGAGGAAAAGCGGTAGAAAATGAATGAATGAATGAATGAATGAACATGCGTATTATGGTTTTCATACAGAATCCTTGACTCAATCAACTTTGAACGACAATGAATGAAATGCCATGTCAGGTTTATGTTTCCAGTCACTTCCAAATTAACTACTCCTTTTCCCAAGGTCTCCTTTTATGATGACGTAGGGGTCCCTTAAAGAAAGAGGGAATATGTGTTATGGCTAAATGTCTTCACCTGAAAGACACATTGTTGTAAAGAACCATACATCATAATGAGGGTTTATTTATCAAACTCAAACATTTTATCGAGTTTCTACTTACGGAATACATTTTGGAGAGGTTGTTGAAAAGTACTTGGCCTGCGCTCACTTTGTTTCTCACCCCTCTTATGGTTCCATTTTTGCTGCAGATATTGATCCGTGTGTTGCTGAAAAGTATCTCTCTCTTGGCACTGGCGTACAAAAGCAGGTCATCGGGTTCACCACCATTCTCCTCCAGAGGAGATTCCACCACCAAGCCATTCAGGTGGCTATTAGCCTCACTGGGGTTAGACGAGACCCTCTGCTGTGTTTCTGGATTGTGCTTGCTTTCGAAGTCCACAGGTTCCGACACTGACCCACACCACCTTGTCTCATCCTTGAACACCTCGGCCAGCACGCGTCCACTGTTGGCAGACGCTACTCGGAACCTTACTGTCCTCCCACTCTTTTCCTCTTTCATTTTTGACCCTTCCATTGGAACACAAAAGACTTTTCGCATCCCGTTAAAAAAAGACGACACATATTCTATCACCCGAAGCCATTCAGTGCAATTATCAAACAAAAGCAACCCCACGGACGTGCCAAAATGGAGTGAAAATACACAGAGTAGAAAAACCAGACACTAGACTGATAAATAATAAATGTATCTCTGCCATGGCAACAGTTAAAATGCGCAAACAGTAAATTGATATCACCATCTTCAATAATTGACCGTGGTTACTTGTCAAAGAGCAGATATGTGTGTCTTTGTCTTTAAACACACAAGCTAAGCAGTGAGCAACAATTACAGTCGCTGATGAACTACAGATAACCTTGTGTTTGGACTCTCTGCCCTGCATGACTTTTCTTTGACCCTGCAATCTTAGTCAATTATGATGGGGATTACTCCATTCAGGAAACAACAATTAAAACAAACAAAATAAACAAGTGCAAGTCAAATGAACATTGTACAGTAGTATGTTGCATATTGAGTTACTTTTTATATTATATATCCAGTACAACTGCATCTAAATAAATTAGAATATAGGTCTTGCGTAAACCTATATTAAATTATAAAGGTTAAATTATATTTAACAAAAATCCTTAACTTTAAATATGTACAGAGTGCGGTTATGCGAGTAATGGACCACACGGCGGACTTTCACGCAGCCGGCTAAGTAATCGGTTCTCTCTCAAAGATTGCAGATGTGGATTTGAGTATAAATGGTTGTCCCTATGATCAACTGGCAACAGTCCAGGCCCAATATCAGCTGGGATAACCTCCAGCCTCCCTGACACCAAGATAAACAGTAGAATTTGTTTGTTTTTAGTTTAAAAATATCTGATAAGAACGCAAATTGTGAGTTATGAAGTGTGGGGATCATGTGGTTCTACTTAAACATACAGTACTGTAATTTCCTAAGTTTTACATGTATTTCCACCCCGGTCCTGTAGATGGCAGTAGTGTGTCAATATTGGCACTGACTATCAAACGAGTAAGAAACACACGTGGTACACTGTATCATCATGGGGAAAAGAAGGAGCAAAAAGCAACTTTTTAATAATCTGTCCAAAAAACAAAAGAAGCATTTAAAAGAATTCGGAGAGGAGCATCCATTGCATGATACGTAAGTTTACCATTTACGTCTAAAGGCTGTGTACAGTTTGTTGTAGCCGATAAGCTATGTTTTCTATTCTGTCATTCTCTATGTCTGAGACTTAATTTCGGTATTTATCGACCAACACGACACTTAAATGTGTGCGAAGTGTTTAAAATAACACAATAACTGCATATTAGAATTGGTGTTGAACAATGAGTACTGTGTCAAGGCTTCCTTCGTTCATAACAAAACAGGACGTACCCTGTTTATTTTGTTTGTCTGGGTTTTAGCGGCTATTTATGACCTGTCTTAACTTTTTGCTATGTTCACTTCACAGGGTCAGGGAAAGGTCCGAAAGGACACAAATAGTGGAACAGGTGAGTGAAACGTCTACCAATGTGCACTGAAGAATGTTTTATTGTGGTTCTAAGGCAGTGGTGTCCGAAACTCATTATTTATTAGCCCTGGCATATTGTAAAAACGTAATTCCTTCCAATTTAATGAGATGTATCATTAGACGGTCACAATCCTTAGTGGGAAAAGTTTGGACACCCCTGCCATAAGGCGTGCAGATGATATCACTGCACCTCAAAGTGCTTTTAATTGATTATAGATGCATGCTAATATTTGTAAATCCAAGGCACAAAGCCCGGAACACTCTGATGCTGAGCTGGACCATTTGGAGGCGGGAGAGGATGAACCAGAGGAGAAAACCGCTTATCAGAAACTTCTGTCAACACTCAGCCAACCCAGTGAACAAAGTGAAGAGGACAGCACTGATGAGGAAGACGATGAAGAAGAAGAGGAGCTTGTTAAAGAAGGTAAATGTTATACATGACATAAATTTCTTAAGGACTACAGACATGGCCAATTAATTGTTGCAGTAATTACAGAAAACAGCAATGATGTTCACCAAGAGGAGGGTGGTGATTCGGAGTTTGAGGAGGAGGAGGAATCAAAAGATTCAGGTGTAATTCTACCTCAAGTCTTAGAAGGTGAAAAAGAGGAGCAGGGAGGAGGTGATGAGTTCACTGACAAGGAGTATGAGTCTCAATTCTGCCTGGAGACCAACTTTATTGGTGAAAGAGAACAAGAAGACACTGGGAATGCTGACCAGGACAAAGGTGAGAATTTCCTGATTTTTTTTTGGTGTAGTACATGTGGTGTCATGTGGTTCAACCTCAGTGTTATATTAGTTTTTGCACAACTGGATGTTTTCCAGTGAGGAGTTGATCTGCAAAAATGATCCCTGACCAATTTGTTTCGTGGTTGAATTTGAATTGGTAATTAAACAGTCAATGATCAACCGTACCTGGCCATTGTGAGGCTTCTAACAGGTTGTCCTCAGTGGGAAGTGGCTGCTTAGCTTAGGGTGTCACAAAGTTGCATCATCAAGTTGCAAAAGAGATATAAAGAGAAGGGAATGTAAAAAAACAACGTAAAAGCCCATTGTTGTACAACAAAAGTACGGAAACATTTACAGTTGGACATGTGCATTCCGAAGATAAGATCACATGAAGTTCACCTTATAGTTGTATCGCATTTGAGCTTCATTTTGAAAGTTCATTTTCAATATCTAATATTGCTTAATTTTTTAGTGAGCAGTGTATTTTCATAACTTTCAAAATGTCTATCTTCAAATAAACAACTAAAATGTATATCTTTTTTTCCCCAGACATGTTTTTCCAGCATTTGGGGATGGAGCTCACTGAAGATGATGTGCAAAAGATCACATTAGGCAATAAAACAAAGACTCAGATCACGGTACAAATTAGCATAATGCCTTAAATATCTAACATGTATGCTGTAAGTATTTTCTCATCTTAACCACACATTGTGTTTTTCTTTTTAGTGGCCAAGTTTTGGCTCACTTATTTGCACCAGTCCCTTGGAGAAGTTTGGTCCTGTCAGCTCACACAAAGACACCGACCTGCCAGCTTTCCATAAATTCTTGGAAACCAGTTGGAAGAAACTAAACCGGACTGTAAATTCCCAGGAGGAAACCGAGGAAACCAGCGCTTTCCAGTTGGAGCTTTTGGCTCTCATGGGTACATATAAAGACCTTTACTACCCAGAGAACTGCCCTTTGAAGGTGGGCCCGCAGGTTCGAAGAGCGTACTGCCTCCACGCTCTCAACCACGTGCTGAAAGCCAACTCCCGGGTCCTCACTCACAACGCACAGCTCAGAGAGCAGCAAGAGCAGGCTACGCAAGGAGGAGACCTACAGCATGAACCAAGAGACCAAGGTTTGACTCGGCCCAAGGTAAACGACTGTTTACATCTGAGGTATTCTGTGTCTTGCCTTAATTTAGGTTTAATTTAACACTTGTGGTTACAGGCCACTTTTTAGGTAAACCTATGAATTGGAATCAATGGAATCACTTCAATATTTAAATTAATTAAAACATCAGTTTCATCAAGACTTTACACTTACAATATGCTACTTTAACATAAGATATTGTTTCACAGGTCCTAATTCTGGTGCCATTTCGAGGTGCAGCGCTACATATCATCCAAACTTTCATCAACCTACTAGAGTGCAAAGGCAAGAAGGTGGTGGTCAGCAACAAGAAGAGGTTCAAGGAGGAGTTTGGAGAGGATTCGGATAAGAAGCCGCACAGACCAGATGATTACCACGCCATTTTCTCTGGCAACGTAGATGATCACTTCAGGATAGGTGCGACTGGACTGAGTCGACCGAGGTCGGCCCACCTATATGATAGTTGTCCTTTTCTGTCTAATGCTGAGCTTGCTGTGTTTTCAGGCATCTCCATCATCAGGGGCAACATGCGCCTCTATGCCCCTTTCTACTTGTCAGATATTATCATCGCCTCACCGCTGGGCCTCCGCACAGTCCTGGGAGCTGAAGGAGAATATAAGCGGGACTTTGATTTCCTCTCCTCCATCGAGATGCTAGTAGTAGACCAGGCTGATGTCTTCCTCATGCAGAACTGGGAACACGTCTTGGTAGGAATACACTCACTTTCTGAATTTAATAGTCTTACATTTTATAATATATGTTCACTTCAAATTTCACAGATTATGCAGTAAACCCTGTCAGAAGTCAAATTGCAGCCTATATATATTTGTGATTTACGTGACTGATTATGGTCGTGAAGGTGTTTTTTTGAGATTGCAAACAAAAACAATGTTTTTGTACTATTGCGGTCAGAAATTTACAACACATCATGGGTTTAAACGTCATTTGTTTTGGACCTTTTAATTAATTAAAGGGGTCTTAAGTTGGAATGCATCACCTGCAAATCGCAGGGATCTTCTGTACATTGTGGAACCATCAACACCACTCAGTAAGAAGGTTCAGATGATTATAGAGCGTGGGCCAAAAGTAGGCTCACCTTAATAATCATGTTTTTAGATAGCCATCCCTTTTCTATGTCGCTTATCCTTATTTGGATAAAGCCGTCTAATTCAATTTCAGTGTTTTTGATCAATAATTGTTTTTTTTCTGCCTCACCAGCATGTGATGAAACACATGAACCTGCAGCCGCTGGATTCTCACGGAGTGGACTTTTCACGGGTTCGAATGTGGAACCTTAACAACTGGGCTCGACATTACAGACAAACACTCGTGTTCAGTTCCATTCAGGACCCACAGATCAGTAACATCCTCACCAAACAGTGCGCCAACTACCGCGGACAGGTACCAGTACTTCATTTCATTACCCATACTACGTATGCCCTGGTTTTGGTAGCACAGGTTTTCGATGACAATGATCGCTAAAAGTATATCTCTGTTTTTGTACCATTGGATTTTCAAATGTTTCAGTTTAGTCTGGCTTTTTGGAACAGATTAGTGACAAAAAACAAGATTCCACTATACTTTATTGTAGTTAGGAAGCCAAAAAGAGAAACATATGTACAATTGCATAGGCCCCATTGTAATTTTTATGTGACGTGCAAACTTTAATTCTATAAAAAGCTAAGACTATAATATTAGAATGTTGATTCATTATAAACTTTTTCCAGCAAATAGAGTTGGGGGTTGAATAATTTTGTGTGCAACCAAATGTTCATAGTCCTTCACAGTATACTGTCACACCTCAATGCAGACTGCTTATTATCCCACTTAACCGTGTATGTAGGTGTGATTACATGCGGTCTGTGTTTTTCTTCCTCAGATTTGTATTAAGAACATCCCCAAGTCAGGCTCCATCTGCCAGGTGCTGGTCCAGCTGCCACACGTGTTCCAGATGTTGTCTTCCGATAGCTTCATGGACCATGATGCACGGTAATGTAATTTATGATGCTGAAGTTTGTTTTACCACTAACTCACAGATGATGGTGTCATCACACTTCTCACACATTGCTCGGGATGAGCATTAAAAAACGGGAAAATGACTGTCTTGATATATCTTGCTTCATAAATTTGATATGAATGCAGGAAACGCTAAAGAAAGCTTTTTATTGTGCTTTTTATTCACATAATATACAGTGTATATTTCCTTTTCAACTCGTTGTTGTTTTCTTTGTTTCAAGATGGTTTTAATTTTTTTTTATACATTGTACATTGATTTAATCAGTTAAATGAGACATTTTAAATTAACTTACTTCCAAATATGATCACATTTCTCACTCTCTTGCAGGTTTCAGTACTTTGTAGATGAAGTGCTGCCTCAGTACAGGGATTCAATTATGTCGCACACGCTGATCTACATCCCCTCCTACTTCGACTACGTCCGACTGCGCAACTACATGAAGAAACAGGAGTTTAACTTTGCGAGTGTGTGCGAGTATTCCAGCAAATCAGAGGTGTCTCGAGCAAGGCACTTCTTCCTGAAAGGGGATAAACAGTTCATGCTCTTCACAGAACGCTTCCACTTCTATAAGAGGTCAGTCACACACACACACACACACACACACAGACTTTTGTTTTTTCTGTGATATGGTTATAGTTTCTTTGTTTCAGGCGTGTTTAACAAGTTACAGAGAAATACAATTTTTTTTACCTTGCACAGTTCACCATGTTTGAAAAGAAGTAAGAAGAAGCAAAGCTTTAAAAATGATATGCAAACAAGCTAACCACTCGCCAGCGTGCGGCCCATCTTTAACTAATTGAATGACATACATACAATTAATACATTGGAACCTTGGTTAGCGGCATTAATTCATCCCAGACTTGACTATAACTGAATTAATTGATATTAGCATGTCACTTGTTCAATTCACTGCTTCCTGAATCTGCATCATGGGAAATGTAGTTATTTTAAGCCATAAGTTATTTGCATCTCTGTTTAAGCCACAAGGTTCAAAGCGCGTATAAAAAGTAGCATCTTGTAATCCGGAATATATGGTATTTATTTAGGTATATTAAAAAATGTCAGGTTTAATTGACTGTTGTGTTGCATTCTGTTCAAATTTCAGGTACATCATCAAAGGAATTCAGAACTTGATATTTTACGGGCTACCATCCTTCCCCCACTTCTACAGCGAGGTGTGTAACATGCTGGCAGCGGGGGGTCAGGCAGAAGAGGCCAGCTGGACGTGCACAGCGCTCTACTCCCGCTTTGATGCTCATAAACTAGCTGCCATCACGGGGGCACAGCGAGCCAGACAGATGCTGCACTCGAACAAGAGCGTTCACCTCTTTATTACCGGAGGAGAAGATAAATCAAATTAAAAACGAGGACTGTTTGACTCTTCAAGGGGTCATGGGTGAGCTGGAACCAATGCCAGATGACTGACCACACCCTGGACCAGTGGATAGTGAGGTCATTACAGGACAATTGCAAATGTCAAATTCAGTTTCCGACTGTTTGTGGATGTCCCGATTACTAAAATCGTTTTCTTAAAACAAAACAAAATTAGACAGATTGGATAGATCAGGTTTGATTGCTGCCAGGATTGGGTTGCTCATACAGTGCAAATCCTGATAAGAGTCTTAACCTTCATATCAGTCACTGGAGTTGATCCATAAATATTGTGGAACAGCTGGCTCGATGTAGTATGTTTCAGGAATTTGAAAATAAATGTTTGATTGGATTTATTTAGATACGGTAGATTGTGTTTGGTGGTGCTAGTAGAGACTAAAGCACTTACTGCATGCCTGAATACCGTCGAACTCCAGATGCCTTTTTGCTAAGTAGCTTTTTTTTTGTCCCACCCACGTAATTATTAACTCATGGCTTGCTGCTAGCGGGACCTTGGCCACAGAATATTTTTTTCTCTAGTTTAGACAAAGGTGTGAGGCAGCCGACATTGTGTTACAGCAGCCGTCATTATGGAGGCTCAGAAGCTCAGCCTGAAACGTGATGTGAGCCTGGTGGGAGCCGTGTCCCTCATTGGAGGGACAATGATCGGTTCTGGGATCTTCATGTCACCACAGACGGTGCTCGCCACCATCGGCAGCCCGGGAGCCAGTCTGGTGGTGTGGGCTTGCTGCGGTCTGCTGGTCATCCTCGCTTCTTTTTGTTATGCCGAGCTGGGGACTGTCATAACAGAATCGGGGGGAGAGTACATCTATATCTTGAGAACGTCAGGCCCGGTGGTCGCCTTCATGTTAATCTTCAGCTCAGTCTTATTTGCGAGGCCTGCTGGAGTTGCCGGCATCGCTCTTAGTTTCGCTCAGTATGTAGTAGCTCCCTTCTATTCGGGGTGTGCGCCTCCAGAGCTGCTAGTCAAGTGTGTGGCTGCTGCTGCAATTATAACACTGGCTACAGTCAACTGCCTTAATGTTCGATTCTCAATGTCTGTGCAAGTGTTTTTTATGGTGGCCAAGGTCCTGGCACTGGCAGTCATCATAGTAGGAGGTGTGGTGATGCTCTGGAAAGGACACACTCAAAACTTTACAGACTCTTTTGAGAACACCAACGTTGGCATCAGTTCAATTGGAATTGCTTTCTACCAGGGGCTGTGGTCATTTGACGGCTGGAATAATCTCAACTATGTAACGGAGGAACTAAAACGTCCAGAGGTAAGCAAAAAACAAAAAATCAACACCAATAATGATAAACATTTTCATCGTGGTAGTTGCTGTCATGGTTACAATAGCTTAATTTATTTAGAACTATACTATAACTATACTATAGAACTGTACTATACAAGCTTATAATGAAGTATATTGTAGAAAAAAATTAAAACTCCAAAAATTGCTAAAAGGTAAAGAGAAAAAGCTGACATGTTAACTAATAAAAGAGTTGTGCCGTTTAGATATGAATTTAACTTGGAGACTAATAAAATATCTCTTCAAATCATAACTTTTTTTAGACTTGTAAAAAAAATGTTTTTACCGAACTTTCAAGACCCACAGAACCCAAAATAATGACAAAAATAATGACAAAATAACTACATTTATCATTCTACAAGGGCGTCATCAACGTTGTTCGATCCAAATATCGACACCAATGTTGGTATCGGTATTGATCGATATCATTGTGAAAGGATCGATACTTGGGCTTCAGTTGTTTCATGCAGTATAATATAATACTACATTTATTTCATGTTTTACGTTGAAAGCAATTAACACCAATACATTGCAAATGTAATGATCTAAAATCAAGGTGAAATATACTTGATATTTTACTATAGAACTATTTGTGTATTTTGAAAATGCACTACAATCTGAAATATGTTTAAAAAAAATGCTTGAAACAATCAAAATATCAAATGGATTTTAACTAAAACATTTCAGATGCAAGTCCATCCAACATTACTACAGAGAAGTGTCTTAACAAAGAAAGTGATTTTTGCCCACCAAACAATCTCCATTCACTTTAAACCTCAAAATTTGGCAAATGTGGTTAAATATCAATTTTTATACTTAACTTTGTATTTTTTTACTAGATTCTTACTTTGTGCTTTTATTGCCTTACTTTACTGCCCTGCCCTGCTTTTATTTTTATGAGCTTGTTATATTGTCCCAGCTTTAGTAAGCATTTTGGTAGACATTGTGTGGTCACATTCAGATAAGACTTTCGGAATTATGGATAAACATTTACAAGTTGAGCGGCGTTAACTTTTATCACTTTGTACCTTGATGTTGTTGCTCATCCTGCCCTGATTTTTGTCCTCGACTCAAAATTGACTATACTTTGAAGCGTGAACAGCGACTTAATTTAGTCTGAGCTATTTTATGCACCATGGCCGCCAAAGGGTTGGAAGGTGTGAAAATGAAGAGGGAAATCGGCCTGATTGGAGGAGTGGCATTTATCTCGGGGACCATGATTGGATCTGGCATATTCATGTCGCCACAGTTTGTGTTGGCCTACACAGGAAGTCCTGGAGCAAGTTTGTTGATATGGGCCCTCTCTGGGGTTGTGGCCATGTTTGCTGCGCTGTCTTTTGCTGAACTGGGGACTCTTATTCCCGAATCTGGTGGCGAGTTCATTTACATACTTCGTATCTACGGGTCATTTCCTGCGTTCTTTGCCGCCATTACGTTCATCCTGATTGTCAAGCCTTGCAGCGGTGCAGCGGTAGCAATCAGTGTTGCAAAATATGCAATGGCGCCCTTTTACAGCGGATGTGATCCTCCACAGGTGGTGGTGAAGTACACTGCGGCGGTGGCCATTCTGATTGTGATCATAGGCAACATCCTGAATGTGCGGCTTGCTGTGAGAATCCAAGTAGTCTTCCTGGTAACCAAGGTCTTGACATTGACCTTGATTGTAATAGGAGGACTAGTGGCACTCACACAGAGCCGTGATATCATTGTGGACAACTTAAATGTTGAGAATTCATTCAAGGAAACTCAGTACTCCTTCAGCACTATTGGAATGGCTTTTTATCAAGGACTCTGGTCTTATGCTGGCTGGTCCAATTTGAACTATGTCACTGAGGAGGTGAAGAGACCACAGGTGAGGCAGATAAAAGTTTCACTTCCTGTTCCAACCATTGTTCTGCGGTCAAATGTGCCAAAGTTTTACTGACGTCTTATCTCTGTGACAAAGGTGTGTTGTCATCTGTAAGGATACTGCAATGTTTCCTCAAGATCAGGGGTCTCAAACATGCGGCCACTAGTTTGAGGCCCCCACCTTGATATGAAAGTGTTAGTGCGGCCTGCGCAAGTTTGATATGGATGCTGTATGGTATCATGTACCCAGAAAAAATTATTACGTTTGATTAATGTTCATGTTAAAGGTTAAATAACTGTTAATAGTTATCCTCCCTATCTGTGTGGAAGTGGTAAGTTTTTGGCTATTTAAGTTTAAAGGAAATAACTTGAAGGCTACCGTTTAGGCCGCTAGCTCTCTAGTTTGCGAGTCAGCATGTGTCTCAAGACCCTGCAGTTGCGCAATATGTTGTAAATTTAAAAAAGTATAAATGTGACTATAGTCGTGTTTTGTCATGTCTACAGGGCTCTAATAATGCTTTGTTAATTTTAATCTGAAAAAAATAATTTGTCTACCCACCAACTATATGTGGTTTCTTAGGTTTTTATTATTTGCCGTTTTATTATGATTATTATATTTATTTATTACTGATTGATTGATTTTCTTTATTCTTGATTTGTTTATTTATTTTTCATCTTATTTTGTGTAGAAAAATAAAAAGTAACATATTTGAGAACAGTGGAATGTTTTATCAGAGCTTTTCTTGTAGAAAAGTGGAACCAAAGCGAAGTTTAAAAAAAAAATTGTTTTTAATATTTTTTTTTTTTTTGGAAAACCTGATGCGGCCCAGTCTCACCCAGGCCCGAGCTCCAGTGGCCCCCAAGTAAATTGAGTTTGAGACCCCTGCTCAAGATTGAGAAGATATTGTAGACCCCTGTAACGTGTCAAATTGAAGATTTATACTCTATGCTTCCATTCATTCATTTTCTATACTGCTTATGCGTCATGTGTGAGATGGAGCCTCTATTTTAGATTGTGGGAAAAAACCTGAGTACACAGACGAATGTACTACTTGAAGTACTTCGCAGAATTGCCCAATGGCGCTCTTTAAAAGTAATATTTTTGAAGCTTTTTGTGAAGTCTGAGCTGATTAGAAATGGCAGAATATAAAATAACATATTCAACCCAGCAGATAGCATTTTGGGAGGCCCATTTTCCTCTTTGGAGGGAAAAAAGGCTTTTAGACTGATCATCCGTCAATCACAGGCTGTCACAATAACCTCTTTCTCACTGTCTGTAAACATTTTGGTCTATACAGAACAGCAATGGTCACGCCTTTTCTTATTATTTCTTCCAGGTGAACCTTCCAAGGGCGGTTGTGATCGCCATTTCTCTGGTCACCGGCTTGTACCTGCTGGTGAATGTGAGCTACCTGACTGTAATGACACCCAAGGAGCTCATTTCCTCCAGTGCGGTGGCAGTGACATGGGGGTAAGACGCACGTGTCTGCACCAAAAAACGTCTTTGATTTGCTTACTTTCCTTTTTGTTTGACAGTTTATACAGTAATTATCTCGGTTAATTGGTTCCAGACCTGACTGTGAATTTTTGCAAAGTAGAATTTTAGAGCGCAGAAAATGCCAAAAATGTGGGTTTGAACATTATTAGATACATCTAGACATGAAAAAACAGCCCTATAGTCACCGTCACACTCATATTACCCAATATAGTATATATTATTATATTATTATTATAATATAGACATAAGCCATTTAAGACATAAATAAGATTTATGCTAGGCTGCACGGTGATCGAGTGTTAGCATGAAGGCCTCACAGTTAGGAGACCAGGGTTCAATTCCACCCTCGGCCATCTCTGTGTGGAGTTTACATGTTCTCCCCGTGCATGCATGGGTTTTCTCCGGGTACTCTGGTTTCCTCCCACATTCCAAAAACATGCTAGGTTAATTGGCGACTCCAAATTGTCCATAGGTATGAATGTGAGTGTGAATGGTTGTTTGTCTGTATGTGCCTTGTGGTTGGCTGGCGACCAGTCCAGGGTGTACCCCGCCTCTCGTCCGAAGACAGCTGGGATAGGCTCCAGCACCCCCGCGACCCTCGTGAGGATAAGCGGTAGAAAATGAATGAATGAATGAATAAGATTCATGCTTGTGTGTGTTGAAATAAATGTTTCTGACGTGTGGAGGACATCTTGTGACGTCGAAGTTCAGAGATGAGTTGAGGCCGCAGCAGAAGCTATTATTATTATTATTATTATTATGATTATATGCCTGTTGTGAGATAATTCAAACCTGCAATAAAAGCCAGTTGTTCCGGTGAGCCAGTCTAATGCTTGCGTGGCTCACCAAACATTACAGGAACATTACTGGCCCCTAGTGACAAGTGTAGAATATGACATCAGTGTTTTGGAACATTTCTTTTGAATGCTTTATATTTGCATTTTTGTTCATTTACACATTTTCATGTTTGAAGATACTTAATTTAATCACAAAATACATACAATTTGTGCATGTTTTTTGACTCGTGATTGGCACTGTGGGTAACGCTAACAAGGATACCATCTTAGAGTTTTTGGCTTTGCAAAGGCAGCTGTATTTATTGGGAGACTGGTCTATTGGAATAACCCAAACAACAACATCTTCTCAAGTTGAATTCTGCTTTAGATTCATTTTATTCCATATTCATTTGAATGGAGAGGAAATTCCCACTTATACAGTATATACTAGAAATATAACTAATAAGGCAATAACATCTGTGGTGATGGCTTATTTTTCCACAGGCACAAAGTCTTTGGTTCCTGGGGCTGGATCATGTCTATAGCTGCAGCTTTGTCAGCGTTTGGGTCATTGAACGGCACATTCTTCAGTGGTGGTCGGGTGTGCTTTGTCGCCGCACGAGAAGGACACATGGTGAGAGAATGTTTGTCTCCTGAGAGATGCTGTAAGCATCATTTATCAGAGTTTCCCCACTGTGTTTTTTTTTTCTAGCCAGACATTCTAGCTATGGCTCACGTGCACAGACTGACTCCTTCACCAGCACTGATTTTCACCACCATCATCTCCCTGCTGGTGCTCATTCCTGGAGACTTTCAGAGTATTGTCAACTTCTTCAGGTGAACACAGGCTGTGCATTTCCTGGTCATTGTTAAAAGAGATGGGCTGCACGGCAAACGAGTGGTTAGCACAAAGGCCACACAGCTAGGAGAGTTCAATTCCACCCTCAAGCATCTCTGTGTGGAGTTTGTATGTTCTCCGGTTTTCTCCCACATTCCAAAAACATGCTAAGTTAATTAGCGACTCCAAATTATCCATAGGTATGAATGTGAGTGTGAATGGTTGTTTGTCTATATGTGCCCTGTGATTGGCTGGCGACCAGTCCAGGGTGTTCAGCTGGGGTAGGCTCCCAACCCCCGCGACCCTCGTGAGGATAAGCAGTAGAAATTGAATGAATTAATGTTAAAAGAGATGCGTCGTATGTGTGGTTTTTGTGTTTGTCCCAACTAAATCCTTTTTTTTTTGCTTTTGTAAGTTTCACTGCTTGGTTTTTCTACGCTATCACACTGTCTGGGCTCATCTATCTCAAGATTAAGAAGCCGGAACTCCCAAGGCCGTACAAGGTCAGTGTCATACATCTCGCCTGAGAAGTGGTACATATCAACCCAAAGTCATTTTAAAACATCAGTAACCGCAGAGAACAAAAGTGTGATGGTATTCATAGAATCGTAAATTGAACTTATTTTGACAAAGTAGGTTCTAGCTGCTCAGTACAGTATAGTGGAACTCGCTTACTTTGCCAACCTGTCAACCAATTCATCAAGTGGTGGCCTACGTGTTACTACTAAAAGGGGCCTGCTAAAGACCACTTTGACATGCATGGTCCACCGTTTTTCTCGACACAAAATTTGATACCCAAAGGGGTCATTTCCTTGAGAAAATCGGGCTTGTGCTGTTGGCTCAGTGTTGTGGACGAGCAATGGCGGTTGAGAGAGAAAGGGAGACCTTTCAGTGCACAAATATGACAAAATCCGACATGACTTAAGTGAAACCATAGTGATGATGATGTCGCTCAGCCAGTTCAATGGGACTCAAAATAAGTGGGTTCCACTTTATGTATCAATTTGCTTACACAAATTCATTTCCTCAAGTAAATAACATGCAGCTAAAAGCTTAATGATTTTCTTCCTTCAGGTCCCCATCATTCTGCCCATACTGGTTCTCATTGCAGCAGTGTTCCTTGTGGTGGCTCCCCTCATTGACAATCCTCAGATTGAATACCTCTATGTGACTTTATTCATCTTCAGTGGCGTTATCATATACATACCTTTCATTCATTACAAGCTATGCCCAGGTGTGTTAAGCAGGTTAACAGTATTTCTGCAACTGTTTTTAGAGGTTGCGCCAACAGAAAAAAACCTGTAATGTTATTTTGTTATATTCAAGTTTTTTTTAAACATATATTAATGTGTTAGTGTTTTACCTTGACATTTTTTGACTGTCACCTGCAAGTGATAAAACACACTGGTAGATATGTTTTAAGCCATATAGTCACATAAGGAATACTATATCAATGGTTCCTTTCACAACTGTCACTTAAAGTGTTTTGTGGGCTCCTACTCTGTGGCTGTTAAATCAATTAAAGAAAATCCACATTTCTACTTTACATTTTACATTTGAATTTCGTAGTAATGATGACAAAATACAATATTGTCTGATAAGTTGAATTACCGTCCAAATCATCTTCACTTATGCCGCAAGATGGGGCCAGAGTGACGTCAAATACCAGCCAAAGAAAGAAAGGTGAAGTAGTGCCGAGCCAAGAGGCAACAAAGAGTTAAGAACGAATTGTTTACAAAAATGTTTAAAAATTTGCCGAAGGAGTGACTAATGGCGGCAGCCAATACAAGTTTTACAGACATCATACTAGCCCTACACCCTTTACTGTAGTGTATACTTCCGGCTGCCTGCTGTAGCGCTAAGCCTTTTGGGCAATGTAGTACATCTTGACATTTACCAACACACCAGCCACTATTAATACGTGTTGTGTGACACATTCATTGTACTGCTTTGTATTGGTGGTTATCCTATGAACAGGATTACATAATGAAAGTGTTCAGGTATATCTAAACTTATTACTATTGTTGCACTTTGGAACAGAGTGTCATGTTGACCAGGTTCAAATTCGTGGCTAATGACACATAACACAAGGCCAATAAAACTGATTCTAAAGATGGACTTTAGTGGTACTAACAATGACATTTTCAATGTATCTTTTTGTAATTTGTTTGCTATGATAAATACAAAGCTTTATGTTGATAATTTTTTCTTTTTTTGTGTGTTGTTTTGTCACTTATGCGGCCCACAAGACAAAATATTTGCCCACCCCTGGTATAAGATCAGCTGACAGCATCCATGCCTCAGTTGAAGAGGCATGACCCAGAAACACATTTCGAGGCTATGAAAAAAAACATTTTTTCTTCATGAAGTAGGAATTAGGACCATGTATTTATATTTTTTCTTCAAATTTTCTGACGAAATGTCGATCTGTTGTGATTGTGGATTGATGGATGTATGCCACAAAAGCACTGGTGAGAGTGGAACTAGGAAGTGCAAGATAAAGATAAAGATAGAACTTTAATGTAAATACAGTATAACCACGTGAGAGTCACTTGCTCTGATCGTGTAGCCTTTGTGGCTCAGTGGGTCTAATTTGCTGCAGGCTAGACCACATCTCCCATGTGTATGTCTCTGGCCTTTAAGGGAGCTAATACAACACTTTAAAGGTTAGATAAAGAAAGATGAGCTCCCGAAGGAGTCATTCTGAAAATTACTAACAATGTGTCCTAGATGAACGAGGCTTGATATGACTTGACTGAGTTTTTAAAGTGTTAAAATGGAACTTTGATGCATAAGCTACATTTACACTATGCAATGACTATATCCAAAAACTACACTAAAAATGTAGGCAGAGTAGGTGTGTCCCATTATGTGCATTGATGAGCTGTCTCTTTTTATGTTTGTTTTTATATCTTTAAAATGCACATATGCACATTATTTAACATAAGGATTGTGGATGAGGTATTATCGTGGGCAAAATTAATAAGTTCTAGACAGTTGGGGAAGTGAGGCGGAAGGAGCGCCTGTGGAGAAATCCCAAACATATGCTGAACTGTAAACAAAAGATTGTGACTGCAGGGATCAGGTTAATTGATTTGCAAAAATAGTATTGTCTTTGTCGACAGCACAGGAAGTAACTTCAGGGTTTATTTCAACAAAATAAATGCACTGGAAATGTCATGGAATGGAAAGTTAAGATGGAAAGTTGCCATGTAAAGAGTGTGTTTATGTTGTAAATGTTACAAAAATAAGCATTTTAATGTTGACCTTGGGGCTGAACCCGAGTTCAATTCCACCCTCGGCCATCTCTGTGTGGAGTTAGCATGTTCTCCCAGTGCATTTTCTCCTATATAGGCTGTTTTTTTATAAGCTCACAATTTTTCATTTGTATGTCTTTATGCTTCACTGATAATGTTTATTCATTATGTGTACAGATTTGCCACTTAGTTTGGCAGTCCTTAAACGCACCATTGTACTCTGAGACGCAGTGAAATATACGCAGTGCCCTGCAGAGGTGAGGTCACTTTCTTTATTTTTGCTGTGGACTAAAAACATTTTGGCTGCACGGCGGCCGAGTCGAGCCAGGAGACACAAGTTCAATTCCACCCTCTGCCATCTCTGTGTGGACTTTGCATGTTCTCCCCGTTTCTCCGGGTTCTCCGGTTTCTTCCCACATTCCAAAAACATGCTAGGTTAATTGGCAACTCCAAATTGTCCATAGGTATGAATGTGAGTGTGAATGGTTGTTTGTCTATATGTGCCCTGTGATTGGCTGGCGACCAGTCCAGGGTGTACCCCGCCTCTCACCCGAAGACAGCTGGGATAGGCTCCAGCACTCCCCGCGACCCTCGTGAGGATAAGTGGTAGAAAATGGATGAATGAATGAATTTTGATGTTGATCTTGGGGCTGAACCCAAGTTCAATTCCACCCTCGGCCATCTATGTGTGGAGTTTGCACGTGTTCCCAGTGCATTTTCTCCGGGTACTCCGGTTTCCTCCCACATTCCAAAAACATGCTAGGTTAATTGGCGACTCCAAATTGTCAATGTATGAATGTGAATGTGAGTGTGAATGGTTGTTTGTCTATATGTGCCCTGTGATTGGCTGGCGACCAGTCCAGGGTGTACCCCGCCTCTCACCCAAAGACAGCTGGGATAGGCTCCAGCACCCCCCTGCGACCCTCGTCGCAAAAGGATACAGAGCTTCATGAATGTGTTAGTTATTCAACTCCGTCAGAGCAGGACCTAATTAGCATTCAAAGAAATGTGAAGACGCTAAATGACTCCATTAGAGAAGGTGATAATGCCGTGCTAATGGCTGAATCGTGTTACTGATCAACGCCTGCTGGGAACAGTTTGATGGGTTTCCACAGTGATGAGAGAGAGAGCTGAGGTATCTGTGAGAGGTGGTGGGTGTGATGGGGTCTCCAGGGATCGTTGTGGAGGAGGATAAAGAGTCTCCGCTGAGAGATTTAAAAAAAAAGAAAAAACCCACGGGTGGAAAACAAAAGTGTCTCATCATACTCAACATTTTAATGACCAAAAAGTCCCCCAAAATGGCAGCCTTTCACATCCAAAGCCCAGATGATCAAAAATATCTCCAGCTTTTATATGCACTATAAAAAGCATAATATGTAGTAACCTAACCTGCATCACATTAACTGTTCACAGTTTTTTCCATTCTCGCCTTGAACCCGCTAACTCTCTTCTAATCTTGTGTGTCCCCATTGTGGGTTGGGTCTAATTAGCTGCGCTGTGTGTAATGGCCCACTCTCTCTGGAGCCCAGAGAGGTCAGCTAAGTCAGGGTTCATTAGTGTTATGATGGAGGAGCCACCATAAGCCCTGAGGGACATGTATGGGTTTGTAGTCTATACCTTTGTGTTTTATTTCAGATGCCACTCAGAATACAGGAATGGAAAAGCAGCTATGCATACTAGCATGTTGCTGTCTATATGTACATATATTTGTATTAAAAAATACCCCAAACTATAACTACAGTTTGTTGGACTAATACCTCCTTTATCCTGGTTAAATGGTTCCAGACCAGATCATCAGGGTTGCCACTACATGTATGGTAATTGACTGTGGTGCAGTGCCACGACAATATCAACACAGCGTTCCCTCATTTATCGCGGGGATAAGTTCCCAAAATAGCCCCCAGTAAGTGAACTCTGCAAAGTAGCCAACTGAATTTGTTTACAATTATTATATACTGTATGTTTGAAGGCTGTAAAACTCCATCGCCATAGTTTGTTGTATACACTTTTCTCAGACGTGCATTCATATTTTCTCACATTTCTCTCTTGTTGAAACACTGTCAAAGTTCAAATTGTGTTTGCATTTTAATTATCAACATACATGGGCACAAGAAATTATTAAGTGACTCATCAGCTGTAGCGTTTTTGTATGCTTGTTAAAACATAATGCTCTTGTTAAAGTATTGTTATAGCTGCATAACTTCTGTCTTCCTTCAACATGTCCAGAAGTCCAACTTTTTGCATCATGGGTGGATTCCTCTACCTTCTGGCTGCAGAACGTTTCATCGTCATTGTGGGTTTTATTAAAGAAAACGTAAAAATATAAGTGAGTTCAGAATCACACTGCTGTTCTATTATTGCTAGCAAACAACACAAAACATGGCAGTGCTGCATTGAAGGTCATTGATCGGCATTAGTCTACAGCCAATCATAACACAGAACACAATGGGCGGGTTCTCCCTGAGCCAATCAGGACTGTTATGGCTCTATATTTAGTCGGCTACGCATACCGAGATGAGGTGGAAGGACATCTTTATTCTAGCTGCACACTTCATCAACTCTCACATGAGTATACAATACCCTCTAGTGGTAGCAGTAGTAAATACAACTACATACATACAACACTCTAATACACCACAAGGATGTAGAACACAATACACGTTCATACAATACAAAAGGGTTGGTCCACCCTTGGCAGCAACAACTGTTCCAGTGAGGCTAAGAAGATGGATAAATGAAAAAAAAACACGATGGAGCAAAGCCACAACATTCGAACCACGACATGCCGAGGAATGACCAAACCTTGACCCCTTTGTAAACTCACGCCTCACTCTTTGCACACACATCACATGCACAGCCACATGCTATTATTCGGGTCCTGGTTTTCCAGGGTATGGTTGTCCCAGAGTCCCACAGGCTCCCTACTTGTACGGCGTTTCTTACTGATGGGCTTCAAGTGATGGATGAGGCACTCCGAAAGCACAGAAAATGAACCTTTCATTAGACAAGGAAAGAAAGCAGTTGTAAGCCGTCACCAGAGTCCATCTCCCCCACACGGAGACACATTACTTGCACCTTGCACAAGAGCGTCTTTTCAATGGAATCAATGTGTTGTTTTCTGCACTCGGAGTGAGCAGAAGAGAAGGAGACTGTTAATGCATCAGCAGGTTCTCACTGCACTGCTTTCTTGTGTGAGTGGGGTTTTAATATCCGTCCCCTGGCTATTTTAGGCAGTAATGTAAAATGGATACAACGGTGGGAGTAGCTGAGGACATTGATCTTAACTAGATCAATGGCAAATTATTGATTTATAGAAAGACTTTGACCCTTAGGCTAGTGTATATACACACAATTCAAAGGAGGGGAGGTGTTTACAGAGTATGTAAATACCAGCATCTGCAAAGTGGATGGATTGCTCAGCTTTATGAAGCTAATATTCTTATGCAGGGCTCTGTATGCTATGGTTATTGTACAGTCAAAAGGACATGAACTGTATATTTTTTTAAACATAGTTTCAGTTGGAGTATTTTTTTTCATCTCAACACAATTTGTAATATCATTTTGTCTTGACACTTTTGAGGAATACTTATGGATTGGACTGTCCAACTATGAAAACGTGTACAACAAGCCGAAGGTGAATTCAAGTTTGTTTGGTAATACAAGAAGACGAGAAAATTTGTGCTACTTTTTTCTGAAACTTTGAACTCTGCTGCTTTTACAGTTTGTTTTTTTTTTACAGAAATTATGACCATGTTGTAATCTGGAACATCTCCTATACTTCAGAGCTACTACTAATCGTTTAAACAGTGAGACACTTCTGAATCAGTGTTTAACAGGAGCCAATCATGAGCTATAAATGAACTCACAACGAGTTTGTCAACCTACATTACTCAATATGACAGTCTGACTCAAGGTGTGATTTTAGGTAGTAGGCTAAAATCATCACACAGTAACTTAACACCCAGACAATTACATTAAAATGATGGCATTTCAGTGCTCACTTCTTTGGCTCTCTTCAAGCATGCTTGATAGCACTTTTGCTGTCTTTCGGGATCTTTTGGAATACAGTAAAATGATCTCACCTTCCCATTTTCTCGATTGTCCTGGCATCCTGACAGCTATCTAACATTGCTGCCTTGCTTTGAAAAAAGACACTGAAAAGAAACGAACTGCTGGTAGATGTTCAACTCTCGCTTGCTCCTGCCAAGATGGCTGTGTTTTGATGCGTGATGTGCAGAAAATGCTTGTGAAATTACAGAGTGCCGACCAAACTCATTGGTATGATAAGTTTAAGATAATCTTTGTTTCAGCATATTATGGGTCACTTTAAAGGTATGGTGAATGAATTCTATATGTAACAAATACCAAACAGTGTGGCTATGTGCAAGTCCAGGGTGTACCCGGCCTCTCACCCAAATATAGCTGGGATAGGCTCCAGCATACCCCTGTGACCCTTGTGAGGATAAGCGGCATAGAAAATATATGGATGGATAGATGTTTATGACCAAAGGAAGAATGTTAATTCATTCATTCATTTTCTACCCGCTTATCCTCACACGGGTTGCAGGGGGTGCTGGAGCCTATCCCAGCTGTCTTCGGGCAAGAGGCGGGGTACACCCTGGACTGGTCGCCAGCCAATCAGAATGTTTAATGAATGTTAAGTTTTGAAACATAACCAATGTGTTCCGGAAAAATGTGTCCTTTAAGTCACAAAAGAATTCGAACCTCCATCAATTTTAAGGTCAGAGGATGAACTGTGTGCGTATGTGCATATGTTTTGGTTTTTCTTTGGCTTTTTGCTGCTTTTTGGCAACACTAATTCATAAAGCCGCCCACACGGCACGTGTAAGGTAGCAGAATGCTCACTAATGTTGCTCATTTTAATGGCCCAATGAAAAATATATTATAAGTGATGAATATTTTCATCACTTTCTAAAAAAAAAACCCAACAACAAAAAACAGGACCAGTACATGATGACAAAACAGCATCTTTGGTCACCCTGATTCGTGGATGATCTTGATATACCATAATGATTAAAGTGTCTAAATCATGTGTCAATAGTGCATACAGGATCTCGGGTCATTGGCTGCACTTTCATGCCAAATGCTAAAAAATAATTTAAAAACATAATAATTGTGTTCATAACTTCATCAAATTTTATGTAAATGCATATATATATTTTAGAAATTAATGCTATTGTTTTGTTTAAAAAACTATAAAGAATGTGTCATTGTGTTTCAGCAAACGGTGACCCTTCCCACTTTGTTTAACGGTCCTTGAATGCACCGTAGTAGTGCATATTTATTTGTTGCATAACCTCAAACTTCAGACTGTATTCATTTTCTGCTTTGAATTTGATGTTGTGCCTGTTTTAGATTTCTACACAATACTTATGAAATACATAAATAGCATCACTTTGCTACAATGTACAAAACACCCATACTGTACTTTCCTTGACTTGAAACTTTGCTCTTTAAGAATTCAGACGAAGATTATAGAGAGAAAGACAAGAAATCTCTATGGACACGTAGGCCGTATCCAAATGGTCAAATTCACCACTTTTATAGCAGCTTGACATAAACTGTTAATAAATGAGAAAAGCGACAAGGTTAAAAGTGCTTCTTGCTGTAACTGTAACGACAACCTGTAAACGTGGGGAACGGTCCGATCATAAAAGGTACCACCTCAAAAGGTAGCGAGGGAGACGTCTAAGTGTGTAGGGCAGAGGTTTAAAATATGGTGATTGTGACAGAAGCAATAAGGCAGCCTGGCCCTGCTGGCTCTTTGCCGGTCAAGCTCATCGCTGGGGGACCCATTTCAATCAGACCCATTTAATCAGCACCGCATTCACAAGAAAAAACTTTATGTGTCAGCGTGGGGCTTTATGCAAGGACCTGTTTATAGTCCAGAGAGCTCTCATCGCAGTTGCATATATGCAACTCATATGAAGTCATAAAAAATGTCAAATAAACTTCAGACATACACACAGTGTAATGAGGAAATTGTCATTATATTATCCTAATATACTGAATTCATGGAAGGTGTGACACTCCTATATAAGCACAGTGTGCCGTGTTCATGGAATTGATGTGTTTTATAATGTAGCAGGTAGGTCACCTCTATGCACACACCTATAACTGCATCCATTTTAGTAATTGCATAAGGAAAGATAGAAGATAAATATATCGTAGAAGTCATAAAATGACAGTAAGTCAATAAACTGCTGCACTACCATAGTGCTTAAGGTAAAAGAACGACCTCTTTGTCCTCGTCATTAAGATGTCCCGTCTATATTGTGGATTGCATTGCTTCATGAGGACCTTCAGTCAGTCTCATTTAGGAGGTATAGTTTCAGCCATCCTTTTTCTATATAGCCAATTCTCACTTGGTCGCAGGTATGCTACCATCTGTCTGACGTGAGGTGGGATACACCCTGGGCATACTGTACAGCAGGGGTCTCAAACTCAATTTACTTGGGGGCCACTGGAGCTAGGGTCTAGGTGGGACTGGGCCACATCAGGTTTTCCAAAAAAAACAAAAAAAAAGCATTTATTAAAAACAGAAAAAGTGCTTTGGTTCCCATTTTCTACAATAAAAGCTCTGATAAAACATTCCACTGTTCTCAAATATCTTAATTTTTGTTTTTCTGCACAAAATAAGATGAAAAATAAACAAATCAAGAATAAAGAAAATCAATCAGTAATAAATAAATATAATAATAATAATAAAACAGCAAATAATAAAAACTCAAGAAACCACATATAGTTGGTGGGTAGACAAATTATTTTTTTCAGATTAAAATGAACAAAGCATTATTAGAGCCCTGTAGACATGACAAAACACGACTATAGTCACATTTATACTTTTTTTATTTACAACATATTGCGCAACTGCAGGGTCTTGAGACACATGCTAACTCGCAAACTAGAGAGCTAGCGACCTAAACGGTAGCCTTCAAGTTATTTCCTTTAAACTTAAACAGCCAAAAACTTACCACTTCCACACGGATAGGGAGGATAACTATGAACAGTTATTTAACCTTTAACATGAACATTAATCAAACGTAATAATTTTTTCTGGATACATGATACCATACAGCATCTATATCAAACTTGCGCGGGCCGCAATAACATTAAACTTTCATATCAAGGCGGGGGCCTCAAACTAGTGTCCTGCGGGCCACATTTGGCCCGCGGGCCATGTGTTTGAGACCCCTGCTGTACAGTATATCCATTAAAAAACATTCACACTCGCGTTCAAACCCATCTGCAATTTAGTAATGTATGCATTTTTTGGCATGTGGAAAGAAGCCGGCCTACCCGAAAAGAAACCACGCACACACACATGCACAACTCCACACAGAGATGTCCACATGCTAACCACTCGTCCACCGTGCGGCTTGAACAGAAAGTTAATAAAGATCATTTATTGTGAAAATAATTGTATCTCGGCTGCACAGTTGACAAGTGGTTAGGAGATCTTGGTTCGATTCCACACTCGGGCATCTCTGTGGGGAGTTTGCATGTTATCCCCTTGCAACCATGTGGTTGTGGGTTTGAATCTCAACTTCTCGGAATGGTGTTAGTTTTTACCAAATCCAGAGTTGACTTTAGAGTTGACTCATGCCACTTCATGGTTTGAATTCCGTGCCTTCACTGTACCACTTTTGGTGGTACAAGTGGTTAGCATGCAGGCCACACAGCTAGGAGACCCGAGTTCGATTCCACAGTTTCTAGTTTGCACGTTCTCCCCGTGCATGCATGGGTTTTCTCAAATATTCCAAAAACATGCTAGGTTAATTAGCGACTCCAAATTGTCCATAGGTATGAATGTGAGTGTGAATGGTTGTCTGGCTGGCGACCAGTCCAGGGTGTACCCCGCCTCTCGCCCGAAGACAGTTGGGATAGGCTCCAGCATGTCTGCGACCCTCGTGAGGATAAGCTGCATAGAAAATGAATAAATGAATAAATAATTGTATCTCCAAAAAAAAAAGTTTGGGAACCACTGGCAGCTTTTGAATATTGTTTCCAATTTAAATGCCAGAAGAATAGTTTGTACCGGAGGAATCACTTAATTACAGCATTTTCCGTAAGCACTTTGTCTGATAAGGTCTGCAAGGCGGGCCAACTCGATGCGACTTTCCAAACAGTTCCATGGGCGAGATCAAATTGCAGCGCAGGCCAGATTTGCCCCCCCCGGCGTGAGTTTGACACATATGGCTTAGAGGGTGTTTTTCATGTATGCCAAAGAGGTGGTTCTCAGAATAAGGCAGATGAATATTATCAATGTATTTCGATCATATCAGTTTAGATACACAAGCACACTCAACATAGAAAATAAATCACTGACTGTAGTGAATGTAGTGCATGAGGCTTCTTTCCTTTTTTGACCGTTTCTCTCTCTGGTTTTGGAGCTCTTTTGAGCAGGTGGTGGAGTGTTGACAGGAGGATGGAGGGATGTGAATTATAGAGAGGCTTGTATCAAATGCTTGTCTAATGAGCCATCTGTACCAGCAGCCCTGTGGAGACACTCTGACCCACTCACTTTGAAAATTTCCACACCACACGTGAGATGACACCCACACATCACTGCATGTTGCTGTTGGGATTACATGTAAATCATTCCATCTATCAAAACCTACTAGTGTCAGAATCTCAGAATGGGAATGTTTGGACAATGCAGCACGTTGGAAGTGTCATCCTTGCAACCACGTGGTTGCGGGTTTGAATCTCAACTTCTCGGAATGGTGTTAGTTTTTACTGAATACACACATTTAGAGTTGACTCATGCCACTTCATGGTTTGAATTCCGTGGCTTCACTGTACCATTTTTGGTGGTACAAGTGGTTAGCATGTAGGCCACACAGCTAGGAGACACGAGTTCGATTCCACAGATTGCAGTTTGCATGTTCTCCCCGTGCATGCGTGGGTTTTCTCCGGGTACTCCGGTTTCCTCCCACATTCCAAAAACATGCTAGGTTAATTGGTGACTCCAAATTGTCCATAGGTATGAATGTGAGTGTGAATGGTTGTTTGTCTATATGTGCCCTGTGATTGGCTGGCAACCAGTCCAGGGTGTACTGAGCCTCTCGCCCGAAGACAGCTGGGATAGGCTCCAGCACAATACATGCATTTTGAAACAAATTTTACATTTTTTGCTTATATTATATTTGCATTTTTTAGCATAAAAATGGCAAAATAAACTAAAATACATTTAGAGTATTTACAGTACAATCCTAGGCATTGGAAGATGCTGTGACAGTGTAGTATTCTACACTAGTCACTAGGCGTCGCTGTACATTCACATTCGGTGAGACACAAACATCAGACTTGATCAATAATAAACAACAGGCACAATAATCCTTAAAAAACACTACTTTTGCTTCATAACCTATGTTAAGCTAAAACTCAACTCTGAAACCCAGACGTCACTTCCTGTTCACCTGCCCCTCAGCTTCCCTTAGTAGAACACATTTATAGTAACACACAGGCATGAGTCTTTATATGTCTTAGATGCCTCAGTTACTCCTATAATGTCCATTACATTGGGTAATACATATGTGAATGTGATTATAAGGGTGTTATTTAAGTAAATATACCTTTTTTTTGGAACAGAGAGACAAAGTTCAATGCCGTGTATGGGTGATGCACAGTCAGGTTGCAATTGATTTAATGCATTGAGACTAAAAAAGATGATAATATACGATAAATTAGGGGTCGGCAACCCATCCATCAATTTCTGGTCTATCCCGAAAAGGAATACCACATACGCCATACGCCTCACTGCTCAACAGCCATGCACCCAGCCAGCCACAGCCCTGAACTCACTCTCCAAAGCCTGTAGGTGCCAGTGAACGTTACATGTTCACACCGTGAACAACCAGCATTGCATGATGTGCACATAAAAAAAAAAACAGCTGCTCCAAAACTCCCCTTCTTCCCTCAATCCCCATCGCTCCCCATGACAGGAAGCCATTCCTAGTTTCATGGCAGAGAAAGAAAATCTGAAGAAACAAGAAACAGGAACAGGAAAGGAACTATCATCTTGTGGAAAAATAAATAGTCGTAAGATAAAGTTTGACAATCTTTTTGCAGCATGCATGCCTATTTTGTTCAACACCAACTGATGAATGACTTATTTCATCCTTGAGCAAGTTCATTACTTTACACAATTTCACAAAAAGGATCACATCACCATTTTTCCCTCTGTCCTGCGACACATCGAACAATGAACGCAAGCGTCCAACTCTCTGCCAACAAAATAATGGTGCCTGTAGTTAGTTCTAATAATTGCTCTCTGGAGAACTGACCTAAAATAGACCAGCATACGTTTAGGTAGACCACGGGAATCTAACACAAGAGCTCATCAAAATGTGTTATTTTTTATTGAAATGGATTATTTAATTTAACACTATATAATATATATATATATATATATATATATATATATATATATATATATATATATATATATATATATATATATATATATATATATATATATATATATATATATATATATTTTTTTTTTTTTAATTATTATTATTGTTTGCTTGCTGTGTATTGCTGTAGTAGTAGTTAGCAGTGGCATAACACTGCACAACAAGAACATTTGATTTTTTTTTTCAAAGAACATTTGATTTAATACATGATGTAGTAAACTGCTACTGCACATACAGTACATGTACAGTACATACAGTACATTTACATACACTCTAAATACCATACTGTAATTACAGCTAGGGCTTTTATTTCCCTAAACGCCAAAGAGGACATTAATAACTGGAGAGAAGCTAACGAAATTTTAATGTTTTTTTTTTCCCAATTTTTTTACTTTTGGAGCGCATGGGAAAGTAAAAAGGAAAGAGTGTGATTTTTTTTGACCATGTGGTCATTTATTCATTCATTCATTCATTCATTCATTTTCTAGGTCAAATAACAGGCAACTGCATGATACTTCAAATGCAGCCTACATGTTATCGCCGATGTTTTTTGACCTGGTGCTGATTAGCAATGCCGGCAGTTGTTTATAGACCACACACACACACCCAGCAACGGTATGAGACTTGGCACTAATTATAGGAATTAGTGCATTTATTGTAACCACATCATGATAATTATATGGCATTCTAAACATAATGATGAGCCATTCCTGATGTGCACATGCTCAGAATAAGAACAGGAAGCCTTGGCTTTTGTGCTCATGCAGAACAGAATTAAACTTTCAATTGCTTCCAAAAGCAACCAGCTGCCACTTTATCAATGCATGGCCCAAAACCAACACCCATGAATACACTAAATTTACCCAAAGGGGTGGATTACATTCAATGTGGCACAGAGAGAGTGAGAGTTTCTTCTAGTTTCATCCCAGGCCAACAACAGAGGGAATGAAGGCGAGGGTGAGCCGGAGGTTAAGGAGTCGATGTGTGAATTGTAGCAGCGAATGGACGCCTCATCGATTGAGGAATTATGATGATTACAGGGTTTGCCTGCTGTGTGTTAAAGCAATAGGCAGAGCTGTCACAGCCTGTGCTATTATCACGGCCGGTGATTTAGATGCCTGCTGCCTTAATGACGGCCATCCGTTCCGCTCAAATAGCTGAGAATGTATCTAACATGAATGCGTCACACATGAACAAACCAAACAACAACACACACCCATGGAGAAGACGGGCATAATAGCTAAAGCGTGCTATGAGGCCTGACGATTTACAGCAAGTAAATGCAGTAAAGTAAATTGCAAGTAAATGTTTGTATTTATGTTAGAAGTCACAGTGGAACCGTTCCGTTCCGTTACGGCAACATATCACCACAGGAAGCAGGGATGAGATGAACATGGACAATAATTTCAAAGTGTCCAAACCTGTCAGGCTTTAACAAAGACCTGGTGATTAAATCCGCATCTTTTTTTTTTTTTTTTGAAGCAACCTCTGCACAAGTGAGGCAATCAGTCAAAAAAAAAAAATCACTTGTTCAAGAAAAATGAAGCACACTGTGCAAGCTGACGTGCGTACTGCTTTGCTATTCATGGCTTCGGTCCCTGTCCGTTTATTATGGAAGCCTGTGTTGAAAGCTTCTTGATGCTTGTTAAAAAAAAAAAAAAAAAGATAAGAGCGTTGAATCACCACGGTCCACAACGCAATTAAAGCTCAAACATTAATAACTTTGGCAGGAGGGAAAAATGAAACACAGACAGGATTTATTTCCTCATTTCGACAGCAATAGTGAATCTTATTTAAACTTTTCATGCTGCTATTCATTTTCAAAGCGGTATTAAAGTCCCTTTTGGACATATTTTTAGTCCTTTGAACGCAAAAACAGCTAAAATTCCACATGATTTATGTGTCGGTGAATTAGATCTTTCAGTTCAGTTGGCTGACTTGCAAAATGAATTTGGGTCAATTCATTTAATTTCCATTTGTATGTCATTTTTGCCTGATGTTGTCAAAGTTTTATTTATTTGAATAGTTCAGTTTAGTCAACAAATCTCGATGAGGATGTTATACATCTCTCCTCCCTCCCTCGAGCTCGGTTACTCTTACTGGCCACAATATTGTGTATGAAAGAATGACAGAAGGATGAAAGAAAAATCATTCATTTTCGGGCAAAGAGGCGGGGTACACCGCCTGTCACAGCCAATCAGAGGGCACATATAGACAAACAACCATTCACACTCACATTCATACCTATGGACAATTTGAAGTACCAATTAACCTAGCATGTTTTTGGAATGTGGGAGGAAACCGGAGTACCCGGGGAAAACCCACGCATGCATGGGGAGAACATGCAAACTCCACACAGAGATGGCCGAGGGTGGAATTGAACTCGGATCTCCTATTCCCATATCAGGCTCCAATTGGACCACCTGTCCAGATGCTGCTAGTTCTTACATGAAGAGAAGGCTGGACAGGGTAATCGGATGCTGAAGTACAGCCAATGATGAGGGAACATAAGCATTAGCTGACAGAAGGTTTGGGCCACCAGCCAGCTCTACATTTGGCTCTTCTATCAACACTGAGGTGATGAAGGTGAAGCTTTTATGATCCTCTGGAACGCAGACAGACTTTAAATAGTTTTGCGGAAATATTGACCATCTTCAAGGATGATCAGGCTGAACAAACTTTAGTCATACATATAGAAGTTCTGTTTTTAAATGTGACAAAGATGCTATTAAAGTGCAATATCTTTCTGAAAGAGCATTTTTTTCACATTAATTTAGCAAAAAATGTAAATATTGAAAATATTATGGACTACATAATGACATTACTGTATATTTATTCTCTCTTTATATTATGTGCATTCTTCTTTACAAGTAAACTTCTGGGGCAAAGCACAACATTTTCTATGATGTTGGATGACCTCTGATTTTTTTTTTTTAGGATTTTGAAAAAAGTTTGAAAATGAAATGAAAATGAAAAACATGCTCGGTTAATTGGCGACTCCAAATTGTCTATAGGTATGAATGTGAGTGTGAATGGTTGTTTGTCTATATGTGCCCTGTGATTGGCTGGCCACCAGTCCAGGGTGTACCCTGTCTCTCGCCCGAAGACAACTGGGATAGGCTCCAGCACCTCTGTGACCCTTGTGAGGATAAGCGGTAGAAAATGAATGAATGAATAAAAACAAAATTAAAACTAGGAAATTAGCCTTTAAGTATTTTTTTGTATGCGGCCCTCGATGGAAAACAAATGCCAGCTTTATGAAGAGCTGTAGCTCTTCAACTTCAGAGGTACCAATTGAGATGTAATGTTATGATGTAATGCCATACTTCTGTTTCTGATCAAATACCAAAAAGCGTACCGGAGCAAAGCATACAGCACCTCCATTAAATGAAACATTTTAGATCAACTGGAACGTGCGTGAATTCCATTAAAGGCAAGTGAAAATATTCCCTTCAAGCATTGGCTTACTGGAACTGTGTCACCAAGTTCCAACCTTCCCCTGGACTCCAATTAAATAAAAGCGGGCCTCGTCTGGTGAAATCATTGAACCTTTTATAGTCATTTGCTCATATTGTCAGTTCAATTCTTCAAGCATTGCATCAAGGCTTGTGTGAGCAGGAAAGAAGTGCAGGGACATGATGCTGCACGTGACATACAGCATCACTCACCTTAACATAAATGCTGCCATTGATTTATATGATGAACATAACGCAAAATGATATCTGTGTGTGCCACTAGTTCTGACATTCCCTTCAAAAAGGAAACAGCCATCAGGTCTGCATCTGGCCACATGGCCTTTTTGGGCCTTTTTGACAACAGATGGAGCCCATTCATCCATCATTACATGGCAACATCCGGACTTACACTTGCTACTCGTCAGCTTTGGAAGCAGTTTTATCTTAGTTTTTTACTTGTATCTTTAATTCACAGCCACAATACACCTAGAGCAACATTAGGGACACTAAAGTGTAAATTTTCAAACAGCTAAAATAATGCATAAAGCTAAAAACATCCAATTACCTAAAAATGTCATCCAATACTTCTCTACAAGAGAGGAGAAATATGATCTCAGGGAAGAACTACATTTGAAACACTTATATGCTAGGACTACGTTAAAAAGCCATAGCATTTCAGTATGTTTTTGTTCAGATTTTGTTAATACTTGGGTTATTTATATTGTTTATTTTTCTATATTGTGTATCTTGTACTGCTTAACTGTTTCTGTACTCTTGCTGCTGTGCGATACAAATTTCCCCACTGAGGGACGAATAAAGGCATATCTTATCTTATCTTATGTGGAATCAAACTATGGAATGGATTGAGTAAGGACCTCAAACAATGCACAACGATGAGCCAATTCAAGAAACAATACAAGCAGTTGATGTTTGCTAAATACAAGGATGAAGAGTCTTGAACCAGTCATGATATATATCACTATATTGACACTTACTATGGTACCCATTATGTCATTGTATGGTCATATCACCTCGTACTTCGGTACGAGGTGCATTATTAAAAAAAAAAACAAACAAAAAAAAACCTTAAACTATATTATGGAAAGCAGGAAGTGAACAAATGTAACAGTTACTGATTGTAAAAGTACCAGATGGAGGGGTAGGATTTAATAAGCTTTGCTTCTTCCTACTCCTTTTGGACATGTGGAACTGTGAACTGATTATGGGATGCATTCAATTGTAATCTGATGCATGTTCAAATGAAATAAACTTTGGTAATTACCATAACCAAAGTGTTTTAATACAATAATTCTTTCAAAACCTTGACAGGTAATATTGCTATTTTGATTGATTATGAGATTTTAACAGGTTTATTGTTCAGTTTAGAATTTATACCAGGATGAGGCAATCAGAGATTACAAAGAAGAACATAGCAGGGATTTGTAATCTCGCCAGAAAGATATGTCAGCATCGAATAATTATCACTGGCTTAAGTTTAGCAGAATATTCTCCCCTAACTAGTGGCTGGCTAGCTTCTGCAGCAAACAGGGACTGCAGTTTGTCAATAATAGGCCTTTCTTCTGGAGGAATCCCTGACTGTTTGATAGAGACGGCCTCCACCCTAATTGGGAAGGCGCTTGTACCCTTTCTGGAAATATAGATCACCGTTTGGGCCTCAACTGACAAATCGGGGCACATGTGATTAGCGAGCCCGTTAGAATGGGCGTGGAGTCTGTAAGGTTAACAGGCAACAGGCTGGACTTAAATAATACACATAGCTCTTTATGTACAATAAAAGTACGTATTATGCATATTGATCCGCAACCCAACTAAATCGACAATTAGCTATCAGACTGCTATGGTGTTAACTTCTTATTGTGCATACAACAAACCGAAATATAACATGGGTTCTAGACAAAGCAATCTTATTAATATCACGACTATGAATTCTCTGTGGGTGAACAGCTTCACCCGGCCCACTTTAATGAAAATTGGCCTTATGAATATTAGATCGCTCTCCTCAAAGGCTGTGGCCTTTAATGATCTCATACGAGACCACCATCTTAATATAATCTGTCTTTGCGAGACCTGCTTGAAACCAAATGATTTTATATCACTTAATGAGGCACCCCCCCCCCCCCAAATTTATGAGTTTTCAGGTTGTGTGTCCTAATAGGAAAGGCAGTGGCATTGCTTTCATCCATGAATCCGTTCTTAACCTTCGTACTCGTACTTCCTTTTACGATCAACAGCATCACCGCCATTTTATCTGGCACTTCCCTATCGTCCCCCTGGTCCCTACTTGGGCTTCTTGGATGATTTCTCTGAATTTATTGCAGACTTGGTAACTCACACAGATAATATTGTACTCATGGGTGACTTTAATATTCATGTAAATTCTCCAGAGTAGTCCCTCAGTGTGGTTTTTCAGAGAATAATTGATACATTTGGTTTTGTTCAATTAACACATGAGCTGACCCACATTAAAGGAAATAACTTAGATTTAGTCTTAACTCAGGGCATTATGACCTCCAATATAATGTACTTTCTTATACAAACATTATGTCTGACCATTATTTCATAAAGTCTTAAAGTCTTAATCCACCGCCGCCGCTCGATATGCCAATATTAGTTCTTCAACCGTTACTGTGCTACTGCCCTCAGCAACCATTTCCTCTTATGCGGGTCCTATTGATAATTTCACACATGACTTTAACGAGGTTTTATGTAATGCTCTTGATATCAATATCGTAGCACCATGGTTTACGAATGAAACTTGACGTCTTCCGTCATGGCATGGGAGGGATAGTCTGACAATATACAAATAGGCTCTTCTTGCGGCAAAAAAAATATTATTTTTCTTAATTAATCGACCATAATACTTACATAGTATCCTGCAACAGCTCCGCCTTCTCAGGTGATGATTTGATGCATTTTTTACAAATAAAATTGAGCTAATTCGCCACCCTGCCTCCAGGTTGGTTAAACGTGTTGGCCGCCAAAACTACTGTTGGCGGAGAACATCATGTTTATTCTCCTGGCCCCCTATCAGTCTCATGTACCTCCACAGGTAAGCCAAGGATGTTCGTCTGTGCTTGGTAGTCTCAAGTGGCTTGGTGGTGGACATGTTGTAGTTTTTGGGAAGTTTCCTTTTTCACACTTTATTTGAAGGTCCTTGAACACACAGCCACAAGTGAAAACATTCATTCATTTTTTACTGCTTATATTTACAATATATGGGGTGCTGGAGCCTATCCCAGCTGTTTTCAGGTGATACGCAGGGTACACCCTGGACTGGTCTCCAGCCAATCACAGGGCACATATAGACAAACAACCATTCACACTCACATTCATACCTATGGACAATTTGGAGTCGCCAATTAACCTAGCATGTTTTTGGAATGTGGGAGGAAAACCGGAGTACCCGGAGAAAACCCATGCATGCACGGGGAGAACATGCAAACTCCACACAGAGATGGCAGAGGGTAGAATTGAACCCTGGTCTCCTAGCTGTGAGGTCTGCGCGCTAACCACACAACCGCCGTGCCGCCCCCGTGAAAACATCTATTCTTAAAAAATACATACAGAGGAAACTCCACAGCTTTTTGTTGGAGAGTAAAAAGAAGGTTTTGACTATTTAATTAGAGTACTTTGACAAGTCACAAGAATGAGGAAATTACAACAATTTGGGCGCAGACAGAGGAGATCGATCTCAGACGGAGCTTATATAAGTCCAATACTCACCCTCTGTTTTAGTGTCTGCTTTATGCTGCATTGAGTTCACCAGGAAGTCATTAACTTGGTCTGCTATGTGGTGTTTGGACAAGCAGGAAGCAGCGGTAATGAACAAGTTTGTTCAACTGTGGCTTTAAATTGAGAACACTTACCAGCCACAACATTAGGTACGACACTAGGTAGTTCTATTTAATCTAGAGGCGAGAGGCGGGGTACACCCTGGACTGTTCGCCAGCCAATCACAGGGCACATATAGACAAACAACCATTCACACTCACATTCATACCTATGGACAATTTGGAGTCGCCAATTAACCTAGCATGTTTTTGGAATGTGGGAGGAAACCGGAATACCCAACGCATGCATGGGGAGAACATGCAAACTCCACATAGGGTGGAATTGAACCCTGGTCTCCTGGCTGTGAGGTCTGCAAATTATTAAATATATTAAATTTATCAAATTAATCACAGTTTTCACACAATTTAATCCGATTCATCATCATTTGGCAGTACTGTGTACTGTACACTGTGTCCTGCCAGTGTGAAACATATGCCAATTTTTTCCTAAGCCAAAGATAAATGATAGGACAGTATTATTATAGGACAGAATTATACAGTATACTGTATGTATTAACAGCGCTAAATGAACTGAAAGTTTAAATCAAGCTAAAAGATAGCATTCGGAAAACTTTAGTGATGTTATTATGAGCCATAAAGAGTTGCATTCAAAGTATTCTGTAACTTTGAATTCACATGTGTAGATGTATTTTCTTGGATTTCCAAGCATACTTACAGTACATGCGGCAAATTATAGTTAAGAGTTATGTTAGTGAGAGATAAGAACATATGTACATGCTGTTTGTCTTTGTGTTTTTTTTGTTCATTTAGACCAAACATACACACATAATAAAGGTGTTGTTGTGATCTTCGGAGTATCTGTGATTGCATCTACAGTAAATTGTGGTGTGTGTCTATAAAAATGGTGACTAAATAAACAATACATTACACATTCACACTACGCCATACGCCTATTTACAACTTGTCTGATATTCTGATTACATACAGTCCCTTTCCACCACACCTTCTTTTCCTAGCTAGATTTCTATTTTCTTTTTTTTTTTTTTTTTTACCCCTGACAAATCCTTTTAGTTGTGTTGTTAAGTCTCATCTGCACCACGGGCAGATAAAGTTTGTGCCGCCCCCTCCTTGTAATCCCTCAGAGAACGAAGGCCGCTGTAATCCTGCTATTGTGCTGATGCCTGAAGAGCACAGACAATCGTCCGCACTGCCACATATTCAACCCTGTGCTTTTTTTTTTTAATACAGGGTAGCATCGGGCTCTTTATGCTAACTATGCTGCCTGGTAAAAGCAACATTCATTTTGATCTTTATCAGATCATTGTTTAGATTCCGCTTAGAGAAAAAAAGCTTGTCTGCAGCATATTCATTATTATTCAAGATATGTTGATCAGGATACGCTTGCAAAGAAGTAATCATTGGTTCCCCAGTGGTAAAACTAATAATATCCATCTTAGATGTTGCTTATCCTCACTAGGGATAGGCTGGAACCATAAATGGGTGCAGATTCTGGAAGATCTAGAAAGCTTTTTGTGCAGGTTATTGTGTGTAGCTGCTCTATGGAAGTCTATAACTCAAAAAAAGGGCAAAAAATGAGCAAAATAGATCCCCTTTAACACAACAAAGTACACCATTCAAGTAAGAACAGTATACTCTGCCCAGAAGGTATTTTGGAAAAGAGATACTGTACACTGTATTCTTCAAACAATTATTGTCATTCCTGCTGAGAATTAGATGAGAAGCCTAGCGCTCCCCTCATGTTTGTAGAAATAAAAGTGCTGCCTGTTAATTTAGCTTTAGTGATGGAAACAGTGGGAAAGAACGATTGGTACCAGGCCATGTGGTTTGTTATTATTGTTGGACACATACAATTGTGTCTGTAGGCTGTGTGAGTCTGCATACTTTGTGTGCATGTAGTTACAGACGATGGTGTCTTTCGTATGAATTGTTGCTGTGATGAGTGCAGCTTTGGGCTACCAGATGGAGAAACTCTTATACCAGTCTGCTTTCTAATGAGTGCAAAGTTGCCAGGAGATATTGGCAGATGCTGTAAAAGGGAAGCCATTCCAAAAAGTGCTTTTCAGGATATGCTTTTTTGTTTCAATTGTTGCCAGATTTACAAAGAATTGCAAAGATTTGTCAACTTAATGACTCACTCTTATTTTGGCACCATATTCAAATTTGTTAGGCTGATGCGCCAGATGGATTAGTGGAACAGAGTCGATAGAAAGTGTTTGGAAATTGGCAGACACTTTCAGAAAGAGTGGAAGGTGATTGGAGGTCTGTCACATCCAGTAATACTTATGGGAATGTGAAAACTTCCAAGAGTAAAGTCGGGAAAGTCATGTTTCTGTCAGCGATAGTGTTCACTTGATTGACTGTCGATTTCAGTCAGAGACTCTAAGGCAGGGCCTCAAACATGCGGCCCGCGGGCCAAATGTGGCCCGCAGGGCACTAGTTTGAGGCCCCCGCCTTGATATGAAAGTTTAATGTTAGTGCGGCCCGCGCAAGTTTGATATGGATGCTGTATGGTATCATGTACCCAGTTAAATAACTGTTAAGTTATCCTCCCTATCCGTGTGGAAGTGGTAGGTTTTTGGCTATTTAAGTTTATTTATTTTTCATCTTATTTTGTGTAGAAAAATAAAAATTAAGATATTTGAGAACAGTGTAATGTTTTATCAGAGCTTTTCATGTAGAAAATTGGAAGTTTCTTAATTTTTTTTGTTTTTAATAAATGCGTTTTTTTGTTTTTTTTTGAAAACCTGATGCGGCCCAGTCTCACCCAGACCCGAGCTCCAGTGGCCCCCAAGTAAATTGAGTTTGAGACCCCTGCTCTAAGGGCTCTAATTTCATGACACAGCGCAAAGTGGCGCAGAGTGAAGGAGCGTGGCGCAGCACACGCAGTAGTGATTTGGTCCAGTGCACCACTGTGTGCAGTCAATTCAATAATTTGGTAGATTGGACTGCGCCAAGATGGGCGTGGTGGAGTCCACATTTTCAGCTTGGCACAGTGACAATTTTGTGATAAAACAGCCCGCCAAAGCTGCGGAGAAAGCTCGTCAACTTCGACCTGGTCTATTCAGGGCGCAGGCGAAGCGCAGCCAGTGGTGTCCCTTCCAAACCTACCTGGCCCTGTGTGATTGCCTTGTAAACCTAATAAGTGGTTTATCCGTTAGCTACCGCCAGTGTGCCTCGGAAAGTCGTCCCGGGCTGTAAGTGATCTGGGAAGGCAGAACAGAGAACTGAGGGTAGGTAGCAAAACAACAAAATAAAAAACAGAAGAGACAGGAAATATCAGACAGGAAAGAGCAGAGGTTATTGTGACCCCCTTACAAATAATACTATCCAATAAGGAACTTCGCCAGATAAAATCTGCGTACCTGTATTCTCTGAACAGCAGCACACCAAAAAATCAGAATGCAATCCCATTTTTGCTGAATTTGGTTTTGCCCAGCATGTCACTACGGCTCAGAAATAATTGCTTCTAATAATAAAAAAAGTTTTCCGACCTTAATAAAATCCATGAACCATCATTATCAATGACAGTAGAACTGAGGATTGTTAAGAATGTCATAACAAAGCTTGGGTCGATTTTTTTTGCAAGTAATCTCCCGAGAAATTGCTCAAAAAGAGTCCACGATAAAGTGACAATGTTACATTGTATGCGAGGGTGTCTGCTGAAGGAGAGGGAACGAGCACGAGGGTTATATTTAGAGCTACAATCTGGCATGAGATGGGGCAGGATGTGTGGGCGATGGGGGTCATATGAATGATTAATACGCTCTGCTATAACATTGAACCTGCGCTTTAAGTGACGCTCCTCAAGGCCACTTAGAATACTGAAGACTCAGCTAATCACTGTTTCTCCTCAGTTAATTCTATTAATTTAATGATGCTATTAGGATAAATTCAAGTTGAATAAAAATGATGAATTATTCTGCAAAGACCTCTCTCGTCCAAGAGTTTAGAAGAATCTCGTCTTTTGTACTGAATGACTTTCCCAGCTGGCGCAGCACCAACACATAAAAGTATATTTAGCACGCAAGATTGAGAGTTTGGAGCCGTAGTGCTCGGCCTCAAATCAAGAAGAAGCCAATCAATTAAAATAAGAGTGAAAGTGCTGGTATATTAAAGGCAACATGTCCCAAAAAAGGCAGAAATCATTCTCAGCTGCAGGATTAACCGCCAAGCTAAAGCTAAAGTGGTTGCTTCATCTTTGCTGTCTTGTTCTATATGAGTGGACTCAATGTGAACAAAAGCAGAACGCTTCTAATGAAGAGGGCCTCTTCATTAGTGCCACCTCGGGCTTCCTTTTCTCGCTTTCATCTCCATGACCACAAGTTCATTAAGTGCTGAATGTCGATGAAATGGCTGACTCGGGCTGTCTACAATGACGGGTCCGGCACGGAAGCTAATGGACTTTGGGGTCTTCTTCTGGTTTCCAAGACTTATTCGGATGACGAACCAAAATACTTCACTCCTCTTAACTTTATTCACTGGAATGTTGTCTTTTATTCATTCATTCATTCATTTTCTACCGCTTTTTCCTCACGAGGGGGGGTGCTGGAGCCTACCCAGCTGTCTTCAGGCCTGGAGTCACCAATTAACCTAGCATGTTTTTGGAATGTGGGAGGAAACCGGAGTACCCGGAGAAAACCCACGCATGCACGGGGAGAACATGCAAACACCACACAGAGATGGCCGAGGGTGGAATTGAACCCTGGTCTCCAAGCTGTGAGGTCTGCGCGCTAACCATTAGACCGCCATGCCGCCCCATAAAATTAATTAATTCATTCATTCATTTTCTACCGCTTTTTCCTCACGAGGGTCGCAGGGGGTGCTGGAGCCTATCCCAGCTGTCTTCGGGCGAGAGGCAGGGTACACCCTGGACTGGTGGCCAGCCAATCACAAGGCACATATAGACAAACAACCATTCACACTCACATTCATACCTATGGACAATTTGGAGAGATGGCCGAGGGTGGAATTGAACTCTGGTCTCCTGGCAGTGAGGTATGCGTGCTAACCACTCGACCACCATGTTGTCTTTTATTATTGTTGTTGCAAAGGCTTCACACTGACAGGCCTAACAGTGGCCTATTTCAGCTCCTGAGTCAGGAAAGTAAAAAGGCTCAGCAAGGAATAACCCCCCCCCCCCCCCCCCCACCCTCCAGCCCCCCCATGCGACTGCCAAATTCCATTTGGCGATTGTGTTCCACATCATTCATACAGAAGTCAGCATGCAGCGTAGTATATTTTAACAGTGATGCTGACAGGTTGATGTAAGCTGCTGCACCGGTTCAGCATTCCACCTTTTAGGCCCCTTGAGTAGGTTAAAATATACCAAAGATTGATTGCCTGTCAGATGTAAATTATATTTCTACTGTGAAGAAATTTATAACCGCAGGTACTAAAAACACCTGTTTATTCATACGCAGTATTGAAAATGAGTATTCTATTTAATTGAGAGCTAAATATTTCAGGCTGAAAAAAATCCATAATAATCTGTAAAATAGAGACGAGGTGCAGACCTCCATGAAAGTTAAAGGAAACTGCAGTTTTTGGAAATTTCAAAATGGGTTTTTTGTTAACATTTTTTCATTCATTTTCTACCACTAGTCCTCACAAGGGTTTCGTGGGGGGTGCTGGAGCCAATGTTTTAAAAACTGATTCAGTTAGAGTACGTTTTGGTTAGAGTCAGACCTTTTTTTCATTCATTTTCTACTGCTAGTCCTCACGAGGGTTTCGGTGGGCTGTCTTCGGGTGAGAGGCGGGGTACACCCTGGACTGGTTGCCAGCCAATCACAGGGCACATATAGACAAACAACCATTCATAGTCACATTCATACCTATGGACAATTTGGAGTTGGCAATTAACCTAGCATGTTTTTGGAATGTGGGAGGAAACCGGAGTACCCGGAGAAAACCCACGCATGCACGGGGAGAACATGCAAACTACACACAGAGATGACCGAGGGTGGAATTGAACTCGGGTCTCCTAGCTGTGAGGCCGGTTACCATTCAACACAAACCACTGTACCTTCTTGATGTCGGCAACTATCTCAGTTGTTCTGGGAAGCTTGACTTTTCTAAGCCTATGAATGAATCTAGGTAATGGGGCAAAATGTGACCTCTAACTAATTTGATTCCATCAGATTATTATTCTATTATCCTGCATGTACTTATATGGAAGCGCAGTGTACAAAGTAAATATCTGTGCAAATGTATGCATTACATATACATGTACATGTTTAAATATTCATGCAGGTCTCATATGGGAGTTCAGGCATAACATTTCTGTGAAAATAGCTTTTTCCCCTCTATGTCCTGAATATTTTTTCAGACGCACATTTATACACGCAAGTTTCTTTGATGATTCATCAAAAAGAAAGATGCTCAACTTGTTCTGCACCTCACTCCCTAAATCCTTCTTTTCTTTCATCCCTTTTCTCTACGGCTGGCATCATCAGTATATGTCACCTCTGGAACAATTTCCATCCTCTCATTTTTCACTGTCGCCCGCCGTCTGTGTGCATCCATCACTGTCCATGAGTCTGTCACTGAATGTACTGCTATCCTCCTTCGGAAAAATCAGAAAGTGAGCCCCATTTCCATAGAAATACTTCCATTTTTTGTGGTTTTCTGGACATTATAATTATACTGTATCTAATATATAATTGCGCATCTAATTGTTTTCTCATTCAGTCATCAATAAGCTTTAAAGGAAAACTGCACTTTTGGGAATGTGAAAGTGTGCATTCCCTTTTTTGTGCATTCTGAAGAGTTAGCATGAGGGAGCTAAGAATGCACATCATTTATCGTTTTATATACATGCTGTGACTATGCAGGTACATTCATGATAACTTACAGTATTTTGCCCAAATTCGATCATTTTAAAATCATGTAAAACATTCATTCATTCATTCATTTTCTAACGCTTTTCCTCACGAGGGTCGTGGGGGTGCTGGAGCCTATCCCAGCTGTCTTTGGGCGAGAGGCAGGGTACACCCTGGACTGAAATTGAACCCCGGTCTCCTAGCTGTGAGGTCTGCGCGCTAACCACTCGATTGCTGTGCCGCCCGACAAATAAAATTAATTAATTCAATTAATTAATTGTTAAAATTAATAAAATAAAATTGTTCATACGCTTGTTCTTGTTTTGTAGTCAGTCCAGATTGGTTTGTTTTGAACAGTGCGTGAGGCACTGTGACACTACACCAGAAAAATAGTTCTTTGTGGTAATGCTAGAATAATGTAGTAATGTGGTGATGTAGTGATGTTCTTTGGACGTTTTCTTGAGAGCTTTATAACCAAAATAGGTGTGTCCTGTTCTGTGCATTGTTAGCTCCCACATGCTAGCGGCATTTTTAGAACATGCAAAAAAGAGAAAGACTTATTGGTCATGTTTCATATCAGGATTGTGGATGATTGGCAAAATTCCAAAAGCAGTTTTCCTTTCAATGTAAAGAGAATTAATCAGTCAGATTGCATGCGTGTGGGTGTTCAGTGCCTGGTGGCTGTATCAGCGTGCAGCAGGCTTCACATGCTGAATCATGTCCAGTTGGAATAACCTGGCAAACAAAAGAGCCATTTTTGTTTTATAAAGCAGCACAAGGAAACGTTTGGCCTCGTGGTGAACTAGCACAGCAATTATTATTTTCATTTTTGTTCTTGAAAATTAAAAGCCGTAGTCTTTTTTTTTGTTGAGAAAATCACATAACAGATGCAAATGAACAAGAATAACTTCATGAAAATCAGATGAACATGACATGTTTTTATCAACCGAATACATTTATGACTAACGACATGGTCCATTCTTCTTTATTTCACTGTTCATTTTATTGCCATTTTATAGCTACGCACGTCCTTCATTGAAATGCGGCTTTTCACCTATTCATCTATTCATTGGTGGACTGACAATGTTGGCAATCTTAATGATCATTTTAATGGAACACAAAACAAGTTTTATAGTGACATCATAAATTAGCAACTCAACATATAAACACAATAAGAAAACATAAAAGCGTTTTAGTAGATGTGCAGGCAATAAATGTAATTATTTTGTTCATAAATGAATATTTTTGTGATATGAATAATGTTGTGGTAAGTGTTTTGTATTACCGTAGAGCAGGGGTCTCAAACATGCGGCTCGAGGGCCAAATGTGGCCCACAGGACACTAGTTTGAGGCCCCTGCCTTGATATGAAAGTTTAATGTTAGTGCATATGGATGCTGTATGGTATCATGTACCCAGAAAAAATTATTTGATTAATGTTCATGTTAAAGGTTAAATAACTGTTAATAGTTATCCTCCCTATCCGTGTGGAAGTGGTAAGTTTTTGGCTATTTAAGTTTAAAGGAAATAACTTGAAGGCTACCGTTTAGGTCGCTAGCTCTCTAGTTTGCGAGTTAGCATGTGTCTCAAGACCCTGCAGTTGCGCAATATGTTGTAAATAAAAAGAGTATAAATGTGACTATAGTCGTGTTTTGTCATGTCTACAGGGCTCTAATAATGCTTGTTAATTTTAATCTGAAAAAAATAATTTGTCTGCCCACCAACTATATGTGGTTTCTTAAGTGTTTTATCAGAGCTTTTCTTGTAGAAAATAGGAACCAAAGCAAAGTTTTTTTTTAATTTTTTGTTTTTAATAAATGCGTTTTTTTTTTTGAAAACCTGATGCGGCCCAGTCTCACCCAGACCCGAGCTCCAGTGGGCCCCAAGTAAATTGAGTTTGAGACCCCTGCCGTAGAGTCACTGGTATTTTCATGGTGTTTTCATTTATTAGCTTTTATGTGATCCTCTTGGGAAGGATTCTTTTACTTGGATTCACACTCTAACCCTAATCTTATCCAAAATAAATAAATAGAAATATCCAAAAAAAGAAATATCCAAAATGCTTATATAAATATTAGGATATGTTTTGTATTACATTACATTACATAGTTCTGCTAACCCTAACCCTTAACGCTAACCTCTATCCCCCTAATGCCTAAGCCACTGACCTCTAACCCTAACTCTCTAACCATTAACCATAACCCTCGAACCCTAGTCTCTAACCCTAACCCTAACCACCCTAAATGAACCATCACCCTCCACTCTATACAGCTCATCTCTGGTGCAGTTACAATGAAAATGATCATAAACAGAAATGATTATATCTATGTCTTGTGTTTTGTGATATATTCTTATATATATGAATATATCTGTAATAAAAGTATCTTCTTACACAGAAACATGTGCTGCCACAACATGACACCTACTCTATCTTGCAAGTCCACCAGTTATATTAGTGGTTTGGTAGTCACAGTGAACTGGTGTTGCCATGGCAATTACAGAGACCCAGTTGTTACAAGTCAGTGTACCATGGAAATAATTGCAACGTTGTTATCCTAAAATCAAATTTGTATGCATTGATACTTAAAGTTGTCAAAACACGTCTGCTAGTACTACAACAAATAAACATTTCCAGTCAATTCATTCAGAAGGGAGAATATTAAGAAGTGACGTGTTACAATAGAGAGAAGCGTTGCACTCGCACACTGATGTGAGCATCAATACACTGCGGGTTACATGTCCCCAGAGGCCTCGCTTCCTTGAATACCTTCATGCATGCGTCAACAAACACGTGCATGCAATGTGGTTTATGCAATTTAAAGCAACATGGAGGAACAGAACAGGAGAGGAGTGACTTTAAAAAGTCAGTTGTTTGCTTGACTTCACATAAACTCAAAACTCCATGTCCGAAATGTTTTTGTGCCCATAGCGCATAAACTAAGATAAGCTGCTGAGTCTGAAAAAAAATATTACCACCAGACTACCAAAAACATACAGTCAATGTTTCTCCATTTTGATAGTCATACAAAATCTGTCTTTGGACATGGACAGTGGTGCTTAGTCATCCATTTAATTGAGAGAGACATTGATTGACAGGTGAAAAGGATGACAGGGAGGCGGATGCCAGACTGAGGTGGAGGTGTGGGAAATCCGCTAAGCTTTGATGCACTCAATTTAGTGGCCTGCTTCAGTCGCGGAAAGGAGGAAGACGGCCCAGAGCTAATGTAGCCCTGTCTATCTAGTGGCAATAATTGACTTTAAGAATCTTTTTAAGAATCTTTTCCTTGTCAGGGGTTGTCAGAGTCAATCAATCATTGTTGGCTTAGATTTGAATTTTTGTATTCAACAATAACATGAACATGGCACTTACCTTTTTGCTCTACAAAAGCAAAAGCAATAGCAAAAACAATAGTATTATTATATAAGCAATACTATTATGGTAATGGTTTAATTTCATTTGAACATGCATCAGATTACAATTGAGTCAGTTCACAGTTCCTCATGTCCAAAAGGAGTAGGAAGAAGCAAAGCTTATTAAATCCTACCCCTCCATCTGGTGCTTTTACAATCAGTAACTGTTACATTTGTTCACTTCCTGCTTTCCTAATATAGTTTAAGTTTTTTTTTGACCATACAATGACATAATGTGTACCATAGTAAGTGTCAATATAGTGATATATATAGCACATCATGACTGCTTCAAGACTCTTCATCCTTGTATTTAGCAAACATCAACTGCTTGTATTGTTTCTTGTATTGTTTCTCTTCCATAGTTTGATTCCACGTACTGAAATGCTATGGCTTTTTAACGTAGTCCTAGTGTTTCAAATGTAGTTCTTCCCTGAGATCATATTTCTCCTCTCTTGTAGAGAAGTAATGAATGACATTTTTAGGTAATGGTTATTTTTGGTTATTTTTAGCCATATGCATTATTTTAGCTGTTTGAAAATTAACTATATCATCAAATTTAAGTATTTGTGATTTAGAAATAAGGAGTTAGTATGTTCTTTGCAGGCGGCATTATGTATTATCCTTACTGACCTTTTTTGCAGTACATTTAGCGAGTGAAGATTGCTTTTATAGTTATTACCCCATATTTCCACACAATAAGTAAGATATGGTAGAACCAGAGAGCAATAAAGAGTGTAGAATTATTTCTGAATTAGAACAAATTTTGCTTTGTTCAATATTGAAATATATCTGGTAATATGAGGTTTCCAGTTCATATGGTTATTATTATTATTATACCTCAACACCTTATTGTTTTGTTTCAAATTCATTGTGTTGGTGTAGTTGAATACAAAGGCAAAAAACATGATAAAAAAGTATTTTGATAAATCAAACTGGGAAGACCTGCGATTGGCTAGCTCCACTACATCTGATGTTCCATCAGAGCCAAAGATGTTCACGTGACCTCTCCACTGTCACTTGTCAAATGTGTAATTTCATCATGCCTTTTTTTTTTTTAAACACACCCACACACATACAACATTCTCATGCCTGTATGACAGCCTTCTCTGGCCTTCCTCTCCCTCCAAGTGTGTGACAGTGCAGTCACTCCCATCAGCCTCATGAATATGCAGCACTCCAGTGCTAAGGTGTCTTCTTTTATTCCCAAATAGGCCCATTTTCTTCTGAGAGATTTGCACATAGAGATAGCAGAAAAAGTGCCGAGTTGAATAAAAAGTGCAACAAATCTACTTTTTACATCCCGATTTCTTGATGAGTTTGGTGTACGAGCGCCTCAGCAACTCATCTATTGACCCATTAGGAACAATTAAAGAATAATGCTACCCCACACCTGGGATTATACTTCAGACCTCACCTCTCATATATCACATAATATGAGGCTGCTTGCCTTTAGCAGCAAGTAGGTCATTCCCTCCACTTTACATCGTAAGCATTAACTCTCTCCATTAAACAAAGGATGATAGTCTTAGTTAAAAGAAACTGCAGCAACAATCAGAAAATGTGAGAAAGGCCAAACAACAGAAAAACCAAGCAAGCCTGTTGTGCTCTGTGATGCAAAACATGACCAATTAATTTGGCTTCTTCACCAAAGGGGAAAAGCTATTCCCCTTGCAAGTGTAACTATTCCACCAAATCCAATCATTTGACTGTGGCCAACATGAGAGCAAGGCGCCTGTGGCACTCATTTGAACACAAACAGCACCCCACTATAGTTTTATCGCCCTCTTAGCACAGGGACTCACACCAGCAAGGTTAGTTAAAGGCAGAAGTGCTGACCGTGGTGCTGAATCCAGTGGCTGTCTCATTCACGCATTGATTCATGGCGCTCATTATTTGGCTGGACTGGCCGTCTGCCTGCAAAGAACGGGCTGAGCAGCCGTGACCTGAAAACCTGCTCTAAATCTCATTGTCTCATAAAGGCGAGAGCTTAAAGACTGGAAGATCACGTCACAGAGACGTTCTCCACAGAGTGGAATGGTAGGAAGGAAACAAATACAGGAAGGTATTTCAAGATGTTGAAAGAGATAACAGAGGGAGGAAAACAATACAGAGAGACCTCGAAAATAAAGTCAAGATGATGATGATGTGTTGCAGTCAATAAGAGGCCAATCAGTGAGATTATAATTCTTCAGGTTCGATAAACGTGGAGCTTCAGAGTGGGGAGCGTGGAAAATGACACATTAGTAAGGATGGGGAGGAGGCAGAGAAGATTAGGTTGATGGTTCCCCTGACCCAGGATGCTCCTCATAAGGTCTCCGCTCGAGAAGAGAGTCAGGGCAAGAGCGTTGCCATTGATGATTTACTACCTTCTGGCCTTCACTTCCCGCTAGTGATGTGTTCATGGTCATCTTGGCCAATGTCAGCGGGGATTGGCTGCAGCTTTCTGTGACCCTGCACAACATAGGTGTATATTATAATGGTAGAACGGATTGAGGGATTTGTGTGCAGCTGACAGAAGATCAATTCCTACTCAACTTAGTGGTGACTAGTCCAAGTTGGAGCCAGACCGCAAAAACAAACATCCATACATTTTCTATACCACTTGGCTTCATTAAGGTCAGGGGTAAATGAGAGCCTATCCCAGCTGACTTTGAGCAAGAGTCATAGTACACTTTGGTCTCCAGCCAATCACAGGGCACATATTGGCAAACGACTATTGACACACATTCTGATTTTGGATTCTCCAATTAACCTTAACATTTACTTTTGGCGGGCTGCACGGTGGATGAGTGGTTAGCACGCAGACCTCACAGCTCAATTCCACCCTCGGCCATCTCTGTGTGGTACTCCGGTTTCCTCCCACATTCCAAATTAATTGGCGACTCCAAATTGTCCATAGAATGAATGTGAATGTGAGTGTGAATGGTTGTTTGTCTATATGTGCCCTGTGATTGGCTGGCGACCAGTCCAGGGTGTACCCCGAAGACAGCTGGGATAGGCTCTATCACCACCCGCGACCCTCATGAGGTAGAAAATGAATGAATGTACTTTTGGAGTGTGGGAGGAGATGTCCAAAGATTCAAATCCTCTCTGTCCTAAATGACGCCTGACTGTGCAGCCCATATGCTAACCACTAGTTCACGGCGCGGCCCTGAAGAGAAACAATGGCAATCAAATCCGAGCAAAACACCACCGCAAATGGAGTATAATGCATAAAATGATTGCTTGTTTCATTTTGTTATGCATGGCTACTCTTACTTCCATAAACACTAATGTACTATATAGTCTCTGTGCACCTTGGGCACATCACGTGAGGTATTGTGTATGTAGTATCCATCCATACATATTATGTACTGCTTGTCCTCACAAGGGTTGCAGGTATGCTGGAGCCTATCCCAGCTGTCTTTGCAGGAGAGAGGCAGGGTACAGTCTGGACTGGTTGCCAATTTCAGAGTACATTCACATGGACAATTTAGAGCAGGGGTCTGAATTCAATTTACCTGGGGGCCACTGGAGCTAGGGTCTGGGCAAGGCTGGGCCACATCAGGTTTTCCAAAAAAAAAAAAAACGCATTTATTAAAAACAGAAAAATATACAAATTTTTTCAGTGCTTTGGTTCCGATTTTCTACAATAAAAGCTCTGATAAAACATTCCACTGTTCTCAAATATCTTCATTTTTATTTTTCTGCAAAAAATAAGATGAAAAATAAATAAACAAATCAAGAATAAAGAAAATCAATCAATCAGTAATAAATAAATAAATAAATATAATAATAATAATAATAATAATAAAACGGCAAATAATAAAAACTTAAGAAACCACATATAGTTGGTGGGTAGACAAATTATTTTTTTTCAGATTAAAATGAACAAAGCATTATTAGAGCCCTGTAGACATGACAAAACATGACTATAGTCACATTTATACTCTTTTTATTTACAACATATTGCGCAACTGCAGGGTCTTTGCTAACTCGCAAACTAGAGAGCTAGCGACCTAAACGGTAGCCTTCAAGTTATTTCCTTTAAACTTAAATAGCCAAAAACTTACCACTTCCACACGGATAGGGAGGATAACTATTAACAGTTATTTAACCTTGAACATGAACATTAATCAAACGTAATAATTTTTTCTGGGTACATGATACCATACAGCATCCATATCAAACTTGCGCGGGTCGCACTAACATTAAACTTTCATATCAAGGCGGAGGCCTCAAACTAGTGTCCTGCGGGCCACATTCGGCCTGCGGGCCGCGTGTTTGAGACCCCTGATTTAGAGTCTCCAATGTGGGAGAAAGCCGGAGTACCCGAAGAGAGTGTGTACATAGTATTTTTTGAGATGGTAAAAGTTAATAAATGGGAACTGATTGTATGTTGAAATATTTCAATCAATTCAGCAATAATACACTCTAATTGTGCATAGTTTTAATATAAATGATATTGTTGGCTGGTTATAGAAGGCTTGGTTCAGATGGTCTTGAGATGCCGCTGGGCAGAGTGACAGCTAAAATTCATTTCATGTAATCATCAGTCAGTTACTAGCTTCATCTTTTCCAAGATGCTTTGAGTCAGAGAGCGGCTGCCATTTCAGATTTGGCTCATTTTCAGACAGGAGCGTGTCATTGCACAAAATATACAAATGAACTCTGAACGTGTGGCACCGTAATGGGATTATGAATATGAACTCTATCATCCAATAGCTACATACGGTGCACATGGAGAAAGATATCCAATTGAGGCTTCTAAAGTGTCAGCTGTGTGTGCCAATCAAAGTCCGTTTTCACATCTCCAAGATCTAAGTTTCCAGTACTTTGAATTTCTACTCGCCATGTATGCAAGCCTTCCCCCCGCTGCCACAGATCAGCGTGTATTCATTTCTTCAGTGCCAATCCTATCCAACTGAAACTGAAACATAGATGACTGTCCCCGCTTCGCCCCTTCCACTCAACACCAGAGGAAACAGTCTGTCTTAGATCTAGTCTTCACCTCCACATGACCTACCAGAAACCATTTAAGCTCACTCGGAAAAGTAAGTCCCAATGCTTCTATAAATATGAGCTTGAGTGTAACATTTGTACCTCAATGTTTCGCTTCACAGTTTGAAGCAGCTGTCTTTTGCAGGATTACAACCTTACTTGGCAAAGCTCCAAGTTTGTGGCCAATCAAAAAGGACTTGATCAGATGTAGACGCATCAGGTAGGTGTTCAAAAACCTCAAAATATTAAGTTGTATAAAATGCATGTATTTCAGATGTGTATAAATGCAGTATGCATTCATTGCTCTATTTTTTTGCCAGCTTTGCATTTGTTGTTCAGTTGTGCTATTATGGTTTGCTCCTGCAGCAAATGTTTAATATGTACACTTCTGTATATTACCATGTATTTTCATATTCTCATTACATGATCCACTTTAACAGGTTATTGCCTCTCCAAAAAGGTGTCGTTTTTAGGTCGACGTCACCTTTACTAGAGCAGTTCGGTTTGGTACACCTCATGCAAATTTGTATTTCATTCATTTTCTACTGCTTATTCTCATGGGGTACACCCTGGACTGGTCGCCAGCCAATCACAGGGCACATATAGACAAACAACCATTCACACTCACATTCATACCTATAGACAATTTGGAGTCGTCAATTAACCTAGCATGTTTTTGGAATGTGAAAACCCACGCATGCACGGGGAGAACATGCAAACTCCACACAGAGTTGGCCATGTTTTTTTTTTATTTTTGTCCTTCAGTTCATTTAAAGGTATCCTGGCCAAATTCCCAAGGAGGATGGAACTCTTATAACCTCACTTGGGACTTTTCCCGTAGTCAGCCGAAAAGTGACTACTTTGGCATTTTCAGTTTCAGTTTCACATCACAATACTAAGTCTTGCTGGAGCTACATGACACCATCGATAAAGTGTAGCTTTCTTAATGTTTCTGTGCAAGATTTATAATCATATATGATAAGAGCATGTGCTGATTTGGTTATTGGTACAAATACAAATCATGTATGCATAAGACGGGACAGATTTCCATGAATGTTTGCTGTTTCATTGTTGTGCATTGTTTCTATTCATTGGTTTGATTTGCTAGGTGCAAAAATATATGTGTGGCATTTGGCATCTATAAACCGCAAAATTGTCTATTTACGTCACACAAATACAAGTGAAAATACTAAACCAAGAAATGGCTTGGCTTCCTATACATTTGCTTGCAGTGCTGTGCTTCAGCATATCTTTCCACATGGGGGACATCATAGGGCTGCGTAAGCTGAGTGTAACCTATATAGGGTTCCACGTCATGGTTCCTCTGCTTCCAGCTTTGAAAAATTTCTGCAGGGACCAGTCCAATCCTTCTCCCTTGCCGAAGTCAAACACCGCCACACACACCGACACACACCGACACACACTCCCACACACATGCAGTGAGATAAAAAGCACCAGGAACATAACATCATCATCAAGGATGTCAATGAATGCATCAGATTCAGTGTTTCCATTTGATATGATAAAAGACTTTACTTTCATCTTTGACATGTACTTTCTTTCATAATTGACATTATATAGTATTTTAATGTCACCACATTTAGTCAACTAAAAAAATCCTGGCCTATTGTTCTACAATAGCTACGAATAATATAGCCTTCCATAATTATGCAGACGCCACACAAATGTACATCACTTGCAGCAGGTGTTCACGGATCCGCTGAATGACTTTGTCAACGAATCAAACGAATGAATGCGGCAACGTTGTCTCTAATTAAGCGGAAATAAAACTGTCTTTAGAGAACAGAAGGACAAACATAATGTTTGGCCTCACCTTCACTCCGTAGCTATCATTATCCATTGCCGAGCCCGAAATAAAGACGCTATTTAAACTTCAACAGCCACATCCAATAAATACTTTTAGTATTTTACTACATGTCGGTAGTAATATTTAACCAGAGTTTAATTATATCAAAGTAGTTGTTTGCACAAAACCTTTTAAGGAGGCCGTGGACGACTGGGCTATAATAAACAAACACTTTCTACTCGCCACAGGTCTGGTACATGTGGAGATGTTGTGTGTGTGTGGGGGGGGCATCCCTCATGAGTAAAGGCCCTCGTCTGGGTGGTAATGACTGGCTTTTTCAACAGGATAATTAAATAAACCTCACTCTTTTGGACCATCCTGAGTGGCCCACAGATCTAAATCCACCTGAGAACATTAGAGGATGGATGGTAAAGGGATGTTTATAAAAATGGAGGCCCACCGTGAAGCCATCATCCCATCTGGAGAAATGTTCACAAGCCTATGGAAACACCGGAATCAAGCATTCTGAGAGTAATTTTTGAGGTGATGAACAAAAATGGCGCAGCTACACATTATCTTTTTGGAACATTCATTCATTTTCTACTATAATAATAATTTTTTCTGGGTACATGATACCATACAGCATCCATATCAAACTCGCGTGGGCCGCACTAACATTAAACTTTCATATCAAGGCGGGGGCCTCAAACTAGTGTCCCTAACCCTAACCCTAAACGCATTTCAGGCCAACCAGCATCTCAGAAAAAAAACGTTTTCAACCTTAGAAGTTTCACTATTTTGTTTTTAAGTGTTTTTGTTTTTAATCCAAACTAGCGCTTATTCAGTGCAGGGTCACGGGAGGTGGAGTCTAGGCTTTCTGACCCTGGATCGAAGATGGGATTCATAAAAAAAAAACATGCTGGTGATTGAAATGTTGTCGTAAATCTATTTCACACACTAGTCATGGGTCGGTTGCCGGTTTCAAGGTATGTAAGCATACTTGGCCAATAAAGCTGATTCCGATATAATAAATGACAAAATACATGGATATACTATAGCATTATTTAGTGTAAACATATGAAAGATTCCCTCAAAGGGATGCATAGTTCAAAGATTTACAACATGTTTCCTTTTTATACGCATGTGCCGCAGTTCTATACCCAGCAGACTGGATGAAATCGCACGTGTCATCACGCCATTGTCATCGTTGTCGGTCAACATATGAATCAAGTCATGGGTCACCAAATGTGGAGGTGTGTTTCAGAACGACACACAAGCCCAGGATAAGTGGTATAAAATGAATAAAAACCAAACAATTACACATTCACCATGTTATGAAACAATAATGTAACATTAGGATTTTTTTCAAAGATATTTTTTTTGAGCCAGTGATCGCATTTATTTGCATCTTGATTTGTGTTTTTTATCGAATTAGCCACCATAGACTGTATTAAGAACTGTATTTTATGGATTTAGAAATATTTTTTCTGTTATTTTAAATATGTTCCACTTCCATCATGTTCTATTATATTGTTTATAAATGACTGTTCAACAGAGATATTTTCTACTATAAGATACTTCAAAATTAGTGCTGTAATTATACTATAGAGAGAAACTGTCACACCGTAATGTTTTAGTCCAAGGTGATGATACTGTCAGGATTTCATATCAGCCCATGGCCACAACACACACACACACACACACACACGTACATACAAACTCTGGTAGAGCAGGAACAGCGCACTAACAGTGTTCTCCTGTAGCACGTCACAGGCAGCAGGCTATGAATTCAGGTGCACAGCAGCATGTGAAAAACACTTCTTGGAGAACCACCCGGTGGTACAGATGACCCCACTCCTCACACACTTACACACACACACACACACACACACACACACACAGTCCAGGATGGTACACAGTAGGCGTTGAACCTGAAGTTGAGGTACAGTATTCAAACTTTACATTTATGCTGCGGAGGCCTCATTTGTGCTTGTATGTGTTTTGTTCTTGTTGGATCATGGAGGTTACAAGTTGGGGGTCAACATAGTGGTGAAGTGGACAGGCACGTGTTTGATGTTAAAGTGGGGAAACAATCTTTTTCAAAGCCGGGCTGCAGGGGACTGCGTGGGCTACTGTATGCATATTTAATGCGCGAGTGGGCAGCAATGTTTCAGAGATCATCGGGCAAGAGAATGAGAGAGCATCACTCTTTCTTCTACAATCTTTACACAATATCTGTAATTACTTCTAAATGCAATGACACCGGTTTGATGCTTTTAAAAGCTTCAAAGTGATGTAAGGTATATATTTTTTGGGTGGTTCTCTTGCTGTATAATACAGCTTTGTGGTGTAGAGGCAGGCTCTCATATACAACACCAGCACGTTTCAGTCGATCTGCGGCAGCCTCCAGCATCATCAGCATCATCATCAGGTGGAGATCGAGGGGGCTTTTTGGAACTCAGCTGGTGCACGGAGAAGACACACACACACACGAGCCCATTCGTAATAGTGGAAGCTGTTCAGTAAGGAAGCAGCTACCGGTGTTCCAGTCCAGACGTGCTTCTCACTCGGACTCGGATTCGGACTCGGACATGACAGCCGGGTGGTTAACGCAGCATCCCCGGTTGGAGGAGTAAATGGGACCTCACGTCGTCCGAGCGTTAGAAAGATGGAGCGATTTATTCTGCTCGTTGTCAGCTGTTTTGGCGTCTCACAAGTCTCCGCGGGTAAGTTGATGTTCGAATATGTATTCGGGAAGCGGGTATATTTTTTTTAGTGTAGTTGCGTCCGTATCAGAATGCTGTTTGACTATGTGACTAAAAGAGCCATATATGTAGAATCTGCAAGCATGTGCATGGCTGAAACATTATTTTTGCACCGACGAGAGCATTGCTGTGCACACTAGACACGATAGGCATTGTCTCTGGAACCTGTGGATAGCGTCTGCGTGAACAACACGCGTGTTTTTAACCCCCCCAAAATAATCAGAATTATGATTCTTTAGATTATTGTACAGGCGTTGGGTTCACTGACTTGAATGAGGTTACATTTGAACTGTTGCTGTCTGTCATAGAATGGGGCTGTCTGGGTGCCAGAGTTCCATATAAATGCACATTATGAATTTTGTCAGTCAGTGCAAAAAACCTATTCATACATAAATTACCCATGATGTTGTTTAAATTTCATGGCAACATCACTGATGCTTGCTGAGTGTTAAGAGTGCTGAACATTCTCCCTGCTAAAAATCCACTGTTTCATATGTTCATCAATGCAATCATGCAATTTCATGCTGGTCATATTTTCATAATTAATGTTGAAGAAGGAATCAATTTCTCTCATTATACTAATCAACGAACCAAATTATAAATAAAGTATATATTCTCTCGAAGAGTAGAAAAAAAGAACAATACCAAATTCCAATGCAACCAATATATAATTTAAACCCCGATGGCGGATGTCAGCAATTATCAAATGCTGCAATGCCCTTGTGTCCCAAAGACAAGGGAAAAAAAAAGATAAACAGAGCTTAAGCAAAGCTTTAATTGGCTGCCTGTATGTTTACATTCAGCTTGAGTGTGCACACTGGATCAAGTAAGATTACACACCCAATTGCTAGGAAAATTGATTTGGTTGGAAAGTGTTTAAAAACATGACGCACGACTTCATCCGTAGTTAAATGTTAACACTGAAATATTAGTGTCAAGTGTGTTTTCCGGAGCGCCATGCACTCCATGTCCAAACCCCTGGAGCAATGGTACTGTACATACAGTACGTTAGGGCTGCAACTAACTTATTTTCTTCATCGATTAATCTGTTTTAATATTTTCTTTACCTTTAATCTAGGTTTGTTTCTTTTGGATTTTTCCCTGATTACGGAGTCGCCACAGCGGATATTTTTGATCCTCATACTGATTTTTGGCTTGAGTCCTAGGTACACAATCATAAACATTGAGCATTATCAATTTTGATACACTGTGATTGGCTGGCGACCAGTCCAGAGTGTACCCTAGTGAAGATAAGCGGCATAGAAAAAAGATGGATTTTTTTGACAGAGGTCATGAGATTGTGGAAGTGGTTAAAATGTTGCCGTATGATGCACAAAAAATGTTGCTACAAAAGTGTTTTTTGTTTTTGTTTGATTGTTATTTGATCGATAGAACTGATTTTATAGTCATGAATAGTTCTAAAAACGATGAATACAACCGCAAATCATGTCCTCGGAATTGAGTGGAACTACTCTTGATGTTGACGTGCTGTTTTGTTGCCGCATTGGTACACATCATGTTTCATTAGTTGCTTTGAAAGTACACACAGACTATGTACTTATGTTTGTTCAATCTTATATCAACGATTCGGCTTACATCTGTGCTAATGTTTTGCTTGTAAAAACATTTCCTTTGCTGCACACTTTGTGGATTGAGTGTGTGTCCACCTAAAGCGCACAGGTTTAGTAACAGAAAACAGCTCATGAATATGCTTATTTATCATATACTGGGGATATATGGAAACCTGCAGAGGCTGCCGTGTATTCATAATATTTTTAGAAACCAATTAAGGCTGCACTGTTTGCAGGTTCACAGTATCGAATGTGTCCAGACAGTAAATGTTGAAGACCCTACTGTGTGTTATCATTCATTGAGTGTGTTGAAATCTCACCATTATCAGGAATAGATGTTAAAATGAAACATTTTGTAAAAAGAAAAGCACCAGAAAATCCGGGAGACATTGATGTCAAGTCTCAGAGTATCAGCCTGGCAAGAGTGAGTCGGAGAGAGAATATAAAATTTACATCATGCTGACGTCTTTACTGCATCTGTGTTTATAGTAACTCATAAACAGCTGGTTGAACCTGGGAAAGGAGAGGTAATGTTTCAATTTAAAATGTAAATTGACTCCTTAACACATTTGTCTAAATGAGGCCATAAATCCTCATGGGCAATTTTCCTTGGGTTTTTATCAATTCCAGGTTTGCAGTGGAAAGAAAAAAACGGGAAAATCAATTAATCAATTAACAAATAGAGCACTGATGCATAAGTGCTTCTGGTTTCCCGCTTTGTCGGAGAGATGCTTTTAATTAGAATGCTGAGTCTTTCACTTCTCAATCTAAAGATCTTTCTCACACATCCCAAAAACTGGAGACTGGTTGTATGTGTGACTGACCGTAATGAGGACAGGTAGTATAGAACATGGGTGTATGGATGGACGGATGCAGTCTTTCAAGAAGTCAAAAGATTGGAACCTTGGGGATCCAAAGTCATTCAGGTAATAAATTCACAGTGAGTCGAGTGCTGATCCACCCACATTTATTGGTCTTAGCTGTGGAAGCCAAGTTTTCTAAGAGTTGTTGTCCATCCCCTTGCAGCAATGACCATCAATCAGAAGCAATGTCAATATTTAAGGCATGCCCAGAAATACTTGGCTTTGTAAAATTGGTGATTTCGTTTTGTTTTTTTTGATATACCCACATATAACATTCATTCATTTTCTACCGATTATCCTCACAAGGGTCGTGGGGGTGCTGGAGCCTATCCCAGCTGTCTTCGGGCGGGGTACACCCTGGACTGGTCGCCACATATAACATTCATTCATTCATTTTCTTCCGCTTTTCCTCACAAGGGTTGTGGGGGTGCTGGAGCCTATCCCAGCTGTATTCGGACGAGAAGCGGGGTACACCCCGGACTGGTCACCAGCCAATCACAGGGCACATATAGACAAACAACCATTCACACTCACATTCATACCTATGGATAATTTGGAGTCGCCAATTAACCTAGCATGTTTTTGGAATGTGGGAGGAAACCGGAGTACCCGGAGAAAACCCACGCATGCACGGGGAGAACATGCAAACTCCACACAGAGATGGCCGAGGGTGGAATCGAACCCTGGTCTCCTAGCTGTGAGGTCTGCGCGCTAACCACTCAACCGCTGTGCCGCCGCCACATATAACAATTAACATGAAATATATTATGATATATAATCAAGACAGGCTCTCAGTCTCGGTCCAGACCAGGACCCAGACATGTTACTGATTAATTTTGTCAAACACGCACACCCCGTGCATGGGTGGGTTTTCTCCGGGTACAGAACAAACAAGCAGGGAGTGGCTTACATTTCTGTGAGTACCAAACTGATTAACACCGGCATGTGTCAACATGCTAGGAGAACTTAATTTGAATACACAAATGATGAGGTTATGGTATTGTAAAGACTTGTAAGGACTCAAAAATTTCAAGTCTATGACTTCGTATTTGGCTCAACCTGACTTATCTTGGCTTGGACTTACACGTCTTTACTTAAGACTTGCAAAAACACTGACTTTCTCCCACAGTGTTCACTGTCATGGTTAAATTGGATCGTTAAAGAGCTCCTTCAAAAGCAAAGAACAGTACAGTACAGTATAATAAATCTATGAGCATAATGGAGTGTCGTGTCATTTGCATTAGTTATGTTTTGTTGTTATGAAAAGACCTATGTCAGTGCATAATTGTGTCTATAGTCTATTTTTTTCCTCACTTAGTCTGTAATTCAAAAGAAAGATCTAATATATATGAGCTTCACATACAAAGATGCAAACCTAAGCACTCCTATTAACCAGGCATTGAAGATTTTAGCGTATGGAATTCAAACGAAGGCCAATGGCTCTGTTTTTCAATCAGCCCGACTTAGATCATCTTACTTCACTGCGCATTTTAATTAGCACCTGACAAGCTGAATTAACGCAACTGACACGAGAGACCATTTTCCCCGGCGTCCTTTCAAATTCCAGCACAAGTCGTTTATATCAACACGGTTGCTCTTTTCGTCTGGTGCGCTGTCTCGATTCTCCTCAGTTCAAAAAGCCTCCTTGAGTTCTCCTTTGAGAGCTCACTGGAGGTTTTGTGAGGAACGGATGAATGAAGGGATGACCTTGTGTTTAGTGAAGACTGCTTTGTGCTCAAATGTGCAAGGAATCAAAGACTGGTGTCTCTGTACTGTACGTATATATATATAGGATTTGAAATGGGATATAGGTAGGTAGCGGGTTTTGCAGGACAGTGAGCCACACCCCCTATGGGGGGGGGGGGGGCAATGGATCAATAATAAATCAATTGTAAATCTTCATTATTACGCCTGTCAAGTGATTACAAATTTTAATCAAATTAATCTGTTTTCAAAGTAATTAATTGTGATTAATCACCATTTGCCGCTATCTATGCCCATTTGTGCTGTATTTTATAATAATACATGTTTTTTTTACATTTGTATAGCGCTTTTCAAAATACTCAAAGACACTTTACAGACGAATGGAGTCGAATAAAAGCAAGTAAATAGAGTAAAAGACATTAAAATACAACATTCATTTGTTAATACACAGTTAAAACATGAGAAAAAGCAGAGCGGGGCAGCAAAAAGATAACTGGCAGGACATAAACATATACATTTGTGTGTATTAACAGATCCAAATGAACTGAAAGTTTAAATGCTAAACGATAGCACACGTTTTAAAATGTATTTTCCCTAACGCTAAATTCTTTAATAGTAGCACAGCATTGGAATCACACTTCAACCATATTATGTGCCATTCAAATTTTCCCCATCCATATCCACATGCCAGACAGAATTCCGAGTGACCTGCTCACAGGTTCTCCAACCCACAAAGGAACCATAGACCATATTGAGGAAAACCAGGAACTTGAGAAGTGCTGCCATGAGACTGTGGCCAGGAGTTGATTGGGAGATGCAGTTTATTACCGTATAACTTAAATTGATGCCTCCAACTTAGATTAAATTAATTAATTAAATTAATGTGTAAAAAACTAAAAAAAACAACAAATATAATGAGGATTAGTACATCATGATGGAGAAGTGATGTCTGCATGATGTCTGCTTCACACGCTAAATACCTGAAATACATTAGTCTCTCCATTTTAGAAGCTGGTAGCATTTTAATGTGTGTATAAATGACATCTGCTTTACATCTGCTTTGCTCCCCAAAAGCATAAAACAAATCACTGACTGCTACAATACTTTTATATGACATTAAACTACAACGCACGGCTTGCAAATGCAAATGTAAAAATATGAAGTGGTTTCAATAGATTGTGAAGGATTATATCGATTGTTTGAAAACATGTTTCATGGCTGCACGGTGCTCGAGTGTTTAGCGTGCAAGCCACACAGCTTAGGAGACTCGAGTTTGATTTCACCCTCGGGCATATCTGTGTGGAGTTTGCATGTTCTCCCTGTGCATGCGTGTTTTTTTTTCCAAAAACATGCTAATTGTTCAGGGGTGTGAATGTGAGTGTGAATGGTTGTTTGTCTATATGTGCCCTGTGATTGGCTGGCGACCAGTCCAGGGTGTACCCATGACAGCTTGGATAGGCTCCAGCATGCCCGCGACAGTTGTGAAGATAAGCGGTAGAGAAAATGGATGGATATTTAGAACATCCAGTTGTTGACGTCCTGTGCTGTTGATGCTCGGAGTTCGCAGTGTCTGTGAATGCAACCCCATGGTAGTGCGGTGGAGTGTTGTTCCAAAGCGGACACAGAGATGTGTTTGCAAGTTGGAAATACATACTGTATACGTTGTTGGAATTGATAGGAATAAAGTTAAATCAGATTCTGTGTATATAACAACCATTTAATTATGCTAAAAATATTAATGTAATTCAGTAGTTACCCCCTTTTATGTTTATTTTCCCTAACGCCAATTTGTGGTCTGCTTCTGAGTGTTAAAATATGCATTGTTTTCGGGCTCCACTGTATTTCAGAGGTTGATTAGGTGCCCCCCAGGTTAGTACCTGCAGTATCTTTGTTCTTTTCTGTGTTTTTCATGGTTTTGTGTGATCCATTGAAAAACCTTTGAACAGTATCTACTGGTGTAACTGTGGTCACCTGTCTATCATCTCCACATGACAAATCTCTGTGCCCGAAGCTACAAGCCTGGTTTGTAGTAGGAGGCTTCAGACTTCAGTCAAGGGCCAGCAGTCATTCACGCAGCGTGTTCTGTTTTTAGGGGAATAACCGGAGAAGAGGAATTGACTGGGTGAGAGTAAATGATTACGTGCAGAAGTGAGAGCTGAACAAAGCCGAGGAGGCAGCAGAGAAGGCTTGTGACAAAAGCGCGGAGACAAGCAAGAGCGAGAGAATTATTTATATTCCCCTCCCTCCACCTGCATGTGACAACATTGCACTCAGGCAGCTATACTGGAGGCGCTACTATAGCAGCTATTCCAAAGTCTCCCCTGCGAGGCTGCAGAAATCACTGGGGAAAAATAAAGTCGTTGGGAAATGAAAGACAGGAAAATGTATTATTAGTCGCTAATATCATATTCATAACATTATGCCTGGCTGTGAGCTCTTTAAGCTTCATCAGCCCCCATCCTGCAATAATGCCTTCTCCCCCTGATTTGTGAGTTGATTTCATTAACAGCGAGCTTGTCAAATCAAGTCTCTCAGTCCTCTTTTGTCTGCTTGTATTAGCTGGATTGCATCCCCCTGTGCATACAATGCTGCATCTTTTTTCCGCACCCTGCCTTTTGACATTTAATTAAAGTGTATGTGGATGTGGATACTGATGAAAAGACTCTCCACATCTCAGCACTGTTATGGTCAGCGGGAGTGAAAAATTCGATGAGTAACTAACTTATTCTCCACAAAGGAACACAATAACTCAAAGGTACTGAAATTGAATGGAAACTCATCAACCAAAAGTGGACACAAAAATGGGACCCCTGTGGCTGCTTAAGGGTTAAACCATGAACTGAGGACCCCAATGAGGCGAGATTACCTGACATTGCCCCTTTACCATCGCTGAAGATACCAACCTTCGGTGGCCATAAACCCTTTGGAGCCACGGTTTGTGCTACTGAGCCGCCTCTATTTTTTTTTTTATGTTTTAGTAATAGTAATGATGTCATGGAGGCCGCACGGTGCATGAGTGGTTAGCACAATCGGGAGATCGGGAAGATCTGGGTTTGATTCTCCAGTTGCATGTTCTCCGGGTACTCCGGTTTCCTCCCACATTCCAAAAACATGCTAGGTTAATTGGTGACTCCAAATTGTCCATAGGTATGAATGTGAGTGTGAATGGTTGTTTGTCTATATGTGCCCTGTGATTGACTGGCGACCAGTCCAGGGTGTACCCTGCCTCTCGCCCGAAGACAGCTGGGATAGGCTTCAGCATCCCCTGCGACTCTAGTGGGGAAAATGGATGGATGTCATGTCAAGTCGTTCTTACCTCCAGTTGTGCACAAACTACAGTTACATCGAAATGTAAAAAATAGTACATCGAAAAAGTTATTGAGTATTGGTCTTGAGAAGTGGTATTGGTTTGAAAAAAAAAATTGTGCATCCCTTTTTAAATGTGTGTCTATTGAGAGTATTGCCTTAAATTGATTCATATTGATCGATATCCATATTTCCTTTCAAAGCTGCACATCCAGCTACTTCATAAACCAGATAATCAGAAATGAGATTGATCAATAGTAGAATGACTGTCATAGCCACTCTTCACCCCATTTACAGAAGTTTACACAAAGGTCAAAAGGTCATGTGCAAGACTACACAGCGCTCATATAGAGCCAATCCACACAGACACATGCAAAGTGAACTCTCTTGTCATCCAGCTGGTGGAGCACAGAGAGACTAACAGTTGGTGCAGGCATCCCTAATGATAAAACACAATACTTGTATTGGATGTAAGACATGCATGCATTAAGGAGGATAACTAAATTGTCGACCTGATGTTTTACCTTTCATAGCCTCTTGTTTTCCTGCTGTACAGTGTCTCTTGTGATCTACGGAGTGCGATACGAGTGTACAATGTGTTCACCAGGATGAGCTCATGTGCCAAGGTCTCCTCTGACACAGGTGAAGGCAAAGTCTAGGTCAGCATAAACCCTGATGGTTCTATCATGGCACATTAAGTATGAATGAGGGAGCTGGCCTTCCACCCTGAATGTGCGGTAAACCACAAGAGCACAGTGCAACTGCAGCCCACACACCTCTGACACTTAATAACATGTTAGCGGGGGAAATAAGCATCCCTATCATGTCATAAGACAACATTCACAATTATCATGTGTTAAATTATTGCTTCTAATTTCATCAAAGTCGTTATGACTTTCATATATTTCTCAGTGGTTCTTGCTGCTGTTTTGATATGTTTTGTTTCTGACACATGTCTACATGTCTCCTACATTCCATGTGTTGTGTGGAAGTGGTAATTCCCAATTCCACATGTGCGGTCCCCTACACCTGTGGTTCATACCCCAAGAAAAAGAAGCACAGCACAGATCATCGCAAGTGTTATCAATCCAAAATGAAGACATTTGCATATTGTACTGAACCCAAGCACATTGGTGCTTTAGCACGGAGATATCATAAGTGAAATATAAACACTAGAGACGTGTGCCTTCCTCGAATGTGCTGGGCAACATGTAGCTATGAGGCAGTTTTCCTTGCAGGCTCACTCATTAGCATCCTGGGGTTCAGCACCACCATGACTATGAATAATGTTTTTCCAAGGGTAGTGGAGCTATAATAATCAGCAATATCTTCTCATAGGGATGATAGACACTGGGGAACCACCCTGCTTGCTTTTACGAGTACTATCGTATGTGTATTAGAATGAAACCATTTTCAGTCCTGCGGAGCCTAAAGTGTTAGGTACATTGCACATTATAATATTGTCCTGGAAGCAATGTATAAGCATTATATTGGAAATGGTATTACATGAATTACTGTGTGGCACACTGTCCATGGTACACATCTATGAGGTTTATTCTTGTGGTTAATTTCAAGGCCTCTAACAATCAGTATGCAGATCAGGTAATCAGGGATTGCCTTAAGGAACACAGTTTATTGAAGATGCTTGCTGGGTTAATTAGACTTCAGGAACATGGCCACTAATCAAAATGGGATCTGGTTAGGTGTGGGAATCACAGAATGGGGATAAAATTGACACAAAGCACACTTATGGAACCATGGAACCGGACTTTACATTACACCAGGGTTTTATGTCACGGCAGGTGACAACATGGATGTAACCGAAACATAGCAACAGATGGTCAATTTTCTGCTATCAATGGCGGTGGATGTAATCATCGACACGTGTATTCCACTGTATGAGCACTACTGCTTCAAAATAGCATGACATCTCAGATAAAGCACGCGATTTAAGGAAGCAGGAGGAAATTCAAAGCCCCTGAGCACCAACTGCAAAATCTCCATAAAAAATTCCTTAACGTAACATTCATTCATTCATTTTCTACCGCTTTTTCCTCACGAGGGTGCTGGAGCCTATCCCAGCTGTCTTCGGTGGTCGCCAGCCAATCACAGGGCACATATAGACAAACAACCATTCACACTCACATTCATACCTATGGACAATTTGGAGTCGCCAATTAACCTAGCATGTTTTTGGAATGTGGGAGGAAACCGGAGTACCCGGAGAAAACCCACACATGCAAACACATGCAAACCCGACACAGAGATGGCTGAGGGTGTAATTGAACCCTGGTCTCCTAGCTGTGAGGTCTGCACGCTAACCACTAGCCCATGTCTGAAACAAATAAACCATTATCCTTGTGAAAGGTTGCCAATAGTAACAATAATAACATAAAACAGCAACTACTGTCTATAATAATCAATATGATATGTCTCGCTATTCATGTAAGTGACGCTGAAAACTGAAAAAACACTTTAAAACATCAAAGAAATATCAAATAAATAATACATTTAAAGCCCAGAGGATGAAAGGGAAGAAGTGATCTTGACACTTAAAAACAACAGATGGCTCCAACCTGGATACATTCGCCTAAGGGGAGGCTTGATCCGCCCAGGCATTGAACTGTTGAATGTGTTGTTGTGTGATTCCCCGACATTAGCAGCGAGATATGAGCCATTCTGGGGTGTTATTGGTTGAATATTCAATAGCCACGTATACATGGACCCAAATATTCCAATTCCATTCGGGTTATTTTCTCAAACGGAAAGAATCTAACCTTTGTATACACCTCATTCCGAAAGAAAAGTGCCAATCCGAATGAATATATAATCGGATTCACAGAGGTGGAATATTCCTTTCCCCAATCCGATTGAGGTATCTTGTACCCGCTCAAACGGAAAGTTGTATGACTGTGTTCTTCGTGGTGTTTTTCCACCACGGGGTGCTGGAGCCTATCCCAGCTGTCTTCGGGCGAGAGGCGGGGTACACCCTGGACTGGTCGCCAGCCAATCACAGGACACATATAGACAAACAACCATTCACACTCACATTCATACCTATGGACAATTTGGAGTCGTCAATTAACCTAGCATGTTTTTGGAATGTGGGAGGAAACCGGAGTACCCGGAGAAAACCCACGCATGCACGGGGAGAACATGCAAACTCCACACAGAGATGGCCGACGGTGGAATTGAACCCTGGTCTCCTCGCTGTGAGGCCTGAGATGAGGATAATGTTAATTTTTTTAATCATAAATCATCACTGTTTGAACGTTAGAACTTCCTCTCCTGCCTTACAATTTTCCACCATGCCTTCATACCGCAGTCGTTCACTAATGAGTAGGGATATTGAAGTGCTGTCACCCTTGACTTCACTCAGCGTGGAATAGACAACAGGCTGCCATCATGAACAAACACACACTCACCAGGACGCCCAACATGGCTCAAAGTCACACCCATATCTCATGGTGAGGCGGACTGCGCCAAGAGACAGTTTATAAAGACACGCGTGTGTGATGTTTCATTAGGGCTGACGTTTTCCTGTCACGTAAATATTTAAAGCCTGTGCTCACTGGAAGTGTTCATTGTCTCTCAGGGTAAGGTAGGAAAGACAGGAACACAATGTACAGAAGCTGAGATGCCATTGAAATGTAGGAGGTTCTAAGTAGTAGAGTAGACTCCTTAGTGATGAGTCTATTCATTCATTCATTTTCTACCGCTTTTTCCTCACGAGGGTCGCGGGGGGGGGGGCTGGAGCCTACCTCAGCTGTCTTCGGACGAGAGGCGGGGTACACCCTGGACTGGTCGCCAGCCAATCACAGGGCACATATAGACAAACAACCATTCACACTCACATTCATACCTATAGACAATTTGCATGTTTTTGGAATGTGGGAGGAAACCGGAGTACCTGGAGAAAACCCACGCATGCACGGGGAGAACATGCAAACTCCACACAGAGATGGCCGAGGGTGGAATCGAACCCTGGTCCTCCTAGCTGTGAGGTCTGCGCGCTAACCACTCGTTCGCCGTGCCGCCCGTGATGAGTCTAGTGTCTGTTTTTATTTTATTATTATTTTATTTTTAAGTACTATCATATGATTATAAAAATAAGATTTTTGTCAATCTTGTCTGTGGGTGTTCATTGTGTAATTTGAACCTACTAATATACTCCATAGTGATCAAATTTCCCACAACAGTAAGGCTCCAAAAGTCATCCTTAACTTGCTATAAGCTGCCATCCCCTGCCTGTTGTAGTGGAGAGACTGCAGGGGCGGATAGTTTATCCACCTTAGTGCAGCATGGCGGTGTTGTCTGCAGAACTCATTGATCCAGTGCTGACTGAGATTTGAGCAATCCAAGACGCACAACCACGGCTATGAAATATCTGCACTGTGTCTGTAGTGATAAATATATAGCAGAGTCAGCGGTGCTGAAGTAACACATACATTTCAGACCATTTTTCTTGAACTTATCTAAAGTACATAGCCCTGGAACAATGTACGAGTTTCCAGTAGCAATCCGTCTGTGCAAGAGAGTACAGAGACTGTTTTGATATGTTCACACTTTTTCTTAGTGTGGGACACATCAGTTTTCATATTCCATTAAACATGAGAGCTGCATATCAAACAGTGAAAAGGGAATTGAACACAAAATGCAGTTTTTAGATAGATAGATAGATAGATAGATAGATAGATAGATAGATAGATAGATAGATAGATAGATAGATAGATAGATAGATAGATAGATAGATAGATAGATAGATAGATAGATAGATAGATAGATAGATAGATAGATAGATAGATAGATAGATAGATAGATAGATAGATAGATAGATAGATAGATAGATAGATAGATAGATAGATAGATAGATAGATAGATAGATAGATAGATAGATGGATAGACTTTCTTTATTGTCATTGCACAATAACACAGCAGTCAAATTGCCAACAAAATGTTGTTGCCTGGCTCCCGTATAATAATAAATAATAATAATAACAATGTGGAGAATAAATAGATGAAATATACAAACTTTTTCAGTGCTTTGGTTCCAATTTTCTACAATAAAAGCTCTGATAAAACATTCCACTGTTCTCAGATATCTTAATTATTATTTTTCTGCACAAAATAAGATGAAAAATAAATAAACAAATCAAGAATAAAAAAATCAATCAGTAATAAATAAATATAATAATAATAATAATAAAATGGCAAATAATAAAAACTTAAGAAACCACATATAGTTGGTGGGTAGACAAATTATTTTTTTCAGATTAAAATTAACAAAGCATTATTAGAGCCCTGTAGACATGACAAAACACGACTATAGTCACATTTATACTCTTTTTATTTACAACATATTGCGCAACTGCAGGGTCTTGAGACACATGCTAACTTGCAAACTAGAAAGCTAGCGACCTAAACGGTAGCCTTCAAGTTATTTCCTTTAAACTTAAATAGCCAAAAACTTACCACTTCCACACAAATAGGGAGGATAACTATTAACAGTTATTTAAGCTTTAACATGAACATTAATCAAACGTAATCATTTTTTCTGGGTACATGATACCATACAACATCCATATCAAACTTGCGCTGGCCGCACTAACATTAAACTTTCATATCAAGGCGGGGGCCTCAAACTAGTGTCCTGCGGGCCACATCTAGCCCGCGAGCCGCATGTTTGAGACACCTGATCTAGAGATTCATCTAAACCTGCATGGCCTTGTGTGGAAATTTCATTGTGATTTCCCCCCTAAATCTAATCAGGGTTGCGTGGGTACTCCAAATTGTCCATAGGTATGAATGTGAGTGTGAATGGTTGTTTGTCTATATGTGCCCTGTGATTGGCTGGCGACCAGTCCAGGGTGTACCCCACCTCTCACCCAAAGTCAGCTGGGATAGGCTCCAGCATACCCCTGCAATCCTAATGAGGATAAGCAGCATAGAAGACGGATGGATGGATCAATTTGGGGTCAAAACACGAACACACAACAAATCAGTATAATCAGATCTATATCAATACCATCTATAAGTTCTATTTTTCTTTTGTTTTATAATGGTATAGTAGTTGAACAAAGTGTTCCACTAGATATTTGTTATTGACAAAGTGGTCTTTTACCTGAGAAACACTTTCTCCAGCCAATAAATCCATAATAAAATATTTAGGCAAGGTATTGCAACAGAAATATTATAAAGGCTTCAAGCAACAATATTCTTTGGACGTTGGTCATGCCGTATGCATGCTTTGGTTTGTGGTGAGAAAAAAAAGGGGTAAAAAAATGTGCTGGATGTAATTGTACAATTACAGAGCTGCCCTTTAATATCGTATAAGGTTCCTGTATGAATCACAGTCCTAGAGGACTCAAAAGGTTAGCTCACTGTGTGTGTTTTTCAGATGTGAGCACAATATAGAGAGAATGAAAGAGCTGAATAATGAGTTTGATTTGTGACCTCTTAACTTTCATTCGGCACCTTTCGCCTCGGAGACTACAGAGGAAATTACAAACAAATAGTTTAGAGGGAGCAAAAGCAAAATGACTTTACACACAATAACGGCTTGTGATAAAGAGATGCAGCCGGCCTCCTTTCTGTCACCGTCTCTTATTCCAGCTATTTATCAGTGTCGACAGCAGGTACCGTGGAGTATCGCCGAAGCTTCTTTGTGTGTGAGTTCATGATCTACAGCAACTGTCCATTAATTACCAAGCTGTGTCATTTATTAACTTGAACAATATCCCATTGAGCTGGCTCATTATGTTTATATCCTCATCATGACAACAGCGTAACATCATTGAAAGTGGCCACTTCTTATTGTTCCCGTTGATCTCGCTCAGTCATAAAGCCCAAATATGTATGTATCACTCTTGGAGAAAATCATTCACTTAGTAAAGCTGTTTCTACATAACGATTATATGTTATTTAATAATAATAATAATACATTTTATTTGTATAGCGCATTTCAAAATACTCAAAGACACTTTACAGAAGAATGGAGTTGATTAAAAGCAAGTAAACAGAGTAAAAGATACATTAAAATACAACATTCATTTGTTAATACACAGATAAAACATGAGAAAAAGCGGGGCGGTATTAGTATTATGTGCTCCGACACAGTGTCAGCTACAACAGTGGTTCTTAACTGGTTTGACTGGGACCCACCATCACCCCTCAATGACGAAAAAACTTGTTAAATATCTTATACATTGGGACCTTGGTTAGTGTTATTAAGCTGTTATGGACGATCTGAGTCTCACCAAAACGGACGGTAACTGAATCATTTTTTACTATACAGACAGACAGAATACTTTTTTATTAATCCCATTGGAATTCCCTCAGGGAAATTGGCAAATATAAATTATGTAAATCCTACTAAGAAAGCCAAAGATGTGAACACAAATATATAGTTTTACAATTATAGTTTTGTATTTTAGTTTTGCAGAAATAATTTGAAATATTAATATTTGTTAGGGGCGGCACGACGGTCGAGTGGTTAGCGCGCAGACATCACAGCTAGGAGACCAGGGTTCAATTCCACCCATCTCTGTGTGGAGTTTGCATGTTCTCCCCATGCATGAAAGTTTTCTCCGGGTACTCCGGTTTCCTCCCACATTCCAAAAACATGCGACTCCAAATTGTCCATAGGTATGAATGTGAGTGTGAATGGTTGTTTGTCCATTCCAGGGTGTACCCCGCCTCTCGCCCAAAAACAGCTGGGATAGGCTCCAGCATCCCCCACGACCCTCATGAGGAAAAAGCGGTAGAAAATGAATGAATGAATATTGGTTGGTTGCCATGTTTCTGGTGATCACCGTTGAATGACGTTGCCACGCACATTGAGTACCTTACATGGTGACGTCATTCCATCCAACTGGAATGAACATCCTGTCATGAGAATGAGAAGAACAGCTCATGAAGGAATGAGCCTGCCTGCCTGTCCAGTGAATTATGCGGATATAGTATGATAAGCACAACATTAAGTTCAGTTTTTTTGAGAGTCTTACAAATATCATTGGACTGTTAATACTTTAAGCGTATTAGATGGCTCTCTACCGTAGATCTAAACATAAAATTTTCACATCATTTGATTTTATTGTCTTTTCTTCAACCGAAACATCACCACTTTCGGTCAACACACAAGACCTCTGACAGCTCAGAATGTTATTAGAATTCAATTGCACCCTGAGGCATGCCATGCATCCTCATGAAAACCCAGATTACTCTCTGGGAGCCGTAACCGATTCAGTTCACATACCAATGTGATCCATGGGGAATATTGCCACATTTTTTCTGTCACAGATGTCAAGGCATGATAGAAGACTGTACATGCATATCAGAAAGATTAATATGTATACATTTGGTTTCTAATGGTTTTTGCATTCTAAATAAAAATGGACTGAAGAGGTTATTGTAAATGAAACAGCTATATTCACAAGCCATCAGCCAGTCAATAATTAACATGTACTCTGCTTTTCAAAAGTAGGATGCTGTTGAGTTACAATGTTTGTTAGGTGGGTAGGTCTACTGCCACAATGGCATCATTAAAGTTTTGTCCAGGTACTCCGGTTTCCTCCCACATTCCAAAAACATGTTAGGTTAATTGGTGTCTCAAAACTGTCCATAGGTATGAATGTGATCATGAATGGTTGTTTATTTATATGTGCCCTGTGATTGGCTGGTGACCAGTCCAGGGTGTACCCCACCTCTTGCCCAAAAATAGCTAGGATAGGCTCCAGCATACCCACGATCCTAGTGACAAAGCGGTATAGAAAATGGATAGGTATACCAGGGATGCTGTGTTCCGTTCAGTCACAATCCACCCTCATGGATGAATTCAATTAGGTTAGTCATTTATCACACTTGAATTTTGACATCTCTTAGGAGGTTCTCACACTCACACCGTATTTTCTGGACTATAAGTCGCTCCGGAGTATAAGTCGCACAAGGCCAAAAATGCATAATTAGGTAGAAAAAAATATACATAAGTCGGCCCCTGGGTAATTTACTTTACAAACTACTTGACCAAAACAGACATTATGTCCCTTTGGAAGGCAAGTTCTAACAATAAAAGAATGGCGAACAGGCTGAATAGGTGTACGATATGCTAACACAATAGTTATTCAGCTACACAAAAAATAAACATGAACAGAAAAGGTGTCCAGTGTTTATCTAACATATACAGCTTTTCATTTATAAGTCGCAGGAACAGCCAACCTATAGAAAAAAGTGCGACTTATAGTCTGTAAAATACGGTATTCTCACACCGGATGTTTGTTTCTTTGCCTTCATAGTTTTGGGGAAATTGTACCGATATCCAATATCAGTATCAGATTTGGACACCCCTTTTTATTGTGTCCTTCAACATTAAAAGTAACTATTTGGTTTCTCTGTTCACAGATAGCTTGTCCCCTCCTGTCAATGTTACCATCAAAGCGGTGAAAGCCAACTCTGCTGTGGTGACATGGGACATCCCAGACGGAGATCCTGTCATTGGCTTTGCCATAACACAGCAGGTGATCAACACATCAACATCAACAAGAGAAAAACTGAATGAATTTGTTCTGCCATGTTTGTGACACCAAACAACCAATCAACCTCTTGTTTATCCACAGAAAAAAGACGTGCGTATGCTACGATTCATCCAGGAAGTCAACACCACCACCCGCTCCTGTGCATTATGGGACTTAGAGGAAGAGACAGACTACATCGTCCATGTCCAGTCCATCAGCATGTTTGGGACGAGCCCACAAAGCGAGCCATTACGCTTCCGAACGCCAAAGGAGGCCGAGACTCAGGGTTCTAAGAATAAAGGTAAACACACATAAAATACGCTAACGTGACGTTTTTGTATTTGTTCTCAAGCCAGAATGCGCAGAAAGAACTTGGCCTTTTGACAATCTCTTGACTGATTTTGTCTAAGGACCAATAAAAATCAATATGCACACAAAGCGTGAAATGAAATTTCACAACAGAGTGCTCCTACACGGCCACAGGGGTGTATACTTCATTCTGTATTGACATGCTGCTGCGGGCCTCACCTTGCGTGCACTCAGCACCACTGCACAGTAAACCAAAATGCAAGTGGGAGGGGGGCATTTATCAGTCTTCGAGCAGGGGAAGTCACAGCTGCAAGAGGTGGTAAATCGATGGGCTTTTGGCTGAAGCCTTATCTATAGTATTCCAACTCATTCCCCATGTGAGACACTGTGCTGAATTCAGACACTTCCCTGAAAGTGCAGCCAGAGAGTCTGAACTTTGTTTATAGAGGCAAGTGGGAGATGTGCAGAATATAAATAGCATCGCCACAGAAGATTGAAGATATGCTCTTTCTACAACAGAAGCCCTAATTACCTCTGGATGTGTTGTCTGAGGCTCGTTTCTGCAGGAAATAAATTTACAAAAATCAATAGTGGTACAGGCTGAACTGGACGAACAAGTGTTTTTTTTCCTCCCTTTTATGAAGTTTTGTTTACTGTACTGCTATATTGTCATCTTCTTGACATTTCTGCTGAATAAACTGTGACAAAAACTGAACAAAAAATATACCGTGACTCGAAAACAATATAATCTCAGGGAAGAAGTACATTTGAAACACTTATATGCTAGGACTACGTTAAAAAGCCATAGCATTTCAGTATGTGGAATCAAACTATGGAATGAATTGAGTAAGACCCTCGAAAAATGCACAACGATGAGCGAATACAAGAAACAATACAAGCAGTTGATTTTGCTAAATACAAGGATGAAGAGTCTTGAACCAGTCATGATGTGCTATACATATCACTATATTGTATTATGTCATTGGATGGTCATATCACCTCGTACTTCGGTATGTGTCAAAAAATGTCCAAAAAAATTAAATAAATAAATAAAAAACTTAAACTACATTAAGAAAGCAGGAAGTGAACAAATGTAACATTTACTGATTGTAAAAGTACCAGATGGAGGGGTGGGATTTAATAAGCTTTGCTTCTTCCTACTCCTTTTGGACATGTGGAACTGTGAACTGATTATGGGATGCACTCAATTGTAATCTGATGCATGTTCAAATGAAATAAAACCATTACCATTACCATTTATAAAGCAGCTGAAGCCTCTAGGACTGTTGCTCAGCTAACTTCAGTTATGGCTAAGGCAAAATGAATAAATTTTTAGTTCCCATGGTGACGGATTAGAAAACACCACATAACATCGAATGAACATCGATTGCTTTGCTTTGGAACAGAGAGAGTTGATAGTTTTTTGTTTTGTTTTGGCAATTAAAAATGTTAAAGAGTGAGACGTGAGGTGTATCTTTTACATGAATCGCCTTTGCATTATTATGCATCCATCCATCCATTTTCTATGCTGCATATCCTCTAGGGTATGCTGGAGCCTATCCCAGCTGACTTCGGGCGAGAGGCGGGGTACACCCTGGACTGGTCGCCAGCCAATCACAGGGCACATATAGACAAACAACCATTCACACTCACATTCATACCTATGGACAATTTGGAGTCGCCAATTAACCTAGCATGTTTTTGGGTATGTGGGAGGAAACTGGAGTATCCGGAAAAACAAACAAACTCCACACAGAGAATTGAACCTGACTGTGTGGCCTACATGTTAAACACTCGTCCACCGTGCGCCCCGCATTAGGGTCATTTGTTAAAAGGTTTTATAGTTTTATGTGTTCATATTGTTGACTGTAGAGGTTTGACTGTGAGTTCCACAACATACATACCGTATACACAAACTCTCACACATAGACGTACTAATCTATCCCTATACTTCCCCACGTATACTTGCACACGTTTCACAAAGTGTCTCAGGAGAGAGCATGTCTGCAGCTCATCATCCTTCATTCGTCCTGCACGTCACATTTCAGCACCGCTCTGTCTCATTACGATTTCTTTCTGAAGGATGTCTAAAGCGCTTATAGTGTTTAAGCAGATGTTCGGTAAGTGGCCGCTCAGAAGAGCATTGCTTAATAGTCATTTTAGTGTGTTTCATAGACAGTGAAAAAAAAAAAACAATACGGGTAAAACACAGCAAAGTAAAATCTAAATCTTTTCATGTAGACGTTTGAACGATCTTTAAAATTAGGTTTTTATGTATCCTTGCATTAGTTATCTCACTGCTGCTTGTGTGCACCCCCAGACCATGGTAGTGATACTTCGGACCAGTTTGGCCCAGTAAAGTCAAGCGCATCAAGATCCTCTGCCCCCCCTCTGGGTAGTGGTGCTTTGATTTGTTAATACTAGGCAACAGAGACCGATCAATCAGCAGAATCGCTTGTTTCTAAAAGCTACTGGAGCATGGGGTGCCTACCACATACACCGGGGCCTCAAAATGTCACCCGGTGCATCAAATAAAACGATGTGATTGCTGCATGTGATTCCCTACACACTGGTGAACTTTACATCAAGCCTGTGACTTCCACGACATTCCACAACCCTGATGAAAATATGAGCTGGAAACCTCATATTACAAATATACAACATAAGATGGCCAGAAATATTTCAGTATTGAACAAAGCAAAACTTGTTCTCAATCTTTATTGCTCTCTGGTTCTACCATATCTTACTTATTGTGTGGAAATATGGGGTAATAACTATAAAAGCAATCTTCACTCGCTAAATGTACTGCAAAAAAGGTCAGTAAGGATAATTCATAATGCCGCCTGCAGAGAACATACTAACTCCTTATTTCTAAAATCACAAATACTTAAATTTGATGATATAGTTAATTTTCCAAACAGCTAAAATAATGCATATGGCTAAAAATAACCAATTACCTAAAAATGTCATCCAATACTTCTCTACAAGAGAGGAGAAATATGATCTCAGGGAAGAACTACATTTGAAACACTTATATGCTAGGACTACGTTAAAAAGCCATAGCATTTCAGTATGTGGAATCAAACTATGGAATGGATTGAGTAAGGACATCAAACAATGCACAACGATGAGCCAATTCAAGAAACAATACAAGCAGTTGATGTTTGCTAAATACAAGGATGAAGAGTCTTGAACCAGTCATGATGTGCTATATATATATATCACTATATTGACACTTACTATGGTACACATTATGTCATTGTATGGTCATATGCATTATTTAAAAAAAACAACCTTAAACTGTATTATGGAAAGCAGGAAGTGAACAAATGTAACAGTTACTGATTGTAAAAGTACCAGATGGAGGGGTAGGATTTAATAAGCTTTGCTTCTTCCTACTCCTTTTGGACATGTGGAACTATGAACTGATTATGGGATGCACTCAATTGTAATCTGATGCATGTTCAAATGAAATAAAACCATTATCATTATCTTTACCATTACCCTCCAGATGGGTTATCTTTATCTTATTGATTCATTGTTTCTCACTGCCTCATATTACAATACCAAAGCATCCTCCATAGTCCAGATCCAGATTCGTATCACAGGAGACCAGTACTGATTAAACACAGTATATGCTGACCTATTTGCCTCCAACCTGAGTATGATTAGTTGTCGGTCATCAAGCAGTAAAAACATTTTGCTGATATGTTCAATAAATGTGCACCTCGCCATCATCATCAGTTATTGTCCGTTATCACATAAACTGAAATACTACTGACTCGTAAAGGGAAATTAACCGAGGCCAAACCATTTCAGTAATAACTGAACAATTGCCTTTTGACTCTCACAGACGAAGTAACGATGGAGGAAGTAGGTCAGACCAATCAGCTGAGAGCGGGGGAGCTCATCATAATCGTTGTGGTGCTCATCATGTGGGCAGGTGAGGATTAGATGCAGTAAAATACGAGAAAGTTGAATGATGGAATGATTGGAGCACAAGGTGGTTGTGAAGCTATGTCCACAAGAACAACATACGTATTTTAAGAAAGCATATATTCTGTGTGTTTTAAGTCTTCGTATACACATAGAAAAAGGCGTTTGTAAGACCAGGGGGGACCGAGCCTTTTATGTGGTTGGCCCCAAACTATGGAACTCTCTCCCCTCCCTAGTAAAAAAGGCCCCCAACATCGAAAGCTTTAAGTCTCGTCTTAAAACCCACTTTTATTCTCTGGCTTTTAACTCAGAGTGAGTCATATGGTCCTGTGTCTTTTAGTTCTTTGTTTTTATTGTAATTGGTTTTATTTTTTATACTTTTATTGCTTTGTTTCTTGTTTTTAATATTTTAATATCTATTTTACTATTTTATTTCTTAAATGATCTTTTAGTTTTGGATTATTACTTTTTAATTTTACTAGTCTTTCCAAGATCTTGGGTTTCAGGTTTCAAAACAGGTGGACTGGAAGTGACGTTGGGGGTTCAGCTTGGCGTGGGTTACGGCCACAACAGTAGCCCGCGTTTTTATTAGGGATTAATTCTACCATAATACTGTGTGTCTCACCGAATTTTACAGTAACATTAGTGACAAGTGTAGAACGCTACATATTATCAAAGTCATTGAATGCATCATCCGAATGCCTTATATTTGTGTTTTAGTTCTGGTATTTTAGTGTTCTTGTGGACATGGCATAAATTGAACCAGAGAAATCGGAATCATTGCTCCAAAAATTTTTTTCCACGATTCCTTCTTAATCTTGCGTCTTGATGCTCTTCTTTCCAGGTGTGATCGCTCTCTTCTGTCGTCAGTATGACATCATCAAAGACAACGAACCCAACAACAACAAGGACAAAGCCAAAAACTCCTCGGAGTGCAGCACTCCTGAACACCCGACAGGGGGGCTGTTGCGCAGTAAGGTATAATCCACCAACCCCCTCTTCCCCCGAGGTGCCTCCCCCCTCCCTCAACGGCGCCGGGCAGGTGAATGGTGCCGGTCGCTACAAGATCTCATTCATGTGCACTCATACAGTGTTTCTCAATGTCAAGTATGGTTCCTCAAACCCTCAAAATAATTTGTCAACGTTTCTGTCAAGTATACAAAAATATAAGATTAGGGTGGACTTTGAAGTCATAAGAAAGTTATTATATGGACACTTAAAAAATTTAATACAATACAATACAATATTGACCTGGCTATAACAAATATAAGACAATTCGTCTTTCCACGGTTTCTAAAGACTCGCTTTTGGGGGGAAAATTCAAACCTTGAGGTGGCGAAGGACGACCGCTGTGCGATCAAAATGAAACTTATCATGTAAACATCGCTTATTCCTTCAGCTGGATTTATCTTATCTTCTATTAAAATCTAAATCTAAATCTGAATTTTTATTACTTTTTTGTGATTATGTATATACTATACTATTATAGCCCTTATTATAGCCCTTTCTTCCTGCCATTCTCCTGCTCTCTCTGTGGTATGTGTGGGCTTGCCTGCCTGCTAGCCAGGCTGGTAGATAGTAGTGGGTGGTATTGGGTTGCCTGTCGCTGCTCAGTCACGTGACGGTAAATTAAACACAAGAGAAGGTGGTGATGGTTGGGAGAGGGGGCATCTTGAATGAAACTGCGGCAGTCGATAATGGGATTGATCCGCTCACCACTACCAAAGACGGGTTTTTTTTAACCCAAACGTGCCCAATGTATTTAATAATATGGGGTACTGTTGTGGCTGTACAGCTAAAACTCAACTCTGAATCCCCATCGTCACTTCCTGTCAAGACATCCAGAACACATTTATGAGTCTCATTTGTCTTAAATGACTTAATTTATCTACTATATAGGGTAATATGAGTGTTAAAGGTTGTTGTTCTATTTCTACAGGCCACACAGCTAGGAGACCCAAGTTCGATTCCACCTTTGTGCATCTCTGTGTGGAGTTTGCATGTTCTCCCCGTGCATGCGTGGGTTCCTCCCACATTCCAAAAAACATGCTAGGTTAATTGGCGACTCCAAATTGTCCATAGGTATGAATGTGAGTGTGAATGGTTGTTTGTCTATATGTGCCCTGTGTTTGGCTGGGATAGGCTCCAGCAACCCCGCGACCCTTGTGAGGATAAGCGGTAGAAAATGAATGAATGAATGAGTGTTAAAGGGTGTTGTTGTATTTCTACAGGGCTCTAATAATATTAGAATATTGTAAACAGGTTTTCTATGCGTTAACTATGAAAATATTTAATTTATGAATAACTTTGCGGAAATTAATTTACCTCGGTTCGGTCTGGAAGCAATTAGCCACGATAAACAAGGGATTACTATACAATATGAAGGACCAGGGTAGTAGTAGCGAGAAAAATGCTTGACATTGACAAACACCTAAAGTGTCATTTGAACATCACCTTCAAGCTTAATTGAACCATGACTTCAAATTTGACTTCATTGTGCATGACTGTACGAAGGATCAAACACACTCAATTCAGCTCTTGTGATCAATGCAGAGGCCAATACTATAGTCATTTGTACAACATATGCAAAGACCTTTCATTGTTATCTCCAGCATAAATACAGTACAGAGGCATCCTCATGCTCATTATGTTATTCTTCAGAACGCTGCAGAAGCTTCAATCCTGACATCTTCTGTTCTCTCACAGTTCCCCAAGAACAATAGGATGCCATCTGTCAACATCATCGAAGTGTGACTGTCTTCCCCATATGCTGAAGACGTTGTGTTCTGGCAAATAAGCAAGTCCTGTTAAGCAAATCTGCTTGTCAAGAATGTGCCGCGTACGTCTCCTTTGCGGTGGGCCTGCCAGTGGAGCAAAGTTTGCAGGCACACTGGGAATCAGGAATGACTTGGCCAGTACCATTCTGATAGGAGATCCCAAAGTGGAGAGGATTGAACGGAACCACGAGGGCGGCAGAAATGAGTGCCAAATGGTCCTGGCGGTGTGACGGACTGCTGATAAACCAACCCCAGGGACCAAAGTCGATAAGGAGAGCCAGAGACCTTTTCATCCACTCCCTTGTCTGGCTCCAGTCTTTTAGTGGGCAGTGATTGGCTTGCACATTTGTGGGTGGCACCCACAGTTTGTAAGTATTCCTCTGTGGTGTGATTTTAATCTCATCCTCTAGATGTTGTTTTGTCCGAACATGCTCTAAATCAAAGTTTCTTACGAGTGAAGGTGAACTGTAGTTTTGTTACAGAAGGTACTGCCAGTACATTTCTGTTGCTCTGGTACTTTTTACACCCCCACCGAGGCAGAGAATTCTGTCGTCCTGTGGGAAATATTTTCAGGCTGGTGAGCTTGTTTCCCCCCTCAGGGAATCCAGACTCCACCTGTTAAATTTAGAAGCGATTTCTAAAAATGAGCCATAGCAGCTCAGTTTGGTGTCCGATTGGCTGGCATTTGCTTTTTTAGCATCACCACTTTGACTCTCTTTCATGGTTGTAAAATATTCTATTCCTTACATTCCACATCCAGAATGAGCTGTCTTTTATTTCTCTCTGAGGGTGATGGATTTCTCAGCATTCTGGGTAAAACAAAAAGGACTTGACCCAGAGTGCCTCATCTTAAAAAAAATAATATATATTTTAAAAAGGGATTTTGGATGTGTCTACAGAGAAGTGGCCTTTGTAGCAACATTAGCGGAGATTCCTTAAGCAATAACAGCCCTGACACGAGGACTTCATGTGCAACGAGGTCACATTCTGTAGAGAAACAACACACAAACATAACCTCTCGGCATCCAATGTTATATGATGTGCCTCATTTTCAGACATTTGATTTCGTGTAAATTGTATGGGTTCAGCTTTGAGGTTTTCTTATCAACAGATGTCTTCAAGGCAGAAGGGCTTCTGACGAGTATTTTTTAATTCAAAGTCAGTATTTATCCATGTAGGTTAGATATAGTGCATAATTTTTAATTTGGATTATAAATTGAGTAGAAACTCAGTATCAGTATTATCTGTACATTGTATGGACCCATACATGGCCAGTATCCTCTGTAGTATGTATAGGAGCTATTTTTTATATTTGGGGGGGGTCACATGTCATACATTGCCCCATACTTTGGACAGCCACTTAGTATATTGGCTGTTATGTTAAAAATGCTATTGTATGATGTATTATCCCCCAAATACTAATTGATTTCTTCTGATTATGCATTCTAAGTGTGCTATGAATCCTCTTAACAACACAACACTCAAATATTAAGTAAAAAAAATGTGAAAATTAATCATGAAATCCATCAATCCAAGTACCCGAGGGCTAATCCCAATGCCCTGCCTTAAAAAAATCACCTTTATTTATTGATAATATGGATATATGTGCTCTATGTCACATTTATAGCTGTTATCATGATACTTTTCATTAAATAATGGAATGACTTTGTACAGTAACTAGAGAAATTGACATGCAGCTGCAAATTCAGGCTGGGTAATATTTAGATATTTAATATGTAAATACATTATGAAGTATGACTACAGTATTGTGCAAAAATATTTGGCCATCGTTAGATTATTCTGTTTTTAAGTTTGGAATTGCTCACCTATTCTACTATGTATTTTCAAAATTAAAAAAAATTTATTGGCCTAAAACTTTTACTTTTACTTTTTAGTACTGTAAATAAGTAACCTTAGAGGGTGCTATTCCAGTATTTTGTGTCATTAACTGTTCATGCCCTACTAATAAGTATTGTTTCAAAAGCACTTATCGACTGTAATGTGTTTATGTTATATTTTGTCATTGTGTTGTTAATGTGAAATACGAAAAAAACTATCTAAAGTTGATCCAAATATGTTATATGAACCATGTAGCTTATTTCAGTAGAGACTCAGTATGTCACAGACAGGAATATCTGTGCATGCAACAATTACTAAATAAAAGGTTCCCAGCTAAGGAGTGTGGTAAACAAGTGGGTAAAGCTAATGGGATATCACCAAATTGTTACCAAACAACCTTCTCAGCCCTTAACTCAAACCTTTTACTAATTTAGTCATAGATTGGAAAGCGACTTAGGCGGTCCCTGCAGGGTTTGTCAGTGTTATTTTACGCTGCAGGAGAAGAAGAACTTGAATAGAGTTACTGTTGTCAACTGTGGTGGGAACCTTTTGTTAGCTCCTCTTCTATTCTTCATATGAGTGGCAAGATTAGTACTGTACTCCAACAAGCACTGACTCATAGAGACAGCAGTTGCCGTGGAGAACACAGAGTGTGGAATGCTGCATCCATTTTTCTCCAGTCTAATCAATTCAATCTGTCAATAAGCATTCATCGGGATCGGATGGATTCAAGTTAGTGTTATTTGGACTATTTGTAGTTTTTTAATAATCTTCAATTCATATGCATTTATTTTGCACTTTTCTTTACTTTTAGATTTTGACAAAAAAGTTAAGTATAAAGTATTAATTCTCTCTCAAAATACACGAATACCCACTATTCTATATGTATACTTAACGGAATTGTCTCATAAAATCAGGGGTAAAAATGTCAAAATATTTTAAAAAACTATGACAATTTTGAATTTTTTCCATGAAATCTTATACAGTTGTCCCTTGCCACTTTGCAGTTAGAATTTAGCAACTTTTCTCAACCACGGTTTTCATATTCATGCTGTTTCATGCGCGAGCACAGTCTATTATGATTCAAAATATGCATTTTTAAGATAATGTCAGATATAAATTAAGCATTTTCAAGCAAAATCATGTCTAAATGAACTAAAATATAAATATATGTCATTCAAAAGACACATTCAAAGATATTGACGTAGTATTCTACACTCATACAATCATCAGACTTGATTGCCCGAACAACAGGCTTGAATTGCAGGTTCGAATGATCTTACATAGTAGAATAATAATAATCCCCAACAAATATGTAATAAAATCACAGGCTACTGTTGCAGCCGTAACCCACAGCAAGATAAAACTCAACTGTAAAACCCTAACGTCCCTTCCTATTTGCCACTCGAAACACACAGGAACACACTTCCTGTCCACACGTCCAGACGATATAATTGAAATGCAAATGAGCACAAGTCTTATTTACGTCTTAAATGTCTTATTTACTCTGATTATGTCTACTACATTGGGTGAAGGTGACTATAGGGGTGTTACTTCATGTCTATAGGGCCCTAATAATGTTAAAAATTTTATTTAAAAGGACTTTTTTGTGTTATAATTCTGAAAATAATCCATTCAAAGAGAAGGAATGCTACTTGAGGGATTACTGTACGTATATTGATTGACATGTTTCGTCTTCTGCCACTTAATCATTCAACAAATTAAAAAGCAAACTTGGCCAGTAATTGGCCAATAATTTTGGTGCGAACTGTAGCTTCATTTATCGACACAGTGCAGGGTGGCGTTACAAACCACACATTTATATGAAGGTGCCACAAGTCTGGTGTCGTGATGTGTCAACATTTGTTTATGGACACTGCTAAAGAAAACAAATGGCTCAGTTATATTCAATCTGTGTGAAGATCTTTGAGTGGTGTATTTGGCGAGAGCAGGGTACACACTGTATATTAACACCGGTTAACCGCAGCTCTATATAAATATTTTCCTAAATCAGATTAAATAATGATGTGTACTTGCAGAACTCAATAACTATCTATTTAATTAACGTCCTCCAGTCAGGTGGAAGTTCTTCTTAAGATGCTGGGACTTGCTTTGAATGCAAAAGGCTCACCGTGGTTTATCATGCTTCTTGCTCTAAATGAGTTCATGGAACATTATTTTCTGTGGATCCGAGACAGGTTCAGTTGTGAAATACGGTTGGACAAGAACGCATGGTTAAGAAAAAAAAAAAAGACTGCTTTATTAGTGCTAACATGTTTATATTGATTGTATGCAGTGTACAGCAGTTATTGCTTAATGAGGGCTAGCATGGGTTCATTAACTATTATGCACAAGGTTACACAGCTTCACTTTTGAAGTATATGGTGTATGCTTACTTGTGTTTGCTTCAAATAAAAAAAATATTTTCTCCAAATGAATGTCTGCACTCTTTACTGTGAATAATAACTCTCTGAAAATAACTTGGCTGGCAACACAACACAGTTAACATGTCTAAATTGTGGCCAAAGTGTTATGAAGTAAAGAAAAATCATACAACATTACATTATGTCATTCATATCTAGATGTACATTAAATTGCATATCTGATTAGTTTATAGAAACACAAATAAAAAATACATATGGAGGTCATACCTGCATTTTTGCATTTGTAGGTCAGCCTTTTTGCCCTGGAAGAATGGAAATAACATAAAATATAACACATTTGGCAATGTACAGGAAGAAAATACTGTATGAACATCCTTTTAATTGTATATGAACGGTTTGTAGTGGCACTCAACATGAGAATTGACATTATCCAGTATGTATAAAAATATACATAAAGACAATGATGATTACTATACTTTTGATTGTCATGGTTTGAGACGTATTAAGTGAACGGTATGTTTATTGTTGTGGTGTGCAGCTCTACACTGTAGAATAGCTCAACTAATAGCCCGGTTAAAAACTGTACCTTATCATCTTAAGTCACTTCATTATCATCGGCAATAATAACAGAAGTGATCAGTGCAATTACATTCTTAAGAATGGTGATCCTCCATGTGAGAACCTGAATTAAATCTGTAAACACGCTGGTAATGATTGGGAGTTTATGTTTTATTTATTTATTTACGGGTGTGTTTGTCGGTCGACATGAGACAGCATGTCAAGTCAAACAGAGCGTATAAAATATTCATACATAACATAGCATGCTTCACTGAGCTGGCCTGACACCATAAGGAAGAGATCATTGGATTACACCAAGTCCTGTAAGAGGTCATGTTCGCTGCATTAGATGGGCTCACAGCTCCCCCTATCGATGAATATGTTCACTGCAGTTAACATGTGCAAGCCTGTCATGTCCTGGATCAAAAGGCGATGCTGTTGAAAGAACATACAGTACACGACGAAATGATTTCCCAAGGAAGGGTATCATGCTCTGTCACGACACACACAAGTAGCGAGTAGTACACTTGATTACTATTGTACATCCTGCACTTGCGCCTGATGTTGTGCATATTCTCACGTGTGTCTTAACAGCCAGGTGAGGGCGCTGTTTTGCCACTCGCAGCTTTTTTTCAACAGTGCAGTTAGTTTAACCTTTACCTTATAAATGCAAAGTTTGTCTTGTTTCGATCACAGCGGTCTGCTATTTTGCTTGGTGAGATATTACAAAATATAAGATACACTATAGACACATATTTTATAGTAGTAGATGGTCACGGGCAACATCGCAGTGGGTATGTACGATAATTTCCGAGTGTGGGTGTAATTATTATGCTGTCTAAGCAGTAGCTGAGATAAAATATTAAAAATAATTTTATTTTGATGAAGTAATACCCAATTTAAATTAACAAACGAAGAGGCACGTTTATTTGTAGGTCTATTTTTTTTGTAGGTCTAAACGTAATTAGTTACTTTTTGTCTCTCCTCGCGACATCTAGCTACTTCTCAGTCAGCCAATAGCTACTTTTGTTACTGAAGGGGTTGGCAACAGTGGCCAGTAAATGGCAGTGTGGTCTCAGCTGTCACAAAAATGATTTCCTCTCTAGCTTGTTTTGCTGCCTTTAAGTTTTGACTATCTAAAATTATTAGCTCATTAAAACGTCCCTATGACACATTCCTACAATGTCAATGCAGAACCAAGTATTACAAATAACGGTAATATCGCAATTAAACTCATGAACCTCAACAGCGACCCCACCTCTGAACATTTGAATACCACGTACCTGGCAGTAACAGAGGGTGGTTCCGCACAAGTCGCCGTCGTGGTTATTTTAGAGACGAAGTGCCTTCCACTGAGTTGGCTAAATGTTTGTGGGTATCTAACATCAGGTAAGTTTGTTTTCATGTCGCAAATGTCTTCTTGTTGGCGCCAAAGCCGCCTTTAGTCATGAATTGGCGTGAGCTAACGCCGCCTAGCTAGGTGCTCGATAGCTAATGGCAACACAAACGCGCGCCTGGCTGTTGAGCACTTCATTTGAAATCCAACTTCTGACTTATTGTTTGGAAATAAAATATTATACATTGTAACTGCACTATTCTACGTTTAAATTACTTATATCGTACTTATGTTGTGGCTGTTTTTTTCTTTTACTTTATCGGTCAAATTTGGACTACCCCATATCCGACATACAAACCCATTGGATCAATGGCTTTATCAGCTTTAATTGTGATTTAAACCTAGTTAATTGTTTTGTTATTTAGCTTTTGTGCAAAAGCATGCATATATTTTTCTATTAATACGCTATTTCATTTGGTCTTTAAATTATTTGCAATAACAAAAAATCAAAACGCCATATAACAGATGGAATGGGGAAATGCTTCCAATGAAAAATCCATTTGGACAATGCTGCATGTTTGCACCACTGTACCTTTTTATAAATGTACACATTATGTCGTAGCTTTCAAAAAACAATGATGTTGCATTTTAACTGATCATGTTTTTCTTTTATTCTCTTAACAGATATGGATTAAATACAAACAAACATGCAATCTCAAAAGAAGGCCACAATCATTCCGGAAAAAAACGAACACCTTAAGCCTTTGTCAATGTACTCCAGGATTAACATTGGCAAAAGCAGCCTTTCCAATTTCCCTGAACCATACATTAATTATAAATTTGAGCTTGTCGACAGTGGTGCGACAAAGCGGAAATTAGATGATTCCCACCCGAAAAACCGCTCCAAGACCTCTGCTAAGAAACAATTCAATCCAAAGGCGTTGAAGCCGGATTGCTTCTCCGTGTTTTGCAGATCTCCAGTGAAACAACGCTCCCGTTTAGTCTTATCCCAGGCCGCATCGTTGGCTAAAACGCCAAGCAGCTCAGGACATGTTGCGTGTGAGTCAACCCCAACACGATGTGATCACAAGGGGATTGATCCTTGCATGTTTAAGGATGAAAACTTACAACAGCAACCTGCCACTGATGCCGATGACCTCTTGTCCGTCAAACCCTCAGACACTTGTACTCCGAATGTAAAACATAAGGATGAGGATAACGGATATTTATCCATGTGCCTCACTCCCTCAATGCTGACCCCACCTACCTCCAGTCCACCTCTAAAGGTGGCTGAAGATAATCTCCAGCTTGCTTCTGAGCTACAGAAGGCAACACAGGTTGCACAGAAAGGATGCGGTTTCTCTCTTGCAATGAGAGAACAAGACTCCACTCTAGGTGGGTTCTCATGGCATTCACCTGTGGAACCATTAGGGGACTTTGTAGAGGAGGTGTGGAATATCGGTCCCCCCATTATGGAATCATCTATATGTACGAATGAGGGTGAGGCTAATGGGAATCGGTCGGGAGTGGAGGTGATGCCAAATGAGACCCAATCATTACAAGAGGACAGTACACTTGATACGGACACCAGTTTCCAAGTTCAGGTAAGCAGTAGAGGACCCTGGTGTATTGATGGTCATTGTTCACATCATGCATTAATTTTTTTATTTTTTTTAGGTGAAATCAGTGGTGCAGATTCCTCGTCAGGACAACCCCAGTGTTAGACAAGCTGCAACTTCCACCAAGTCTGACTCAGAAAGAAGTACGGGACAAGTTTACATCACATCCAGGAGGTTGGTACTGTTGGGACATCAGTTCCCTCGGGGAGAGCCACACCCACATTCCATTGGTTACAATGGTTGGCTGCAATATTAAGAGAAAATCTGCACAATCTCATGAAGTGGAATATGTTATGCATCTAAATAAGATACCATGATGCGGTGTCAACTGTAAACTTGGTGGGTAATATTTCTGCCAAGCCGTCATTGATGTTTTTTGTAGGCCAGTGGTTTTCAACACTGTGGAGGATTGGGAGAGAGAGAAAGGAGTATATGTCCAGTCAGTCCTGAGACACATCAATGAGGGTTCTGGTGCTGCTCCAGGTACTCCCATGACCTCTCTACTCCAGTCTCAACGTAGGGTGCATAATAGCGGAAATCTATGCACTACTGACTTCTGATTATTGCTGTATTTCTCAAGATGCTGTTGGTGAACTGTGGAACCTGATGGCACAAGTCGGACGTGATTCTTCCGGGAGACGATGGCGACATCCCTGCGACCTAACATGCAGGTACAATTTTGCCTTCTTTTTCTTTCAACTTTTAAGAGGTTGCACAATTTGAACCATAAAGCTTTGGGGTGTGTCTTTCAGGAACTACCAAGCACGGTTGGGGAAAGTCATACCAAAAATGACACTCTACAAGTGGCAGGCCAAAAACTCCTTAACACACAAGCACTTTGACAAGGTGCCGAAAGTGTTTGAAAGAAGTACATTCCCCTAACTGACACCAGCCCTTTTTTATTGTTCAAGTTATAATAGCTGTTGTGTTTGCACTTTTTTTTATATGTTTGTACTATTTTTCTATTCTAAATGTGTGCAGTGTATTGTTGTTTGAGTTTAAATATAGTTAGAAGACTTTATATTGCATGTGACAAGGAATAATGTTTGCTATAGTTGAATTTGAAATTCCACTGAATACAAGAAATTGTCATTTCAAACAAGTCATTAAAATGTTTGGTTTTTGTTGAATGCAGAAGAATTTATATTTTACTTGTTGGATTTGAAATAAATAATTGAACTGAAATCATTTTGAGTTCCTTGACCTTTTGGTTTTACAGTACATCTGAATTTGTACAATCAGTGGTTAAAACTGTCAAGTAAAACAATTGTATTTGCTTTCTACATATTTATTTGCCAACCAAAAAAAATTACTTCATGTTGTGACCTTTTTTTAAACCATTGCTGAATAATACACTGTGACTTTATGAATACAAAGTTTGTTTTAATTATTACAATGTTTTGTTACTCTTCCTCACGGGATATTACAAAATATTTCATTGGAAGCGACCTCTTTGTACGATGTGCTGGAAGAAACATAAAAATATATATATATATATACACAACTTAATATAGCAATAGAAACCTCATGAAGTTAAACTTTCTGGACATGGTCAAACAAATTGAGCATTCAGCATAAAATACAAATCTAAGATATGTTAAAAAAAATTCACGATTTGATCTAAAATGTAGTTTACAACAAGAACAGATATACATAAGCAAATAAAATTAATATGAATTAATTTCATACATGAAACAAAGTGTAAAAACACGGGGATGTTTTAAAATATCCTAAAGTCAATGCAGCACTTTATCCAAACAGTGGTTACCCTTTGGATGTTGTATTTTAATGAAGTGGCTTTGACTTTTATTTTGTTGTTGTTTTTGCACAAATGTCTTTGTGGTACACTTTATTTATAGACTTAACTTTGAAATTAAGTCACTAAATGCACCATATTTTTATAATGCAGAAAAGGTTAATCCACTGTAGATTAATGAAGACACATGTCTTACACAAATAATTACTTTGACATTTAATTCCCTTAGACAACACTGTATGTGCTTTTAAACATGGATACATGCACAGTGCAAAAATAGATTTTGCATTTGGGACCAAAAAAAAAAAAAGGATTGTCTTGTCTTTCAAGCACACACACTTTGACCTACACATACACACTTTTCCTTAAAGCTTGTATTGCCCTATGACAGGCAGGAGGAGCCTTGGGGCACAAAGGTAACTAGTTTTGCCCAATACAGGTGAGTTTTGGTGCTTTGGTGATATTCACCAGTGAAATCAATCTGTCTCCATCTCCAATCAGACTAAACATCTCCATCCTTAATAATGACAGCACCCTTGTTGATCATGACCTTTTGTGGTAAAAGTTATAGTTGCCATGCCATAAGTTCTATCAAATACACATATTCCATTCCAACATGGTGTAAAACAATGAAACGTAACAAGCACAACACATGCAGTGACTGGCTAAGGAGGTGCTGAGAGACCAAAACCAATATACTGACTGTAACAAACAAATGGTGACTTGGTGCATGATCTTGTACAGATAAAGTGGTAAAGTGGTTTATATTGCTTTGGCTTGTTGAGTGCGAAGCCTGCTCATGTCAACCTTCTCTGGTTGTGTAGATGCAGAAGCACCTGAGAAACGCCAGTCTGAGCCAATCAGAAGACGTCACCGATCTTCAGGGTACGGGCGGAGAACCTGCCGGCATTCCTTGTTATTTTTCCCCCTTGGCGGTCGGCTATCTGAGGGGAGGCCTTTATTTAGAACCCCAGAGAGTCTTTTTGTGCTGGAAAGTCTGTGTCCTCTTGGTCCCATTTGCCTGGGGACAGGCACTCGTCAGTGGTAAAATCCTGAGGGTTTACCCCAATGTCCAGGACCTGGGGGTTAGTGCGAGACTCAGCGAGTCTGTAGGGACACAACACGGAGAGACAAGATGAGACTGGGACATGATAATGCACATTTATGAACACATATTGATAAAAGATGAATTATAAACTCAATGACTCCTTAAAAATCTAGATGAGAAACCACACATGATGATGGGTCAATTTCAAATGAAACCTTTCCCTTCTACATCTCGACCTCCATCTAATGGTTTTTGTTTTGTCCTTGAAGGAAAACGTATAGTAATGGATGTGGTCACATGACTATCCAGACAGATGAAGGAGGACAATGAGGTGATTGCCACTACATTCAGTGAATGACATTGTTACCTGAGCAGGATTCAAAGCTATCCAGACTGCGGCTGGGGAAGTGGTCAAACATAGCAAGTCAGGTGACAGTTTAAATCTTTTCTAAATACACGCATGTGCAGTAACCCACTTTAAAAGCCACTGTGTGAGGCATAATAACTGATTGTTATTGAAAACATTTCCACAGACAAATGGACATGGTCAAGTTCACAACAGGGAAAATATGCCATTTTATACGGGAGTCATGAAAATGGTCTCAACAATTGTGACCTTCGCTCCTTCGCACTCTCCTGTAAGACCAAGCTCTGAACCTGGGGAGACAGAGCTTTCTCCATTGCTGCCCCCACCCTCTGGAACTCTTTGCCCCATTCACTCTGTGCTTGCCCCGACCTTCTCACCTTCAAAAAAACAACTCAAAACCCACCTATTTAAATCCGTTTAAATGTCTTAACTTTTTATACCTGACTGCTTACCGCCCCGCTTTTAGCCTTGTTTTTAGCTCTGAATGAATGTATGGATATTGTATTTTAATGCATCTTTTACTGAATTTTTACTCAACTCTATTTTTATTTCTTTTTCTCTACTGTAAAGCGTCTTTGAGTACTCTGAAAAGCGCTATACAAATAAAATGTATTATTATTCATTCATTCATTCATTTTCTACTGCTTTTCCTCACGAGGGTCGCGGGGGTGTTGGAGCCTATCCCAGGTGTCTTTGGGCGAGAGGCGGGGTACACCCTGGACTGGTCGCCCAGTCAATCACAGGGCACATATAGACAAACAACCATTCACACTCACATTCATACCTATGGACAATTTGGAGTCGCCAATTAACCTAGCATGTTTTTGGAATGTGGGAAGAAACCGGAGTACCCGGAGAAAACCCACGCATGCACGGGGACAACATGCAAACTCCACACAGAGATGGCCGAGGATGGAATTGAACCCTGGTCTCCTAACTGTGAGGTCTGCGCGCTAACCACTCGATTATTATTATTATTATTATTATTATTATTATTATTATTATTATTATTATTATCATTATTATCATCATTAAGGATAAAGATTAGGAGTGTCCCAATCTTGTTGCCCATTGGATATCGAGTCGATATCAGTAAAAAAAAAAAAAAAAACAAGTATGGGATTATATTGGCCTGCATCTAAAATCTCTCATGTTGGCTCAGATAGTAGTAGTCGACTACAGACTCCGCCCCAGCATGTCTATCAAGCAGGACAGACATGCCGGGGCGGATAGCCGGATAGAGCCGATGTAATAGCATGTGCTCCAGCATACCCATGACCCTAGTGAGGATAAGGGGTATAGAAAATGAATGGATGGATGGACACTATCTGGGCAGTAGAGGGCAGTGCAGTCCCCTTTATAAGGAAGGCATAATAAATTCCATGGTCATATAAAACCACAAGACAATAGAAAGACAATACAGTTGTGTATACAAAAGGGTATAGTTAATACATTTGAGTGTGATGAAGCCATGACATATACACTATGATGCTTAGGATAATGTATCATGAAGCAATATATGTTTGTAGCACAGGTTGTCCAACATGTCGATTGTATGAGGAAACCACCGCCCACATCCCTCACTTTGGGGGGAGGGCATAATCTCTGCTGCCACTTCAACCACCTTATGCTGATGGACAAAACCACCAACCTGGCTCTAAAGCAACCTTCAATTTGAGAATAGATCCAAGTGTGCTGATACCAGGAGCATCCTCATTAAATGCAGTGTAGGAGATGTACAATGTTGCAGTGTAATTACAGTGTGTGGAGACAATCACATCATAACAAAGCAACAAAAAAAATATGCCTCTAAATGTGTCATTGCGCAAAATGTGGAGCCTCTCCCCCTTCACCAAATGAAAGCAAACACTCTGGGGAAATTCATGCACTAATGAGGCCTCAATGAGTCTTCATGGTGGTTAAGAATAAACAGCTATTAACAAATGAACCATGCAAGAGCAGCTGATCACACCGACACATGTGATAGCTCTTATGATACATACTAAATTGGTCAGTTGTACTGAGACACGATGCATGGTGAATGCAAGCTTGAGAAATGCTAATCAACCTAATACACATCAAAAAATGATATTGTATCCGAATTCATCTCTTCAACACAATGCACTTAAAACAACAACCACTAGATGGCAGAAGAACTTCAAACATCAACTGTAAGGCACAAGATCTTCCATTCATCCATCTATCCGTTTTCTATACCGCTTATCTTCACTAGGATCGTGGGGGTATGCTGGAGCCTATCCCAGCTGTCTTTGGGCGAGAGGTGGGGTACACCCTGGACTGGTCGCTAGCCAATCACAGGGCACATATAGACAAACAACCATTCATTCACACTCACATTCATACCTATGAACAATTTGGAGTTGCCAATTAACCTAACATGCATGTTTTGGAATGTGGGAAGAAATAGGAGTACATGGAGAAAGTGCACGGGAAGAACATGCAAACTCCACACAGAGATGCCCAAGTGAAGATTCGAACACAGGTCCTCCCGATCTCCCGACTGTGTGGCCACTCAAAGCACAAGACGCACAATTACAATGTTTGACTGACACCACAATTCATAATTATGGTTGATTCAACACTGCACTGCATCACATAGTAAACTAATTTAAAAGAACAAATAGCTGCCTCAGTAAATACATGTGCCAATCTTAGAGTCCGAGTACGTCTAATATGTCTTATTTTCTGTTACTATGTCTACTATATTGAGTAATATGAGTGTAAGGGTAGCTGTAGGGGTGTTATTTCATGTCTAGAGGGCTTTAATTATGTCAGCCGTATTAAGAATGTTGGAAACAGGTTTTCTATACTCCAACTACAAAAATCTTCTATTTGTAAATAAGGCTACTTCATGGAAATTCACTTTTCATGGTGTGGTCTGGAACCAATTAATTGCAATAAACAAAATAAAGAGAAATAGACTACTGTATACATACAACACATATAGATTAACACTACTACTGTGTATTTTTTACGTTACTTTCCGGTGAGTTTGTGCTATACATCCTTTAGCATACAAAAGCAGCATGATTTAGGGAAGGTGTCAAGTGTGTCGGGGGGGCCTACATGCCGTGCCTGTTGGTGGGAGTCAGATAGGCAACATCTATGCAACCGCTAACAATAACATATCTGCTTACCTTGAGAAAGCCTCATCCAGACCGTCCTCGAGTTCCTGTAGGATACAAAAATGGTTCATTTCTAAGCCACAGTAACAATGTCTACTTACACCTACTGTATTATCTTACCACTTAGTCCACTGACACAAAGTAGGCATGAGTTGTGGTTAACAGTTCAGCTACTCCCTGGCATGCACTAACTTTCCATTTCTGTCTATTCTCAACTGAAAAGTAATTGAAGAGCCATAAGTGAGTGACATCTATTCTCTCCCTCTGAAACTGTATATTAACAATTAACAAGGTTCTACTAACAAGGAATTGTTGGCCCCGTACAGGTGCACAGTTGCATAATCAATCATCCAAACATGCGATTCCTGTTTTTTCATCTAATCAAGCCTTTGCAGCTGAAACTTACTGACCAGCCCACTCTTTTCTTACCCAAACGGTATTGTTGTTCTCAGTTGCACGATTATGCACCATGAAGGGATTTGATTCATTTTCTATTGTTCCTGAGTGGACCAAAGCTACGTCAGCCCCTTCTGCCAAATCCAGGAGTTTTGTTGTAGCTACATCTAAAAAACAAACACAAAAAAATAATAATTGTACACATTTACCAGGTATTTGTACATAACAGTAGCATCTATATAACTCAGTGATGCCACATGTTAAATTTCACTTCTCCTTATTAAGCACCTAAATGCATCTCATTGAGGCTGCCATCTGGGCATTATGTGACGTTGTAATAACCTCACTACACCAAGTTGACACCATGACCTGTAACGAGCTATGCGGATAATGGCTTTCCCTGGTGATTAATGTGTCTCAACCCTAATTTCAGACTGCTCTTTCAGTTAATGATGTCCATCGAGAACACTAAAAACTCCACGCTGTCTCTAATGCTAACATTGTGGACTACTGCGAAGCTAAACTCCCAACGTCAAAACTCAATATCCTTAACTGACCTTCTCCTGACCTAGCCATTTAATAAAAAGAGAATTGCATTGCCTGGCAATGCAATTCACATCAAACTGTCTCCTTTGTCAGCACAGACTTTCAAGTAGTCACATAAATGACACTTTGGATGATGATGGATCTTATATTTGTTATAGTAGAAGTGGGTTGCAGATAAAAAACACTCAGCAACTGTTAAGGTGCTGGGAGAGAGTACAGTGTCACGTCTCCTGGATAAAGCTGACTCACCACTAACAGCGTCACTAATCCCGAGTCTCCCTGACTCAGTGGCATGTCGTAGGATCTGGCCAAGTAAAGGGTGCATAAATATAACCTTGTGATGGCTCCAATGTGTCTCTGCCATTTAAGGCGCACAAAGGCTTACACCATGCAATTATGTCAATTGTATTTACAGTACAAGAATATTTTCCACTGGTAGCCCAATGGCACATAGTCTGCTCAGAGCCATAAAGTAGAATCCAAATGCCCCTTTTACCCCAAAATTCCTCTAGGCTTTCTTCATTTTGACACCTTCAGTGGCACAGCCCAAGAATAGCATCAGGATGGATTTTTTTTTTCTATTTCATTGTAGCTGTGGGCCATGCTGCTGGAGGGAGAGTTACAAAGATAATGCTTTCACATATCTCCACGCCCTCCATCATTAAATGAATAAGGAAAAATGTGAGCATTTGATGTGGAGAGTGTGACAGCAAAAGGGCATGCACAAACACACTCAGCGGAATGGCTGTGCGGCCATTGTGCCACTGGCAGCCGGATGCGCCTCATCTCAGCCTCGACAATACCCACAGCTAATGATGCCTTCAAGGATGTCTAGCTCAATGAGATGTCAACAACTTCCTGTTTAGAAGGCACAGATAGTGGAATCATTGCGGGGTGGTTTGAGGGATCAGTTTGAACAATGTGACACAAAGAGCATAAGCTACTTCTGCGATTTATAAACAAGTGTATGCTGTCATATTGTATTTTTCCTCATGAATGAATCATAACAGCGTTTTATTATAAAGCACATTTAAATCGGTTGTGATTTTCAGCACATTACAATGAAGCTGAGGAGAAAGAAGACGCAGGCTGTCAGCTGACCTCCAGCCTCAGTGTAAGCCAACCGTTGACAAGCGGCTGAATACTCATTTTTGAAAGGCAGCATGATGTTAGGTGACAGGACTGACCTCCTCCCTTCAGGCTGCCAAGGCTTGCTGAGCTGTCTGAATGGGAGCTGTTGGCTCCTTCACCATCTGAACCAGATTTCACTCGCTTCTCCTTCTCTGTGTGGGTGGAAACACAAGTGTCCAAAGGGTGAGGACAAAGACATGCAGGAGAGCTGTAACAATAGAGTGATTACCCTTGTGACTCAATTCAGCCAGCCGCTGACAAATAAATGCGCCAAATATTCATATAAAACAGTTATAGAGATAAACAAATCAGTAGGAATAATCGGGAGATAAGGTTTGCATAATTATTGAGCTGAAATTAAATTGGCAATCACCCCCATTGTCAGCGCTTTTTCCTATTTTTCTAATCTGCTATGTGCATCACAGCAACAGATTCACTGGAATAGTATTTTTGGATCCCAGAAAGTAGTCTCTTTACAACTGTGCCCATCCTCACAAAATATACCACAAGCATACACCAATCTCTGGACTTACGCAGCCTGACAGGTTAAAGCAATCGTGCTAGCGATATCACCATGCTTAGTCAGACTTCTAAGATGCTAAAATGCTTAAATAGAGTAACAATAGTAGTAGTGTTTTCTCAGCTAGTACAATAAAATACCACATGGCTGCATTCTACTCCTTGTTCCATGAGACTAAGCAGCCTGACCGATCTGTCCTCCGAGGTCCTGGTTGTGATTTGATTGCAACAAACAGAACTCCATCTGAAGATTATGCCTGTTAAGAGTCAGTACACGTCATTTTCTTCAATATTCTATAAATGCACATATGTTTTGAAGAAGACTGGAGCTGTAATATGCAGAGGAATGTGGGTCAGGAGAATGTGGTCGACTCCGCAGAACCACTGTGGGTGGTGGAAGTCTTTGCCTGCCTACTGTTTCTTCTACAGAAAGCCTTATCCTGTTCAAAGCCTCAGCTGCCTTGAAACTTCAATGAAATTGATTCAAGTGGAACACACTAAATATATTATTTTTAAAAACATATATTCTCCCTTCCACACCCAACTACCAGTAAGCATCAATTCCTCTTTAATATTTGCTAAGAGTGGGTATGCTTAGGAAAAGGCTTACAAAAAAGGTGAGACACTTGCACTCTTTCCATCTTGAGAAAATGACAGCAATCTCCAAAATGGTGATGTATCCACATGACACAGACTTCTAGTCCGCAAAGTAGAGGACGGCAGCAGGGTTGAAAAGTGGTCTCCTAAAGGGCTGAATAAATAAGATTGCCTTCCAATGAGGGCCACACGGTGGCCACAGTCATGAAATCAGGAATATCTGTGGTTGAATTGCCTTTGGGTATCTCCGGGTGGAGGTTGCATGTCCTGCTCATGCGTGTGTTGGTTTTCTCTGTGTATTCCAGTTTCCTGCCACATTCCAAAAACCTGCATGTTTCCTCCATTAACTAGAGACTAAATTGCCCAAAGGTGAACGTATGTATGTGCATTAGCTAGGATAGGCTCCAGCACAGCCCAAGCGGCATTGGAAAAGAATGAATGGGCCTTCAAATGAGACAAGTTAGTATAAGTAGCATATTTCCTTTCAGATTCACTATACCAACACACCCACCCTTCTCCTCTCTCCCTCCATCTATCTCCTCTTCATGAAAATAACTCACTTAATTCACAAGGTACCCTTGGAAGCAACACACACAAAAGACTAACATGGCAAGAAGCAGTGATACAAATATGATACCTTCCTTGCCACCAATCATCTAAAATGAAGTCACATATGCAGTAAATTACATGAATGTTCTGCTGAGCTGTGTGAAAAGAACAAGCGGTGTGTGTGTGTGTGTGTGTGTGAGAGAGACCCTCCTTACACAGCAATTTGATTGTCTGCTGTGTCCACAGCGGTGCCTGCACACACGCCTGTGCTCTTGATGTGGTCTGAAAAGGTTGGATGATTTGGCCAACAAAAACAAAAAACTATAAATAAACAATGACGACAAATCATCAGCTGATTTGTATTCTCAGCGGAAAGGCAGCACGGCAGATTTACAATAGTCTAACCACCTCTACGCCTGAGGCTATAACCTTAGCTCTTTCCTACCATTCCCCCCCGTTGATACTCTGAATAGACTTTAAACAACATAATTTGAACATAAAGAGGAACTGCTTTGTGTTTGTGGATTATGATTAGTTCCCTCGTAGAATATCAAATTGCTGGATCAGTAAACATTGAGTGTTATGTTTGTTTTGCCACAATGCAAATGATTGATAATGTCAAAGAGGTACCCATAACAATATGTGTATGTGGTTGTAGTTTGTATTGTTTTTGAACAAGAGCTGTTCTAATATTTTGTGCCTCTGAAATGTTCTATACGCCCATAGACTGTGATTGATTTTGATTGAGTGTAGGTGCTCCACATTGCCAGTATGAAACCTGGTAGTATGAGCATACAATCGGAGAAAAAAAAGAAAGGTTAAGGAAAAGTATAACAAAAGTAGGGGGAGGAATGGATATGAGGGGCGTGTCCACTCATGCATCACACTCCTCTTGTGGTCGGGGGCAACCATGCGTACCTTCCTTGGCAGCCTGCCAGAATTCAAACGCAACTCTGAAAGCCTGGGCCACTGTTAGGGTTACTGCCTGCGCCTGTTGGGAGGAAGCACAGACAGAGAGGGAAATGATTAAAGGAAGACAAATGATAACTACTGTACAATAACTCCTAACTCTCTGGCCAGGGGTCAGGAACCATTTTGGCTAAGAGGACCATGAACGCTACATATTTTAAAATTATATTTCCATTAGGGCTAGATGATATTTTAAATATTAACATTGAATAATTTTAAAAGTGTGCATTATTAAGCAAGACCAACAATTTTAGAATATAATAAGTCTCTGAATTAATTCTCTATTCTTAATTCTAATAATGTTCTTTAATAATAATAATTTATATTAAATAAAATACCTCTTACCAATAATACAACTTCTGTCTGGTGCTGCATGGTTTTGCACCATACTCCGTATCTTCCTTTCTTTTTACCATCTTTGTTGTCATATAGGGTTGGCTCTGCAGATTTAGCGAGCTGACTATTTGATTAAAAAAAGGGGCGTCTACTTCTTGACCCATCAATGACCTGAGTAGGTTACTGCTTTATCCTGTAATAATCGAGTTTTGGTGACAGGTGAACTTGGCTCTGGCCACCCACAATGCAGTAGAAAATGGATGGATGCATAAGAAAGTTTTATATATTGAACATTTAACACTGTGTTTTCTATAATGTTTTACTTGAAAATGTCAAATTCAAATCCTGTTAAAACATGTCTGGAGCCGGATGCAGTCATCAAAAGAGCCATGGGTTTCCTACCCCTGCCCTAGGCTCTTACGTACGTCGTATGGAAAGAATATTTAGGTAGAGAGCTATGGATTGAGTAAAAGAGGAAGTGACGGCTAAAAGAAAAATACAAACTTCCTTTCAAGAAGGAAAACGAGTCACCAAGACCTGTTGTTTATATAGATGGAACGCTACGTGGCATTTCGGCAAGAGCTAATTTAGTGAGGGGAAGGAAGAGGAGGGTGTGGCTCACTTGCTAGGGAAACCTCAAGGGAAGGAGGAAATGATGACAACCTATCTTCCCTACATGTTCTCCCTCCTCATCTTTCTCCTGACTTAATGCCTAAAGCGTTTCAAAAAGAGTGTGGTTCTTGTGAAGAATCTGAACAACAATATGCATGTTGGGTTTTTTTTAACAAAAAGGAGCCTCCACAAAAGCAATGGATGTGATTGCCTTCCATAAAAGGAATAAACAATGTCTGAATCGCTTACCACTTTTCTCTTTGTGCAGAGGAAGGCATGACACTCAAGAGTCTCGTTATGCTGGCTCTGGACGATGTAGGCAAATACTTTATCGTGCATTTTGTCTGCTGTGCAATAAGAAATTCTGAAAAACAAAACATGTACATTATAGAAAGCCATGATGCACTGACAAAAACCTAAAGTAACTTCATCCAAATTTTCATCTAACGTTACTAAACAAAAACTCCCAAAAACCTCCTTCGACCTGTGTTGTAAATCTTGATGAGGAGACTTAAAACAATAAAAGGAAATAGTATAATGAATGTGTCCTTTGTCTGTGCTGTGAACGTCAATGTACATTGATGACAAACATACTTATCTTATAATGGTACAGACATAGTAAATCATTAAGACCAAAGGAGAAAAGGTTTGGAGCAGTTTAATGATTGCAGAAGCCTAATACTTTCAACAGAGATATTTAGCAAATGTTTGTAATGGAGGGCATTTGAAAATGTGGTGTCTAGTCAAATCCATTTCCTTGACTGATCATCCATCTTCTTAGGCTATATCAAGGGAGGAGAATGGAGATGGCAAGGGAGATAGAAGCTCCTTTATGTTTTCACAGTGTTGAGGACATGGCAGAAAACATGAAAAAGCCACCTAAGGTGACTTCCACTTCCGCTACAAAAAAACAGAAAGACTTGGAAAATGAAGATAATATTTAACAAGCAATAAAAAAAAATGGCAGGTTGATGAGCATAACTGTTGTCAAGGCTGCCTGAAATGATGTTTTACCATTCTGTCTCGGTCCTCCTTTCAGAGTGAAATGTTACTTGGATAAATCCCAACACTGCAGAGAGCAGATTTAATATAGATAAATGGTGTAAAGCTGAGGCATTAACACCATCATGAATTGAGCTACAATTACTCTGAGACATAATAGATCAGATGGGAAAGCTTTCTTGCAATTACACCCAAAGTGACATACAACATTAAGTATACCTGAACAAGCTAATGAAATGCAATACAAGTATTCTGTAAATAAACAACCTTGACACGACACTACTACTACTATGTTAAAATTTTACTAGCCAGAGAGTTATTAGTTTAACGATAAGTTAATATGGTGGTTGAAGTTTGCAGTGGTAATGACTGCACAACTGTGTTTGGCCCAGCCATGTAGCGAAACAGTAACCGTACAACCATGCTGAAACTATGCATACAATTTTGGTTATGGTTTAATTCGTTTTGGACATAATACAGTTGAAACCTAATCCCCGGATTCCATATCTTTGATATGAATGGATCCATAAAGATCCATAAGATGTACGTACTCACCCATGCAATTCCAAATGCATATGTAGATGTTTTTATGACACTCTTGTTTAAACATTTAGACAGCAAACGGTGCTTTTATTTTGAACGCGGGTAGTGTGTCCCCTGGAAGACTCTATACCGGTATATACATTAACTCATCACACAGCAACTTAACACTCAAGGTAGCTAGGAAATATACAATAGAAGCACCAATAAGAGTTTAAAAAAAAAAACTCTTCCCCGTAATGCATTGCATCCACGCAAAGCATTCATTCATTGGTGCCTGCCAGTGCGCTGCAATGATGTCAACCTCCCTCTGGTGGACAGAGCCTTCTTTGTAAGGTGACACCGAGTCATACTGCTATATTGAGTAATGACAACATGCGATTTTAAATGAGTTGACAAGCTTGTAATGATTTGTTTTTTCATAGCTATACTAGTATGTTCAAATCTGTTTTTCTCTGTAAATTTAGTGGGTCCAATCTTGTATAGACGGAATTGTCTAATTGTTGTTGTAATGCTTGATGCTCCTTAATGTGATCATGGAAACTGTAGTTATTTTTGCCATAAATTAGCCACATCGTTAAGCTGCAGGGTTCAAAATGTGTGAAAAAAAGTAGCATCTCATGGTGCAGAATTTAGAGTAACTTGTTAATTATGTCCAAAACAAATAACCCATACAACATCATAATGTTGTACATGTGGAGAAAATTCACCTTAAGGCCAACATAGGCCATGCAGGCTGAGGCAGGCAAGAGTTTTCTGTGAGAAGTGTAGGAATGTTTAACTTATGTGTCACCTGGGTGTGAGAGGATGTGAGCTTGTCAATCAGTCATACCTGCTCTAAAGCTCAGTCATACAGCTGTTGTGCGGCTCCCAAGACACAGACATACGGCTAACAGATCCACATAAATGCACTGAGAGCCACACCTATTGATCGTTCAAAATGATCCAGTGACGCATGGGTATAGGCATGTGATTTAAAAAATTCTTTTAGTCTGAGAAATAAAATTGAGACTGACAGTGTTTAATAACCAGGACCGCCCAGCTGAATTATGAATTCAAAACATGTCAAGAAGTGACTGACCTGTAAATGGAAATGTTTTCTATCAGCTGGTTGGAGGCACTGTCGTAAAGGATGATTCCACGAGGGGATACTGTTAGCGAGACTTTCTGGAGTTTTTTTCCACTGGCTTTGGCCTGGATGAAGGACAAACGGGTATAAGCAATATGTAATTTATAGCGAGACAGTCAGATAAAATTAGACTTCCACAATTTAAGAAGATGTAACATGAGAGATACATTTAAAAGGAAACATGCATGCATTGGTATAAAAACGCTTTGATTCACACTGTGGTATTTATTAGGGGTGCAGGCCGACATGAGGAATTATGACGGCATATCGAAAAAAATAGATAAACAATTAAAAAAAACAGCTCCAATGAGGCAATATTGTACTGCAGATGGGTTTGTAACATGCTGTAAATGGCTGGTCATAACTTCCCCTGAGCTCACTTATAAATTCCAGTGAATTTATTATTGCTCTTTAACCAAGCAAATTTTTTTCTGATTACTCAAAAAAAATTCAGTACAATAGTCGATTACTAAAATAATCAATACCTGGTATTTGGTAAGGACAAATCCACAAGTACAGTTTGTCAGATCAAACTTCATTTGAGTTGTTCTTACCTCCAGGTGTACACAAACTACAGTTAAATCTAAATGTATAGCTGTAAAAAGTTATCAGTTATTGGTATTGTTCACAGCGCAGGAAGTTATCAGTATACATGTCTGGGAGGGGCACAATATTAGGATTATTCTATTGGTATTTTATGGTTTGATTCACTAAAAACAAATTATCCCATTTAGTAGACCTGCATTGGGGTGCATTCACTGTGGGGGGTGAGAAGATTAAAAGCCTCCTCTTCCTTCCTCTCGCCATAAATCTCAAAGTCCTAAGTTCTACCATTGTTTCAGCGCTAACTAAATTATCCCCCCGAGCTGCCAGATCCAATAACAGTAAGCCTTTTCTAGCATGATAAAGCTGTCTGAGCCATATACTGAACAAATGTCCAAACTAATTGCATTCTCATTTAAATGTCAGCCTGAACCTCGGGGGGGTGTCGAGGGGGGGTCAAGAGCAAGCAAGTCGGGAGCAGGAGAAAAACATCCATCCCTCCATATATTTTCTATGCCGCTTATCCTCACTCGGGTTGCGGGTATGCCGGAGCCTATCCCAGGGTGTACCCCTATCCCAAGTACAACCTGGATTACATGCATGTTTTGGGAATGTGGGAGAAAAACCACACAAGCAAGAGGAGAACATTCAACATTGTCCCACGATTTTGAATGCTATTCAATCATGTTCTTATGCTTACTCTATATATTTTGGAATGATAGATATATATTTGTGTGTGTGTGGTATCTCACTGTGGCCACTATTCTCTTGACAGCAGCAGCAGACAGCTCTTCTCCTTTGGGTTGCTCAACCATTGTGACCCCCAGGTACTTGAGCTGGAACACCATGCCCTCCAGAAGGGTTTCCCTCGTGTCTGTCCAATTTTCAGGAAGCTCTGCAAATAAGAGATGTTGATGAGATACACGCTCAGTGACACATTCCACACTGTGTACTCCAAGTCAGCCTGGGGGAGTGCCCTGTTTTAGAGTCACAACACTTGACTGTGCAGTGCACAGACTTCTCTCAATCAACTGATGGCTGACTCAACACAAGAACATTTGGGAGGACTGTCAATGTCATCATGTGTGTTTGTTATGGTCTATTTGAACTGAAACTTTCAGGCAAAGTGAAGGTTCGCAAAATAAAATCAGTCACCAATTTCTGCCCTACCATGCATCCAACATTCAGTGACTTTGGAACCATACTGCTTAACCAACCCCAACGCTGCAAAGAAATGTCAGGGGAACCATAATTATGTTCTGTATTTTACTTCCACATAACCATGCCGACTTCTCTTTTATGCGACACAAAGTGGACACAAAGTCAGTGGATTAACCATCATGTGTGATGTGCTTAAAAAAAAAAGTATTGTATTTTTATGACAAAACCTCCTGTTAGCATCCTTAGCTCACTAACAAAATGGTAACCGGGACTGGAAGTCAGCTGTGTCACCCGTACGTGATATCATCAGCAGTTGATTCTCAAAAATGTTAACAACAAACACATTTTGATGCATAAAATAATTTAAAACTCATATACGGTTGTTCCTCGTTGATCATGGTGAATTGGTTCCAGACCTGACCGCAATACGTGAATTTCAGGAGCCATTCTCTTATTCAATGTCAGCACGGCTACATTCTTACTTTCCTGCAACCCAGACAAAGATAAATGTTATAATGAAGGTAACAGCGCATGAATGAATGAACAAAAGAAACGAGTCAAGTGCCAGGAGTTTCCACTGCTGTACACACACATGCTGCCAGGAGATTGCAAACAATTTAGTCCAAATTGAATAAAATGAAAATTACACACTGTACAGTACTTACATTACTTTGAAGTGTGATGGAAAATGTGCTATTTTTAGACTGGAGCATAAACCCAGCAAGCTCCTTTGTATGGAATGGTAATAATCTATGTTCGTATTGGTCACATTTGCATTTACACAACCAACCCCCCATCCAGGCCTTCCACTGCATCTCACTGCAGCACTGATGCTGATTAGTGCAAACTTCAAAGGCTTACTGGCTGTGCTGGAGCTGTGGCTGCTTGGCCAGTGAGCACGGCTCGCATGGGTGATGCCGCCTTGAATTTAAAAACAACTTGTAATGGGCAATGATATTTGCTCAATGGGTGTGGATTGCCTTTAGAGAGTAGGATGCCAGCTGCTTTCAATATCACGGTGTGCAATTTTCATTTAAGAATAATTTTGTCAAAATCGTTGGTTTGAGTGGTCTCGTATTGGCAACCAACTTTGCAGTCCTGGCAAAGCCTTGATCCTGCTTACAATTGCCCAGTTCACACCAACTCTGCACACAATTAAAAAGGCACCACATACACAACAAAGACTCACTTATGCATAACATTGTAATGAGGTGGTGAGAATGGAAAATATTTAACAGATCAAATCTTCATGGAACCAAATAAATTAATGTGTTACTTCCATTTGGGCTGCAACTAACAATTATTTTCTGGAGTTGATTAATTAGAAACATGTCGTTTTAATTAATCGGTTAGGCCGTGCACAGACCAAATCAATCTGAACCAAACACAATTAGTCGTATGGTCCACAAGATATGAGAAAAGAGACAAAAATGCTGATTACTGTTTTCCCAAGTGAAAATAGGTCTGCTTTCATGAATGAGTCAACTAAAGAATTTCTTTTAATTCACATTTGAGAGACTGAAATCAGATGTTTTCATTTTAAAATCATAAAATGATTAATATTATACCAAAAGAGTTGTCAATTACTTGCATAATGGATCATCAATTCATCGATTAATTGTTCCATCCATCCATTTTCTATAGCACTTACACAATAACAATACACGGTCCGTGCCTTGAGGTGGTTGTGTTTTTCCAGCACTAAAGCTTCCTTTTACTTTGTCAATGTTATTCAAGTACAACACACAGGAACCTCCTGTGAAAACAACCAAACTGACCATTGAGTAGGGATTATTTACAGTTATGTTGAAATGTAACCAATCATATCTGCAGCAACGGCTGTTAGTTGAATACGGTGGACTTTGGACTTGAAAACCCTAATTCCTAATCCCACAAACTATGGATCAGAAATGTTCTGGAGATGCTAAGTACACTGCGCATTTTGTGTAAATAACCCATAGTAATGTGGTAACAAATGCTGCAGAACATTGGCATGAAATACTTTGTTATGCCTCATTCTAATGATGGATATAAGTCATAAAACATGAAGAACAAGCAACTGGGGACAGACAAGGTGAGGGGAATTACAAAATCCCAACTAAACTAAATTAGGCCAACAGTAATCTAACTGCAGCCTTCCAAAAATGGAATTGACGGGACAGTTGAATTCCACTAGAGTTAAATAGCAGATAAACAGATTACGCATTGTAACTAATACAGTTATTACTATGGGATGTCCAGCAGTAAGGCAAAAGTCATGTTCAGAATGTGCCAAATCCTCCAGCAACATCAATCAAAATATGCTCAAGCTCTTATTGACAAATGATACACAATCAAGTCACCAGAGCTGAGAGCACATTAGTAAGCAACTAAAAAACAGCATGTAAATAAATCCTATCCTATCCTTTATGGCAAAAGCTCCAGCAGTCTCCAGAAGCTACACCTGTAATAGTGACAGATTGCCTTGTTAAGATTTGAACGGTGCTTCTGAGTGCTTAGTGCATGTAGTGTCGTACTGGCACTCGTCAACGAGAATCACAGCACATTGGACCTCATCTTTTTCAATCTAATATCATTGTTTATTAGATTTGATTTGGTTTGGTTTGATGCCCATGGCTCCCTCTGTGATGATTAAAAATCACAACAAAAAGAACCTATGAATTCTTGTTTTAGGTTAGATCCAGTACTTGGTTAGTTAGAGTAGTTTCTTCATGTTATTTCGGGATCAGCAACCAGCTTCAACTGTGAAATGGCATTATTAGATCCCAATTGGGACAGCAGGTTAATTTAGAAACTGCCGACTCAGACAAAGAAAGATACCTGGAGGCGCAAACAGACATAGCATAAAATTATTTTAGAGACTGTGGAAAAATTATTTCATTATGCAACATCTTCGACTTCCCTTGCAGCCTAATCTGTGGCTCTAACCAACTCATTGTATGTATTGTATCATAATGTGCTAATTCCAGTGCATATCGCAAATGACAAGCATTATTTGTTGAGGATATTAGTCAAAGAGAGAAGTGTGTTCCGATCCAATATTTATATCAGATATTAGGCAATAAAATGAGTATCAGATTATGCCAGCCTGCATCTAAAATCTCAAATATTGGCACTACGACACAAGTAGTTGATTCCAGACATGTCTATCCAACAGCGGCTAGATATGATCGTAAAAACGTGTGCCAATGTAGGAGTGACGCGGAGGAGGATAGCAGTGATTTTTTGTTATGTCCTAAAAAAAAGGTATAGCAGCAGAGTGCAAAGCTTGTCATGCACAAGTTTTGCTGTGGTGGAACATAACCGAGGAAGTTTAATATGACCAAACTCATTGCGTTTTCGAATCAGTGTTACATGGGAAACTCCAAGGGTACAACAAGAAGTCATTAGCTAAAAAGTAAATGGATCTGGTTTCCCTCATACCTCCTGTTGCTGATTATTGTTCTCCGAGTAGTATCACTTAATCAAGCTTTTTCTAACATTCCACACTACAAAATAAGTAGTTTAAGTATGGCTGATTTGTGCCAATATCCGTATTGTTCACTATTCACAACTGCAAAAGCATTATCGGATTGAAAGGAAGTTAACACGTGGGGCACCTGTCACTGGACTTGGCTTGTACAACGGATGACCCAATACTATTGTTCATTGATAGTTGCTACGGAACGGATACAGGAAATGTTTTACAAACTATTTAAAGCTTGGGTGTGTGGCTTTCTGTGAGAAAAACAGAACATTACTACAGAAGATTACAGGCAGACTAGCTGACAGAACAATCAATACAAAGTAAGTAAGACACACAGCCAGTGGAGACCAGTTATGGCTAACAGCCTGTATCCTCTTTACTATATCCTTAGGCACCCAAATGCTCCTCTAGTTTCATCCATTATCGCAGCAGGATTGGTATGTCCTGACATGTTCAAGTGGAGAAATGTCCCAAAATAAAAAGGAAAATCTTCAATGGCTATGGCTAGGTTGCCTCCTAAACGATTTCAGATTAGTAAAAAAAGGATTTACAGAGGAAGAAAGTCTTACAGGCAAAGTCTATGTCAAAACACGGCGACACATGTTTCTCAGAGTGTTAAACCCTCTCCAAAACGGCAAAGTGGAGAGGGAGCCAAGTAGAATGAGTGGTCCTGCCAGTCAAGGATTATAGCTGATGACCATCTGAGGCCAGAATGTACTCAACAAGAATCATGGTTATGAAACCAGAACAGAAACAGAAACCTGGGGTCACCACACAAGCAAATTAATCCCCACTCAGCAAATACAGAATCCAAGTGCTTCAAAACAAATACTATTATTATTATTATTTATGTTGTGCCCTGAAGTCACTTGTTTGAATTTATTTGCATTTTAAGTAAATATTTATGGTGTTGTGACTTGAGTTGCAGTATTAGCCAGAGTAGACAATATTAAAAGCTGTATTTATTATTCAGTTAGAAATAATTCTGTTACTTTGTATATTTATTTTAAATACATATGTTCCACTTCAATCACATTCTAAGATATTGTTGAAAAATCTATTATTTTCGATAATTTCAAAGGGTGTAATTATGATACCATGACATTTTTGCCCAAAGTTATCACATACCTCGTAGCGACGTGACGTCGTGACAGTGCAAGATGGCGGCACATGTATCTGTATTCTGACTGTGTCTTATACACTCAACTTTCTTACAATCCAGCCTCAAAATGTGCAGTGAGGTGAACACTAGTTAATATATGACAACAGGCAAGCAACGTGGATTATGTAGACATATTTTAGAGAAATGCCCTCTCCAACAGCTAGCTGGGACATCCGAGGAGCCCGCACTGCAGTGGGGCCAAGTAGCACTGCTAACCGCTTTACAGAGAGATGGAGGCAACATATTCAAGAGTCAAACTGCATGTTGAGTACTATAGAGGTGTAAATGTTGGTAGGTCTGTACTGAAATGAAAGCTTAATGCACGCTTTCGGAAAATCCTATGAACTTCATTTCACTTCTCATCTATCACTGTGTTCGTCTGCTATATCAAATATTTAACTGAAATGGCTGACCCCAACAACCAGAGTATTTCATCTTATTTTACACGAATACAGTGCAACTGAATGTAGGACGACACTCTAGAGTGCAAACCAAACAAAGCACGGTGTGCAGCTTAATAGTCTTTTGTGTTCATTGGGCAATATTTTCAGAGGACCTGTTAAGATGACCAGGAGATTGCTTCATCAACTTAATCAGAATCTCAGATCAATCCGCCAGACACCCCCACCTCCTCAAGTACCACGAGCTTGACTAACAGGTTTGACAAAAGGCACTGAGGGACAAGTGGTGAACCCACATACCGTATCTTCATATAATAAATACTTCAACATAACACAAACAAAGTTGGGCCAGGAATTCCGCGATGACAAAAGCACACCAAAGCTGCTGACGATACAACGGGGATATGGCAAGCATCTGGTGGTCGGGCCTGCACCCATGGAACCCGGCTGGGCACATCCCAAAAAGGCAACATGTGTCCCCCCTCCAACCACTCATGGATGGGGCCAACACTGAAGTCACTTACACAAGTGAAACAAATCTTAGGGTGTAAAGTGTGCCCACGCACACCAACTCAACACATTTGTTATTGCATCTACCACACTTATTTCAAAGACTGCCTGTGCAGTTATGAAGTTGTATGAGTTTCAGGTTCTCTCACTCTTAAAAAGCTATATAATCAGTCAAAAGTAAGTCATTTGCCACGCCAAACAGTATTAATTCCTAGTGTCGTCAAAGTATCAACACCATCACACGTCTTCAGCACGTGTTAAACGTGATGCTGTTGAAATGGGTTCCGCTCACACTCCCGCCTCGTCACCCATCTGCTGGAGTCTGTGGAGCAAATATCCTGATTTCAATATTGACAAACCAGCTTCATCCTTGACCAAGGTAACACGCTTGCTTTGCCGTCTCCCACTCATTTCAGTACAGCACAATATGCAGCGTCTAAAAAGATCCTCCTGACCATTAGTAAAAAAAAATGGTAGCAATAAGTGCAGAGCAGGGAAGGACAAAAATGTAAACTCAGCAGAATGCCAAAACCCAAATGAACGGTTTGAAAAAAAGACAGGAAATGACATACTGCAGTTGTCGCATTCTTTCCCACAAAGCGACACAAGACTGACATGGGAATAGTCATGTACAAGAAATAGACAGTTTGATTAAAACAAAAGTGGAAGCTGCTAAAATCCCACTCTTACAGTGGAAAACAAAGAATGCAACTCTACACACCTCCTGCACACCAGCAAAGGGATTTTTCTCCTTTGGCAAGGCCAGCCAGGGCCACACATGGGGGAGAGCAATAATACTCCTAAGTTCAAGACTTTGCTTCAAATAACAGATGATGCAAGAAGAAAGCTGTATGTATATATTAATACATCACGTAGTTCTAAATATAAGATTCCAAGTTTAAATTATTTTTGGTCCCAAAATCAAGTCCTCACCCACATACAAAATTTCACAAATATTTGTTGTATTTCAAATTAATATCATGAAAGCTTTGGAAGTTTATGCAACAGCATAAATTGTAGCCGAAATCGATATTTTAGTACTGTTTTAGCCTGAAGGCCAGTTGAGTCACAGTTCTTGTGGTGCCGCTAAAGCATTGCAGTTTCAGTCATTTGTTGGTCCCCAAGCTCTCTGACCGCTGCCCGGTTAGATGTGGACGATCCCCACTGAAGCATGCATCATTCCCCCCCAGGGAGGAGTACTGTGCAGTAGTCAATAGGGGCAAACACGCAGCATCATCATCCAAACGCTTCAAACACAGAAATGATCCAAAACCAAAAACATGCTCTCCTGGTAACCTGGTCAACTTCTATTATGTTGCATCAACTTTCAGAATTTCTCTCACGTTTGTTTTTGCTTTTTTTGCCATTAATTTGATTGCAACATTTTTAATATTCAGAATTTTACAATTGCATTTCTTTTATGGTGTTTGGATCGTTTCTGAAGCGTGTGACCACTGTAGAGGATTCCACACACAAAAGCATTGATTACACTGTCTGACATCTTGCTGCCAAGTGCACCATTGTGTGTGTGTGTGTGTGTGTGTGTGTGTGTGTGTAGGGTAGAGGTCAGGCATGGGACACCCCCCCCTTTGTGTGAGCAAATACTGTATAAAAAGGATGCATGGAGTCATAACCGTCTACAGGTGAAGTAGCTTTTGCGATAATGAAAACTCAAAGTTCTAAAAAAGATCCTTTGTTGAAAGATCATTCATTTGACTCATTTTTGTTTTACATGGTGAAATCGCCTAGCAACAGTGGGTTGCTAGGATTGTACGGCCATGCCAGAAATACGGCCACTCATTTCCCAGCCGGTACCTCTGTTGTAAAGCTCAGACGTGACGTGGCAGGCAAATACCGGGTTTTTAGCTCCAAGAGATTTGTTCCACGCAACCCTGTGGACAAACAGTAAAGCATACTCGACCACCCGTGAGACAATAATAGGAAGGGCACGGCTAGTGTCAACTTGCTTTCCCCACTCAACGGATGTCCATTATCGAACTACGAGGTGCTGTCAAGTTCAAAAGCATAAGACTTTAATTGCCCACTCAAGTCCACGCCTGTTTGTTGCAGTTAGCTGCTCTGTCAAACACCAACCAGGTTGACTTTTAACTTGTGCCAACAAGTGCAGCTGGCGATTTTAAGATACGCGCCGGTTGTCCCTGTGCTGCTAGCTCGGCGAAGCCATGTTAGCACATGCTAGCGGCTTCTGTTAATGAACAGACGCCTAGTAGACATTACATGTACTTACTTTTATGTCTACCGCCTCCCCACGACTGTTTGGCGATGCTGGGGCTTCGTATTATGGCTCTTCCAGCGGATTTCAAAGCGTCCATGTCGCGGTGTCAAGTGGGGCAAAACCCCTGTCAAGCCTCACACAGTGTGTCGAAACGGCGCTCCTCCTCTTTAACTTTTGTCATCTGTTTTTGTACCTTCCTTCCGAGCCGTTGTTGGACAGATGGCAGATCAACATGCTCTGCCCCCTGGGCGGTGTTACGTGTGTAAATTGACCTGATCGTGACGCCCGGCTGTGGAAAAACGTGAGAGGAGCGGTCGTTGTAGTGACGCCAGCATCCCCGGCGGGCGGTGCTTTAGAGCGTACATAGAAATCATTTGGTGTACTTGTGCGCTAATGCAAGGGTGTCCAAAGTGTGGCCCATGGCATATACGTAGACAACAAGTTGAACAAAAAACAGCAAAAAATATATAAAAAAATCATTTTTTTAAATATAAAATATATTTTAAAAAATCAGTTAAAATATAAGATATTCAAAATATTAAAAAAACATATATAAAAATACAAAACATCAGTTGATATTAATAAGTATAAATAGCACAAAGCTTATGTCTGTATTATTAACCTGCACACATAGTATTTTTCTCACAAAAAAGTCAGTTTATTCCACAGAAAGTCACCATTAACCTATAAATATGTGCTAATACAAGTAAAATATACAGCACACCATTTTAAACGTTGACGTCTTCAAGTTTCACTGATACTTTGGATTTTTCTGTGGAGCGCTGAGATCTCACACTTTGTTCAGTAGTCATTGAACACACCATACTTGTTTTATGGTCATATTCATTTTGTTTTTACAAAAGATTTTTTAGTATGTGGGCCTTGGTACAAATAAATTAAGCATCATTTGTGTACGTTTTAGAATAATAAATTAAATGTGCTGATAAATTAAACTAAATATGATTAAGGTTAGTGCAGTTTTAAATATACAGTGATAATAAATATATATTGAAAAAAAAAACATTATATTGGGTGGATTCAATGGTGGTTGGAAAACATGACATTTTCTTCATCAGTAAACCTTTTGAAATAGTAAATCAAAGCCAGTAAATGAATCACTCTGGCTTTGAAAAAAAAATCTAGCAAGACTGGATTTCAGAGAGTCTGACAAGCTCAGATACAAAAGTGCAACAGGCTAAGACGTCCCCAGGGATTTACGGTGTTACATAACAATCTCACAATCTCTATTCTCAAGCTCTGGTGGCAGTGACTAAGTGCAAGAATGGCTTCATTCAGAAGAAACAATTATAGAGAATCATTACTACATGAGCATGAGGGTACAACTACAATGCTGTTGAAATAGTGTGTATTTGATGCAGTAACAATAAGAAGCAATAAAATATGAATGAATAACTCCTTAAAAATGGAACATTATGATGCAGCTTTGAGATGCATCATAAGTACTACTTATTCAAAGAGTGCAATACTAAATGCTTAGTGTAATTAGCTGTGAATGTACTACAAATTACTGAGGAGATTTACCCTGATTTGCTCCTTCGCTGTACTGGTTTATCAAGACTATTTGGCAAAACCTGCAATGTGACAAAGTGCTGAGTAAATGTTTCTTTCAGGCATTGAAACTGGGTCCTTATCACATCAACATTCATCAGGTGAGTAATCAGTAAAATCGGAACGTGTGGAGCCTGTGGGCTCCTTTTTCATGTGGTTACATCTTCATTTAAATTTGATCTTTGCATATAATTTTGTAGAAAAGCTAAAAAAATGTGATATATATACATATATACTGTTTATATTGTATATAAGTCTCTTCCTGATTTCTTACTTGTTTGCCTGTTTGTCACACTTAAATATTTCAGATCATCAAACAAATTTAATTTGTCAATGACAACACAACTATACACAAAATGCATAATAAATATTATTAAGGGGGAATCCAAATCCAAACCTACATGGCCCTGTGTGAAAAAAGTGATTGCTCTCTCTGTTAAAACACAACTTAAGTGTGATTAATTGAGATTAATCCATCCATTTTTAAAGCTTTAGGACTCACAATTTGCAAACCACAGTGAGAGCCATCATCCGCAAATGGTTAAAACAATGGAAGAGTGGTGATCCTTCCCAAGAATTACCCTAAAAGTGCAGCGATGACTCCAAGAGGTCACAAAAGACCCCACAACATCATGCAAAGAACCGAAAGCCTCACTTGACTCAGTTAAGGTCAAGAGTTGTTTTGCCGTTTCAGGATCTGGAAGACTTGCCATGGTAAGGAACCATGAATTCTGGAAAAATACTGAAGGAGATCTGTTTGTGACCTCAAGCTGAAACCAACTTGGGTTCTGCAACAACAAGTCCACCCCTGAATGGACAAAGAAAAACAAAATGAAGACTCTGGAGTGGCCTGAATCCTATTGAGATGCTGTGGCATGACCCAAAAAAGGCGGTTCATGCTGGTAAAAAATGAGTCAGCCAAAATTCCTCCACATCACTGTAGTTGTTTCTGCTAAGGATAACCCAACCCGTTATTACTGTAAATTGACTTTTTTCACACAAGGCCGGGTTTTTTCTTCTCCCTTAATAACAAGTTTATTGAAAACTGTTTTGGTTCAGTTGTATTTCCAACATTACACCTAATATTTACATTTGTTTGATGATCTGTATTAATATATTAATTATATATATTAGTAGTATTATTAGTATTTCAACATCGGTATGAGTATTTTTGGCTTCCTGTATGTTTACTAGTGTGCCAAGTTTGCCGTGTGATTGTTGTAGTCCTTTTATGAGAACATGATTGTAGTTAGCATTCTGTGTATAGTGACCCCCCGCTGCTATTTTGTTGTGTAATTTCCCTCCATTTTTGAGTAATTTTCCCAATTTGGGGTTTTATTTCTACACAGGCCAATAAAAAAAGGCCCCCAGGGTGCAATTTGGACACCACAGTATGTGTAATTAACGTGTGCATCAGCAGTAAAGAGAATACATGGCAACTGGTACTTGGGAATCTGGGGACCCCCCCCCAAAAAAAAATAAATTGCATGTTGTACTTCAAAATCACTGTACACGTCAGGTCTGTGTGGATGTGAACTTTTGCACGGAGTGCCTTCTAGTGGTTGTGGCATGTTACTGCACCCTAAAATATACATTTCCACAGCTATGCACTGTACGGGAGTGTACTTTACATTAGGATTGCGTGGGTATGCTGGAGCCTATCCCAGCTGTCTTCGGGCGAGAGGCGGGGTACACCCTGGATTGGTCACCAGCCAATCACAGGGCACATATAGACAAACAACCATTCACACTCACATTCATACCTATGGACAATTTGGAGTCACCAATTAAACTAGCGTGATTTTTGAACTGGAGTACCTGGAGAAAACCCACTCATTCACCGTGCAGCTCAAAGTTAAATTATGAATGGCAAAATAATAAAAAATGTATCAATAGTAATTTAATTGTTTTTACATTTTGACAAAAGCTTCCTTGTCTGTCATGTCCAAAATTCCAGTTCTAGATTAGAAGGCTCCAGATTGTTACAACCTGCCTGCCGGATCCTTTTGAGTAGTCCAAGATTCCTACATTTGAGCAATAAGATCAATGTACCTAATCAATGTAGCTTCTTAAATTCATTCCCAGTCAGCAATACTGTACTACTAATACATTCCAAATAAAAATGTACTGCAACTCAACATTTGGGCCATCATTTTGGGCGTAGCTATACAGTAAATGTAAAATATTGTAATACAGTTTTTTTAAATGATGTGCTGTAACATTGTTTTACATAATTACCTAATTAAGTACAGTTACAGTTACATTTAATCAATTCAGGGTGCTAGTCAATTTCAAACCGCTAGCATGGCATCACTTTGGCTATCCACTCAAAGCAATAATCGTAGACGATCATTCTGCAAGAAAAAAAAAAGTTTATTCCTTGTAAACCTCACAGAGCGAGAGCGCAGCCAAGGTCAGACCTGGAGGGGAAGAGCGTGACTGGGCATAGAAAACAAAAAAAACAAAACACTTTTCTATACTTTCAACAATCAGTTGACCAACAACCAGCTAGACTGTTATTTTCACAACACTTGGTTCAAGAGCCAATAACAGCAATCAAGCAGAAAAAAAACCTCTCCATACACAGAAGGTGAAAACCACACACACACACACACAACAATGACCATTTCAGATGATGGTGAAACCTTATCAGACTCAAGCCAGTTGCTTCCTGCAGGAAAATAAACCCAGAAAGAAAACTACTTGGAAACCGAGTTGCAAATACTGTAACATTCATGAGAAGAAATGAGATGTCCAAGACCCTTTGCTGACAACTACTCACAAAGTCCAAACAGGTCACAACAGAAATATTCAATGTGATTCAGCCAATGTATTTGCAGTACATTCTCCAATGCACTACTGGAAAAAAAAAACTAGATTTGTATTCTTGGCACACAAACTGAAGAGGAGGATCAATTAAATGCAGTTACAGATTTGGCATTCTCAGAGCTCTCTTATTTCACATTGCATGGTCCATTTTTGTTTTTCCCTTTCAAATATGTTTTCTGCAGTGCAAGCTTCAATTGGAAATTGAAAAAGAAAATAGGCAGCAACTAAAGACAGTTTAGGAGGAGTTCCAACAGCAGCAAAGCTGTGTGATGAGCCAGATACCGGTCTGCGTAAGCCGAGCAGAATGACCAGGACTTTTTCGTTTTGGAACTGAAATCATTATTTCAGGAAAAAGGAATAAACCTTTAAGTGCTCACGAGTGAGTTTGACATCCAACACAAGCCCCCCCCCAAATTATCCTTCTTGCATCAGTTTCAATTCTGAAGGGCAATTTGAATTTGATTCCTTATTAAACTCAATATGTCCTCCATCATGAGAACAGCCGAAATACTATGCGAAATATTGACCAACTTATCCTGCACTCTTTTTAACTCAAAGTTCACTCTGAAAATACAGCACAGAAAACATTTATATACGATATATATATATTTTTTTTGTGTACCAGTTCAAAATTTAATGTCTGCCTGTATTTTATTTATATGGGCCTGCTTCTGCCTATGTCAAGCTTTCTGAACACATCCAGCTTGTTGAACACCAGAATCTTAAAAAAAAAAAAAATCACTAGACAAAATCACGCCATACAGCGTAAAAACCCCGAAAGCAACAGAGAGCAGGGTTTACTGGGTGTCTTATTGTATATTAAAATAATAAATTAAATACAACTCAGTGGGTCTGTGCTAATGTTGCACTACATTCCTCTGATTGTACAAATGTTTCCTTATTACATTGGGAGAAAAACAATCTGTGGGGTATAAGCTTGGAGTCTGTTTCATGGTTTAAGGGGAATTTTCTTCTCCACTCCTAAATCATAAAGCAGTTACTCCCAAGGACCAAAGTGCAGCTTATTGGTTGCCAGGGGTTGCAATGGTGATGAGAGCTGAGAGCAACACTCTCGATGTACAGCAATACATCCCCGGATCTGTGAGGTTTTACTAAACACTCATGGGGGAGGGGGTAAAAAAATGGGACTTCCTAATTGATGTGTCTGGTTTAATTATTTTTTGTCTTTTGTTTTAACTACACACAATACAACATCCTTCTGACCTGGCGAGGAGAAAAGAAAGACCCAAGATTCTCAGCCGCAGACATGCCGAGCAGATTGAAAGAAGACGGTCCGGGATCCCCCCCCACAAAATGAAGAAAAAAAAAGAAGGGCGAATGGAGGGGAGATAGCATCAAGCAGTCACTTTTTGAGGGGCTGGTAAACTGAGGCATTGGGGTCCAGACCAGAGGGGTTGGTGTCCATGAACTTGGAGGAGTAGTGGGGGGCCACCGGGGTCATGCTGCTGGTGTCGGTTGTGTATGAGATGCTGGGCATGACAGCCATTACTTCGGCTATCTTCTGCTTCAGATCTTTTATTTCTTGGTCTTTCTGAAGAATCTGACCTGAGAACAGATACCAACAAGTGAGTCCATAAACAAGGCAGCACTGAAACTATTGCAGTGTCCCAATTCAGGGGATACATTTCATAGCTGAGATAAACACTACATAAAGGCTGTCCCAATTCAAACATCAAGTGGGGCCCTTTTTTTCATTTCTTCTAGGATGCCACGCTCGTATCCATCACCTACCTTATATAGCTTCAAATTCTTGCGCCGATTAGGGATGTCCCAAATAAGTCTGATACTGATCCAGGGTATAGTTTAAGCCACATTGCCGTGGCGGCTAGTAGGAGTGTCACAATATCTCACTTTTTTTTTTTTAAGTGGGACAAACATTTTTGCGTGTACGAGGCCTGAGAGGATAATAAATACATTCATTAATCACCCGAAAAAAAGAAAGTTAATTCAATAATTTTACCGGCTTCAAAGTGTTGCCGCATATATGTGTCCGTTTTCCTCCAAACAGTGCATTGGCACATTTGTTCAATTGAACAACGGCATGAACAGAGTGAGCCCTCTTCTCAGCGGAATGATCACAGAAGCATTTTCAGGTCAATACTGCAAAGTAATTTTATTGTTTCAGTCTCTCATCCACACGGAAGAAGCATTCTGAGTACCCTGAAAAAAATATTGTTTTGGAAAACTTCCAGAGTGGGAAAATCTCAAAATGTCGGCTCATTGTTTATGTTTATAAACAATATCTTTTTCTGTCATATACTCCCAAAATGACGCTCCAATTTGGACAAGGCCTCAGTCAGTGGGTGGTAGCGGAGCCGATTGCATACACCCAGATTGCAGCCTCCTGAGTTACAATGCAAGGTAACACAGTTTAAATTTAATTTGTGCATTGCAATATATTGTTATGCGTTTAATTTTTTTTCTTTAAAATTTAAAAATGTAAAAATCTTGTCTCACCTAGTTCTTGTAAACCCTATCCCGTGTCTCATCTCGTGACACCCCTTGAGGCTAGGCATAATATAGCTAGGATCGAGGTGCTAAATTAAAAAGTTTAAACCAGTTATAGCTAATGACTTCATGTCGTCCTGTGGGAGTATGATGCACTTTGATGCACCTGTGCATGCGTTTTTGCGGACAAAAAAAAATACACACGGTCGACATCACTCCTACTCCTTGGTATTATGTTAACGTGTTTATATACTGTGGTTGTGATCATGTGGGCTCTATCTGGCTGCTGCTGGACAGACGTACTGGGGCAGAGTCTGGAATGGACAATTTGTGTGCCAACATCAGAAATTCTAGCTGGAGGCCAATATAACCCATACTCGTTCCTTTTCTGATATACTATATTAATAACGGATTGTGTTATTCACCCTTAGTGAAAGTGTAAGCATTTCTACTATTGCAACATTTAATACCAGATATGTAAAACAAGGGGCCTTAATATTTATGTCCCCTAAACTGGGGAACCAAGCCTAAACACAATTCAAACATTTTGATGAAGCTACAGACCTTGCGCAATCTCGAGCTGTCTCTTGGCATCCCCCAGTGCAGAGAAGAGGTCCAGTTTGATCCTGGTCTCTGCACTGAGGCTGTTTTCCAAGTGCTGGGTCTTGTCCTGCATGGCTGACAGAGCTGACATCAGCACTTCTGTGTCTTTTTCATTCTCCTTGTATTTATGAAGCTCCTAAAAAGTGAGAAGATGTTCAGTCAGAGCAAGGAGTATAATCTTTTCATGCAGGTTTTACTAAGCACGGTGGCAATGTTGGTCAGCAATGTCAAATTGTTTTGTAACTTGGGATAGTGCATTGGGTTTCTATTCAAAATTGAAATACATAACAAATGTCATCTATCATCTTAAGTGATATAACTATGGGCACCACTGAAGTACAATATGAAGTGGAAAAAAATAATACACCGAATAAAAATTAATGAAGGACAAGATTTTACAATGTATAGAACATACACACAAGTCATTCTGATGTCTATTTCAGTTCTTTGTACGTTGTCTTCACAAATGTGATGGCACAGGTTCATGTGGTAGCTACTACAGTTGTCCCTCGCTACATTATGAAGCATCCCGACCTCACTTCATTGCAGTTTTTCAAAACTTAATAAATGATAGCCACTTTGTGGTTGAATATGGTCTACTAGTAAAAAAAAATGCATATTTAAGCAAAATGTACCTATATTCTTGGCCTAAAGTAAGCATTTTCAAGCATATGCATGACTAAAAGATCTAACCAAACAAACTATAATACAAATGCAAGGCTGAAGAAACATTCTAATTATGAATGTAGTATTCTTCATTGGCCACCATGTGTCAGTACTTGTTCAGTGAGACAAGCACCAGAAGAGGCATTATTTGCTGGTTCAAATGATCTCAACAGGCACAATAATAACATATTCACACAAGCTGCTGTTGGGGCCTTAACATCTGACTTCATATCCTGTCCGCCCACCCGTAAAGACCCATAGGGAACACATTTACTGTGACACACGAACAGGAGTTTTAGTCACTCAACAAAGAGTGAAACTGCTAGCTTTGCTTAACGGGGTCTGAAAGGATGCAAAATCTAGCAACACAGTCACATGGGGCGCTACGCCGGGTAAAGTGACAGGCATGCATGCGCATAACCTCTAACCCTTTCACATTCACGCACAAGGCAAGGGGAGGAGGAATTCTTTTCCAGGATAACTTAACCGACACTCAATTTCCATGACTGCAAATTTGGTCAATCGTTATCCAGGGCACGACCCTACAAAGACAGGGTACACTCCAGACTGATCACCAGCCAATCAAATATAGAAAACTATTTAGAGTCTCCAATTCACCTGACATGTTTTTAGACTGTGGGAAGAAACTCTTATGACCAAACTCCACACAAAAAGAAAAAAAAATCTATAAAGGCAAAAACATCTTTCCTGATTGTGTATTCTGACAATCAACACAAACAACCACAAATTTTTATTACCTGGACTTTCAAGTCGAGCTCCCTAATCTGGTCCTCCTTTAACTTGTTGTCCAGGGTTAGTTTCTTACACTCCGATTCTAATTCTGTTATCCGCCTTCGCAGCGTGTCTGTGCACTCCCCTCTGAAAGACAGACAGACACCTCGTTTTTATATACACATCTGATCATGAATAGCACCTAATGAATAGCAGTTCCCAGAACCAAATGAATGCAGACGTTGAGCTACCTGGAAGCAGCAGCTAGTGCTACTGCCCTGGCTGCTGTTGCCTCCTCAAGCTTTTTGCGCTTCTTTTCATCTGTGAGCTGTTTCTCTGCAGTGGCTCGAGCTTCCTGCTCAGCTTTGAGCCTCTTCTCAAGTTGTCCCACAGCCTGCTTGTCCTTTTGCTTTGCCTGCACAGCATTATGAAGCCTGAGGGTGCATATACAGTACGTGTTATTAATGAGGGAAATATAGGAAAAGACTAAAAGAAGAAAGTGTCAATGTGATGATTTTCTGCTCTTTCCTCTCGTGTTTATTTATACACTTTCCGGTAATGATCCTAAACCAAAAGCTTCACAAGTCTAACCTTGCTGGGGCCTGCTGAATTACTTAAACCACTCACTTGTTCTGCAGAAGCTCGTTCTCTTGGCGCAATTGGCCCAGCTCAGTACGTATTGAGCGCTCAGCACTGCCCAGTGAGCCAATCTGGCTGCGAAGGTCCTGTTCGACCTGCCGGCTCGCCTGCAGGTCCGCCTTCAGCTTCTTAACGTCCTGCTCCAATCTGTCCCAGATAGGAGCATGAAGAGAGGAGCGACATTAAGACGTGCGCACATGCCAAAATTGTCACACATGCACAAGTTACTTTACATCTTATCAACTTATGTTAAATGAAAAAGCAGCAACAAGAGAACTCAAATAATCATGCTGGGTAACAATATGTTTTGAAACTGTTTTGTTCAAAATTATGGGCAATACATGTACATATCAAAGGTTTGATATGGACTGGACAGAGTGGTAAAAGTCACAATTAAAGAAACTTCACACACACGATGTATCTGGAATAACACCCACACACTGTGAAAGTGCTGTGGGTGAACACTTACCTAACAAGTGCTTCTGGCTTGCTAAGCTGGTTGTTGGGGATACAGTTGTCTGTGGGATCCCTGTTGGAGCCACCTGACGTCCCTTTCCCCACTGCTAACTTGTGCTTCTTCTCGTTCTTCCCTGTGGAAGAAGAGGAAGGCGCAGAAGAGGGCACACTGCCATTTGTCGCACTGTGGCCACGGGGCGAGGAGTTGAGCGCTGTGGCATTGCTGTTTTTGTAATTTTTTGAGGAGGAGGAAGAGGAAGAAGAGGACGAGCAAGAGGAATTGTTGTCCTCTTTAAGCAACAGGTTTTCTGTGCTGCCCAGTTCTGTGGTCAGTCTTTTGCTGTTCATATGGTTCTCCATGTACTCCATCTCTTGGAGTTTAGAGTCCACTGATGATGGCAGGATGGTGTTGCTGTTGTGCTGCTTTTTAGCCTCCCCACCACCCTTCCCCTCTTTCCCTTTTTCTCTATACTCTAACTCTGGCAGAGGCGCTGAGGTCTTTTTATTGGCAGGGGCGCCGTTCTGTGACACTGGAGGTGTGTCCATTTCAGATATTCCTTTAGCTGCTGCTGTAAGAATAGAAAGATTAATAAGATGCATATCTCTTGAAATATTAAACACAAACTTTACTTGTAGTTTCTGTAATTACAACTGTTAAGATATTAATGGAATGGATACAAGGAATGGAATCAACAAACAAAAAAAAAAAAACATTGCAAGCTACAGGTATATTACGAGAGATTTTAAATTGGACAACAGCACTCAGATTTGTGATTGAGAATCAACAATTACATCTCACACATGCTTCAATCTTACCTTCTTCTGCTTCTCGTTCCTGCCTTTGTAGCATCTGTTGCTCTGGAGGCAGAGCCTGCTGCAGGAGCTGCATGTAAAACTCATTCTCCTTCTGTACCTCCTTCTGTTTCCGGAGGCGCATCTTGTAGCTTACATAGCTCTTAAAGCCAAAGCCCAGTGTCACCACTGGATAGCCAATACTACAAAAACACAAAGACAGTCATTAAGAACTATTTTAAAAAGTGAGTTGTTTTAATGAAAGGAGACATGGTTAGAAAGTCCAAAAGAAAAACTCCAGCTTAAAAGTCCAGAAAATTCCAGCAGCATAGACTACGTATACGCTATGGTTACTGTGAGAACTTTAGCAACACTCATCATGAGTGTAAATGACTTTGAGGCCCTTAATGATTTATTGGACCTGTTCTTTTTCCAGGGTAGAATGACTTTACATTGTCAATAGGCTCAAATACTGTATATGGATCAGTCTCCAGAAAGGGGAACCAGAGAGGGTGCTGTCGCTTCAAGGGACATGATGCACTGCAGTGATTTGTACCTCTAACCGAATGAAAATGTACTGCAAACACATTGAATGAAACAGTAGCAATGGATCAGTTAGCGGTTTCAAGGTATACCGCCATATGAAAAAAAATTTTTTTTTTCACTAATAGTCCGAACTGGGTCATGGGGTATGTTGCCAAAAGTTGGACACCTTAACTGTTGCCGCATAGCTCGCACCGTCAACCCTCGCAGAGTTCTGCATCCTGTGGTGTGTGGCTTTAGTGTGTATTCCACCTGGCTTTGCAGCTATCAAACTAATGTGTACGTGTAAGTAAAACTATTGAAGCACATTTCCACATATTGAATGAATATCAGAACCTAATAAGTCTTAAATGCCAGCGTTAAATAGGTTGCAGTGTTAACGAATAACCATTGACAGTATGCCTTGCAGACTAAAACATAGTAAATTACAAAATACTCTAACATAGCATTATTAAATGAAAATATTGTAAGAAAATTTACTCAAAATGTATTAAACATGTTTAAAATAAACCAATGATAAAAAGTGATGGGACGTTCATGTCTTTGTAATGGGGTACACTAACAAAATCAGCAGGGGAGGAAATAATGGTCCCCTGCCCCACTGTATGTGCACTTAGGAAAACTAAAGTGATTGTCAGGGTCAAGTGACAAATTTGACCCTAAAAACATTACTCAACGTTGTACGCACATCCACATTTGGAAAAGAACCAAACTTGGACTCTACTAAGGTCATGCAAAGCCAAAACGCCAGTTATGATAGAGTAGTGGCTCACCAGTGTGCAGCAAAGGGGCGACACAAGTCTACATGAAAGTTCTTCAGGTCTTTGAATCTGATGGCTGCCTCTATGTACACGAAGAGTATCCATAGTGACACTGTGGGCAGACAGACTCCTCTCTCTGAAGAAGAAGAAGAGTAAACATTAAAATAGGATATAATTGAAATTAGGTTCACTTGACATAGTGTACCAGTTTTTAGAGTTAAGACAATCTGACAAGAAAGAGACCAAACATTTCATTGTCAATAATGGGAGGGTAATTAAACTTGATTGTGGCACATACAGTAATTAATTCCCTTCCTCACTTTCAAGCATGCACAAATTAACAGACAATAAAAGCCACCAAGGACTAAGTCCCTCCGTTGACAAGTACTACAGGTTTTCCATCAGAATGAGCTCTGCACTCAATTTTAAGAACAGTTGAAAAATTGCTAAAATTTACATTTTCACTGTTGGATCTTAACGAGATTCAAAATAGAGCTTAAAAATGAAAAATGTTTTTCAACAGGACAATCTTCCAGTTCACAATGCCTTCTTCCAGAGGAATAACATGACTCTTTTGGACCTTCCTGTGTGTTCCGACCTAAATCCAATTGAAAACATTTGAGGATGGATGGTAAGGGATGTTTACAAAAATGGCAGTTAGTACCAGACAATGGATGCCCTCCATAAAGGCATCATCACCACCTGGAGAACGACATCAAGCATGTCCAAACCAATTTTTGAGGTTATGAAAGAGAATGGTGCGGCTACTCATTACTGAGTCCTTTTTTCCAAAATTGTATTTCAATTTTAGGGGGATTTCAGGTTTTTTTAAACTATGGTCTTGAACAGCCCATTTCAGATTAATGGTTGCTTTCTTGTGTGACTTTTGGCATTTTAAAGCTCTACTTAGGATACAAGTACAAAATGTAAATTCCTTGAAAGAGGGGAATGTGCATTACCTGTATGCCATACATACTGCACCCATACATAAGTACTGGCAGCAAAGAACAGCCATTGTACTGGGATGAAGAGGAGGCAAATGAAGTCCGAAGTAAGCGCCACAAACACAAAGAATACTGAGAAGGCCTGTTGAGAGAAAAGGCGGTTATAAGTTCAAAAGGCACACTGGTTGAATTTTTTTTTTTACTGCTTTCCAGAATGATGTTCACTTTATTTTGATATTTTCTACATTACGGGGAGATTACAAGTAATTTCTATGCATGCTGTGTGCATACTAACTTAACGCCTGTTAAAGCTACTGGCTGTCTGTGTCACAAGAGGAACACTACAGTAAGCAGGCACAACAGCCATGAAAGGACTGAAACCAGTTTGTTGACATCACATAGTTATGCTTCAGACCTTTTTGAAACCTAGTTTACAATCTACCAGGCCAAGCTTTGCAAAAAGGTTTAATAGGTATGCACTCACCAGCCCCTGGTATCTAAAGGAGTCGTACACACTCCGGAGGAAGAGCCAGAATGGCCAGAGGTACTCAAACCTGAACTCCAACACAAAGTCAGCCAGCAGCACCAACGCCCACACCACCAGGAATTTCAGGTACAGGAAAGTACTGCAAAAATGGGACAACATACTTTGTAATTAAAATAAACACTAAACAAAAATAGCTTGAATGCTGGCAATGTAATGTTTAACACCCAAAGTATGCTGGATCACCCTTGTTTCTTCAGTTTGTTGTTCATTTTAATGCCTGTCACAAGTAAAGGTACCTTCATTTGGACAAATATGATGATGATGACGGCGTCTGCTGCTTTAGTGCGGTCTGGTTTGCGGTCACGCTTGTTCTTTTTGCCAACGGACCAAACAATGCTTTCAGTTCATCATATGCATAAAGGCACCTCAACTGAACGAAGTATGTGACGTGTATATTGTCCTATGACCTCACGCATCTTAAACAACATGACCTCTTTCCAGGTCACATGCGATCATAGGACTTTGTATTGCAGATTTTTACCGGCTGAGATACAACAAAGAGCATATACAGTAAACGATATCTACATATGTTCCCAGAGATGCGCTGCAGGGAAAATGCGTTTCCGGCAACTTTACCAAACTGTGTTGAGCACCACAACCACTTTAAAAGATTGGTATGTTTAACTGCTGTATTCATGCTCCTCGGAATATTTTTCCGTTTCATCACTCAGCTTTCTGTTGGGTGTTGCAATGTACTGCTTGGTTAGAGTTGCATTTGAGGACATCATATCTGGTGTTTTGGAATATTAGTGTGTTCAGACTAGATTCCATTGAAAAAAAGAGACTGAGACACTCTCTCAGGTGGTCTCAGTCCTGGACTGTGTTGCCAAACAAACTGTACTAACAGAGCAAACAGACTCTAGTTCATTTTAACAGGACCAAAAATGACAAGTGTGAAAACCCTGAGTTTATAACCCAGGAGTTGTTTGATCTACAAAGAATGAGCGTATTATGGCTGTGCATCTTATCAGTAATTCAAGGGCGGCCCTACATCTCTACGATATGATTCCACGTGTATAGCTATTGCCCTTTAGCATTTGGCTCAGGGTTAGACCTGTCAGGTGTGGCTGGAGTGAGTAACCAATCACGGAGTTGTTTTAACTCAACTGTCCACTATGAGCACAACATACAAACTTATTTTGAATCGTAGTTATGTTCACTGTCATAATGGATAAAGAAACCTTTATTAGTTAGTTGACATTAAGTGTACAACTGTTGATTGGAGTTACCATAAAATGCTTTAGCAAAGCGGATAATATATCCTTGGTAGATGACAACGGGCCTAGGCTAACAGTATACATTGTCACTGCTCATCAAGTAATTGTCAAAGGTGTACTACAGTGCATACTCAACTACCTAATAATGTGTGCAAAATAATTTGTGGTATTGTTCAAATGTTCAATGTTGAAATCACTGTTGTGTGGCCTAGCGCTATAAGCTAGCTCTATTGCTAGTTGCTAACGTGCAACAAAAACAGACTTGTACCATACGCCGAGCTACCAGTAGCAGCTAGTTAGCCGTGTTAACAAGCTAGATAGCGCTAGCAGTGTGATTGTATGAATATAAACGTTTTTGATGCGTGCTTGTTTTTCAGCTATAGAGTCGTTGGGGTTCGAAATTGGGAGTTCCATTTGCTGTCGTGAGTAAGATATCCCCGTCAACCTCCATAATACATTACCTGCCGTATATACCCTCGGTGATTCGGTTCCGTTTTACCGGCCGTCGGAGTTTGCTGCAGTCCGCAATGCGCCGCTTCATCCTCCTCCTCTTGGCTTTGGCCTTCGGCTAAGCACTGTAATCTTATCCAGTTTTCTGGTGTATGCGGACAACGTCAATAAATGAAGTGCTGTAGGATGTGTCGCTGTAATTATTTTCCCGACTGGAAACAATGAAATAATAAATAAAGGGCTCTATTCGGGAACCTCCTCTTTTGCTCTCAGCGCAGGCTCACTGGGAGCAAGCCGCGCTGTATTTTACGTGTGTCTTGTTGCCAGACGTTGGGAATATCCAATCAATCCATTCGTCGAGGCCTTTCTCGTTGACGGATACCGAAGCGAGCCATTAATGTTACGAGGCGACCGCTCGATCACTTCCCCTCTACCATGACTCTGGAGCAGTTGCCTGTGTAACGTCTCACCGGGAAGCCAATCACATTGTTTGTGGACAAATCGGGCATTGCTCGCTGACCAATCAGCTGCTCTTGGAGGCGGGGTTTGTTTAGTTATTATCCCTGTGCTGTAAAACTACAAAACATATATTGTCACTTCAAAATTTTTTGTTGCAGTCTGTGTTTATTTACTGATCCACACACGCTCATTTATATTTCAAGTGGATAAAATGGCTGCAATAAACTTGTCATTGTTAAAATTATATTTTTGTATGCAGTGCATTTGTGAAAAGCTGCTGTTGATATTGCTTTAAGTTTATACTGATTACACTCATTAGGGTCATTGGTGCACCCTGGATTGGTCGCCAGTCTATAACACAGGGTGCACAAAACATATCTGTCCCCAAGTTTTCTCCCCTCGTGTAGCAGATGATAAAGAGCTGCTCAGTGGGTTGTGCCCCATTTCATATCACCAGAGTGAAACATGCGTCTGTTGGGACTAAATAATCTACTATGGCTCCGCAATACGCCCCAAGTCTGCGCTCCCGTTTGGCTCCTTTGCTGCTTCTCTTGCAGATAGGCTTTATTGTAATATATTATTTTTATGTTGAGATAGAAAACAATGTAAATGGGATTACATTCAGCAACCTTTATCCAGGTAAGTAAGTCATTGCCAGTGTGAGTAACAAATAACTATAATCCTGTATTAATACAATTTTCGAAACTGACATTCACAGGAAAATGTACATTTTTTTATAGTTATTACCAATATATAGATTTTGAAATCTCTTGATGCGGAAGCTGCAGAGTTGGGATCCAGTATGAAATATGTCTGAAATATGTCACACACAATCTAATCAATTTAAAAATCAATTTGTCGAAACATTGCCTCCTTAATAGTAGCAGAACATTTGAATCACACTTTAAATTGTGTTATTGTGAGCAATGAGGGATTGCGTTCAAATACATCACGTAATATGAAGTAAACGTACTTATTTTCAGTGTATTTTCAAGCATACTTAAATGTAGTGTAAGTGCACATCCGAAATAGGAGTTACAAAGTGATGTGTGCTTCCATGTTTTTCTTTCCCTGTTATCTACACACACACACGCGCGAGCGCATTGTAAAGCTGATTTTGTGAAGTTCTGAGTGTCCCTGAATGCATCTCGCGTTTTTTTTGTAATGAGAACGAGAAAGTGTAGTTACCAGGATTAACAGGCCAGAGACGTGTTTGAGTTGGAGATACATATAGTATGTTGTTGGGATTGTACTGCTGTTCTTCAGGTCGTAATGACGTTATAAAAGAACATCAAATTCTAAACCCTAAACCCCTTTCTTTACAGTCTTAAAAAACAGAGGCAACTCATCAAAACATTTTCAAAAACTGTATCCATCCTCCTTTGCAGTGTTCCAGGATTTGAATGTAGTGGTCTTCCTGGGGTTTGGCTTCTTCAGCACTTTTTTAGTGCGGTATGGTTTCAGTGGATCAGGATTCAACCTTCTTGTAGCAGTCATAGCCACCCAATGGGCACTCCTACTCAATGGTATTGAGTCCTGGTATTACAGAGGCAAGATCTGGGTTGATATGAGAAGGTACGGTATCACATTTGAACTACAATTAGCGTTGCAATGTATCTTGCAGCTATACATGTTGACACAAAGATCATTTCACAAAGCTTGGTGATTGCGGAGATGTGCACAGCCTCGGCTCTCATCTCTATTGGAGCGGTGCAAGGCAAAACCAATCCTGTCCACCTTGTCCTCGTGGCCCTACTGGAGGTATTTGGATTTGTCCTGAATGGATGGCTCCTCCAGACTCTGCTAAATGTAAGGTATGATCTTTTATTTCCCAATCAGAAAGGACACCCCGGTAAACCATCATTGCGTTGTTTCATGATTACAGGTACGGCCTTTGAACAACATCATGCTGCTTCACATCTTTGGAGCTTTCTTTGGGCTTGTACTGACGTGGGTCCTGTATCGGAAAGAATCAAACCAGGGATATGAGAAGGAGAAACTCAGCCGCAAAACAGCACTGTTCTCCATGTTGGGTGAGTATTGCTTCATGAGAAGCACTGACAGTGTAGTGGTTCACATAGCTGATCAGGGTGGCTGACCCTGAATAGCAAACGTTGTATAAAAAGTGGATGGATGGTCATAATTTAGTCGGTGCTTTAAGATCAACCCCATGTTGTCAAGTGGTCTTCGATCAGTTAAAAGGTAGCCTACTCCTCCAATTGTTACAGTGCAAAATGCATGAGTTCCATTAAAGTGCATGTGTCTATGTAAACAACTGATCACAGTATGTGCGACAAGCTAACGACATCCCTGTAATGGTTCTGTAGGGACTGTGTTTCTCTGGATGTTTTGGCCCAGTTTCAACTCTATCCTCGTGGACATTCATTTTCCTGAGAGAAGGCTGAGAGCAGTGTGCAGCACCTACTTGGCCTTGGCTGTCAGTGCTGTAGCATCTGTTGCTATGTCTGTGCTCTCCAGTCCCATGGGAAAGATTAACCCAGTATGTTGAGGCCATAAATAAGAATTATTTTTTTTCGTACTTATGTGGAACTTAGCTTTTCTTGTCACTCTCCCATTAGGCCCATTTGCTGTCATGCTTACTATCTGGTGGTGTTGCTGTTGGGGTTCCCATATCAGTGATACAACACCCTTGGGAAGCCATGACAATTGGACTGACTGCAGCTGTCGTGTCAACCATTGGATTCCAGTATTTCAAGGTGGTGATCACTGCAATAGCATTTAAGTTATCTAATCGTTGGTACAAATTACTGAACACAATTACTTACCATCCAGAACCACATGCTCTTTGCCTTTGCCTGTCATGACACGTGTAGTGTTCTGAGCACACATGGACTCCCTGGACTACTAGGATGGCTGGCTCACCTCCTCCTGCAGATCAAACACTGTGATGATCACACAATGTACGCATGGACATTTTCCCCACATATAAGACTGAACACTGTTTAATTAAGTCACCTTTCATTTGCAGAGCCACTCGGTTTGCCGTGTATCATATCTGTGCTCTCCTCATCACCATAAGTATCAGCCTGATCATGGGGATCATAACAGGTACAATAATCACAATTTTGCTGCACAGCAATGTACAATTGTGTAGAGCCACTAAAGGATCATAAGAATTCCCAAGTAAATCTGACTTCTCCCTGTGTGTGTTCAAAGGGCTAATACTTAAATGGGATATTTGGAGACCTCCGCAGGACAAAAAATGTTTTGATGACCAAGCTTACTGGAAGGTAAGCTGAAACAAGATGGAAGTAGCCCCTGAGCTAAGGTGTGATAAGCAGGTTTCACAGAAAGGCACAAAAGTTGGTTGATGTCCTTTGACCACATTTCACGCTGATCACGCGGGAACATTGTAGAACCAAATGATGAATGCCACTCTACCTCAGGCACATTTAAGGGAAGCGAGCGATACCTAAGTGTTGTGTCAGGCTGTTGGAAACCGTTTATAGCGGTGTGGTCTGCTTGTCAACATTAGTGACGTGCCCATACTATATGAATAACACATTTTCCAGTCATTGGGCCATTGTATAAACAGAGGCCATCAGTAGGTAAAAAAAACCCTACAGGAACAGCTGATGCTCAAGTTCACAAGACAACTTAACATTTAACACAGGATCAGCTACAATGATACAAAAAAATATGACACATGCTTTTGGTTGGCCAGCAGCTTTGCGCAAGTATTACTACACGTATGGGAACCATGAAACAGTCTGAAAAATACAAAAAGTGCCAACAAAGTTCCATTCACATATGTGACATGCATATTGGCAAAGCTACAGTAACATTGTTATTGTTAACATTGTTAAACCAATCAACTAAACACAATTCTGTTTTGCAGTTTGACCATCTTGCAGTGCGCCTGTAATCTGAAGTTGACGCTGGATATACATGCACCCCATGTTTATAAAATGATGAATGCAAGACTTGTTTCCTGCTCAAAATGTTTAATTATGCCATGGTAGAGTGATTAAAGGGGGTTGGATGTACATAAGAATTATATCAGGCAGTGGTGATAATTGTGTACCTCAATTCAAAATGTAAGACGGATAATTTAATAAATCTGTATGACAAAATTCTGACCACACTTGATGTTATTTCAGAGATAGATATTTTATGACACATTATGTCATTGCATGGCAATTCCCTCAATTATATTATACATTAGCCCAAATATCTTCTGACTGACCTGACAGGTTTGAGAGTATGCATGCACACAAGAGGTTTGGACATACAGGATATTATTTCCCTAAACACTAGGGATGCTCCGATCAATCAGCATCGGCCTATTTACATGAAAAGTCATGTGCCAAAAATCCAACGCCCATGGGTAGTACTATTGCAGCCAGCAGCGACCCCTGCGTGTATAGTGTCTTGCATCTTGGGCAGTTGTTTGGCATGCCAGACAAACACATTCATGTCCGCCGTGTAGAACTCAACAGCCAACACATGCCACAAAAACTTTCGTACGAACATGTTAAAAAGTTTTAAATACTTTTGAGCATGGCGAGTTTGAGGCTCACTGTGTGATCATCTAATGGCAGCTTACGGCCATGTGGACACTCATCTGTATTTGTGCAACAGAAGCTAAGCTAATAACCCCAAAAAATAACAGAACTCATCAGACGAGATGACCCAAGACGAAACCGGGTTCACAGAGTGCTCTCCACCCCGCCGGACATTGAAGTTTCCTTTAAGAAGGCATCTCATCCTGTTTCAAGAGTGATATATGCTGTCTTGAAAAAGTAAGTATGTTTGAGTAAATTAGGTGATTTTATGGTTCCTTTAAATACATGCGTGTATACGTATCACAATCAGCAGCATAAACCCCAGATCGGAGCACCCCTACATATCTATTACAAGCTGTATCCCATTTTAACACGGCTGCACAGCGCAGACACACAATATAAAATGTCTCACAGTTGAAAATATTCAACTTGTCTGATTTGTGCTTGGTTGTGGTTTAGTTTTTTTTTTTTTTTTAAACGGCAACAAAAAACATAAATTAAATATGAAAATTCTGAACTCTAAAAAATAAAACGTATAAAGCGATGAGTAATTGCTGAAGCCGGGAGCATACTGTCTCATACAACATAGCTGTTTTTTTAACGATGGACAGATACACTTGGGAGTCAGCTATTGCCACAGATCCTCTGTACGTCCAAACTTGAACACCAAACCCCTGAAAAAAAAAAAGGTTATGTTATTTGGCAAAATGCAATATCTCAAGAATAAACATGGTCACAAAGAACTGTTCACTTACCCGAAAAAAATGAATGCATTCTGAAAGAAAATGGCTATCCCTGGGTACACAACAGGCTTTGCTGCAAAAGAACATAGGATATTAATTTATATAGTATTTATTTGACAATAACTCAAATGAACGCAAACAAATACCTTTGATTCCCTAAACGTGAAATGTATTCTGGATGAAATGGTTTTTACCATACTTCGGCAGTAACTAGGTGTCTCATTTCAGTGCAAAAGTGCTAGTGAGTTCCATGCAACAGTCTTACGTATGTCTTAAACACAAAAACAAGATTAAAAAAGAAAAAAAAGTAAAAATTTAACTCGTATACAGTTCACAGCCAGCGGCACAAACCTGAAATCCCTTTAAGAACTCATGAGTGTGACCAAACACAGCGGAGTGGGCGTGCCTGGAGGTGGGCCGTGGGTGGAATACATTAAAACAGACCGTTTCCGCGGGAACCACAAAATCCAAAGAAATACAATTGACTAGGTGCAGATTCCGGAAGACCTAAAACACTTTCTGTGCTGGTTATCGTGTGTAGCTGCTCTATAGGAGTTCACAACTCAATACACAGAGCTGAAAAATGAGCATAATATGCCCTCTCATAATAAGAACAGTAGAGTACAATCTACCAAAGGCAAAAGTTGAAATTGAATCACATGTGGGAAAATGCTGTTTGTTCTGTTTGTTGCTGGTTTTGCTATGATAATCATGACAACTTATTAATTACTTTTTAATATCTATATATAATATTAATACTATTTAATATCTCTATCCCGCTTATCCTCACGAGGACCACAGGAGTATGCTGGAGCTTATCCCATCTGAATTCGAGCGAAAGGTGGGGGACACCATGGACAGGTCGGCAGACAATCGTAGGGCACAATCATTCACTCACAATTTAGGAAACCAGAGCACCCAGAGAAATCCTCATAAAATGTGTATTTTTATATGCTAACACTTGGATAGGTTTCATATGAGTACTGATAGAATAGTTTGGCCCCTTCCTGATATTTTTTTTTTGCCTGTCACACACAAATTGTGATGTTAGTCAATGACAAAACAAATGAACACAAACTGCAGTTTTAAATTTTAAGTTCATAGAAGGGAGAAAAATATATATAAAAACAGTAATCCAAGAGGTCACAAAAGACTCCACAACATCATCCAAAGAACTGCAGGCCTTATTTGCCTCAGTTAAGATCAGTGTTCATGACCTTAAGACAACAAATTTCTGTCACTGACTGACATGTCATTGAACAGTGTTGCTCACCTTCAATCGTACTTGGAAGGGTAACGTTAGTGGGAGGCTGGTCTGTTGACTCGTTTGAATCTGGTAAATGGGGGAAGGACAACTGATTTAATACATGCTAAATATTTTCCTACGCTGATTAAATTAAGTTTAAAAGGGAGTGAGACAAGAGCGAACACTCAAGTGCAACAACCAAGAATTATGGTCCCCATGAAAAAGAATTCCATCTCTGAAGGTATGCTAATGTCTTGTTTTGTTCAGTACTACCAACATTTACTGCATATTTGGTAACATTTACTGCTAGTGAGTTGTCCGTGCAACAGTTTGCATATACAATGCAATTCACTAATGCAAGAGAACATAAATGTGCTACAGTATGACAGTAATTTTAAAAAGGTTGTTACATTAAAGTGGACCTATTATGCTCATTTTTGAGGCCTTTGTATTGAGCTACACACAATAACAACCACACAAAGCATTGTAGTTCTTCCAGAATCTGCAGGACTTCCGGTTTGTGCCGGTCAGTGTAGAGGAGGAATGCCGGACACACCACATGGAAACCGGGGGTAAAAATTTATATATATACAGATATACTGTATTCACACATAAATATATATGCTGTACATACACATATCCATGTATATACACGCATATGCACACCTTTTTTTCGAGCTGGAAGGGCTAACCTTTTTGGGAGGCTTGGCTGCTGATTCTTTTGCTAAATCTGACACCCTTTTAATTTGCTTTTCTTCTCTCACCTTTCTGCCTTTCCACTCCCGGACATTTTCCTAGACACTGGCACTATACCACATTATTTCACTCTACTCTGTCACAACTGCCGACTGATAGGCAACCGGCAACACACACTGTTGCCAATTTCTCTGTAAGAAAAGTTGCTATTGACTGACCTAGAAATCGCTAGATGGCATCATTGGCAAATTTACATATCATTTGCATATGACATTGTAACAGGTGCTGTAAGGTAAAAAGCATAACATTGTAGGCGAGACAAAAAAGAGGAAATACAGTTTATGTTTAGAACTACAAATAAACTTGATTCTTGGTTTGTTACTTTAAAATTGGCCATCACTTCCTCAAAATAAAATAATTACAATATTTCATCTCAACCAGCGCCTCTCAGTGTCTAGACAGCGTAATAATTCGCACTCGCTTCCAACCTCCACACCCGCTATGCAGTGTCCCGTCCTCCGTATCTCCGCAGGGATCTCCGATTGCTACACGTAGCAAAAGGGTGCTAAGAAGCTAACAGCTGCTCCCGAGTGTAAAGAATAGAGCAAACTACAAACGTAACAAAATGAGCATCCACAGCTGCACACTTGGGGTCGGCATGGCACAAAAAACCCCACAAAAGTCATAAATGAAAGCACTATTAAACACTAAAAACTCAGCAGAACACACAGAGCTGCCTTAACAAGTATAACCCTATTTTACATATTGACCACAATTAATGTGAAATAAAATGTCAAATATTAAAACATAAAACATTATTTTTTGTAAAACATGCACAAAATCACCTGTCTGCCATGTTGGCACTTGAGATAAGGACAGGAAGAAAAGGCAGTGAGAAAGCTATTTAAAGTTAACTCATGCATTTGTTGTTCAGGCCAATGAAAACAACCCTAATGTTGACATTATTGACCACAGTAAATTTGAGTATTAAAAAAATGTTCTACCACAATGATGCAGCAGCATTGCAGACCACTACCACGGCTTCAAAACATCCTTGCGGAAACCCTGTACCGCCAAATACAGTCATGGAAAAGGTAGATCACCCCAGTTTGTTCAGTTCATTGATCAATTTTATTGCCTGGTAACTAAAGGTTTGTTTAGACAAATATGATGACAGCTCATAAGAGTTTAAGTAAGAGCTGCCATCTAGCAACATCCATACATTTCTTGATAACAAAAATCGGTTAAGTTTGTACATAAATAACTATGGCATTGTACTGACAAAAAAATGTTTGCGAGCTATTTTTGTTGTCACCATAATTTGTCCAAACATAGGTACCTTTAGATGCACGCATTAAAATGGGGTGGTGCAATATTTTTTTTCCATGACTGTAGATGTGCCAAGCAGACAAAATATGACTTACCGGGGACGACAAAACCACCAAACAGGATCCACATGGAAGCAATGAGTGAGCCAAAAGCCAACATGAAGCCAATGAAGAGCCACACACGAGCGCCTGCAGAGAGCGATAAAGGGTTGACTTCTTCCACAAATATAAATGTATCATACATAACCTGGCATACTACATCCCGTACATACATGTACAAATCTACTCATAGTCACATAATATCACTTCATGTCACATGCAATCACATTACTAATAGGGCATTGTCCGTACGGCCAGCAAGTGTCTTTGGTACACTATGCTGTTGTCATGTTAAGGCAAAATGTTCATTTATGCTGTGTTTTGTGGCACATCAGGCAGGGGCTGACTTCCACAGTGGTGCACACACACACGGGACATGTGAAAGTGCACTCCAGCCGCAAGCCCCTCGTGACGGCTTGTTGACTAAATGCATGACAAATTAAACACTTCCTCGCTTTCTTAATGAGAGCATATTTTACAGTGCATACTAACAAAAAAAAGTTACCAACAAGTAGCAAGCCATGCACACAGGAGGGGACAAGCGGCTGTTACCAGCTACACCTGTGAGTGACGTGATCCAGAGCAAAGTGTTTCACCCACAGTTTTTGATGTGGAGGGAATTTGGTCATAACAAAGTAGTACCGGATCTTGCTAGTAATGAAGATAAAATAAATGTCTGTGTCAATTAATGTAAATTTAACCGCAATGTTTACTCTGGCACCAATGACATCTTTCCTATTTTTAATCATTGCGCGTGAACTTTCCCGTTGCACATTAGTAGGTGACAACTCCATGCTTAGGGATACGATGCGCTCTTTTACACATTTGAAAATACTCTTGAGTTCTTTAATTCATAATTATAGGCATGACTGCAATACAAAGCAGTCATTTGTGTTGGAAGTACTGTACTCCACCATGCTTAAAGAGTTGTACATTAGCAAATGCTATGTGAACTATTAGAAATAAAAGCAACTTTGTATTATTATATTTTTGATGCAGCTCTTGGATTTCACCACACTTGGTGTACCTTGTGAAATGTCCTGAGATTACACATTATCTCCTGTCTCTCATACCTGTCTGTCCCATGCAGCCTTCACTGTAGCTGTCACCTCTCACCTGGCCATTTGACACAGCGTTTATCCTAAACAGAAAAAAATACACAATTCCATTAAAATTACTGTATGAGTGACAACTGCTTATTGACTTGTGGCTTCACTTAACAAGTGGACACTTGGAATTATTAAATAAAGGTATTGGGGATTAAAATTTAAACAATGTACTAGTAGCAACAGGACACGTCTCGTCTGCCATCACATGTCACATGACTGACCTAAGTGGACTTTGTGCACCTCCTGTGTAAGACCTTGAGAAAGCCACATGAGAACTGAATGCTTCAGAAATGTTGCGCATTGATATCTGGATTAATGGGGATTTTATTTGTTGGAGGCTAGTTCAGATGCCTCCCAGACATCTCTCTAAGCGAGGTATACCCAGCATGCCCAGTCGGGAGAAGGCCCCAAGGCAGACCTAGGACACGCTGGAGGGATTATGTCTCACAGCAGGCCTAGGAATGCCTTGGTGTGACTCCTGGTGGAACTGGAAGAGGTGGGCCAGGGACTGGGAAGTCTGGGCTTCTCTACTGAGATTGATGCCCCCTGGCCCAGATAAATGGGGACGAAATGGACAGATGGAGTTAAAATCATGCTGAAACATGTTTTACTCGTGCCCAATGATTCATAAACTCAGTGTGGTATGCATATACAAAACATTAAGGAAAACAAAGTAATACATTGGCAGTGTGTTAAGCCAGTCTTACATGAGAAAAGCCAATGTAGCAATGACTCCACATGTGTGATAAGCATGGGGGAACTCAGCCTGTTGCGGATACTTCACTGCTGCATCTATGATGATCCACCAACCAGTAAAGAACTGCAATGAGACAAGACCAATATTTTGGCACAGCATAAATCCATACATCTAAACATGGAACATTAGTATATTACACAACACCAAAACAAATAAACAATGTGTTCAATTGATAGCGGAATTATAGTGTCCAGGAAATATACCAGAACTCCAGCAGCTATGGAGGCGATTGAGTTTCTTTTTTCGCCCCAGTCCACACTGCACTCGCAGTCCCCGCATCGGATCCCGTCCAGAAACCCAGACATGACTGAGGGAGGAACTAAGCTCCGTTAGCGTTTCTATTCAACAAGAACACACAAGCATTACAGTTTGTACACTACGACAAAGTAATCTTAGCATGATACAGCTACAGCATAGGGATGATGCTCCATTTTCCGACAAACAACAGTGTCATTCCGGATTGTCAATCAGAAATTAAAACCTCTGACACATTCAGACGACTACAAGTGTTTCGAGACATAAAAAAGAAAGTATTTTAAGTAAACTATTCAGACGACGCAGGATTCTTTTGTTCGTCGCTTTGATACGAGCAAACGTTTCCTCAATGGTGTCCATTTGCTAAGACGTAGCTGACAATTATGACAAACCCTTACGACAGGTTTTAAAAACACATATTTACATTCGTGACGTTATATGCCGTAATATCGCTTTGAAACGTGCGAATACCTCTTATTTTTGGATATTTTTGATGTGGACCCCTTGGATCAGCCCGACTTTGCTTCGTTGAGCTCGGTCACGCGCATGCGCTGTTCACCCACACCATTTGTTGAAAGGAACACTGAGCAGCTATTGATAGTGGTGCCTTCAAGGGTTGTGGGACAAAATGGGCTTTGTTTTGAATATACGGAAGACAGCCGGGGATACTTTTCAGATTCTTATTATTGTATCCACCGACTTGGAAAAAAATGCTTGACATCGGCTAGGTCTTTAACTGGGGTATCACAAGATCTCGCGAGATTAAAACATGGCAATAATAAATTAATCAAGCAAGAAATTAAGCTTTTGCATGCTCGTGCATGCAAGGATTTTCTCCGAGTACTCTGGTTTCCTCCCACATTCCAAAAACATGCTAGGTTAATTGGCGACTCCAAATTGTGCATAGGTATGAATGTGAGTGTGAATGGTTGTTTGTCTATATGTGCCCTGTGATTGGCTGGCGACCAGTAATTTTTTTTAATTTTGCTGGACCTTCACTGTTCAGACACACAGCATTTGATCTGAAAAGAGCTAAGAAAAGTTCACTGATTGCAGTCTAAATTTGTAAATAAAAAAAATGAATTACTGTGAAATATAATCATCTAAAATTTCCTGTCAAATGGTAGCTGCATTCAGGAAATCGGTCCAATCTGAACTAGTTGGTATTGAATCACACCCCCCCCCCCCCGACCCCCCCCCCCCCCCCACACACACACAGCCTAGTGCACAGGGACTGAACCACTATGGGACCACAAAGCAAACAAAATAAAATGCTTAAATGCTTAGTCAGTTATTTAAAAAGTAAAAATGGTCAAACAAAGCACTGTGTTTTATTTTATATTTATGAAGAGAATATCAAGGAAAACATTATGTTAAAAAAAGCATTCATTATGTCATCAGTCAATAAAACATAGCATATCACAACAGCATATTTGGTAGTAGCAAAGGTTTGGAATTAATGTTGCAATCTAATGGAACTCTGTCACATTGCAAAATAGTGGTAAATTAAATCAGTGATATTTTCAGTTACAGTACATGGTAAGAGATGAGAATGATCTTAAAAAACGCCAAGCAACTGCAAGGCAACAGATATGGAAAGAAGGATGACCCCGAAGTATCCAATGTAGCCATAGGCACCATTCATCCTCTTGGCAGGATCTGCAATGAAACAAAAGTATGTTATAATACTGCTTATTATATTGCTTTCTTTAAGTTACATTAAAGTAACTTAAACTATCATGCAGAAGGTGCTCAAGCTGCAACAGTCTGTTGTCAGCTGGCTGTACCTACACCTAAACGTTATCGGTCACTGAACAAAGTTCAGGTGGTTGCATGTTAGGTTAATTGGCGACTCTAAACGGTCCTTTTGTCCTTAGGTGTGAATGTCAGTGTGAAAAATTGTATGTCTATATGTGCCCTGCGATTGAATGGCGACCAATAGGCTCCAGCATACCCGCAACCCTTAATGAGGATAAGCAGCATAAAAATAATTGATGGATGGATTTATTGCAAATACTAGTCTTACCTCCGGTGTAATAGCCCCAGGCATAGGAAAACCTGCTGGTCACCCAAATGGCCCCCAGCACTGACGCTGACAACTACAATGTCAAGCAAAGAGGCAAAGAACAAGGGGGATTAATGAAAAAAAAAGTGAAAAATGTGCCAACTCATTGTGACAACTTCATTTGGCGCTGACTCTTATTATCAAGGGGATTTGTTTCAAAGTTCAAGAAGGCCACTCCCACGCAGCTGGAAGCGTCAATAAAGCATTTCAATGCATATACGTCTGATCTTATGAACAAATTATAAAATACATTACATACCGGGTAGACAAGGGCTGCAATGGTCTGGAAAACAAGCCACTGAGGATACACCTCAAGGGTATTCTGGTGTGCTCTCTGGATACAGTTGAATACTTGCTCCTTGTCACTGTACATCGATGGATACTGCACAAAAAGCACACGAAACGATTACATACAGAAAATAAACACAGTGAGTGTCCCATACTATTTCTGCAAATTAGAAATAGTGTTGAATGTAATATCAAAACATTGTACCTTAACATTGTACTTCTTCCTTGCTGCTCCAACTTTTACAGCGAGATACCCGAGCATAATCCAGCTGTACAGATACGTGAATATAACATACCCAAAATTTGAGGGCAAAACAGTCAGAATATCCATCTTTGGTCGATATTTCTAGGCCTTTACAGAAGGAAAGGAAGTTTGCACTTGACAGAATCCGACTCGCAGCGCGATGATTGCGCGGATATTTATTGTGTAAAATATCGCGAGACCTTTCTTGACATTACTGTACGGAAATTATGAATAAAACATCGCGAGACCCTTTACATAAGTTAGGCTGACGACATATCGCGAGATTTCCAGTGAACCATTTAAGTCATTTAAAAATGCTGATACATGGTATGTGATGTTTATATTCCGGATATTCTTATCGTATATCAATTTATACAAATTACCCCGTACATACTGCATTGCACGGTTCGGCGCTTTCTATGAATTTGTTATTATTTCTGCCAATATTCACAAAATTCCTCTTGTGAAATAAATGTGTGATATTGTGATATATGTGTTATAAGATTGGGTGTTTTTTATCTTTTATAACATATTTAGAATGCGTTAATTCACAAAGGCCGATAGAGGGCGTCGAAGAAGCAGAAATACAACTAACAAAGTAGTAGAAGAAGAAGTAGCTGAGTGGAATTTTCCAGAAGAGAGGTACTGTACGCCCTGTGCTTGAATTGTAGTGACGACAGCAGAAGAGTAGAGACGTGAACGGTCGCGGAAATAGATCGGTTTTATTCACGATATTTTCAATACCTTCTCAAAATCTTTCGCTGGTTACTTTTCAAAAGGTGTCCGCATAGTACTGGTTAATATCGTCGTTACCCCAAATACGGTTTCAACTCAAGCGCTCGCTTATCTGGTAAGAGTCTCATTTTTTATGTTGCTTGTCTTTGTCACCTATGTGTACCAAATGTGTGTTTTAATGTTCTTGTGATGTTATCAATCGACATAGCTCGAATAGAGAGAGAAAACATGTCAACTAAAACTAGCATGCTAGCCTGCCTCGTGTGGAATTTTCCAGTACGTTGTCATTACGTAACGTGTTAGCACGTGACCAACAAGGCAAAACACGGTTGCGCAATCAACCTTCGAATCGCAGCGTTACATTTTTGTTTTTGCACTTTACTTCGGAGCACTCAGTAACATGTTTTGTATTCTTCCCTCAGTTTGTCCCAAGACAATGACCAAAGGAGACGAGACTGATCCAATGGCCAGCATTGACCAGAGTGATGGTCTCAGTGGGTGTTCTGATCAGAGTAGCCCTTCATCTCACTACTCCAGTTATAAAAGTAGAACCTCCCCGACCTGTGACACCTACAGGGGACAGCACAGGTCTTCATCATCAAGCAGTGGTTCCTCCTCTCGTTCCAGGTCACGCTCGCATCCTCGTTGTCATAGACATTCCCACTGCAGCAGCCATCAAAGATACAATTATGACCGCCACCGCTCATCCCGCAGCTGTAGGGCCCACTCTCGATCCTACAGCCCCTCACCCTCGCCAGACAGGTACTGCAGGTACCGTAGACGCAGCAGTTCCAGGTCATGCTCCAGGTCTTATTACAAGTCTTCAATGGGTTGGAGGAGGCGTGGTACAGCTGAGAGTCGATTTAACAAGTTTTCCAGATCACCAACCAGAGCCTACAGGAGCTCCTCGGGGTCATCCGGAAGTTCAGTCAGTTTGAGCTTGGAAGGTAAATAAAATCATTAATATTGCATGCACACTTGAACACGATTACATTTTCGGTATTTTTTTATCTCCCTCAGATAAACGAGAACTTCTGAAAACGGCAAAAGTCAATGCTATGAAGCTGCTGGGTGTGGAGAAACTGGAACTTCCTGAGAGTGTGAAACCAATTCTGCCAGAGGAGCCAGAATGGACGTTGGCCTCTCCAGAGCCATGGGTGAGACCACACCCTGAAAAGATGTCATCAAAGGTGGGTGTCTGGTACACTATACACATCATACTCCCAAGATTAGGTTTGGTCAGTGTCCAATGGGGAGAGTAAGTACCATACTGATAGCAAATTATTGCAGTAAATGACGTAGGTGCATCAGTCAAACATTAAATACAGACACAATGAAAGCATAAATGGGGGCAATGTCAGTTCAATTATGGAGTTGTAAATGCATAGTAATATTCATGATCGTGTGGATAATTTGATATAAAAAATATTTGAAACAATAGTAAGCTCCACACATGGTGACAAAATGTTTACAAACAACTGTCAATACAAGTGCGTGTTTGTGATGTATTTCCTGTGTCTTGTGTTGACCTTTTGGAACCCTGAGGGAATGCACATACTTTCTGTATTTATTCCTGTCTTCGTAGATAACATGACACTGGTCTTCTTCACTCATCGGCACCTGGGATTAAAAGGCTGTCATGTGACTTGGGTGACGACAATAAGTTTGCGTGAAAGGTTGACTGATGATTTTTGTCCTGCACACAATGCGTTCTTTAAACTGTAAATGGATCAACACACATGTAAATGATACACATAGAAATGTACACACGCAATTTGAGGACAGTTGCGCTACGTACTACAGAAAGTACTGTGTTGACATGACAAATGTATCTATGGTTTGCAGTTGAAATGGGTCGTCGTTATTTAGCAGAATCCACCACTCGCTGATGGAGTGCGGGAGTGTGCTATGTAGTATTCCTGTCAAGAACTAAAACCTGATGAAGAAGTCTTCTCCATATGCCAAAGATAAGTTGGTACATGAGGTGCTTGCCGAGGAATCGGCTCAGACAACAGTGAGACTAAATAAATATGCATGTGGTTTTTGTGCAGTAGAAGTGCTAAAGCAGTAAAATGAAAACATAGTAATATGAGTATACAATGCAAAAGTGAAGCACCAATTCTCCTGTCTTACTAGTTGTGCTACTTTTGTCTTTATGAAACAGAGCAATGATCCGGAAGCCACTACCACCAGCCTGAAGATGTCCCCAAAATTAAAAGCCATAACCTTCAACATCAATGTAAGCGGCCACAATCAGTATTTGTTTTATTTCTCCGAATGTGTTTTTATTTCAATGATCATCTTGTTTTTCCAGAACTGTGTGGCGAAGCCAACAGCGACCTCGCCATCTAGTACTGAGGTAACTACCAGAGTTGACAGCTATGAAAGCAGCAGGCCCTATGGCCACTGGATCCCAGTCATGTCCAGCCAGTCCTCCAGTGCACGCAAACAAAAACGCAAGAAGACACATTAGGATGGGCATCAACAATGCTGCAAATACTGTACATAGTCAGTTTATCGTGTTTTTTTTCCCCAGACGATTTAAGTGGGCAGAAGTGTTGAAATCATTCAGGTGGGATTATTTCTTTCCCTTGGTTCTGTGTTTATGTTGCTCCAATAAAATGTTGTGATGAAACTAAACCTGTGCAGTCTTTGCTCCATAGACTAGGGTTTCCCAAATGGCAAAGTGCAGGGTGTACATGGAAACCTTTAATTCCCATTATGAAAAATATTCTGTAATTTCATATTCAAGCCAGACCAATAAATGGAATGTGTGCTACAACTACTACTGTTGTTGGTAAATATACAGGATATGGAATGGAAGCATAATAATGAAGCCATGCTATGCAATCTAGCTACAGACTTGCTTGTATGGCATTAAGCACGACGTCTTCCTCACAAGGTCAGACAAGAGCCATAACTGTTTTTTCTCTTGATAACGTGATCCAATCAGAATACTTCCATATTACTGTGGACAAGTGTGCACAAAATTACCCAATGTAGTTTTTATGAAGGCCACACAGTGTCGCTGTTGTACCATATATGGATTTTTTCCCCTAGGGTATTTATCCAATTGGCAATGAGTACTGCTTTCTGTTAACCCTTTTAACATAATATATTGGGCAGCCCACATGACGAAGTTGCAAATGGCACATGGAGTCACTTTTGACTGATATCGATATTGACAACTTTCAACCTCATGTATAGACAAGATCAGTGTTGACATGACTGATATTAAAATGCTTGCATGTTTTTTCTTCATTGCGTGCTCTTTTTTATGTGAATGGCAATTCAAATTCAATTCGACTGTTACACAATCATAACAAGTAAAACTGAGTATTATTCCGATAAGTAGTTAACAGCTCAAGTTAATTAACTGCTGTAAGAGCCTTAGTGGGACAATGTGGCATGGGAATGACTTGCAATTCCTTTTATCTCCTCAGTCACAAGGCCCTCTTGCTCATGTTGCTGCTTGAGGCAAGTTAGACAAGACAGGAATGATAATGAATTGAATTACGCTCCTGTTGCTCCTTATCACTGCGCTGACATCAAACATATTTATCAGTGAACATTTACCGCCAAACAAGCCCTGCGGTTTGATGCCACTTAATGGCAGTTAATTCTCACGCTCACAATTGAAAACGCGGGCTGTCATGAGACACGCAAATCATAACTAGTGTTCTTTATTGATGGATCATTAGAAGTGGTTTATTTAAAAAGTAAGGGTGAGAAGCGACTTCTTAAACTGTACATAAAAACACATGCAATAAGCCACTTATTTTCATGACCTATAATGAAACGCATCCACAAATGGGACAACTCAGACAGCAGTGCCTCTCTCCAAGTTCTGCTTGATCTCTGCCGTGTATTTGCCATAGAAGCGTTCGGCCTTCTTGTTGAATTTGGCGTTCCTCTCGTTAATGTAGTCAATATCTGCATCGTCGTTGTAAGGCCTGCGTCGGCTGTATTTGGCCCGCTTCTCAATTCTGCAGAAATGCAAATACAGCGGCTTAGTGGTTGATAATTAGGAGAATGAAACTGGGCTAACACCAACCAAGAAAATACAGTGAGCTTTCAATCTTGTACTGCAGTCCCGTAAGCTAACACAACATGCACACCATATTGTATGCTAACTGGGATATTTACGTAAACTGAGGCAACATTTCTGTTTGCAATTTCAACAAACAGAAAAGTAGGCCAAACGTATGCTAACAGAGAATTCCAATACACAAGCACTTTAGAATACAATTAAGAAAGCCAACTCCAACCTTGTCTAGTAAACATCGCTAAATCGATCGACGATCAACCCTTTGGTTAAAAGGTCCCTTAGTCATAAAAAAATGGGTTGAACTACAAAATGTGAAAGTTTACCAAAAACAAAACTGTTCCGATTATGGGTAGTGCGCTAATATAATAATAAATCTGGTAATAAATCTTTTCCCCCCAATCTGTCTAATTTTGTGGCTGGCAGGAGATTTGTTTGTGTGTGGGAGAAATTCATCAAAACCATTTGGATTATTTGGGTGTTAGAATTGAATAAGGCAGCCACATTCACACAGGCTAAGCATACATAGTGCCTTTGGGAACATTCTTGAGTTAATTCTATTCATTCCACTGAGGAGAAAGAATACTTTCCCATCATTTCAGAGGACAGGCAGAAGGCAGCAATAACCACTCAGCACAAAGGTGTGTTGAAGAGAAAGGGCGGGATGGGAAAGTGTGTGATTCCAGTGCCATCTCCTTTTGACTGAGGACTTACTGTTTCTCGACGTCTTCCACCATCCGGTCAATGCTCTCCTGGGCCGGGACATGCGTGCCGTGGATCAGGCTATTGGCTGTGGGGTGGAAGTCCTCACCACTGTGGAGTACGGCAAAATAAATTATAAATGCCCGACCATAACCAATCAGCATTTTACCACACTTAAAAATGGCTTCTCTATTCTACTACTGTGAGCTTGGTCATTCTGAGGAAAGATGATAGTGTTGCCCAAGGCAAAATGTGTCGGTGCATCATTCACGGTTCTGCATACGGCAACATTTAAGGGCAAAAAAACCTGCAGGCACTTGTTTGACCTTCATGTGCATGAAGTAGATCTAGACCTTAAAATCTTTAAATTACAGTACAGTCTGGATGAAACTATCCCAAGGGCAAACTAGGGTGCAACAGTTTATGTACAAAATGTACTTTGTACACATGTGATGGAGTGAATACCAGGATGATTAAACCAAGCAAATCCTTGTGATTGATTATGCTTGACTAGTCATGGTTATTACAGCCTAGATGGGCACATACATCATTTATGTCGGTCTTGTCAGATATTTGTATATATACACTACCGTTCAAAAGTTTGGGGTCACTTAGAAATTTCCTTATTTTTTTAAGAAAAGCACTGTTTTTTTCAACGAAGATAACTTTAAACTAATCAGAAATACACTCTATACATTGTTAATGTGGTAAATGACTATTCTAGCTGCAAATGTCTGGTTTTTAGTGTAATATCTACATAGGTGTATAGAGGCCTATTTCCAGCAACTATCACTCCAGTGTTCTAATGGTACAATGTGTTTGCTCATTGCGTCAAAAGGCTAATGGATGATTAGAAAACCCTTGTGCAATCATGTTGGCACAGCTGAAAACAGTTTAGCTGGTTAGAGACTCTATGAAACTGACCTTCCTTTGAGCAGGTTGAGTATCTGGAGCATCACGTTTGTGGGGTCGATTAAACGCTCAAAATGACCAGAAAAAGAGAACTTTCATGTGAAACTCGACAGTCTATTCTTGTTCTTAGAAATGAAGGCTATTCCATGCAAGAAATTGCCAAGAAACTGAAGATTTCCTACAACGGTGTGTACTACTCCCTTCAGAGAACAGCACAAACAGGCTCTAACCAGAGTAGAAAGAGAAGTGGGAGGCCCCGCTGCACATCTAAGCAAGAAGATAAGTACATTAGAGTCTCTAGTTTGAGAAATAGACGCCTCACAGGTCCTCAACTGGCAGCTTCATTAAATAGTACCCGCAAAACGCCAGTGTCAACATCTACAGTGAAGAGGCGACTCCGGGATGCTGGCCTTCAGGGCAGAGTGGCAAAGAAAAAACCATATCTGAGACTGGCCAATAAAAGAAAAAGATTAATATGGGCAAAAGAACACAGACATTGGACAGAGGAAGATTGGAAAAAAGTGTTATGGACGGACGAATCAAAGTTTGAGGTGTTTGGATCACACAGAAGAACATTTGTGAGACGCAGAACAACTGAAAAGATGCTGGAAGAGTGCCTGACACCATCTGTCAAGCAAGGTGGGGGTAACGTGATGGTCTGGGGTTGCTTTGGTGCTGGTAAGGTGGGAGATTTGTTCAAGGTAAAAGGGATTTTGAATAAGGAAGGCTATCACTCCATTTTGCAACGCCATGCCATACCCTGTGGACAGCGCTTGATTGGAGCCAATTTCATCCTACAACAGGACAATGACCCAAAGCACACCTCCAAATTGTGCAAGAACTATTTAGAGAAGAAGCAGGCAGCTGGTATTCTATCTGGAATGGAGTGGCCAGCGCAGTCACCAGATCTAAACCCCATTGAGCTGTTGTGGGAGCAGCTTGACCGTATGGTACGCAAGAAGTGCCCATCCAGCCAATCCAACTTGTGGGAGGTGCTTCTAGAAGTGTGGGGTGAAATTTCTCCAGATTACCTCAACAAATTAACAGCTAGAATGCCAAAGGTCTGCAATGCTGTCATTGCTGCAAATGGAGGATTCTTTGACGAAAGCAAAGTTTGAAGGAAAAAATTATTATTTCAAATACAAATCATTATTTCTAACCTTATCAATGTCTTGACTATATTTTCTATTCATTTTAAAACTCATGTGGTAAATAAAAGTGTGACTTTTCATGGAAAACACAAAATTGTCTGGGTGACCCCAAACTTTTGAACGGTAGTGTATATAAAAAAAAAGTACAGGAAATCCTCTGGTTACGTAGGCGTTTTGTTCCTCGACTGATACAAGTTGAGTTTTGATCCAATTCAAATATACCTAAATTGAATGTAAATGAAACCAATCACCACTACAGGTGATTGTGACTGTATTCATGGATTGACTGTAACTTTTTCTATTTATTTATGAAGAGTGCTATTGACCAGGGGCACAATTAGGGCAATTCCACAGGCCTGACTGCCAGCCCCCCTTGAAAATGGGCAGTTAAGAAAATAACCCCCACCCTATTTGGCTGAATCCCCGCTATTCTGATATGAAAAAAAAACACATAATAATCACCTAGACAAAAACTTATTTTACTTACTTTTTCCAGACATCTATTACTTTGGACGAGACGCTTTCTTTAAGGAGACTTTCAATGTCAGTAACTTCCAGGTAACACATAGCTGGGCTTCAAGTGAGAGAGCAGTCATCTAGTCCGACTAATGCAATTAGTTTATGGGGTTATTTACTGCACATACAGGCGACTGTTGCCCAGCGTTGGCTGCGACACACCGTGATCCTCTTACCGTGTTGAAAAGCTAGAATGACGTAACCCGAGGACGACCTGTATGTGTAAGTTTCCATACGTGTTGCGGAGACACGTCAATACCTGAGTCATATCGTGACACACATATGCTGTACCACTGACCAAATACATGAACCAAAATACACTCACCATTCTTCTCGCTGTTTCTCATAGTTTTGCATGTCGGGTCTGATCTGCTTGGTGAGCCTCTGGTACTGTCTGAATTGTGCCTCAGCATAACCTGGATTTGGATATGATGATGATGTGTAAGAGAACATTTCAGAGAGCTCACAACAAGTAACCTCTCTTTCTCTGACATGTCATATTTGACAGAGAAAGCTCTTTTAGTAGATACACACCCTAAAAAAGAAGATCACTAAAGTTCCATATCCCTTCCTGACAAAAGTTAAAGCATGTTAAAATCATAGTGGCAACACTAACTCTATTAGGAGTGAATGTAAACGGGGAAAGCAATGTGTGACCAGATCAATTTGAAGCCTTCTTCTGCTATCTTCAGCAGTATTTACCATTAACAGACAGGGTTATTTATGAATTAAGTGAAGAGCACTGTGTCATATGTCGACTGATGACAAAAGGCACCATTGAAATGAAAATGAAAGATAATGCAGTGACTTAAAATGCTCAAGTGGCGTTGAGGGGCCCAAAGTGCGCAAGAAATCAACTTTTCACAAACATTACAGTCGTTACACGATTTTCTTTTTTCAGTTAGACTTGCGACCCACTTTTGGGTTGCACCAGCTGAGAATCACTCCTCTATGCTGTACCAATCGCAACAATAAAATAAAAAAAGAGCTGAATCTGTGTGGACTCCAGTGTATACAAACCTGCAAATCCGGTGTCTGGGTTTTTCTTCTTTTTCTTTCTCTCCCACCGCTCTGCATCATCAGCTGTGATGTCCAGGAGTTTCACTCTGTTGTAGTCCTCACCCCTTGTAGCACATTCCTGAAAAACAAAGTCACAATACTTACAAAACTACCATAAGCAAAGAGGAAACAGATAAAACAGATACACTACCAACGTATAATGCAGAATATTAACCAACTACTATGTGAGCTCTAACCATGTGCTTTCCAACGTATTACAAAAAAATGTACAGCAAAGCACTCTGGGAAACAGGAAGTACTTATTTTAAATTGTTTTTTTTAATTATTCGATAAACCCATTATTGTGACAGGCTTTATGATAATATAATGGAAGTGGCGGTGCGAGAGGCATCATTGTAAGCACACAGTAAGTGCTTTACGCACATCTGGCAATCCAATCCAACTTGGTGTTCACAGCATAAGCAAGTGATGTGCGGCTGTTTTTTCCCCCCTGTCAGAGTTAAACAGCTGCTTGTTACTTGTTGATATCTGAGCAGAAGCTGTAGTAATCCTGCATTTGATCAACTTTAGTGTTTCTTGCAACATGCATTTCTGCAATAATTAAATAATCAACAAAGGTGTAGCAACCCCTGAGCATGCACGCAGGAGTGAGCCACACCTCTGTAATGATGTGCAAGGCAGGTCTGAAAGTTGTTAAAAAAAAACAAAATAAAAAAAAATCTCCATAATCCAACTGAGCCCCTGACCAACATTGCCAAGAAGGCTTCGACATAGTCGCCTTCCCGGCAAAACATGCACCAGTGTCCAAAGTGCGGCGTGGTTTTTGGGAGGAGAAACGCAGGCCAAATTAAATGTGACAGAACTGAAGCCATCAATACACCTATACCTTGTGGCAACAAATAACCATGCAACCTTTAGTGCTTCATAGATATGTTTACTTTGCGTACAACTGTACATACCCGTTTCCTTTCATCTTCAGCAACTTCCCACTCCAGTCTGGCTTTTTTAGCCTCCCAGTTGGAGGGTAGTTTCAGTCTCTTATCCTCCTCGACAACTTCCTGGTGATTAAGCTTGCGTGCTTCATTCTGTACAGGTAAATAGAAAGTAACTGTCAAGACAAGACGCCATATAGTATGGTTGCACAAAAAAGATGTGGTCTAATTTCGAAACGTGATTTTACACAAGCGCAAATGTTGCATGGTGCTAGTTAGCATGGCAGCCGACATGTCATCCACCCGGATGAGGAGGTCTGACTATGCTGGTCTGTGCCCTCTCCCTCATTGTCACCAAAAATTTGGTCCAGAGTTTGGTTCACTGAGCTTCTTCTCATTCTGTCCATTATGCAAATTGTAAACATGAAATCAAATGGCCTCAATTCACCTCATGTCTGGACATGGCTGTCTTTGTTTTTGTGCTGGTATACTAGAAACACGGTCAAAATGAGAACAATCTATGGGTATACACGATTTACAAGAGCCTGTTAGCATGGCTAATTGACACAGAAGGGACACTTAGAAGTTAGTCACCTCCATATAGCTGACAACAGGCAAAACCTATCATTACAAACCCAAATCTTACCCGTTTAAAATGCAACTCTCGGAATTTACGTAGTCTCTCCTCTCTCTTCGATGACGTGATACTTTCAGTCGGCTCCTGCTCGGTGGGTGTACTCTTCTCCTGGAAGCCACATCGCTTAGTTAGTAAATCCCATAACTCTAACATACACAATGACAAATCCCGAACAGAAACAAGTCAAACACGACCAAAAATCAGAACGATTCTTGAGGATTGTAATGCTCTGCCGTTAGCTCACATTAGCCTAACAACCATGTCGGTACAACGCCAGAGCGTTTCTATTCATACACTATTAGGCACAGTATACAAACATTTTAAGCGCAACACATAAGTAAAACATAGCTAATTCGAGTCAATTGACATTAAATTCGGAAAACAAACACTAACCTCGGTACTGGACGCCATTGCTAGCACACGGTGGACGACGACCGGAAGTTACGTACATGGAGCGGATGTTGCGCGGTTTGATTTTTTTGTTGGTGTTTTTGACAGTACACTATGGCGCTTATCATTTTACCTCGAAAAACTGTAAAATACTTTACTTATACTGTCTTAGTTTTAAAGATGTTTCAAAACATTTTTTACTGTATTTAATGATGTGCTATTTTGTAAACTAATTTAAGATTTTTATCGTATTTGGTGAACTGTAATGATGTGTGATATGTATATAATAATAATTATTAACAGTGATATTGATATTAATTCATATTAATATTATTATTGTCAATATTAATAATTTTATTATTACCCACGACCCTAGCGAGGATGAGTTGAATAGAAAATGGATGGACTATAATAATTATCATGTTTAAAACAAATTTTAAAGTAACTTTTTTGTGCATACATTACAATACATCCATTGAATCGTAAAACCAGGAGTAGAATTCAGGAGTAGAATTGCAAAGCATCTTGTCTTCTCACAATGATGCCTCTGTGCTTACACAAATCCATCGATCCACTTTCTACCGCTTATCATGTTGATGCCATGCTGCCTGAACAGAAGTAAGGAGTGTCAACCATTCGACCATCAGTCACTTTTCAAAATATAATTAAAGAAAATTTGAAAATTACAGCTTGACTAATGAAAACTGGAAAGACAAGACAGACATTCGTATTATTGGGGGTTATGCAAGGAGGCATGAAAGCTCAAGCATGCAGCCACGTGCTACATGAAAAGTCTGTGTCGAAAACAGAAAATTAATTTTCATCATTTTACTAATGAAACTATCTCCAGAATATAATTCCATGTGCTGAAAAAAAAGAAATACGTTCAAAAGACATTTGACTTACCAAATGGATGCACTCTGTATTTGATTGCATTACACTAATAGAACTCCTTTGTAGGATGTAATTAAATGGAGCTTTGTCTTAGATTAAAGCATCCTCATGATCACAGGCAAAGTTAATAGATTGATGCATCTTTGCTGGAAACCAGATGGGAGCACATCACAACCATCACTGGCAACACTAATGGACATGCGTGTTCCATTGTCTTGAAAAAGAGAAAACATAAAAAAATGCTTCTCCAATCACTAAAAACAGAGAAATTAAACACACTGCACATTTCATTAGTACTGCATTTTTAGCAGGCTGCATGGTGGCCCAGTGGTTAGCATGTTGGCCACAAAATATGATCAGGAAAACCTCCAGTTTCCTCCCACATTCCAAAAAACATGCACGTTAGGTTCATTGACGACTGTAAATTGTCCATAGGTATGAATGATTGTGTTTTTATATGTGCCTTGTGATTGGTTGGTGACCAACCCAGGGTGAACCTTGTCTCTCGCTCCAGCACCAAACCCTAATGGAAACAATCAGAATCCATGATACATTATGTTTATGTCAGGTTGTGTTCAATTATTGACAATTGCTAATGTTGTACACCAACATATCTTCAAATATTTCACTTCACATTGAATGTTCTCGAGCTCACCATTAAAACTCTCACACTCTCATTTCAACATTTACACAATCAAAAGGAATTTAAATATCATATTTGTTACACATATGAAATGATTTGCACTGTGCATATGTGATTCATATGACACATGAAATAAAATCAAAATGCATAGCGGCGCAGTGCCAGACAATATGAGGATCCCAGTCATGCCGTCTCTGTCATTGAGTATATCGTGAACTTGTGCAGTACGATATGGATCTCATATGTGCTCAGGGAGGCCACCCAAAATCGCTGAACAGCCACTCTCCAATATTAACTTAACCAGTCAAGCAAATCATGCCTGAAATAGAGTAACATTATATCTGCAAATAAATTACACTTGAGGGACACATTCATAAATACAGAACAGACCTTCTGGTGCCGTATAGCCATCACATGTTAATCAAAGTGGATGTCATATGAAGTGAGTTTCGGACGTGGTGAGAATGCAAGTTCGTATATTATTGTACTCCCAGAAATCTGACTGGCACTGTTATCTTACTCTTAATAAAGGTTTCTCCAGATTGTACATGGGGGGTGGGCAATGTTGGCCGCTTAAGGCGCAAGCAGCTGTTTCACATCTGGAAGCTAATATAAACATCATGGCCAATAAAATCATTCCATTTCCTTAATTACTATTCCTGTCATTTCCGCACTAAATGAAAAGTTATTAATTCAAGGCCAAGGCAAACATGCTTCTCCAAGATGAGGAGCTGCTCCTGAAGCGTCGCCACCCTGACTACAGCCTGTTGTCACTGGAGTGGAACCACAAGCTCCAGCCTGCTCTGTGAGTGTGTGTGAATGTGTCAACGTGAGTGTGGGAGTCAACGGGGACTTGGGTTGAAGCACAGCAGACATAAATGGAACATAAAGATGGCGTCTTGTTTTCCATCTCATCCAGAATGTTCCCCACTGGTGCCAACATGATCAAGACCAGGGACAACTTGACTTGTTTCATCTTTTGCCATCTCCTTGCTCCCCCCTCCGCATCTTCCAAACGGGTCTTCTCCTGCAGCTCTGAAACATGTTTTCTCCACTAAATGATGCTTTTTGCTTTAACCACACCGTCTTTCATTTCCTTCTGGAATGACTCCAAATACTACAACTTTGATCCCGCTTGAATTTTCATCGACAAAACATAATACAAATAAAGTCTGCAATTATTTGCATTTTTTTAACCTATTCATAATGGAAAACAACATGAGACAAAATATCCAATGTTAAATCAAGAAATTGTATTGACCTGAAAACACTCAAATATACTAAAGATTGATGTTGCATGTTGGGCTCAAAAACACTAACTTAAACATTTGCCACTACCGTGCAAAGCAGAAATAATATCCACAACTTCCACAAATGGAAAAGAGCGCTGTGGTCTGTCATGGAAATCAATGGGTGTTACTTCCACCAGGATAAAGAGGAAAAGGAACATCCTATTACCAGTACAAAGTTATACAGCATCTGTGATGCTAACTAGCACATCTGGGAGGGCGCCATGAATGCTGAAAGGAACATACTTTAAGAGGCTGGGTCGACAGATGCTGCCATCCAGATGATGGATTTTACAGGGAAGTCCACAAGCAATGCAGAAAGATACTTTGGTTACTACTGCATGGATACTCAACGTCCACACCAACCTCTCACTGCAAGCTTGAAAACACACACACTGATGTAAGTACTGTGTAGTAAGTAAGTACAGTGGCATGCAGTAGAGTTGAATTGCAGGATACCTACAGTAGACAAACAAGCGTGGGAGGATACCGGAGTATACCGGAGTATACCCGGAGAGAACATAGAGGTCCATTGGAGATTCAAACCATGTCTTCCAGATCTCCTGACTGTATGTCCAACAAGCCATGTTGTGTGAAAACTGTGTGGTTATTAGAATACTAATATTGATTATTGTATTTACTGTATAATTTAGTACTTTTAAGGGTATTTAAAGTGTATTTCAGATTTTTCAGAATTTATAATTCAGTAAGCACATAAATTTGTTATCTTCCAAATCAACAGTTAAAACAATGTGATTCAATTTCTTTTGTAAGCATTCGTAAATCTGCAATGGAGTGGGGCACCATATAAAATCTTGCCTATAGGACTGGCTCCATCCTGCATATCGCTCAATGAGTTATTCAGAAAATGTGGTATTTTAAACACAAAAAATGAAAATAATCCTGCATCCACATATTTGATTTGATTCCTCATTAGAATACAAATCAACATCGGTAGATAGCAGAGACAAGATGCTGAGGTTCTCATTGGGAGTGACCATGATGGATAGGATCAGGAACGAGTACATCAGAGGGACATTACATGTTAGAGGCCCTGGAGATAAAGTCAGAGAGGCCAGACTGAGATCAAATCAAATCAACTTTATTTGTATAGCACTTTTCCTGCAAAGACATGCAACACAAAGTGCTTTACAGAATTAAAACAATTTCCACAATTAAAAGGAAAAACCAAAGAAGAGATGGTTCGGACATGTGCAGAGGAGAGATAGTGAATATGTTGGTAGAAGGATGCTGCGTTTAGAGCTGCTAGGTAGAGGAAGACCAAAGAGGAGGTTTATGGATGTAGTGATGGAATCAGCATATTGTGTGCGACTTCAGTTCAGCGAGCATCTAATAGATTAGCTACGTAAGCTTGCCTCCGCTTTTTCTTTGGCTTTTTGTGTTGATTAGGGCCATAATCAATGCCATCACAAAAGCATACCAGCGATAGCAATGTAGAAAACATAAACAAATCCATTTAAGACATTCAGTTATCCCTTGTTATTCATCTGATTAACATAATACAATTTAGGAGTGGCTAGCTGCCAAAACTTTAGTGGAGAGATATATTTGTTGTAAAGTTCAACCGGACTCTCTTCCATGGTCATGTGTCATTAAACACATTTCATCTGGAACAGTTCCTCACAGTATATTATTGCCAGTCACCCCAGCAGTCAAAATGCATCCTATTGATGTTTGAGCTGCTGCTGCTTGGCTACATATCCAGAGGGCATGGATCAGTGGAACAAACACCGAGCTATTTAGGAAAGTATCCCTATAAAACCCCTCACACCAAACACATCTTTGTGTCATCACAGACGCCAATGCATGCGGCTTCTCGATTCACAAATTAACTTAAAAGAATGCCGATATTATATACATCATGATGCTTTTAATTCGACATGGTGCTCGCTTCTTTAGCCTGCATGAAACATTTCAAAGGCAAAGCTGACTTGGTGAGGAACTACACTTATTACAAGTAATCTACAAAAAAAAAATGCATGTATGCACTCAAATACCACCAGTTTTGTAGCAGATGCTTTTCCTTCACCGCACACAATTAAACTTCCAATTAAAGTCCATTATGGGTTTTCCACTAGCAGCAACCACAGGGAGAGCAGCTCCATGGCTCATACATTGCGGGCACATAGATGTCTCTTGAGTTGTCATCCAATGGAATGATCCACCAACTTTATGGTCATAATTACTGATGAAAATTAAAGTGCAACAACAATATCAACTCTAAGGACAGCAATAAAAAAAGTTTGAATGATTTTGATAAGTGGGAGGGCCAAGTGGGACTGTGAGGGATAAGTGTTTGTGAGAGAATTATGGCCACAACATTAGGCACACCTCCACATCCATTTAGATCCAATACATGAGCTGATCATAAATTGTATTTTTAAAGTAAAATTTTCAGGACATTGCTGCCTGTCAAATCTCAAGTAACCACAAGAGGGAGACCTTTCCTTCATATTTTCCCAAATTTGACAATTAAACTTCTTATAATATGGAATGAAATTCCTTCTTGGTTTCCTCAAGCCAAAAAGAAGTCACAACCCTTATCTGAGATGAAAGCTCTGAGCAGTGAACTATTCACCATGGCACCCACAAAGTTCAGCATGAGTGTCTTCCCTTGAGCACTGCCCAAAAGTGTAATGCTAAATGAGTTCAATCGACTGAGAGTAAGGTTCTCATTTGGACAGACAATATTCTGTTGTTAATGTCTGGGATCACAGAGAAAAGCCTCCGGACAAGCAGCTGTGTGAGCCAACACAGCCGCCACAGGCATCTTCCACAGATTTGTCCCTGATATGACT